>NC_042991.1:20188848-21388848 GCF_901001165.1 Salmo trutta
ATCCACACCATCTCTCGTCTCTATACCTGATGAGTAGTTTAGTAATAGATGTGAGTAATGATAACATACGCTAAGATAAGGGCCATCCACACCATCTCTCTTCTATACCTGGCTGTGTAGTTTAGTAATAGTGTGACTGTAATGATCAACATAGCTTAAGATAAGGGCCATCACACCATCTCTCTCTATACCTGCATGTGTAGTTTCGTAATAGTGTGAAGTTAATGATAACATAGCTAAGATAAGGGCCATCCACACCATCTCTCTCTCTATACCTGCTGTGTAGTTTAGTAATAGTGTGATGTAATGATAACATAGCTAAGATAAGGGCCATCCACACCATCTCTCTCTCTATACCTGCTGTGTAGTTTAGTAATAGTGTGACGTAATGATAACATAGCTAAGATAAGGGCCATCCACACCATCTCTCTCTCTATACCTGCTGTGTAGTTTAGTAATAGTGTGATGTAATGATAACATAGCTAAGATAAGGGCCATCCACACCATCTCTCTCTCTATACCTGCTGTGTAGTTTAGTAATAGTGTGATGTAATGATAACATAGCTAAGATAAGGGCCATCCACACCATCTCTCTCTCTATACCTGCTGTGTAGTTTAGTAATAGTGTGATGTAATGATAACATAGCTAAGATAAGGGCCCATCCACACCATCTCTCTCTCTATACCTGCTGTGTAGTTTAGTAATAGTGTGATGTAATGATAACATTAGTTTAAGTAATAGTTGATTTAATGATAACATACGCTAAGATAAGGGCCACTCACCACACTCTCCTCTCTACACCTGCTGGTAGTTTAGTAATAGTGTGTTGTAATGATAACATAGCTAAGATAGGGCCATCCACACCATCCTCTCTCTCTTCTATACCCTGCTGTTGTACGTTTAGTAATAGTGTGACGTAATGATAACCATAGCTAAGCATAAGGGCCATCCACACATCTCTCCTCTCTATACCTGCTGTGTCAGTGTTAGTAATAGTGTGATGTAACCTGATAACATAGCTAAGATAAGGGCCATCCACACCATCTCTCTCTCTATACCTGCTCGTGTAGTTTAGTAATTAATCGTGTGATGTAATGATAACATAGCTAAGATAAGGGCCATCCACACCATCTCTCTCTCTATACCTGCTGTGTAGTTTAGTAATAGTGTGATGTAATGATAACATAGCTAAGATAAGGGCCATCCACACCATCTTTCCATAGTGCATTTAGCTGGTGTCTGAAAGGTCAAGGTGTTGACTCATTGTCTGCAAGCTGCCGCCAACTGGCTTTTAATGTTGTCCACTGCCGCTAGTGGTTTTATTGAACACGGTCATGTTAACATTAACTGAAATGTTATGTAAATACGCACATTGTTAGACCTTAGTACCATAGAGGTCATATCTGTATGAATGTCGACATGAATTAGTCAAGATGTGAAAATAGCAGGTGGTAGCATGCAGGGCTCTTTCTCTGTATTTCTCTCTCTCTCTCTCTCTCTCTCTCTCTCTCTCTCTCTCCCTCTCTCTCACACACTCTCTCTCTCTCTCTCTCTCCCTCTCTCTCACACACACTCTCTCTCTCTCTCTCTTTCTCGCTCTCTCTCTCTCTCCTCTCTCTCTCTCACTCTCTCTCTTTCTCGCTCTCCCTCTTTCTCTCCCTCTTTCTCTCTCCTCTCTCTCCCTCTTTCTCTCCCTCTCTCTCTTGATCTAGCAATTGATTGATTACCTTCTAATCAATATGGAGCCTAACACACCAGTCCTTTCTGTGAATGACATGCAATGATTCTCCAATGAACACACACTGAAGTTACTGCTACTTCTGATGTGTGTGATGGGCTCTCCCGCTCCCCCTTTGGCATAGCTCTGTGGCACAGTCTCTGTGTATTTGGAGTTGCGTGAGCTTATGTGTTTGGCCGTGGAGCAGAGAGAGCAGAGGCCTTTGATTTCTAATATCGGTGTGGGGGGGGGGGGTTGCGCTCTCACAACTCTCTCACAACTCTCTCACAATGCACTATAAACAGCCCCTGCTGGGGAACCAGGAAGCCAGGGTTGGGGACAATGTTATCACAAGACCCTACTGTAAACACACAAACATGCACAGAGTCACTCCTGTAGCAAAATCAGGACTGACCCATCTGCCTGTGACTTATGTCACGTGAACTCACACAGCACCGTTGTCACCCTCCTTGCCCCCACCATGCCCCCTCCAGCTGAAGATACCTTCCTGACGGCCATCATCAACTACACCAACAGCTCCACGGTGCACTTCAAGCTGTCCCCCACCTACGTGTTGTACATGACCTGTCGCTACGTCATGTCCAGCCACTACAGGCCCGACATCGGCCCCTCGGAGCGCACCCACAAGGTCATAGCCATCGTCAACAAGATGGTGAGCATGATGGAAGGAGTCATCCAGGTGAGTGTCCATCCTGCCGCCTCGCTGCCTTTTTTCCCCTCCTCATTCTAATTAGGAGGACATTCAAGGTTTAAGGCCTGGGTTTGGTGTGAATATGACCACATTATGTCCTCAGCCAGTTGCCTGAAAAAAGGACACTCTGACAAAAATACCTTTGTTCTCTGCACTCTTTTGTTATTTTTCTTTTAATTGGTTAATTTCACTTCCCTCTAGAGATACAGGTGACCCAGGACTGAAACAAAACCCCAAAGAAAACCCAAAACACTGTAGCTGATTAGGTAGTCGTCGTGGTAGTCGTCCTGGTAGTCGTCCTGGTAGTCGTCCTGGTAGACGTCCTGGTAGACGTCCTGGTCATTTCCACAGAATAATTAGTAGAGGCGTGAAGCCCATGTTATGTCTGTGTGTCCAGCGTCTCTGTGTCCCCCTCCCTAATGTATTCACTGGATCAAACTGAAATACAGGATCATTGGGGTGTTCCAAAAGCACTCTCAGCCAGCACAAAACCCAAATGACATTGTGTATTAGTGTAGCAGTAATACCCATGCTCTGGGACACCAACCCTGAGTTACGTGTGAAAAACAGAAATGGCCCAAATAGTCCAAAACAGTAAAGCCTAGCAGAGACTCGTCACAACACTCTAATATGGTGGGAGTTTAGACCTGGGGTTTGTCAGGTCAGTCCTAGTGGGATTCCTCATCCTGCCACTGTACAACCTTAAAGACACTCTCAATTTACATACAGATTGTAGTCTGTTAATAGATGATTATCTGTCTACACACTGACCGTGTCTGTCACACACACACACACACACACACACACACACACACACACACACACACACACACAGTGCAGGAGCATTAGGGAAATCTGTCTGCGTTGCTCTGTGTGTGTCTTATAGAAATCAGGCTTACAGTCATTAAATCCATTTAAAGATGGATTTTTATCCTGATGATTTTGGAAATCCAAGTCTTAAACCTCCATGAGGGACATTGGACATTTAATCTGTGTTCCTTAAATAATCAAATCTGCACAGCAATGTCCCTGCCTCCTACAGGGAACATAATTGTGGTTACATTCGGTACTAGTTTCTGCCGGTAGAGTCTGTGCCTTCTCTTGCTATATTTAAAGGAAAAAGCATTTCCAATACACTACCAAAGTGGAGTTCATGTGTATTTCACATGACCGTGTGTGTGTGTGTGTGAGTGCTGTGTTGTGTTGTGTTGACATGCCTGTGTGTAAATCTCTGTCCATGCCATGCCTTTTGTTGACAGTCTTTCTCTGTCCTGTGGGATGTCTGTCTGTTTGTTTCCCCCCTCACCTCTGTGACAGGAGATTCCTGAAGCGGACCAGGTAGGACACCTAACATGTTGCTAGGAGAGAGAGCGCTCGCTCGCTCGCTCTCTCTCTCATCTCTCACTCAGTCTCTCCCTCTATCGACTCAGGCAGGCTTCGCTCAGTCCTCCATGCTTCTTTTCTCCATAACAGAAACCAAAAACCCCTCAACCAAACCGCCAAATAATCCCTTCTCCAACAGCTGGACTCTAAAACACCAACATAATAACCCTCATTCAGCCTTCAACCTGGAACATCTGGTACTAAAAACAACAACAAATCTCTGATTGTGGCAACATTGAAATAATTGTCATTTCCATGTGACCTCATGCTTTACTGCACTTCAGTGTGGATGAGACAAACCCCAACCTTCTTTTGCTTTTGTTGAATTTTTTTCCCTTCTACATTTAAAATTTTGTCTGTGGTTTAACATGGTTGTTCTTTTGGATGCGTTCTGTCCTGTGGCCGTTCTGAAAGGGGGGTGTTGTCGTTTAGTTGTGGGGATAGACGAGTGCGGAATACACCGGGACCAGCGCCGGCCGAGACAAGCCGGGCGGACCTTGTGTATCCCTTATTCTTTGTGTTAAGGGGATATTGATATTAGCTCATCACACAGACCAGACGCTGGGCTCTAAAGCACTAGCAGCCTATTCAGTTCACTCCTGTTTATCTCTGCTAAATGTCAGAGGTGTTCAAGAACAGCTTCACAGGGTAAAATACTGAGCTAAATGTCCATCCCAGACCAGTATTTGTTTGTATACTGGTTGATGTGGAATGTGGTCCCCGTGCAGAGATGCAGTAGCTACTGCTAGAGGAAGTAGACCACATTTATATCAGGACGTGCAGAGAACTGCTCCACACAGAAGCTAGCAAGAAAATAAAAGTGGAATTAAATTCTCTGTAGGCACTGTTCTAACGTCAGTTTTCCCTAAATGGTTACGGTTAGGATTGGGGGAGGGCCAGCTGATCTTAGATCTGTGCCTATTAGCTGTACAATATGTTTGTTCCCTCAACTTTAATATGACAAAGAGCCTGTTAATCCAGTAGTCTACTCTGCACAGGGACCCCCCTACAAAAGTGACCCTCTGGGAGAGGCTGTAACTGGGGGCCAGTGTCTGGTTCTGGACGTCTGGGATTGGGGTGGGGTGGCAGGTGCACAAGTCTATCCCTGGAGTGCTGCTACTGCTCATGGCTGTGAGTCTGGGAGAGTCCCCCCTTTACCCCGTCTGTCTGTACCTCCTCTCTGACCCCCTGCTCTCTCTCTCTCTCTCTCCGTCTGTCCTGCTCTGTGATTGGTGTATTCCAGAAGCAGAAGAACATTGCGGGGTCCCTGGCTTTCTGGATGGCCAATGCCTCAGAGCTGCTCAACTTCATCAAGCAGGACAAGGACCTGTCGCGCATCACACTGGACGCCCAGGACGTGCTGGCACACCTCGTCCAGATGGCCTTCAAGTGAGTGCCCAGACTTCCTCCCTACCATCTGGCCCCGTCTCTTTCCTAACCCCTGGTCCTCTCCTCTCTGTAGTTCGATGCTCCTCCCTCTTCTTGGCCAGCCTCTTTAACTGCCCCTGTTTGTCTTCTTTCCACTCCCCTTTGCCCCATCATTCCCACTTCTTGTTCCTGTCCCCCTTCTGATCACTTCTCTGACCCCCACTTTCTCACCCGTGACCTGGAGACCAGGCTTTACCTTATCCTGCTCCCAGCTCTGTTTGTGTGCTAGTCACACGGTGCAGCAGCACACACTACCCTACCCTGTCAGTCCTGTGTATGTCATGTCTGCATGTACGCCATCAGGGCTAACTCAAACCACATGTGAGTAATGGTATGATTGGACAATTATTATGCTAATTACAGATCAAAATGTGAAGTACCCTGCCATTTCTGGCATCGATTCTCCTGAGTGAGAAAACAAAATATAGATGTCTGCTGCCCATGGAAAAATGGCCCTCGTTCACAATGTCCTAGCTAGGGGTTAGCGGCCCATGCTAACTTCTGCCTGAGCTGTCCCATGAGCAATACAAGTAGCCGAGGGACAGGGGGTTAAGCGAGATAATTGTGTTGCTTCAGCTCGGACCATGTAAGGATCTGGAGAAAGTAAATCTAGCCCATGTCCGTACTGTTTCTGGAGTCTGTGTGTGGATGCAGGAACACAAAGGGGAGCTGTGAATATGTGGAATGTCTTGGGCCTGGCTTGTGTTGGCCAGGCTGGAGCAGGGCTGTATGGGCCTGGGGAGAGGTGAAAGGTCCCAGTAAAAACAGTTTCCACGGCTCTCCCATTCCCTTGTTCCCTCTGTTCTGCTCGCTGCTCCCTGGAATAGCTAGCTGAAACAACTGGTGCTTTGTCTTTCCGGAGCAGAGCGGTGGCCGTGCCGGCCAGACCACTGGTTTACTGTGGGATTCCAGAGGAAGTCCTGTTAGGGCAGTGGAACTGTGGGTGTGTGTGTGCACGTTTCTGCATTCTTCTGTATATCTGTCTTTATGTGTGTGTGTTGCTCTCTGGACACGTGTTGCTCTCTGGACACGTGTTGCTCTCTGGACACGTGTTGCTCTCTGGACACGTGTTGCTCTCTGGACACGTGTTGCTCTCTGGACACGTGTTGCTCTCTGGACAAGGGAACGTATGTGTGTTTGGTTTTATGTAGGTGGACGTATATGCATTGTATGTGTCTTTTGTTTATCCATATCCGTGTGGACCATACAGAACCAATGTGTTGTTGTGTTCTCTCAGGTACCTGGTCCAGTGTCTGCAGTCTGACCTGAGTAACTACATGCCTGCCTTCCTGGACGACCCAGAGGAACAGAACCCTCAAAGGCCCAAAATAGGTGACTCACCTCTGTTCATACACGGTCTGACACTCTTACTGTGTATATATACTGTATATATTAAAGTCATCCAGGCCACAGTGGGGGGATACTGTTACATTTGTAAACTCAGCAACAACAAAAAGTCCTCTCACTGTCAACTGTTTATTTTCAGCAAACTTAACGTGTAATTATTTGTATGAACATAACACGATTCAACAACTGAGACATAAACTGAACAAGTTCCACAAACATGTGACTAACAGAAATTGAATAATGTGTCAATGAACAAAGGGGGGGTCAAAATCAAAAGTAACAGTCAGTATCTGGTGTGGCCACCAGCTGCATTAAGTACTGCAGTGCATCTCCTCCTCATGGACTGCACCAGATTTGCTAGTTCTTGCTGTGAGATGTTACCCCACTCTTCCACCAAGGCACCTGCAAGTTCCCGGACATTTTTGGGGGGAATGGCCCTAGCCCTCACCCTCCGATCCAACAGGTCCCTGACGTGTTCAATGGGATTGAGATCTGGGCTCTTTGCTGGCCATGGTAGTCTTGCAGGAAATCACGCACAGAACAAGCAGTATGACTGGTGGCATTGTCATGCTGGAGGGTCATGTAAGGATGATTCTGCAGGAAGGGTACCACATGAGGGAGGATGTCTTCGCTGTAACGCACAGCGTTGAGATTGCCTGCAATGACAACAAGCTCAGTCCGATGACGCTGTGACACACCGCCACAGACCAAGACAGACCCTCCACCTCCAAATCGATCCCGCTCCAGAGTACAGGCCTCAGTGTAATGCTCATTCCTTTGACGATAAAACGCGAATCCGACCATCACCCCTGGTGAGACAAAACCGCGACTCGTCAGTGAAGAGCACTTTTTGCCAGTCCTGTCTGATCCAGCGACGGTGGGTTTGTGCCCATAGGCGATGTTGTTGCCGGTGATGTCTGGTGAGAACCTGCCTTACAATAGGCCTACAAGCCCTCAGTCCAGCCTCTCTTAGCCTATTGCGGACAGTCTGAGCACTGATGGAGGGATTGTGTGTTCCTGGTGTAACTAGGGCAGTTGTTGTTGTCATCCTGTACCTGTCCCGCAGTTGTGATGTTCAGATGTACCGATCCTATGCAGGTGTTGTTACACGTGGTCTGCCACTGCGAGGACGATCAGCTGTCCGTCCTGTCTCCCTGTAGCGCTGTCTTAGGCGTCTCACAGTACGGACATTGTAATTTATTGGCCACATCTGCAGTCCTCATGCCTCCTTTGCAGCATGCCTAAGGCACGTTCACGCAGATGAGCAGGGACCCTGGGCATCTTTCTTTTGGTGTTTTTTAGAGTCAGTCGAAAGGCCTCTTTAGTGTCCTAGGTTTTCATAACTGTGACCTTAATTGCCTACCGTCTGTAAGCTTTAGTGTCTTAACGACCGTTCCACAGGTGCATGTTCATTAATTGTTTATGGTTCATTGAAGAAGCATGGGAAACAGTGTTTAAACCCTTTACAATGAAGATCTGTGAAGTTATTTGGATTGTTACGAATTATCTTTGAAAGACAGGGTCCTGAAAAAGTGCCGTTTCTTTTTTAGCCGAGTTTATTTACATTCACAGCTACACCGTATGTCACTCAGCTTGTTTTTTTAAGTGAGCCCTCTAGTGGGGACATGGTGTATAGAAATCAACTGAAACCTTGGTAGACTGGTTATTCACTAAGTACTCCAGCAGTAGTGGAAATGTAAAAAGGCATTCCTCTTCCTTCCCCTCTTCCTCATCCTCCATCTCTCTCTCTCCCCACGTAGAGGATGTTTTGCACACTCTGACGGGCGCCATGTCGCTGCTGCGTCGTTGCCGTGTAAACGCGGCGCTGACCATCCAGCTGTTCTCCCAGCTCTTTCACTTCATCAACATGTGGCTGTTCAACAAGCTGGTGATGGAGGCTGACTCTGGACTGTGTTCACACTACTGGGGCGCCATCCTCCGCCAGCAGCTCAGCCACATCGAGGCCTGGGCCGAGAAGCAGGGCCTGGAGCTGGCCGCTGACTGCCACCTCAGTCGCATCGTACAGGTATGATCCACCTATCTTTGTCCAGCATGGCACACCTGTTAGCTACCCGCGGTTTTCCATATGGTGACTTACTGTAGGCAGGACAGGCTCTTCCACCTCAGAACAATGGTTTCTATTGAATACTTGTCAGCAGCTCTGGGTGATGCTTTAGGAGCCGTTGTGCCTAAGGAAAGTTGTAAGGGAAGGAGTTCAGAGTGGACAACAGGTCCTTCTCTGTCATTAATTGTACTCTGTTCTGTTGTTCCTCCCCAGGCTACGACTCTCCTCACCATGGACAAGTACTCCATGCAGGACGTGCAGAACATCCACAACACCTGCTTCAAGCTGAACTCCCTGCAGCTCAACGCCCTCATGACCAACTACCACTGTGCTCCCGACGAGCCTTACATCCCCCCAGTAAGACATGACTACACGCTCCTCTATTCACGTCCACACTCCTCTATTCACGTGCACACTCCTCTATTCACGTCCGCACTCCTCTATTCACGTCCGCGCTCCTCTATTCACGTGCGCGCTCCTCTATTCACGTGCGCGCTCCTCTATTCACGTGCGCGCTCCTCTATTCACGTGCGCGCTCCTCTATTCACGTGCGCACTCCTCTATTCACGTGCGCACTCCTCTATTCACGTGCACACTCCTCTATTCACGTGCGCACTCCTCTATTCACGTGCGCACTTTTCTATTCACGTGCACACTCACACACTAGAGTTACAATGAATGACTGAAGTGGAGAAATAGGGGTTTGCTGTTTGAAGTATTGCTTAACACAAGTCTCCTCCCATAGTTGTAATGTATTGGAGTTTGAGCTGTTATTTTGGGGTAAACATTAGCTAAGCTCACCACTTGACTGATCTTCCTAGCTCCCTTGTCCAGTCCAGCTTGCTGTTTCTACTTTGTGGAATATTGAGGAAACAGTCAAAAGACTATTACACACATCCCTCTCCTCTGATGTAACTAAACCCCCATTGGTCCGTCTGGTATCTCCCCCTATAGGAGCTCATAGACCACGTGGTTGCCGTGGCGGAGAACACAGCAGATGAGCTGGCCCGTAGCGACGGCCGAGAGGTCCAGCTAGAGGAGGACCCTGACCTGCAGCTGCCCTTCCTACTGCCCGAGGACGGCTACTCCTGCGACGTCGTGAGGAACATTCCCAACGGATTCCAGGAGTTCCTGGACCCCCTTTGTCAGAGAGGTACTTGTGTGGAGGAGGAAACAAAAATACACTCTATTCCGGAATGTCACACTGGTTGTGTTCTGTCCAAACCTAAAGTTGTGAACCAATCAGAGGCTGGGCTGGCCTGTGTTTGTTCTGTTGATGTGTAGGCAGTGGAATGTAGTAGCTATGTAAGAGGAGACTGGAGAGCTGTTTGTTCCTGTCCTCATCACAGAGTGTTTGAGAGAGAGAGATTCCAAGAGTTGTTCCTGCTGCCGTGTCACTGTGGTCTCAGATCTGTTCTAAGTAGAAGAAGTCAACTGTGATTTCCTCTCTTTGTCCTGTGCAGGATTCTGTCGGCTAACCCCTCACCCGCGCTCCCCTGGGACCTGGACCATCCACTTTGAAGGAGTCGACTGCGACAGCCACTTCTCTGCAGACAACTCAGACCTGGTAGGTGTCCCTCCGACCGTTACAGCTGTAGGACTATGCAGGACACCATTACATTGAGCTGCATGATCATGCACAATAGTGCCTGTTAGTCATGACGCAGACATGTCCTTGTACATTAGCCACCATATTACTAAGTAACTGAGAAGCACAGCGGAATGAATAGGCTGCTGCTTTTAGCTGTTTATAACACTTGAATATATTTCAATTACTCCTCTGTTTGTGGCTTAATGTTTTGGCATCGCTTGTTTCCAACGATCGTATGGAAAACGTTTATGTCCCATGCTGCAGTCATGCAATCACCGTTCTGCCCTACTCTACTTAACACACACACACACACTCCCTCCTGCTCGATTTCAAACAACACCAATTACACCACAGAGGCCAATAAGTGACCAGAGAGCTCTGGAATGGCAGTAAATTATACCCTTCTCACCCTAATCACACAAAAAAGAAATTACACAGCTTCCTGTATAATTGCCCTGTTTTTTCCCCCCCAGCTCTCCTTTTTCATGCTTGAAACCTCAGCTCAGGGTGGGCATTAGCCCCAGCCCCCACAGTAGTAAAGGGACCAGGCAGAGGAGGGGAGAGGAGGAGGGCGCCCAAACCGCTTAAGCACCGCTGAGGTTTTGATTAATGGCCTCTTGGTCGTGTGCCAGGCGGGGCGACCCCGGCACCCCGCCTCATGTTTCCACCGCCTTCCTCCAAAATCACTACTCTAGTGTTCCATAGAGTCCCGCTGTTAGCAGCCATTACAGGGTTAATAAGACACACAGAGACAGACAGGGGATCCCCGAGGAGAACAACAACCGGGTAGGTCCAGACAGGAGGTGTTACTGTAGCTAGCCTAGTGCAGTCACACTTTTGTCATACTAAAAACTCTCTCTCTCTGGAGAAGATGGTCTCACTGGCAGGTGTTGTTTGAGTTAAGAGTTAGTCTCTTACTGCATAATTGCTGTTGTCTGAATGAACGTTTTCTTTCCTCATTGTAGCCAGCTGAACCCTGCACCATTGCCCTGCCCTCTAGCACTTGGTGAAATCACTCCAATGGCATTCAGAAAGACTTGTTCTGCACCACATCACACGATGAGAAGTACCTCCCGGTCCCTGTTACTTAATGTGGCTTTGTATCCACTCTCTGTCTCTGAACTATGTGGCTGTACAGCATAGCTCAGCAGATGAGCGAAGAGTTGTTTGTGTCTTTGGGGCTGTTGAGTCTCAATGTGTTCAGTGCCATAGGGACGAGAGGCGGTCTGTGTGGAAAGCCCTGCCCTCTCCCTCTCTCTCCCACCCTCTCCCCACCCTGCTCCCAGGCAGCCCTCTTTTTAAACGATCCCATTGAGATCCTCTGGAGCCAAGCGCATGTGGCTTTCATTCTTGACTCCTCTCCAGCCCCCGCCATTTCTCATTGCGGTCGCCCCGACCCAGCTCTCTCCCTGTATGACGACCCTGCTCTGCGCCTATCCCTCTGCTCCCTCATCCAGCTCCTCATTCTGCCTGAGAAACGTCCAGGAGAGAGCTCCCAGCTCTGAGAGCCCTGTAGAAGCCTGACTGACCTGCTTGCCGGATCCCACCGTTGACACCAACTGCACTCTAGCTCCTTCAGTACATTTTTCCTAAGCTAACGCTGCTGTGTCCTCTCGTTGCAGCAAATGCGGAAGGAACCGGAAGTTGTGACGGTCACCCTGAAGAAGCACAATGGCATGGGCCTCAGCATTGTGGCTGCCAAGGTAAGACATCTTTGAATCCTAACCTTTTATTATTGATAAGGTTTTTGTCGATACCCACTCGTGCTCCTGGAAGAGGTTTGTGACTTCCTGGCTTGAAGGGAAGTGTTATGTGAGTGATGAGAAATACACAAATTCAATTAAGAAATAACCCAGAAACATTGACATTTGTTGCGTCCATGCTCGAGCAGACTTGATGACTGCTGCCTGGTGAACACACAAATAATCCAAAATAAGCCCTTCTCTCAATCGTTGTCAAGAACCTGCCTGAAGGTGTCCTCATTTTCAGTTCAGCAACATTGCCAGTCGGAACATGCTGTTTCTAGCAGTGTTGGTGTGGATGGATGTAAGAGCCTCACGTTGTACATGGTCTCTTCTGTGTTTGTTTTCTACATTAGTCTGCCGTAACTCTGGATAATGATGGGGTGTGTGTTTGTGTGTGTGTAAAAAAAGTGACCGTCATGTTTCAACTGGCACCATTATAGCCCAGGTCTGACCCGGGTTGGTCTGTGTGGGTTAATTGGAGTGCGTTTCTGGGGGCTTATGCCGTATGTCCACCAGATGCGTATACGTTTTGCCGTATGTTGTTTTTGCCGGATGTCTGGTCTGCATTTTTGGTACTTGACGCACATGTGCTTTGCAAGGCTGCAGAAAGGTTTGCAGCATGGCAGAGGAGGTCATTTTCCCGCTCTCTGGGCTTCCTGCCCTGTTCCACCAAAGCACCGATTGCTACCGGGGCCTCCATGCAAAAAAATGTTGCATGGAGACACATTGCCAATATGATTGGATTACTGGTTGATTGGATTACCTGGTCAGTTGAATGTGAAATAATTTAGCTGGAAAGGGGAAGCTAGGTGCTGGCAATTTCTAAGCTAACTAGGAAAGTGGTTAGCTTTGTAGTTTGTACCACCACGCGGTAAAGCACACCACAGCCGAGTGCAACATCCCCAACGCCGCGGTGCGGACTGCACCATTGGCAATGAATGACGTTCGCCGGGCGGGTGGAGGAGGGGGGCGGGTGGAGGAGGGGGGCGGGTGGAGGTGGAGGAGGGGGGCGGGGGCGGGTGGAGGAGGGAAGAGGGGGCGGGTGATGGTGTGGGGAGGGGGGCGGGTGATGGTGTGTGGTGTGGGGGTGGTGGGTGGATGGTGTGGGGGGTGGATGGAGGATGAGTGGGAGGTGGATGGTGTGTGGGGGGGCGGGTGGATGGTGTGGCGGGGGGCGGTGGATGGTGTGGGGGGGTGGGAGGTGGGTGGATGGTGTGGCGGGGGGCGGTGGATGGTGTGGGGGGGTGGGAGGTGGGTGGATGGTGTGTGTGGGGGGGTGGCTGGATGGTGTGGCGGGTGGATGGTGTGGGAGGTGGATGGTGTGTGGGGGGGCGGGTGGATGGTGTGGCGGGGGGCGGTGGATGGTGTGGGGGGGTGGGAGGTGGGTGGATGGTGTGGCGGGGGGCGGTGGATGGTGTGGGGGGGTGGGAGGTGGGTGGATGGTGTGTGTGGGGGGGGCGGCTGGATGGTGTGGCGGGTGGATGGTGTGGGGGGGTGGGAGGTGGGTGGATGGTGTGGCGGGGGGCGGTGGATGGTGTGGGGGGGTGGGAGGTGGGTGGATGGTGTGTGTGTGGGGGGCGGCTGGATGGTGTGGCGGGTGGATGGTGTGGGGGCGGATGGAGGATGAGTGGGAGGGGGCGAATAGAGGGGCCTCCCTGAACTGTTTATTTTCAAAGCACAGTTTTTGTATTTGAGGTGGTGGGGACCACACCCTCTGTTTTTACTGCTATTTTCAACCTGAGGTGGTGTGAGGGAGGGAGAAAGGTGGGGGGAGAGAGCAGAGGGAGGGAAAAATGGGAGGGGATGACAGGAGACAGAAGGAAGGCACGAGTCCGAGGCAGACTGGAGAAGCGAAGGAATGAGAGGGGGAGAGCGAGAGGAGAGCCCAGTGCAGAACACACAGCTGGGTAGTGCTCTGAAAGTTTACCCAAACTGTTGCAGAGTAGTGAGTGGCTAACGCTGGCGGACTGTTTACTTAAGTCTGTAAATGGTATTTCCTACTCTGGCTGGCTGCTGATTATTTGTCATATGGCGTCCTACAGTAGAATGTAGTGTGGACCTCTTTCTTTCTCCCACTGCGCCGCACCTAGTATCTCCTCTAGTATCTCCTCCTTCGTTAGCTGGTTTGTTTTGGTCTCTGACTGTGTGGTTATTACACCAGTACATCTGGGCTGTGGTCTGCCCCTCCTTGAGGACTTTTAATTGAGCCTGAGCGCGAGCCAGGTCTAGCCGAGCGGGATCTACCTACACCATGTGGTTCTCTGTGGTCGGAAAGAAGGACGAGTCGGTAAGGCGCTCTCTCTCTGTGTTAAATAAAGGTGTGACTGTGTATGTGGAGGGGGGGGTGTAGCCATTTTGGCAGAGGAGGGGGGTTGAGGATGGGAAGACACAGGTAATAGACCTCCAGTATGTGCTGCTCTTCCACTTGCTCAGTGTTCTCTACTGCTGTAAGCTTCACACCGTCTTTCATATTTGACGCCTGTAGAGGTTTCTCTAATCTAGTATTCTTTTCATTTTATATTCCATCTTTTGCAGGGTTGCTCATTCAAAATGTATGATTTTTCTTTTGCCAGAAACTCAGACCAAATAAGCCTCCAGCTCACACCAGTTCATCATATTGCTGTGACCCAGTATGTAAGGAACCTAGGACTGTTCTCTACTGAGCTATTACCCAGTTTGGGCTGTCCAGCTGCTTTACTGCTGCTATCTCAAGACCACACAGTTAATGATTGTCAAGGTGATGCAGGCACACAGGCCAGAACTTCATCTCTGGGACAAGAGCTTGATTTTCTCAACTTTTGTCCCCTTGATTCTGCTGTGACAGGCCTAGTTTTGTGTTTACTCCTGGCTGTTATGCTGCAGATGTTCACCTAAAGGGCTTCGTGGGGACAGACTGTTGGGTTCCAAATGAGGAAGAGCAGGGGGATATCCTGACCCTCTCTCTCCACTCCACCTCACAGGGGAGTCCTGCTGCTCATTGTCCAGCGTTTCCCCCCACTGACGACAACCCAGGGCCTGGGGAAGATATTCTGATTAATCTTTCCCCAATCTGGAGGTAGACAGACTGGCCCTCGAACTAAACAGACCTTCTCATTCCTTTCGGCACTTTTTAAATATTATATAAGTTGGCTTGTTTGTCTGTTTGCTAGTCTGTTTGTTTTGTAGATGTTGAGACCATAGTGATGGAACAGTAGTGTAGATGCAGCTATACAATGATTAGCTGGTTGAGTACAAAGCCTATGGTCTCCCTCCAGTAGAGCGCTGTAGCAGCAGTAACAATGGGAGGATGTGATCTGAGCTCGCGGGGCTGTGTTTCCTGCTGCTGGTTAGCTCGCTGGCTGGCTGTGTGTGAGACGGGACTCTGAGCATTAGCACTGGTCACTCACTGCCTGCCAGTCCTGCCCTGGGGCACAGCAAGAGCTAGAACATGTAGACCTACAGTAGTCTATATTTCCTGGGTGGGTTCTACAGTATGTACTCAACTGAATGACAGTGGTTACTAGGAACATGGCAAAACCCAGTTGTGGGTTCCCAGCTAACGATCACTCCCCTTTTTCCTTAGCCATTCTTTCTCTGTGACAAATGGAATGTTTAGTTCAATGCCCAGTGAGGTCACTGTTCCTATTGCCCTGCCTCGGACCCTTCTCTCACTCGAACCTTGTTTTGGGTGAAGTTGTACACGGTGACGCACACATTATCACAGGCAATTTAACACTTGGCCTTGTTGCCTCCCTAACCAAAGATTTAATCATCTAACCTCTATGGGAGCCATGCTCGTGTCGAGACAGTTTGCCACTTTGAATCCTATCGCCTAGTAGAATTTAACAGCACTCTCATTTGCTCATATAGAACTGCCTCATAGTGTCAGTTAGGATTGGGGTGGATGCTCACATTTGTGACAGCACTCATTCCGTGTTTGACTGCACATGCCTGGTTTAGGAGCAGTTACTGACAGAGGGAGGGAGTGTCTAAGTTAAGGCAACATATATATGACCACCACGTAGTGTTGGAGGTAGAGGTCGACCGATTAATCGTAATGGCCGATTTAATTAGGACCGATTTCAAGCTTTCATAACAATCGGAAATCGGTATTTTTGGACGCCGATTTGGCAGTTAAAAAAATAATAATAATAATAATTTTTAAGGCCTTTATTTAACTAGGCAAGTCAGTTAAGAACAAATTCTTATTTTCAATAACGGCCTAGGAACGGTGGGTTAACTGCCTTGTTCAGGGGCAGAAAGACAGATTTTTACCTTGTCAGCTCAGGGATTCAATCTTGCAACCTTACGGTTAACTAGTCCAACGCTCTAACCACCTGCTTTACATTGCACTCCACGAGGAGCCTGCCTGTTACGCGAATGCAGTAAGAAGCCAAGGTAAGTTGCTAGCTAGCATTAAACTTATCTCATAAAAAACAATTAATCAATCATAATCACTAGTTAACTACACATGGTTGATGATATTACTAGTTTATCTAGCCTGTCCTGCGTTGCATATAATCGCTTAGGTACACGTTGCTCCAACCATAAACATCAATGCCTTTCTTAAAATCAATACACAAGTATATATTTTTAAACCTGCATATTTAGGTAATATTGCCTGCTAACATGAATTTCTTTTAACTAGGGAAAATGTGTCACTTCTCTTGCAAACAGAGTCAGGGTATATGCAGCAGTTTGGGCTGCCTGGCTCGTTGCGAACTGTGAAGACTATTTCTTCCTAACAAAGACAGCCAACTTCGCCAAACGGGGATGATTTAACAAAAGCATATTTGCGAAAAAAGCACAATCGGTGCACGACTGTACCTAACCATAAACATCAATGTCTTTCTTAAAATCAATACACAGAAGTATATATTTTTAAACCTGCATATTTCGCTAAAAGAAATCCAGGTTAGCAGGCGATATTAACCAGGTGAAATTGTGTCATTTTGCGTTCATTGCACGCAGTCAGGGTATATGCAACAGTTTGGGCCGCCTGGCTCGTTGCAAACTAATTTGCCAGAATTTTACGTAATTATGACATAACACTGAAGGTTGTGCAATGTAACAGGAATAACGTTTTGTTTTCGAGATGATAGTTTCCGGATTCGACCATATTAATGACCTAAGGCTCGTATTTCTGTGTGTTTATTATATTATAATTAAGTCTATGATTTGATAGAGCAGTCTGACTGAGCGGTGGTAGGCAGCAGCAGGCTCGTTAGCATTCATTCAAAATAACACTTTCGTGCGTTTTGCCAGCAGCCCTTCGCAATGCATTGCGCTGTTTATGACTTCAAGCCTGTCAACTCCCGAGATTAGGCTGGTGTAACCGATGTGAAATGGCTAGCTAGTTAGCCGGGTGCGCGCTAATAGCGTTTCAAACGTCACTCACTCTGAGACTTGGAGTAGTTGTTCCCCTTGCTCTGCATGGGTAACGCTGCTTCGAGGGCGGCTGTTGACAATGTGTTCCTGGTTCGAGCCCAGGTAGGAGCGAGGAGAGGGACGGAAGCTATATTGTTACACTGGCAATACTAAAGTGCCTATAAGAACATCCAATAGTCAAAGGTATATGAAATACAAATCGTATAGAGATAAATAGTCCTATAATAACTTCAACCTAAAACATCTTACCTGGGAATATTGAAGACTCATGTTAAAAGGAAACACCAGCTTTCATATGTTCTCATGTTCTGAGCAAGGAACTTAAACGTTAGCTTTCTTACATGGCACATATTGCACTTTTACTTTCTTCTCCAACACTTTGTTTTTGCATTATTTAAACCAAATTGAACATGTTTCATTATTTATTTGAGGCTAAATTGATTTTATTGATGTATTATATTAAGTTAAAATTAGTGTTCATTCAGTATTGTTGTAATTGTCATTATTACAAATAATAAATACAGAAAAAAAATCGGCCGATTAATCGGCAGCGGCTTTTTTGGCCCCCCAATAATCAGTATCGGTCTCGGCGTTGAAAAATCATAATCGGTCGACCTCTAGTTGGAGGAATGAAGGAAAAGCTGCTAGAGGTTTAAACATGCTGTTCTCTAGCTATTCTCCTCTCCATGCGGTTAGTAGTGTGTCCAGGGAACCAGACATCTAGTCTCCCTCTCCATAATTGTCCCTCTTCAATCTGTGGAGTGTTGGATCCAATGATTTGTGAGTGTTGTGCGCGTGCGTTTGACCATGTTGGACGTGGTTCTTATCAGACTGACATGTAGCACATCTGGCTTGAGTTAGCCCTGAAAGGTCCCTCGTACCCGCCGCTCTGTGAACTACTGTTTTTATGACTTCATTAGAGCAGTGAGCCTTCCGTGTTTGTCCTTGTCTACAGCCTTGCAGCTTTTAGACAGACTGTCAGACAGAGGCACAAGTTATTAAACAACAAAATGAAAGACTTGAATAGCAGATGAGGAATGAGCGAGAGATGGATTGTACTCTCCAGGGAAATATCCAAATCCCCCCTTCTAAACCAGAGCCCTGTCTGCCTCTGTCAAGACTGAAGAGCCTGTTTAATAGAAAACCACATGAAGAGACTAACAGCCTCCTTTAACCATCACACACCCCAGACAGAGGGGCCTCCTTTAACCATCACACACCCCAGACAGAGGGGCCTCCTTTAACCATCACACACCCCAGACAGAGGGGCCTCCTTTAACCATCACACACCCCAGACAGAGGGGCCTCCTTTAACCATCACACACCCCAGACAGAGGGGCCTCCTTTAACCATACACACACATACACACACACACACACACACACACACTCAACAGAGGGAAGCATACTGGAATTATTTAGACCAGAGGCACATGTCAAGACGTCAGATTAGTGTGGTGCCTAAGAGTGTCTGTATCCTGTTCATGTGGAGCTGCACAGAGTTGGCCCAGTGTGACGATCGCACTGTCTGACACTCTTATCAGATTCAAGGACACATTCTCTTTGCTTAATTCGCTGTCATCACAGACAGAATGTTCCATCTTGAGAAAGAGCGATAAGAACAGAGCCGAGAGAAAAAAGAAGTCTGTTTTGTGAGATATTGTGCTGCTAGTTCCTTGCTCCTTCTTTCTCCAGTCAGATTGCGTAGCGTAGCCTGAAATAATGACTGTATAGATGGATGGAGCTGTTCATCTCAGTATGGAGCTCCGCTTAAAAACCGAAGAGCTGTGGACAAATTGACTTGTGTGTGTATTATAGTAAACTTCCTCAGGACTCCAGTCCACCGCACTCGACTTGGTGTGATTAACTGTTCTTTCCTGTGCTAAACCCAAAGGCAGGAAACTGCATATCATAGTATGGTTTTATGTCCTCTAGGAGTCTGGTTGAAGATATGCTCACTCACACACAGTATGAATGCAGCCTCAGTGTGAAAGGACAGACAGACAGTAGTTGTGTGACAGGGTGCCTTTGCTCTAATTTCCTATAAAGCAGATCTGGGTTACAGGGCACTTCCCTGGGCAGGAAGACTCATTGCAGGACAGGGCGGGTCGGGAGAGCTGTTTGTTTGTGACACAGTACATTTGACTGAAGTAAAAAAAGAAATCCATTTGGACTGCTTTAGAGGGCTCCCTTCCTGAATCTACATTTTTCCTCAGTCAGCTAGTTTGTGAAAAACTCTTAACAGTTCTCAATTAAAGTAGTAAAACTTCATTTAGATTTTGTAAAAGCACACGTTGCGATTAAGCAGATCTATATTTTGTGGCAGTGCGTCATCTCTTCTAATTGGTTAAAACAATAAATTAACTGAAGTAGAACTGTGAGGTTACAATGAGGTGTGTGAGGGTAGATGTGATATGTGTCTGGGCTGTGCTAGCTTTATGTGTGTGTCTGGGCTGTGCTAGCTTTGTGTGTGTGTGTCTGGGCTGTGCTAGCTTTATGTGTGTGTCTGGGCTGTGCTAGCTTTGTGTGTGTCTGGGCTGTGCTAGCTTTGTGTGTGTGTGTGTGTGTGTGTGTGTGTGTGTGTGTGTGTGTGTGTGTGTGTGTGTGTGTGTCTGTGTCTGTCTGTGTCTGTGTGTGTGTGTGTGTGTGTGTGTGTGTGTGTCTGGGCTGTGCTAGCTTTATGTGTGTGTGTCTGGGCTGTGCTAGCTTTATGTGTGTGTGTCTGGGCTGTGCTAGCTTTATGTGTGTGTGTGTCTGGGCTGTGCTAGCTTTATGTGTGTGTGTGTCTGGGCTGTGCTAGCTTTGTGTGTGTGTGTGTCTGGGCTGTGCTAGCTTTGTGTGTGTGTGTGTGTGTGTGTCTGGGCTGTGCTAGCTTTGTGTGTGTGTGTCTGGGCTGTGCTAGCTTTATGTGTGTGTGTCTGGGCTGTGCTAGCTTTATGTGTGTGTGTCTGGGCTGTGCTAGCTTTATGTGTGTGTGTCTGGGCTGTGCTAGCTTTATGTGTGTGTGTGTGTGTGTGTGTCTGGGCTGTGCTAGCTTTATGTGTGTGTGTGTGTGTCTGGGCTGTGCTAGCTTTATGTGTGTGTGTGTGTCTGGGCTGTGCTAGCTTTATGTGTGTGTGTGTGTCTGGGCTGTGCTAGCTTTATGTGTGTGTGTGTGTCTGGGCTGTGCTAGCTTTATGTGTGTGTGTGTCTGGGCTGTGCTAGCTTTGTGTGTGTGTGTCTGGGCTGTGCTAGCTTTGTGTGTGTGTGTGTGTGTGTGTGTGTGTGTGTGTGTGTGTGTCTGGGCTGTGCTAGCTTTATGTGTGTGTGTGTGTGTGTGTCTGGGCTGTGCTAGCTTTATGTGTGTGTGTGTGTGTGTCTGGGCTGTGCTAGCTTTGTGTGTGTGTGTGTGTGTGTCTGGGCTGTGCTAGCTTTATGTGTGTGTGTGTGTGTGTGTGTGTGTGTGTCTGGGCTGTGCTAGCTTTATGTGTGTGTGTGTGTGTGTGTGTATGTCTGGGCTGTGCTAGCTTTATGTGTGTGTGTGTGTGTGTGTGTGTGTGTGTGTGTGTGTCTGGGCTGTGCTAGCTTTATGTGTGTGTGTGTGTGTGTGTGTATGTCTGGGCTGTGCTAGCTTTATGTGTGTGTGTGTGTGTGTGTGTGTGTGTGTGTGTGTGTGTGTGTGTCTGGGCTGTGCTAGCTTTGTATGTGTGTGTGTGTGTGTGTGTGTGCTGTGCTAGCTTTGTGTGTGTGTGTGTCTGGGCTGTGCTAGCTTTGTGTGTGTGTGTCTGGGCTGTGCTAGCTGTGTGTGTGTGTGTGTGTCTGGGCTGTACTGGCTTTGTGTGTGTGTGTGTGTGTGTGTGTGTGTGTGTGTGTCTGGGCTGTGCTAGCTTTATGTGTGTCTGGGCTGTGCTAGCTTTATGTGTGTGTGTGTGTGTGTGTGTTTGTCTGGGCTGTGCTAGCTTTATGTGTGTGTGTGTGTGTGTGTCTGGGCTGTGCTAGCTTTATGTGTGTGTGTGTGTGTCTGGGCTGTGCTAGCTTTGTGTGTGTGTGTGTGTGTGTCTGGGCTGTGCTAGCTTTATGTGTGTGTGTGTGTGTGTGTGTGTGTGTCTGGGCTGTGCTAGCTTTATGTGTGTGTGTGTGTGTGTATGTCTGGGCTGTGCTAGCTTTGTGTGTGTGTGTGTCTGGGCTGTGCTAGCTTTGTATGTGTGTGTGTGTGTGTGTGTGTGTGTGTGTGTGTGTGTGTGTGTGTGTGTGTGTGTGTGTGTCTGGGCTGTGCTAGCTTTATGTGTGTCTGGGCTGTGCTAGCTTTATGTGTGTGTGTGTGTGTGTGTCTGGGCTGTGCTAGCTTTATGTGTGTGTGTGTGTGTGTGTCTGGGCTGTGCTAGCTTTATGTGTGTGTGTGTGTGTGTGTGTCTGGGCTGTGCTAGCTTTATGTGTGTGTGTGTGTCTGGGCTGTGCTAGCTTTGTGTGTGTGTGTGTGTGTGTGTCTGGGCTGTGCTAGCTTTATGTGTGTGTGTGTGTGTGTGTGTGTGTGTGTGTGTGTCTGGGCTGTGCTAGCTTTATGTGTGTGTGTGTGTGTGTGTATGTCTGGGCTGTGCTAGCTTTGTATGTGTGTGTGTGTGTGCTGTGCTAGCTTTGTGTGTGTGTGTGTCTGGGCTGTGCTAGCTTTGTGTGTGTGTGTCTGGGCTGTGCTAGCTGTGTGTGTGTGTGTGTGTCTGGGCTGTACTGGCTTTGTGTGTGTGTGTCTGGGCAGTGCTAGCTTTGTGTGTGTGTGTGAGATGAAGTCCTCTCTGTCCTTACTGGACCCTGCCACCACAGCGTGCTCAGCCTCAGATCATAACACCTGGTAAACTAATCCCAAACTACAAAGGAGAGGGTCATTTCCCCTGCTCACCCTGAGTTGTTGACCAGTTACGTAAGAGTGATGCGGTCACTTGTTAGTCCACACATTTAAAGGCGTCAGTGTCTGTCCGAAAAACAGCTCTTGTAGTAAGTACAATTGTGGAGTAAAAAGTTAACAGAAGCGTAACATTGAAATAGACAGCAAGGCACTTCATCCAAAAAGCGTTTGAAAACTTTGATACTGCAGCTCCCTATTGAAGTTCTTCATAGAAATGACATGCATGATAGTTTCTATCAGATGTTTTTGGGCATTGATCTTTCCTCTGAACATGCTGTCTACAGTGTTGTTCTGGAGCCACATGCTCCGAGGCTGAACATGCCGTCTACAGTGTTGTTCTGGAGCCACATGCTCCGAGGCTGAACATGCCGTCTACAGTGTTGTTCTGGAGCCACATGCTCCGAGGCTGAACATGCCGTCTACAGTGTTGTTCTGGAGCCACATGCTCCGAGGCTGAACATGCTGTCTACAGTGTTGTTCTGGAGCCATATGCTCCGAGGCTGAACATGCCGTCTACAGTGTTGTTCTGGAGCCACATGCTCCGAGGCTGAACATGCCGTCTACAGTGTTGTTCTGGAGCCACATGCTCCGAGGCTGAACATGCCGTCTACAGTGTTGTTCTGGAGCCACATGCTCCGAGGCTGAACATGCTGTCTACAGTGTTGTTCTGGAGCTGCATGCGCCGAGGCTGAGACTAGACGTGTTACAGCTGTATATGTAATTGTCTCCTTTGAGGCGTTCAGCCCCCCCCAGCTGTCTGGCTCCGATCACAGGTGTGATGTGTGCCACACTTAGTTCACACAGACACACATCTCCTCTTGGCATCGGGCGAGGCCTGCAGCATGACTGCGAATCGACACGTTTAATACCCTCCTCCGACAATGTGATCATTAAAACAGTGTTGTAGCTAGCTACACATGTTCATCCTGTCAGTAGAACACCTGGTTAGGGGAGGAGAACACCTGGTTAGGGGAGGAGAACACCTGGTTAGGGGAGGAGAACACCTGGTTAGGGGAGGAGAACACCTGGTTAGGGGAGGAGAACACCTGGTTAGGGGAGGAGAACGCCTGGTTAGGGGAGGAGAACGCCTGGTTAGGGGAGGAGAACGCCTGGTTAGGGGAGGAGAACACCTGGTTAGGGGAGGAGAACACCTGGTTAGGGGAGGAGAACACCTGGTTAGGGGAGGAGAACACCTGGTTAGGGGAGGAGAACACCTGGTTAGGGGAGGAGAACACCCGGTTAGGGGAGGAGAACACCCGGTTAGGGGAGGAGAACGCCCGGTTAGGGGAGGAGAACGCCCGTTTAGGGGAGGAGAACACCTGGTTAGGGGGGAGAACACCTGGTTAGGGGAGGAGAACACCTGGTTAGGGGAGGAAAACGCCTGGTTAGGGGAGGAGAACGCCTGGTTAGGGGAGGAGAACGCCTGGTTAGGGGAGGAGAACGCCTGGTTAGGGGAGGAGAACACCCGGTTAGGGGAGGAGAACACCCGGTTAGGGGAGGAGAACACCCGGTTAGGGGAGGAGAACACCTGGTTAGGGGAGTAGAACACCCGGTTAGGGGAGGTGCTGGCTAGCGGAGTAGAACACCCGGTTAGGGGAGGTGCTGGCTAGCGGAGTAGAACACCCGGTTAGGGGAGTTGCTGGCTAGCGGAGTAGAACACCCGGTTAGGGGAGGTGCTGGCTAGCGGAGTAGGACACCCGGTTAGGGGAGGTGCTGGCTAGCGGAGTAGGACACCCGGTTAGGGGAGGTGCTGGCTAGCGGAGTAGGGCACCCGGTTAGGGGAGGTGCTGGCTAGCGGAGTAGAACACCCGGTTAGGGGAGGTGCTGGCTAGCGGAGTAGAACACCCGGTTAGGGGAGGTGCTGGCTAGCGGAGTAGAACACCCGGTTAGGGGAGGTGCTGGCTAGCGGAGTAGAACACCCGGTTAGGGGAGGTGCTGGCTAGCGGAGTAGAACACCCGGTTAGGGGAGGTGCTGGCTAGCGGAGTAGAACACCCGGTTAGGGGAGGTGCTGGCTAGCGGAGTAGAACACCCGGTTAGGGGAGGTGCTGGCTAGCGGAGTAGAACACCCGGTTAGGGGAGGTGCTGGCTAGCGGAGTAGAACACCCGGTTAGGGGAGGTGCTGGCTAGCGGAGTTGGACACCCGGTTAGGGGAGGTGCTGGCTAGCGGAGTAGAACACCCGGTTAGGGGAGGTGCTGGCTAGCGGAGTAGAACACCCGGTTAGGGGAGGTGCTGGCTAGCGGAGTTGAACACCCGGTTAGGGGAGGTGCTGGCTAGCGGAGTTGAACACCCGGTTAGGGGAGGTGCTGGCTAGCGGAGTAGAACACCCGGTTAGGAGAGGTGCTGGCTAGCGGACTCGAACACCTGAAAAAGAAAAGGAGAGCCACACACTCTAGGAGCTCAGTTGTAATAATTGAATATCGCTGGTTATTAGAATATTAAATGATAACATCTCCTAGAGTGTGCGGCTCTCCTTTTCTTTTTCAAGCTTTCTGTGAACTCAGCCATTAGTTTCATCGTCCTCTCCTTTACTAGAATAAATCAAGTTATGTCTGTATGTGTTTTAGGTCCGGAGGAATGGGTTTTAGTGAGAGAGGTTAGATACGTGTTGGATGAATGGGGATTATAGCACCTTTAGGCAGGCATGAATACTACCCTGTATTCTACTACACTAGCCAGCCGTCGTACTGACAAACAGTAGCAATTAGAGCTCTCGTTAAAACACTGTAGAGTTTTATTAATGGGCTTTATAGACCTTCTTTGTTTCATGCTGTGCTAACTGAGCCTATGAACTTGGTGTGTGTGTTTTGGGCTGAGCAGCCGAGGCGGGGTACAGTAGCCCTCCTGCTGTGCCTGTCTATGACTACTGCCTTACAGGGTTGTGGATTCCATGAAACACCGCCTCCCTGTCTGTCTGTGGGTTAGAGCTCCGATTTCCCTCACATCTCTCCTTGATGTAAAGGCCTTCGTCTAGAACATTACTCATACTCTACTAGTCTACGTGTTTCTGTGGTAACAGAAGCTCTGACATGTTTTGGAGAGATCAGGTAGCACCTAGGTATGGCTTTAGATTGGACACCTGAAAGAACACAAGTACCGTTTTGGTTTTTGGTGACTTAACGACGTCGTACTGCCGGTCACAACAACCCAAGTGGCGTTGCATCTCACACACGCATTCCCAGGTTTGTTTATTCCCGTGGCAGTATAGATGAACCTATCAGCCTGGTAGAGGGCCAATAGTCCTCATGTGGGTAAGGGGACACCTTTTCCTCCTGCCCCCCCCTCTGTGATGGGACGGTTGTGTTCCCTGGGAGGACGGTTGGCCCTCTGGAATGTCGCCCTCTGGGCTAAGGTGACACCTCTCTAAGAGGAGTCTGTCACCCAGCACCAAGTGACAGCACTGGTAATAAGACACAGATTAGTGACTACCACAGCAGTGCCAAACTGAACATATTGATGTCTTCAGTGTATCTGCTGCTGGTCTCGTTGACTCTTCCCTCTATTCAAGGGTTTTAGGTCTGGTGGTTTTCATATTCTTGGCTCATTGTTGTTTATCTGATCCTCTGTGGTGGCAGTTGTGCTATGTTAGAACAATTGTATGGTCCAATAGATATAAAGTGACATTGGACATCAAGGTGGGGAGGAGAGGAGGGTATATTGTAGAGTAAATAGCTAGACTTTCTCAGGCAGATTCTGTGTCTGCCTCTCCGCTACTGTGGCTGAACCCTACTCTGGGTTCCCATACCCACAGATCCCCTCTCGGTCTCTCTCTGGCCATCCTCTCTCTCTGTCTTGCTCTCTTTAGTCTTCAGATCCTCTGTCTTTACATTGTTTGCGTTGGCATCAAACGTAAAGCATCACATATAAGGAGTGTGGTAGTTGACTCCTCAACGGTTTATATTTCACTGGTTGTTTTGGCAGATCTTCACAACGCCCATCAAACACTCTGAGGAATAAAGTCAGCAGGCGACCGTCCAAACCTCTCCTGTAGCTTTAGTGTCGACCGCCAGCCTTTCTCAGCCGATCACCACACACTAGCCTTAAAACAACAGTGTGTCGCGTCCACGGCAGCCCTCGCGTGAGACGGGCAATGGGCCCACACATGGGTGGCTTTTACTAGTAAAGCCGTCCAATCCCGGTTCTCGTGTTTGACTTGTATATTATTGGCACCTCCAGCTGGAGTCCGTCTCTACCCACAACCCCCTGCTGATCTCTGTTAAGGGTCACCAGAGCCCCACACCCATCCTTTAATGTCGCTTCCAAAGACTCACGGCCCAGCGTCAAGAGGTATTAGTGCTCAGACTGGAATGTTGATACTGTAAATACAGGGTCTTATCGTGAGTCACTACACTTGAGTAGGAGCATAAGGTGGTGTTGTGGTGAGGTGTTGAACTGGTTCTGTGCAGGAGAAGGACCACCAGGCTGGTGGCTATGCTGTGTGGCGGTATCGATCTGCTGCATAGGGGAATGTGTTGTTGACCGTTGAGGAGGAGGTCTGGGGTCTCCCCCTCCTCTGGCTGCTGTCTCTCTGGCCTGTCATATTCCTCTGCTCCAGGATGCTATGGTTTGGCTAGAGGAAAACACCTGTTTTCTCTCTCCCTTTGTTTCTCAACACACATTCTAACAATAACATGTCATTTTTTTATTTAACCTTAATTTAACAAGGCAAGTCGGTTGAGAACAAATTCTTGCTTACAATGACGGCCTACCGCGGCCAAACCCTAACCCGGACGACGCTGGGCCAATTATCCGCCGCCCTATGGGACTCCCAATCGCGGCTGGTTGTGACACAGCCTGCATTCGAACCAGGGTCTGTAGTGCCACCTCTAGCACTGAGATGCAGTGCCTTAGACCGCTGCGCCACTCGGGAGCACAACATGTTTCTAAAGGTTTGTACTGTACTAGTTGCTCATCAGAAGAGGTCAGGACTGTATGTGACTGTCTGACTTTGTATAGGTCTACATGTGGATGCAGGTGACAGTGTAAAGCAGTTTCATTGCTTTAACTGAAGCTGTACTAGTTCCCTTGAATTCATGAAGGAGTTCATGTTCAACTTCAGAGATGAACCGTTTGTTCTCAGTAACACTAATAGTGGCTGGTGGCCAAGTTCTCTGTCAAGTTCATTTGATGCTCTTCCATGGGTTCCTTCAGGCAAGCATGATGTTGAATTGTCAGTCTTGAATGGGCTAAGGAGCAATTGTTCAGTGGAGTTCTGGAGTTCCAAAGTAGAAGTAAAGCCTGTATCTATTATCTAGCCTGCTATGTTTGTACAGGTGAAAGCTCTTTTTAGAGTGGTCTGGTATTATTGGGTCATAGCTCCATGTAAACTGTTCTCTCGTGTTATTTTGAAATGGAATGATATTAAACAGAACAAGTACTGTCCCAGGCAGCTCAATGTGATCTCTACCTGATCTTCCCTAAATATTACAGCTGGCTCTGTCCAGGCCATATTGGGTAGTACCCTTTGCTACCTTTAGAGAGCTCAGCAATGAGAAAATACTTTTTCATCAAAATACATTTTTAGTCCACTCTTTATAAAACGCTGACGCTCAGGGATTCTTCCACACTACTCTAGGATTGTATTTGAATAGTTTGTAGAATGATTTAAGCGGTATTAACTGGTATAGTGATTTGAGGCCTTGTTGGAGTTTTAGTTAGGCCAGAGGGATGGGGGGAACCACTCATTATAGGGTTTCCCGGTCTTTCAAATGTGGTGATGCTTAAAGGGAATCAAAACTGGTTGAAGTGGCTAGTCAAAACAGCAGATGGCATGTATCATGTCAAAACAGCAGATGGCATGTATCATGTCAAAACAGCAGATGGCATGTATCTAGTCAAAACAGCAGATGGCATGTATCTAGTCAAAACAGCAGATGGCATGTATCATGTCAAAACAGCAGATGGCACGTATCATGTCAAAACAGCAGATGGCACGTATCATGTCAAAACAGCAGATGGCATGTATCATGTCAAAACAGCAGATGGCACGTATCATGTCAAAACAGCAGATGGCGCGTATCATGTCAAAACAGCAGATGGCGCGTATCATGTCAAAACAGCAGATGGCATGTATCATGTCAAAACAGCAGATGACACGTATCATGTCAAAACAGCAGATGGCACGTATCATGTCAAAACAGCAGATGGCACGTATCATGTCAAAACAGCAGATGGCGCGTATCATGTCAAAACAGCAGATGACACGTATCATGTCAAAACAGCAGATGGCACGTATCTAGTCAAAACAGCAGATGGCGCGTATCTAGTCAAAACAGCAGATGGCGCGTATCTAGTCAAAACAGCAGATGGCGCGTATCTAGTCAAAACAGTAGATGGCGCGTATCTAGTCAAAACAGTAGATGGCGCGTATCTAGTCAAAACAGTAGATGGCGCGTATCTAGTCAAAACAGTAGATGGCGCGTATCTAGTCAAAACAGCAGATGGCGCGTATCTAGTCAAAACAGCAGATGACGCGTATCTAGTCAAAACAGCAGATGGCGCGTATCATGTCAAAACAGCAGATGGCGCGTATCATGTCAAAACAGCAGATGGCGCGTATCTAGTCAAAACAGCAGATGGCGCGTATCTAGTCAAAACAGCAGATGGCGCGTATCTAGTCAAAACAGCAGATGGCGCGTATCTAGTCAAAACAGCAGATGGCGCGTATCTAGTCAAAACAGCAGATGGCACGTATCATGTAGCGTCATTATTAACACCAGGTTTTGTTGATACTTCTGTGATTGAATCTATGTTGTCCTGCTCAGGCTCTCTAGATTCCAGATGAATAGTTTAATTTAGCTGTCAGTTCACTGCAGACAGATGCCTCCAGACAGTGCTACAGTAGCTGTGTGATTTTAGTGATGTGCTATAACCCTACATGGTCTATGTGTTACTGTTAACAATGTTTCACCAGTCCAGTAGGCCAGCTGATCAGCAGCTGCTCCACAGTAGCATGTGTCACAATAGAACACTGGGGCCAAGTGTCCCAGCCAGACCTTCTTTATGTCCAGGTGTTCTGTCTGTCTCCTTGGCCTGTGTAGTGAATGTTCTCCTCGGTCTTCCTCCAGGGTGCTGGGCAGGACAAGCTCGGGATCTACATCAAGTCTGTTGTGAAGGGAGGCGCGGCTGACGTGGTGAGTGTTTTAGATCAACGACTACATCCTGTATTCAGAAGGGCCTCATCTAGTATGTCAATTGTAAAGTATTTTGGCTGTAATGTCTTTTTTCGTTATATGTTGGACCTCAGTAAGACTAGCTGTCTCCATTGGCGTTGGCTAATGGGTGTCCTAATAAATATTCTCAAATCAAAAATCTAGACTGACTCACAACAATGACTTTCAATGTGTGCACTGCTGCTATTATACAACCTCTGTCTCTTCTTCCCTCACCCTATTTCTCTGAGTCTGTGTCTGCGTCTGTGTGTCTGCGTCTGTGTGTCTGCGTCTGTGTGTCTGCGTCTGTGTGTCTGCGTCTGTGTGTCTGCGTCTGTGTGTCTGCGTCTGTGTGTCTGCGTCTGTGTGTCTGCGTCTGTGTGTCTGCGTCTGTGTGTCTGCGTCTGTGTGTCTGCGTCTGTGTGTCTGCTTCTGTGTGTCTGCGTCTGTGTGTCTGCGTCTGTGTGTCTGCGTCTGTGCGTCTGCGTGTCTGTGTCTGTGTCTGCGTCTGCGTGTCTGCGTCTGCGTGTCTGCGTCTGCGTGTCTGCGTCTGCGTGTCTGCGTCTGCGTGTGTCCGCGTCTGCGCGTGTCCGCGTCTGCGCGTGTCCGCGTCTGCGTGTGTCTGCGTGTGTCTGTCTGCGTGTCCGTGTCTGCGTGTGTCCGTGTCTGTCTGCGTCTGCGTGTCCGTGTCTGCGTGTGTGTGTGTGTCTGCGTGTCCGTGTCTGCGCGTGTGTGTGTGTCTGCGTGTCCGTGTCTGCATGCGTGTGTCTGTGTGTGTGTGTAGGACGGGCGTCTGGCTGCAGGGGACCAGCTGCTGAGTGTAGACGGGCGCAGCCTGGTGGGCCTCTCCCAGGAGAGGTAATGCCTCAGAAATATTTCTGGCCCGCCTTGCCCCGGGTCACTCCACAACACTACTTGGCCCTTGTGTACAGATTGGGTTTAGGATTGAAGCAAGACATGTAATGTCCTGCTGTTGTCCTTATAACGCACTGAAGAGAACCCAAGATGGGGAACATCAAGGCCAAGTTGATACAAAGAGCCGTTTCAATAGAACCCAGTCACACCATGGAACTAAATTGTCTTAATCACGTTGAACGAGCAGAGACTTATCTACAGTGCACTGACTTACAATGACCTCCACGATGTTTATGTTGGGTCTAGTGGTAATGAATAGCTTATCCTTGGTCCACGCCTCTCACAGATTCATCCTTTATACCCTTTCAAACACCCACAACCTTTTTGTCCGTGTGCCTTTGGTTTCCAAATTCCTAAACAGTGAAAACTCAGTGCTCAATCTCTAACATTCTGTTTTCTACTTTTCATATGAAAAACCAGGTCAAAGAGTTGATTTGAACTTTTAAAATCTAATAGCCATGTTGAAATGAAAGCATTACACTCTATCTGCTCTTCAGCTGAGAATCTGTTCCAGCTCTTGGATTTGTTGGTTGCTTTGAGAAGTTATTGTGTGTATGTGTTTGCCAGTGATTAACCACAAGGCCTTGAGCTCCAAACAGACAGTCTAAAACTGTGGGGAAATGAATTTCTAAATGCTATTGCATATGGGTAATGTTTTAAAGCCATTCCTGATCAAGTTATGTGAACTCCTTGTCTGCAAATGAAAGTCTCATAAACATCTGTACTTGGTACTACCACGATGAAAGACAATAACTGGCATATTTGTTTTGTTCTGTTACATTCAATCATCTCTCCAGTCCAATCTATCCTGATTGAGTCCCATGAATATATGTGATGTCCTCGTTCTCTTGTCAGGGCTGCGGAGTTGATGACGAGGACAGGTTCTGTGGTAACACTGGAGGTGGCTAAACAGGGAGCCATCTACCACGGCCTGGCCACGCTCCTCAACCAGCCTTCTCCTATGATGCCCAGAGGTAAGGGTCTGCTCTGCTTGGGCAATGGTGGTATCTGAAAATTCAGTGTCCCCTATATAGTGTACAACTGGCCCATAGGGTGCCATTCCTTGTTGTCATGGTCTGGAGTCAGTGTTACCACACTAGCATAATCAGGGTTTGTGGCGAGCTCTGGCAATTCCCCCCCAATCAGTCACACACAATTAAACTTAGCAGTTGTCATTAGGGCTCAAAATTCCATTGAAATGTGAGAAGCCAAAGTCTGAGTTTTGTTTTCAACATCCAGCCTATAGACTTCTGTGGTATTAGAGAGACAGTTGTAGTTTATGGGGTGCTGGCTGGTAGTGTGTGCTGTGAACATGACTGCAGATAGTTAAGGATGTACATTGTACATAAACTGTCTGCTATGGTTGGCTCATGAATCCTTAATCTCTCTCTCCCTCTCAGCGTCGCAAGGAGGGCGTGACAAGAATGGCAAACTGAGACCAAAGAGCGAAGGCTTTGAACTGTACAACAACTCGGTCCAGAACGGCTCTCCAGAGAGCCCCCAGGCCGACTGGCAGGCCTACCCAGAACCAAAGAAGATGAGCGGGGAGGAGAGGCTACTGAAGAACCGGGCCGACCACCGCTCCAGCCCCAACGTGGCCAGTGAGTAGATCGAACCCATACTAGAGGTCGACCGATTAATCGGAATGGCCGATTAATTAGGGCCGATTTCAAGTTTTCATAACAATCGGTAATTGGTATTTTTGGACACCGATTTTCTGATTTAAAAAAAATATATATATTATTTTTGTATTTATTTAACACACCTTTATTTATCTAGGCAAGTCAGTTAAGAACAAATTCTTATTTTCAATGACTGCCTAGGAACGGTGGGTTAACTGCCTTGTTCAGGGGCAGAATGACAGATTTTTACCTTGTCAGCTCGGGGATTCAATCTTGCAACCTTACGGTTAACTAGTCCAACGCTCTAACCACCTGCTTTACATTGCACTCCACGAGGAGCCTGCCTGTTACGCGAATGCAGTAAGAAGCCAAGGTAAGTTGCTAGCTTGCATTAAACTTATCTTATAAAAAACAATCAATCAATCATAATCACTAGTTAACTACACATGGTTGATGATATTACTAGTTTATCTAGCCTGTCCTGCGTTGCATATAATCAATGCGGTGCGCATTCGCGAAAAAGGACTGTCGTTGCTCCAACGTGTACCTAAACATCAATGTCTTTCTTAAAATCAATACACAAGTATATCTTTTTAAACCTGCATATTTAGCTAAAAGAAATCCAGGTTAGCAGGCAATATTAACCAGGTGAAATTGTGTCACTTCTCTTGCGATCATTGCACGCAGAGTCAGGGTATATGCAACAGTTTGGGCCGCCTGGCTCAATGCGAACTAATTTGCCAGAATTTTACGTAATTATGAGATAACATTGAAGGTTGTGCAATGTAACAGGAATAACGTTTTGTTTTCGAGATGATAGTTTCCGGATTCGACCATATTAATGACCTAAGGCTCGTATTTCTGTGTGTTTATTATAATTAAGTCTATGATTTGATAGAGCAGTCTGACTGAGCGGTGGTAGGCAACAGCAGGCTCGTAAGCATTCATTCAAACAGCACTTTCGTGCGTTTTGCCAGCAGCTCTTCGCAATGCTTGCGCTGTTTATGACTTCAAGCATATCAACTCCCAAGATTAGGCTGGTGTAACCGATGTGAAATGGCTAGCTAGTTAGCCGGGTGCGCGCTAATAGCGTTTCAAACGTCACTCGCTCTGAGACTTGGAGTAGTTGTTCCCCTTGCTCTACATGGGTAACGCTGCTTCGAGAGTGGCTGTTGTCGATGTGTTCCTGGTTCGAGCCCAGATAGGAGCGAGGAGAGGGACGGAAGCTATACTGTTACACTGGCAATACTAAAGTGCATATAAGAACATCCAATAGTCAAAGGTATATGAAATACAAATGGTATAGAGAGAAATAGTCCTATAATTCCTATAATAACTACAACCTAAAACTTCTTACCTGGGAATATTGAAGACTCATGTTAAAAGGAACCACCAGCTTTCATATGTTCTCATGTTCTGAGCAAGGAACTTAAACGTTAGCTTTTTTACATGGCACATATTGCACTTTTACTTTCTTCTCCAACACTTTGTTTTTGCATTATTTAAACCAAATTGAACATGTTTCATTATTTATTTGGGGCTAAATTGATTTTATTGATGTATTATATAAAGTTAAAATAAGTGTTCATTCAGTATTGTTATAATTGTCATTATTACAAATAAAATTCACAAAATCGTCCGATTAATCGGTATCGGCTTTTTGGTCCTCCAATAATCGGTATCGACGTTGAAAAATCATAATCGGTCTACCTCTAACCCATACAGCACCCCTGTGTGATACAGAGGGACGTTTAAGAGGCCTGTTGTGACATACTGTACATGTCAGGAGGGGAGGGCAGTGCTACACAACCCTGTTGCTGGGGAGTTGTGCCAGTGTGTCTTGATTAGCAGATTTTTTTTTAGTGTCGGGCTGGAACAAAAGCCTCCAAACCCCATAGCAAGAGATGGTGAATGGTGCTCACTGGGGTACCGTATGTTGTGTGACCACTGAGTTTGCCTCTGCTCAGCTCTGACTCCATGATGTTTTCCTCCTCCAGACCAGAGCCAGAGTCCGGGAGGGAAGGCCGTCTACACACGAGGACCTGGGACCAAGATCACCTCTGTCTCCACGGGCAACCTGTGTGTTGATGTGAGTAAACACAGCAGCAACAGCAGCCAGAGGAATGTCTCCGTAACATGTCTCTCTGAGGAGAAGTTTTACTCTGTCCGAGTTATGAGTCCACACCAAGACATTACCAGTCACACCACTGGACAGGTCAGAGTAGGACAGGGCTGAACTCCATCATGCAGAGACCATACAGTATTGCATTATTTCCTGTTTTTATATCCGGTCTTCTCAGCACTCACAATCAAAACTAATCAAGAGTCTGATGAGTCATTATTGGCTTTGCCTCTTGTTTTTCATGTTCCCCTTTAATGAATCCTAATCAGCTCTCTAACCACTTACTGATTAGCTACCCAGCTGTGGTGCTGTGTTCCTGTGCTGCCTCACCAACAAACAATGGTCTCCCTGACCACGGCACCCCAACGCCATCTACCGTTAACTACACTGATTCCAGAAATCCAAGACCACAAGAACAATTGTCTAGTTTATCAGGTGTCTGGTAGCCGACCTTAATGTATGGTTTGAACTAACACAGTTCCTTCTCTATGCGACCACAAGAAGGATTGTCTCTTAGCCAACCATAATGTCTGGTTTAATAGTAGTCCCTTTTTCCTTGTCTATAGGACGAGCCCTCTCCTCCCCATCCGGAGGCCTATCCTATTCCCACTCAGACCTACCCCAGGGAATACTTCACCATCCCAGCCTCCAAGTCTACGAACCGGATGGACCCGGCCCCAGGACAGTTATACGCTGATGACAGGGGTCCTCCCGGCCCCATGGAAGACCACCACCACAACAGCATAGCTATGCAGGTGTGCACACAGTGACATCACTCCAGGAGCAAAGGAAACATACAGAAATGTTTTCTCTGAATAGCCTCCCTCAGAGTATAAACTATGAAAAGTGTGTTGTTAATTTATAAAGGAATTAGGAGTATACATTTGTGAAAAAGTGTTGTGCTGCTCTTGCACTGTGTTAATGTGTGTGTGACTGCCGTGTCTGTCCTCTCAGCGGGTGGACCACTCTCAGGAGGAGCTGTGTGACCTCCCGGGGGGCTACCCTCCAACCAGCCTGCGTCCTGAGGACCTGGTCCACCTGCACCAGCAGCAGCAGAGAGAGGCTGACTACCAGTGGGGCAGTGGGGAACACTGGGTCAACCACCACCAGGTCTCCTCTTCCGTGGAGTCCTCCACCTCCAGCCAGGAGCACCTCAACTACTCCTCGTCCTCCTCCAACAAGACCCAGAGCAACCACAAGAGTGGCCCCGGACGCTGGAAGACCCCCGGCCCCATTGCCCCCCACCCAGGCCCCGTGGCCCAGTCCACACGCACGGACCTCCCTCCCCCTCCACCGCCCCCTCCCCCCGTACACTACCAGGACTTTGAGCTCCAGCCCGACCTGCCCCTGCCCCCTCCTCCCTCGGTCACCCAGCAGCAGGCCGCAGCAGCAGCCGCCGACCGCAAGAAGCGCGAGGAGCAGCAGCGCTGGTATGAGAAGGAGAAGGCCCGGTTAGAGGAGGAGAGGGAGAGGAAGAGGAGGGAGCAGGAGAGGAAGCTGGGACAGGTCCGTAACCCAGCTGTGCCTGTAGCCCACAACAACAACCAACACGGGGGCACACTCCCCCCTCCCACACAGCACCAGCAGATGCCCCCTCCCCGGTCCCCCATGCAGCAGGTGCCCCATCCCTACCTCCCCCCCCAGGGCCAACAGCAGGCCCAGCAGCAGCAGCCCCCCAGGCCAGAGAAACTGTCCACCCTGCCCAGAGCGGGCACCCTGCCCCCTCAGGGTAACCCAATGGACACAGTGATCAGAGAGCTGCTCCCCCAGCAGCAGCCCCGCACCATCGAGCGCCGAGACCTGCAGTACATTACCATCAGCAAGGAGGAGCTGTCCTCCAGCGACAGCCTGTCCCCAGACCCCTGGAAGAGGGATGCCCGGGAGAAGCTGGAGAAGCAGCAGCAGCTGCACATCGTAGACCTGCTGGACAGGGAGATCCAGGACCTGCAGGCCAAGCCGGAGCGTACGGCTGAGGAGAGCGACCGGCTCAGGAAGTTGATGCTGGAGTGGCAGTTCCAGAAGAGACTGCAGGAGTCCAAGCACAGTGATGAGGAAGATGAGGAGGATGACGACGAGGACGTGGACACCATGATGATCATGCAGCGGCTGGAGGCAGAGAAGAGAGCAAGGGTGAGCTGCCCTGGAGAGCAGGGGTCTAGTGTGCACAGTGGAGAACAGGTAGATGTGGAGAAGGTAGGCTACCGTATAGAGAATCATACCGGACATCAGAGGTAAGGTGTATGGAGGAAGACCAGTGGCCCAAGATCTTCATAGTGCTATTAGATGCACATGAACCCATCATTGGTTACAGTACACCCATTATACATGTTCTGAGCTCTGAAAGGTTTTTAGCCTCTCGACTGAAGTTCCTCATGCCAAGGAAGGGCGAGCCATGGGAAGCAAAACACTGAGAAAAGAGGAAATGGAACTGGGCTTAATGGCTACAGCATAGGATATGGAATTCCCATGAGGAACCCCATGAAGTAGCTAGCTACAATGAATGTTTTGCAATGTGCACCTGCAACATCCTTACGTCATTGCTTTGCCATGCTGAGCTGCTGTACTCGACTGGCTGGGGAGAGAGGGAAGGGGAGAGAGAGGGAAGGGGAGAGAGAGGGAAGGGGAGAGAGAGGGAAGGGGAGAGAGAGGGAAGGGGAGAGAGAGGGAAGGGGCAGGATGTCGGACACACAACAAACTTACATGGAAACATAGCAAAGTACAAATTGGTTCTTTTTAACAAATTTATTATGGCCATTTGGAAATGATTCATCTCATTTTCCTGGTCTAACAAGATGGCTAGAGTAGCATATTTTTGCCCATCAAAAAGTGTTGTACCATTTGTACATGCAAAAAACGACCCTTCTTTGGACAGAATAAAATGCCATCTAACCTGGGCTGATGTCGCTAGTCCCCTCAGATGACACCACAGGTCAACATAAACCAGTCAGACCCCTCTACAGTGTATTGTAACTAGCCCCCTCAGACGACACCACAGGTCAACATAAACCAGTCAGACCCCTCTACAGTGTATTGTAACTAGTCCCCTCAGATGACACCACAGGTCAACATAAACCAGTCAGACCCCTCTACAGTGTATTGTAACTAGCCCCCTCAGATGACACCACAGGTCAACATAAACCAGTCAGACCCCTCTACAGTGTATTGTAACTAGTCCCCTCAGACGACACCACAGGTCAACATAAACCAGTGAGACCCCTCTACAGTGTATTGTAACTAGTCCCCTCAGATGACACCACAGGTCAACACAAACAAGTGAGACCCCTCTACAGTGTATTGTAACTAGTCCCCTCAGACGACACCACAGGTCAACACAAACCAGTGAGACCCCTCTACAGTGTATTGTAACTAGTCCCCTCAGACGACACCACAGGTCAACATAAACCAGTGAGACCCCTCTACAGTGTATTGTAACTAGTCCCCTCAGACGACACCACAGGTCAACATAAACCAGTGAGACCCCTCTACAGTGTATTGTAACTAGTCCCCTCAGACGACACCACAGGTCAACATAAACCAGTCAGACCCCTCTACAGTGTATTGTAACTAGCCCCCTCAGACGACACCACAGGTCAACATAAACCAATCAGACCCCTCTACAGTGTATTGTAACTAGTCCCCTCAGACGACACCACAGGTCAACATAAACCAGTGAGACCCCTCTACAGTGTATTGTAACTAGTCCCCTCAGATGACACCACAGGTCAACACAAACAAGTGAGACCCCTCTACAGTGTATTGTAACTAGTCCCCTCAGACGACACCACAGGTCAACACAAACCAGTGAGACCCCTCTACAGTGTATTGTAACTAGTCCCCTCAGACGACACCACAGGTCAACATAAACCAGTGAGACCCCTCTACAGTGTATTGTAACTAGTCCCCTCAGACGACACCACAGGTCAACATAAACCAGTGAGACCCCTCTACAGTGTATTGTAACTAGTCCCCTCAGACGACACCACAGGTCAACATAAACCAGTGAGACCCCTCTACAGTGTATTGCTTCTCATTTGTAACTGTTACAACAGTACTGTCTTCAGTCTGCTGTGACCTTGTATCCAGACTGTCTAGTGAGACAATGATTCTGGGATGTAGTGAGCAGTCCCTGCCAGCCAGGCCAAGGCTCACATCCCCTTGTCTGTCTCCGAGGGAGAAAGGTGGTCTTAGTTTCGGCCAGGGGGGTGGTGGTGGAACGATGTGGAAATTCCTCCTGTAAACGGGGCACTTTGGAGCTCCATGCGAGGGATGGGACTGAGCGGAGCGTTGTCTGTCTGAGGGGAAGTGGGCCGCTCATTCGGCCGCTGGCAGTAATCAGCCCCATTCTGTGGAGAAATGTTCCTGGCACCACATCACTGCTGCCTCCAAAACCCCTAAAAATGTTTTTACTTTTATCTTCTTCTATGCCCTCCTTTTTAATTTATATTTATTTATTCTCTTTCTCCCTCGTTCCTCTTCTGTTTTCTTTCTCTATTTGTTTTTTTCTCTTCTCCCGCAGCAGACTGCTGTCCCAGCAATCTCTGTTCTAGACTTGGTACGTTCTCTCTTTACGCACTCCTCCTTATCCTCCTTTCTTGTCTTCGGTTCCACCTGTGTTTCTTCTCGTTCATTCTGTCCCCTCCCTCTCATCTGGCCTGGGGGGGGGCTGTTCTCATGGGGCGACGCGGGCAGGGTTCGGGGAAGTCACCATGCGATGCTGTGGAACCCTGTCTCCACTAGATAACTGCTGCTGTGGAACGGTGATCTAACTTAGTCTCTGTGAGAGCCAAAGGCCAAACAGTCACACTTAGTATTTTGGTCAGGGCTCATTTAAAGACAATGCCATATAATAATGCCTCATAATATAAATAATCATCCCTGAAAAAAAAAACTATTTCCAGGAAGAATAATAAAATCAGTATAATAACTCATCTAACCTTAAAGAAGTCTAAAACTAACTGGGGCATGGTTAAATAGTGTATTTGTTCCAGAGAAGCTCAGTACTATGCAGCTGTTGTTTCAGTGCAGGGAGCTGCCTGGCCTGCAGTGGGGGTCAATCTGCATGATTTGAGACCCTCCCCCAGCAGTGGTCATCTGCATGTGGGGTGTAACCATCATTGTGTCGTTGTCAGTCCACTTCATTCAACTCATCCAGCTCTGTGTGAACAACTCCGGTGCTCAGCCCATATAGCATCGCTCTCCTCCTCAACTCCCCTCACTGGGGAAGTTGCACAGTGTAGGAAATGTTTCTACTGTCCATCTGTAGTCATGTTTCATCCGGTGATTACCTTCCAGTCTGTTGTGTTTGGTCACCATGACATCAGTGATGTAACTAAGGCTTGAACTGGACGCTCCCCTGCTCTACCTCGCCATGCTGCTGTTTGTTCTCGCTGCACGTTGCCATTCATTCTGCATGTCCAGCTGTCGCCATATGCCTGTCTGCAGCGCACACCGTTTTACTCTCACCACAGACGACCTATCCTGTGGCGGAGAGAAAAGAACCTCTAGGTTTCTACCCAGCATACAGAGCATTCCATCAGCATATCTACACCTAGATGTTTTCAACACAACAAGCCCTTGTCTGGAAACCTGATGACAGTGTGAGGTACCTCACAGGGGGGCCAATCTGCTGAATTAGCCTTTGTGTAGATGTGTGTAGATGCAGACCTGATAGGGGTCCTTAGGGCTTTGGGGATTTACTGTGGAGCTGTGACTGAGTTGAGGAAACAGTATTATGAGCCCATGACAGGAGGTTCTGTGTGAACTAACCTGTCCTGCACTATGCAGTGAGACCACAGACAGACTAGCGCAGCAGTAGGCCTACTCTAGTTGTAGAGCTGAGGATGGTTTGTCACTAAATTACATTTCCACCTTTTCACTTTAGGAAGTATGGCCTCACAACATTAATGTACAATGCATTTGAATAGTAGATGAAACAGTTGATTTAAAAGTATATTCCACTATACAACTGATTCATCTCCGAGCACACCATTTTGAAGGACTCCTGAGATCACTAGACGGCAGGACAGGTTCCCGGTCCGTGTACATGGTGCTGAAGTGTCTGTGTGTAGTTGCAGGACGAGGAGCGGCGGAGGAAGCAACAGCTGGAGGAGATCCGGAAGCGCGAAGCGGAGGACCGGGCCAAACAGGAGGAGGAGAGACGCTGGAGAGAGGAGGAGAGGGCCAGACGAGAGGTCGATGAGAAGGTACCCACAGGACCACGTATATCGGCGCTACACAGTTCTCACGCAGCACATAGCTAGCGAACACACAGCTGGTTAGACAGGCGCTGTCAAAATATGATTTCTCATTTATGTTCATGCAAGCAAAATATTCTATCATACATTTCTATCAGTGATTTCTGTTCAGTCAGACTTCAATACGATTATAAAAGATTATGAATGCAATAGACCGCAATTAAATCCCGATGCTTGCATTGCCCACAGCTGTCTTTCAGTATTATTATTTGTTACATTTTATTAAAGCTAGTTATGTGAACGGATTGATGTCGCTGCCAGCAGAGCAGATTAAAGCAGGATGCTCCAGTCAGATCTATTAACAGAGGACATCAAAGTGAAAATACAGAGAGAGTCTTACCTGCATGGTAATTATTGTATTACCCTGTGGGGATCTGCCCAGATAATTGTAGTTTACCTCGTGAAACAGGAGTTGTGCCTCGACAAAACAGCCCAGCAGCAGAATACACAGTGAAAAACACAGATGATCCGTGGGACCACTTCTCTTCAGGGGGTGGAAAGGGTCAACTGAGGTGGTCGTTGTTGTGTAAAATCTGCTAACATGATCAGCTTTTTCAAGGTTTCTACTGTTCTGTTCCCAGTTGGTCAGTCTCCCACAGAGCTGTAAGAGATCCTGTGGGAGGAGGTGTGAACACGCCCCTCTACAATGAACCAGTCAGAGAACTGTGAAGGGGACTCTGTCTGACTGGGTTTTAGGAACATAAGAAGAAGCCGGTAGAGCAGTGATTAGTGATGGAAGTAGTACCCTGTGTTCAGGGGAAGTGTTATTGGGCCAGAGAGCAAAGGGCCTGTGGCCAGGGAGTCTGCAGACAGACAGGATGCTGACTTATCTTAATGAATCCTGGTGGTGTTTGGTCTGTCAGAGGCTAAGCATGTTTACAGGGACATTGAATTACCGGTGGTCTGAGAGCAGCAGCACCCCTTCATCTTGCCTTGTGTGACGTTGTTACAACATCCCAGTGCCATTTTGTTTAACTGTGTGACCATTGATTCAGCTGTTGTCTTCCTGTGAGCCATCCTCACACCACTGGTAATTGAAGCCCTGTAATAATGGCAATGATGTCCAACTGCACGGACTCATGATAGTCCCCTTCCTCTGTGTTATGTAGTGTTATGTATGGATGTATGCATGTAACCCTCCTACCCCCAAAAAGCATGGGAGTCACTTTTTACGATATTTTATATTTGTTGGGAAGCCATAGTCATTCCATCTGGCACTGCTTTGGAACCGCTGTTGGAATGCCCTACCCTCGCTGTGGTTTGTGGTGGTCATACCAGAGTACAATACATACCTGTTCCCCCACCATCTCATCGACGACATACCACCCACTACATACACACTAACCCAGGGGATCCATGTACAGAATCCAGAGCTGACCAATCTCTATTACTAGCTGGTACCTTTCCAGAGATAAAACCATAGAATCCCTCCAAAAATCCCTGAATTGGAGTCTTCAAGCCTATCAGATCACTTGACTGTAGTCTAACCCAAACCACTTCAAACTGTTGCCCCAGCTGTCAGAGAAGTCTCTTTATCCATCCTCACCTCTGGTGGTTCTCAACACAGCATGGAGGGAAGGAGAGGAAAAACAGCACATTTACATTTGAGTCATTTAGCAGACGATCTGATACAGAGTGACTTACAGGAGCAATTAGGGTTGAGGGGCCTTGCTCAAGGGCATATCAACAGTTTTCACCTAGTCAGCTCATGGATTGGAACCAGCGACCTTTGTTACTGGCCCAACGCTCTTAACCGCTAGGCTTCTCTACTAAAGTATTACAGAACCCAGTACACACAGAGTCGTCTCCCTCACACACACACACACACACACACACAGACATACAGACACATAGTGGACAGATAAGGTGGAGGACTTGTCTGGGTGTCTTGTGGCCATGGGTAGTCTCCCTCCAACAGAGGCAGAGTGAGTCAGGTCCAGCCAGCCATGCCTTGGAGGTGAGAGTAGGCCACACTAACAGGCTCTTCCCATTCCCTATTCCCTTAGAGGAGACAGGAGGAGGAATACTACACACGCCTGGAGGAAGGGCGGCGCCGGCAGCACGAGGAGGCCGAGCGCAAGCTGCTGACGCCTGACGAGCCTGGTCTGTACAGACCTCCCCTCCCCAGGGACTACCAGCCTCAGCCCCCCCCTGACACTGCATCCCCCGCAACCACTGCCACTAACGCTCCACCACCCCCGCCTCAGAGAAACACCTCCTACCTCAAAACCCAGGTCGTCTCCCCTGACGCCTTGTACACTGCCAAGTTTGTCTCGTACAATGATGAGGAGGATGAGGACACTACAGGCCTAGCAGGTCAGGTTAAGTTCTCCTCCACCAGGAAGTCCTATGGCGACCTCCCGCCCGCGCACAAGCCGCAGCCGCCTGCGCGCAAGCCCCGTCCTATGTCTGATGGGATCTTTCTGTCCAGCTCATTCCAGCCGCCGGCTGTCAATGCCAACAGTACTGCAGGGCAGCCCCCTCCCCCTCCCATCAAACCCAGCCTCATCCCGACAGGCAACTTTAAAGGTAGACACAGAAAGGAGAGAGGACACGCCTCCCGTATACCTCCCACTCCATATCTCTCATTCAGTCGTTCATGTTTTTGTGTTATATTTTTGTGTTCCTGTTTTTCCAGTACAGAGGCGTTCTGGCTTCCATTTCCCCTTCTCCCTTTCTCCCACTCTATTTCTCTATCGACAATCCAATAGATCTGTATTGTAGTTGCCAATCAACTTGTAATTCGTTTTTTCTCCCATCAGTTTGTGTTATAGTTTGTTGTCCTCTTTTTTTGGAATTTCCACTCCACCACTAGCAAATCAGGTTCCATTTTTGTTTAATTTTCCCAATCCTTCTGTCAGAAAATGTCCTCACCCATTCCTCTTCCTCCAATCATCTTTCTAGTGAGTAAAAGCAATCGGTAAATCAACCAACCCGTGATTCCCTGTGAAAGCACTTCAGATATCCAATCATAGTACTGTTGGTGTTGCCGCTCAACGCCCACCCGCCCATGTGTGTTTGTTTTTGCTGAGGGGGTGGCCTGCCGGGCCGCTGGCCCACCCGCCTCCCGCCTGCGGGCCCCACGGCTGCTTGGTGGTGGTGTTGGCTTTAAGGAACACTGAGACACTGGCTTCTTATCCATCACACAGGCACTGTGGTGGGACCTGAGAGGAGCAGCTCTCTTTAGGCTCACTTGCACACCTGGCAAAGGGGAAAGATCTGTTGAGTGAGGCATTGTTTTTCTCTGTGGCTGTTTAAAGCTCTGTCAGGGCTCCAAACCAATCACTGATTAGATTACTGCAGTACTAATTACCTTTAATCTAGTTCTATGGTCTTCATCTGTGGCACAATGTTTTCTATTCAAGCCTTTAGTGACCCCTACTGACAAAAGTAGAAACGTTCTGTTATTTTATCAACAGCTGGAACCAATGACATACTATTTTATAAGTTATTAACACAGTATTTATGCTTTCATAAAATTTTTAAAGATTAGCTTTGTTTTACATTTTAGGAATAGTCTGTATATTTTTGCTCAACAAACCACAATATTTAAAGCCTCTTGGTGAGAACAGAATTCAAGTGTAACGTGGATGTGGATTAAGGCAGCCCCCCGCACCTCTCTGAGTCAGAGGGGTTGGGTTAAATGCAGACGACACATTTCACTTGAATACATTCAGTTGTACAACTGACTAGGTATCCCCCATTCCCTTAATATCTCTATTTTGTGTTACTCTGAACACAATACATGTTCAGTGTTTCATTGTAAGCCATAGCATAGTCTACTGTAGTAAATAACTTAATATTCACATTGACCGGAATCACAGGATTGTGCCTTTGTAATTTTCCAGACAGATGAGTTTGTTGGTACATGTTCTAAAAGAAAATATGAAAGTGCCCCCCCCCCCCCCCCCCCCCCCGGATATGAACACTTTAAACAGCCATGGAGAAAAGATGTCACTAATGCAACACAGTCTAACAGTGTCAAGATGTTCAGTGACTGTCACCCTGCATGTAACATCTGCACACAGCACCAGTGCCCTTCCCCTACCCAGTATGAATGATGATGATGATGTCTGGGCCTTTTGTTATTGTGTTGCATTCCTCACTCAAATTGAGAGACCAATCACTAACCTTGCTGTAACCCCACATCAACATAACCCGCCTCCCTGCGCTGAATCCAAGCTCACTCCAATCGACCTGATATCCATTACGATCTACTGCCTCTGCTGCTTTGCTCACCTCCTTTCAGCGCTCAACTGTTCAGTTCACTCCTCTTTTTGTCTTCTATGACTGTTCCAGTCTCTGCCCTGTCTGTCTGTCTGTCTGTCTGTCTGTCTGTCTGTCTGTCTGTCTGTCTGTCTGTCTGTCTGTCTGTCTGTCTGTCTGTCTGTCTGTCTGTCATGTCTCTGTTTTTGTGAATTTCATCTGGTATGCCCTGTCTGTCTGTCTATCTGTCTGTGGCTCTGGCTGTCCCGTCAGTCTGTCTGTGTCCGTGACATTGTCTAATGCTGCTGCTTACCACCACCTCCTCCTCCGAGGGCCATGCCGTGGTTCAGGTGACCCGTCTCCACCTGAATCATTGGCTCCCTCTGTTAACAATAATACATTCAGGCAGACAAATCCACTGGCAGCATCAAGAAGAAGGGCAACCCAGCTCTCTGATAGAGAAGACGTCTAGATGTCTAGCCAAAGGTTTTGAGAAGGCTCAGATTCCACCTTCTGCTCCACTTTATCTTAAAAGAATATCAGCAAAATCTGACTAATGTGAATATTTGGATCCATGTGTAAGGAAAGGAAAACATTATCCATGGCACCAGAATATAGAAAGACCTTTGGTTGACTTTTATGCATTTTTACAATTACATTTGAAGCCAAGTACTGTTCTGTATAAGCTTAAATTTGGCTTCCGAAAACAATGAAATCAACAAACCATGAAAAACGGCCTTTCTGTGGTTACTGGAGGGTTCAGAAGGTATAGTTTTAGCTCAGGGGACAGATCTTGGATAGGTACCAACTTGTCAACCAGTCTGTTGACTGAGAGCCTGTTCTGTGCCAGAAGAGCTTGACCCTGCCAGTGGAGTCCTGCCTCGGTTCACACGTCAATGTGTTTGTGTCTGCCCTGTTATCCCTAGTTTCATTCATTTTAAACAAAGAAAAATTCACATGCATTTGAATTCTGGTTGTGCTTCCACTCACACAGCATGCTGGAACACAACCAGTAAGATTCTATTAGTGGGAATTCTGGGTTAGTGTGAGAGACAGCAGCAACTGTGTTTTCCTGGCCCGGGCACACATGGACATGTGAACTTACTGATTAATGCCTACTGTGGGTCAGAGGTAGAGGTCACCTGGGGGTCAGTGGTGTTGGGTTAGAAGTTAGAATGCCAGTTAGGATACCGAATCAGCCCTCATTCAGCCACCTGTGACTTTGATGAGCTCCTAGCTAACACCCAGTGGTTATTAAGTAAAGTTTTGTCATAACAGGCTTGATGACAGTTTATCTTGGGTGCTACATGATTTAGTGGTTGACCTCCACTTTTGATCCCACAAACTTGTTTTGCAGACCCTGCTGCTTCAGGCGTGCCTTGGACTGCACTAACGCTATTCACTCAGCTAATCTAGTCCCTGTGGCTGGGTTTGGTCTGTGGAAAAGACACAGTTGTATCATTTGAACGTGACTGAAAAGTTGCTGGGTACAGATAACAATCATATATAGCCTGGACTGTGACTTGGCAACAATTTACAGTTGACACGGTGTTATGTCACAATAACTTTGCATTGGTGTGCGGTACTCTTTGTGTACTGAAGCAGGTAAACGAATCCCAGGGAATACATTTAGTACAGATATATTATACACAGAAGTTATGTACCCAGCAGCTTTAAAAAAAAACACAGAGTTTAATTAGCCAACATGGTACAAAACATATTCATTAACTAATGTGCTCTGTTTCCCCAATTTAATTAATGAACACAGGATTTAATTCATACACTGGAAACACAACAGGGGTTGTAGGATCAGGAGAAGTTTACAAGGACCCGCGAGAAAAGTGGACGAAAGGGTGAGGCCTGCCATGCATCGTTCTCTTCATAAACAGACAATTCAACTCGGTCAGAGGAAATACTTTTAGACCGAATGAGAAAGAAACATAAGAAACTGAGACGTATGTAGGAATTCTCAGAACACACAATGTTGTACAGTATATGGTTTAAGTCGTATTGTGGTTGCTTTTCTCATTGCAGTGGTCAAGAACAGGAAAACACTTTAACTGAAGGAGCCCCGGAGAGTATGACATTCAAGGAGCGCCAGCGGCTCTTTTCCCAAGGGAAGGAAGTATCCAACAAAGTCAAGGCCTCGCGAAAACTCATGGAGCTGGAAAATGAACTCAATACAAAGCAGTAGACAAGTAGCCTTAGCAAGAAAAATTGACCACCAGGCCCCGACTGAGCAATGGGAAGGAAGAGCAGCTTTTGTTTCCCAGTGACTCTTCTTTTTTTGTTTTTATTGAACAACTGGACCATTACATACAATTTAGATGTATCGTTGCTGTAGGTGAGACATTTATTTGCTTAATTTCCCTCTTAAACTATCAGATATTATAATAAAGCACTGTAAAAATAAATAATACAAAATAATTATACTACTAAGACAAATTTGAAATCACATGAAGGGGAATATATTTTTGTTTGTAAAATGGTTCTTGGGTTAGGGATGAAAAGTTTTGTTCATTTAAACAATTTTAATAGCTTAATGTAATGTGGAATATTTTATGATGTTATTTTATGCTCTTTCTGCATTACATATTTTCACACTTTTAAATAAATGCCCAGGCTTACCAGACCAATATTTTAAGTTGAACTTCTTCCTTTACTCATTGATTCAAATGGAGTAATGTTGTCCATTCTGGTTTGCGATACACTGTATTCTTCATTCCTTAGAATGTGGCTTTAGTTTTGATCCAAGCATCTTCCAGTGATGCCATGTCTTCACTATGACTTCCACATATATAAACTGGTTTACTGGGGGTCCACCTGAGTGCACGCCCACACTGTAAATATCTCCCTCGTTCCAAACACAACTCTCAATTCTTAATAGTAACCGCTCTCATTTGGTTTTTATCTTCAGAAATGGATGGTTCAAACTTTATCCAACAGGGCATTTTATACAAGTGTGATGTAGGAAATTGAGATAAGGAACTCCTACCTTTTGGTTCTCACTGTACATTTGGGGGGTCTTATGTTTTCTATTCCCCCCCACTTTTTAGTATTGATTTTCTTTGTTTGAATTTAACAGTAATTTGCAGAGTTGTGAAATTTGGCCAGTTGTATACATTGCCAGTATGCGGAAAGTGGAAGCGTAACATGATGGAAAATTACTTCATTTTCAGTTCAAATGATAATAAAAATCCAAAGTAAAAACCTTGTTTGTTTAACAGGTATTTATTTGAACCTTATGTAATGTACTTGCACAGATTTTGTTTATTTAAAATGCTTGAGCATTCGGTTAAGTCGATACAAACATGGAATACATTTGGGACCTATAGGCTACTGTAGGTAAATGCTATTTTAAGGATTTGGGCAGAATGCTATTTACATGAGTACATCTCTCCAGTCTTAAACCCCTACATCTCTTCATTCACAGCTGTTTGAGTGACTCCATCTTGTGTGTAAATATGATACATTTTTTTCAGAACATGGGCCAGATTTGACTATGTTAACATTCATTATCCATAAAGTAACAGTATCAATATCCTGTTTCAGCTTTAAAGATGTTAACCGACATGTATACAAATGTATTCATGTTTTTCATTTTAGGTAACACATTTGAATCATTTAAATTGTTTCATGATAGCCTTTTGTAAATCATTAATAAATACAGATTTTACAAAATGCTGGAACTCTGTCCAAATTTGTATAGAAATATTTAAAATGGTGTTTTCTTTACATACTTGAACTATAGTTTCTTTGTGATAGTGATAATGCACCTCTTTGCAGTGTGTACTGGTGTATGTATCTTGTGTACATGCACATCTTGAAGACTCCAAGGAACTATGGATTTGAGAGGAACATATCTGATTACTGACGTGAGTAGTCGGCCTAACCTTGGTATGTCTTTGGACTAAGGTTGTTTTTGAGTCAAACCAGAAGGCATTACACTCACTGTCCAAATAATTGTATCAGACTTAGTCAATGATTTAATGTACCCTAGAAAGACTTTCCTCAGTGACTGAAGAAACTATACAGTGGATGGCTTCAGGTATTAAGATCTGCAGCATCAATCCTAAACTGTGGAACTGGGCAGCCTACTTTCACATCCCCAATTATCCTTTTGTGCAACACCATTTTCCTATCAGAAGGAAAACATTGAAGTCTATGTTAGGTGTGGTATTGAACTGTAAGGGTTGATAACAATGTATAGGTCTGATCATGATGGGAGCTCAAAGCCTTTTGAAAATGGCACGTTCTGCTGCAGCTGGGAGCACAGAAACTGGCCAATTTCTACTCTTTCACTTGCAACAATTTTTTTCTAATAAACTGAAACATGGGCATTGTTCTGTTGTTTAATTAGTTACAGTTGCGATTTTAGCATATACATCTTGGTGGGGGGGGGGGGGGGAGTGAGAAGCATGCCAGCAAAGCCACTGCATAACACAACACTAAACAATACATGAATTGCACTATAAGGGTGACAAACAGTGCCCACAAACTGTTAGGGCCTACATAAAGCTGTCCTAACACCTTACCACTGCTACACCTGGCTATCAGCAGAGCCTTGTCTGGCAGTGAAACAGTTAATTCAGCCTCATTTACTGCCTTAATAAAATAAAAACAGCTGATATGGCTGACTTGCTTAAACAAATGTGGGTTCTACTGACAATTGCGATGTACAAACTATGGCACAAGGGGACGACAAGCGAATAAGAGGCAATCCGTAATTTCGATTAAACCAAGCGAGCTATAACGGACGTAGTCAATAACTTTTTGTACAGAGACAGAATTCAGAACATGGGCCGTTCTTCATGTACACCAACTCAGAACCGTAGGATAAATAAAGGGGGCATATAAGCAGACAATGAAAGCTCTTACAATATTTAAATTCATTTCTCAAAAACAGATTATAGGCTACATGTGCACCAAATTTTTAGGGTGATGCACATGGGCTACTAACAGCTTACTACACAATACACACTCCGTATTACTTTCTTAGCTACAGTATACAGTTGAAGTTGGCGGTTTACACACACTTAGGTTGGAGTCATTAAAACTAGTTTTTCAACCACCACAAATTTCTTGTTAACAAATTACTTTTAGCAAGTCGGTTAGGACATCTACTTTGTGCATGACAGTTAATTTTCCAACAATTGTTTACAGACAGATTGATTACAGACAGAAGCTTCTGATAGGCTAATTGACATAATTTGAGTCAATTGGAGGTGTATCTGTGGATGTATTTCAAGGCCTACCTTCAAACTCACTGCCTCTTTGCATAACAACATGGAAAAATCAAAAGAAATCAGCCAAACCCTCAGAAAAAAATTGTAAACCTCCACAAGTCTGGTTTATCCTTGGGAGCAATTTCCAATGGGCCAAAATTCCCGCAACATATTGTGGGAAGCTTGTGGAAGGCTACCTAAATCGTTTGACCTAGGTTAAACAGTTTAAAGGCAATGCTACCAAATACTAATTGAGTGTATGTAAACTTCTGACCCACTGGGAATGTGATGAAAGAAATAAAAGCTGAAATAAATAATTCTCTACTTTTATTCTGACATTTCACATTCTTAAAATAAAGTGGTGATCCTAACTGACCTAAGACACAGAATTTTTACCAGGATTAAATGTCAGGCAATGTGAAAAGCTGAGTTTAATTATATTTGGCTAAGGTGTATGTAAACTTCCGACTTCAGCTGTACATATCTCCCTGGCAGTAAATGAGGCTGAATGAACTGTTTCGCTGCCAGACAAGGCTTCGCTGATAGCCAGGTGTAGCAATGGTAAGATGTTAGGACAGCTTTATGTAGGCCCTAACAGTTTGTGGGCACCGTTTGTCACCGTTAGAGCAATTCATGTATTGTTTAGTGTTGTCGCTTTGCTGGCATGCATCCCACTTTTTTTTTTACTTGTTAAAATCGCCACTGTTTATGTCCAATGGCCGATGAGCACCAATACGTTTTATCTATAATTTATTTTCATATGACAAGGCTTAAAAAGGATTTGCCAGTAGATTCATGATGATGACTGCTAGTTAAGATTTTGAAAGTATCAAAACTACTTCAAAAGCCAATTTTATTTATTTTATTTAACTAGGCAAGTCAGTTAAGAACAAGTTCTTATTTACAATGACTGCCTACTCCGGCCAAACCCTAATGATGCTGGGTCAATTGTGCGCCACCCTATGGGACTCCCAATCACATCCAGTTGTGATACAGCTCAGGATCGAACCAGGGTTTGTAGTGACACGTCTATCACTAAGATACAGTACCTTAGACCACTGCGCGACTCGGGAACCCCCAATGACCTTGAGCCTTCTTGGATGGGCACTTCTAATGTAACTATGACAGCACCCAAGGGGCTTGAATTTTCAAGCTCTGCCCTTAGACTTGGCGGTGACGTAGTGTCCCCATGAGTGACAGAACACTGAGCCAATCACGGTGCAACGCTCTGGATTTTCTGCTGGTTTGCCCCACCTCCACAGAAAGCACTGAGCTAGGCTGAAACACATGCATTTTGGAGCTCCCTTACTCAAGAAAACAAAAAAAGAGACCATGTTTGTATAAGGCTTTATTAACTCAGTGATATTTTTTTTATTACATTGTTTGCAAACTGATATGTAACACATATTAATGCCAAAATAACATGCAAAACAGGCACTGCAGTAGCTACTATTGCAAGCGCAATGTTCATACCCTTTAGGCAAGTGTAGGTCAATTTGTAGAGAATAGAGAATGCTATACCATTAGATGGTCCAACGGCAAAGACGAAGCTGTCTAACAGCAGTGAAGAAACAATGTAGCAGTCTAGAATGTGGTAGCAGCCTTGCACGAGATGCTACGTTGCAACCACATAACATAATGTTCAACACTATGGTTGAAATGAATTGGCTACAAAATGCGCAGAAAACCTGCTTAAAGCAGGTGAACTGCGATATATACCACACCCACTAACACGATTAACAGATTTTGTGTGCTAATGTAATGCTAACAAGGAATTCTTGCCTTTGTGCTGTTATCTGTGCCCAATACTGTTTGTACCATGTTGTGCTGCTACCATGCTGTGTTCTTGTTTTAAGTCTCTCTTTATGTAATGTTGTGGTGTCTCTCTTGTCATGATGTGTGTTTTGTCCAATATGTTTATTTTTAATCCCAGCCCTCGTCCCCAGGCCGTCATGGTAGGCCGCCATTGTAAAAAAAATGATTTGTTTTTCTCTGACTTGCCCAGTTAAATAAAGGTTAAGGTTAAATAAAAATAAAAAACGGAGACTGCATTCACAGTAAACGCTGCATATGTCGGCTCAATCTGAAATTCCTTTTATATTTCTTTCGCGGAATCTGTAGAATAAAAAACAAACTGGCGCACCCAGACACATTATTTTGTGTGGAGGTGCTGACAAACAAGAGAATAACTATAAACTCAAAAAACTAGTCGCACACTCCATATATCAACTCCCGGATGATTATTGGGTCTACCCAATAAATAACTGGAAGATGATATATGGAGTATGCGACTCTCTTTATTTTTATAGTTTATCGCGGAATCTGTAACACATACATTTTACAGATCGAATCGATGCCTAAATCTCATAAAAATTAAAACAGCGTATCTAGTTCAAACAGCGTGCATATTATAATTGCCGACTAATGCAAAGGTTTACATGAGTCAGGATGGCCGAGCGGTCTAAGGCGCTGCGTTCAGGTCGCAGTCTCCCCTGGAGGCGTGGGTTCGAATCCCACTTCTGACAACATATTTTTCTACATAAATGATGTATTTGTTTGGTCAGCGTTGTAACCTGAATACACTCACGACGGCTTTAAATGTTATTATTTTTTTACGTTTTTCTTTATTGAACAAATGATTGTTACACATCGATTATTGACAATCCATTCACAACCAATCTGTAACAAATAACAAAATTATAAAAGAGGAAATGGCGTATCAATTTCTGAAATGAGTCTGTTTTTGTTAAAGGCATACTTGAGTCATTTTCTACTAAGGTATCTTTATTTTTGCTCAAGTATGACAGTTGGGTGCTTTTCTCACGGTGGAAAAACTGTCGTACTTGAGTAAAAGTAAAGATTCCTTAATAGAAAATGACTCAAGTAAAAGTCACCCAGTAAAATTCCACTTAAGTAAAAGTCTAAAAGTATTTGGTTTAAAATATACTTCAATATCAAAATTAAATGTAATTTCTAAAATATACTTAAGTATCAAAAGTTAAAGTTTAAATCATTTCAAATTCCTTATATTATGCAAACCAGATGGCACCATTTTCTTTTTTTTTTTTAAATGTATTGTAATGACCCTGGGTTTATAAGCGCGGAAATCGACTCTGCCGCTCGAGCGTGCTTTTGCGGCACAGTCGATAGCGCGCCGGACTTCGGGCTTGAAGGTCGAGGGTTCGAGACCTGCTCCCTGCCTGTTCATTACATTGGTGTCAGAAGTGGGATCGGACCTTGCATCCACGACAGTGCGTGTGCTTGGCCGGTGAGCGCGTTCCTGTAAGGCGTTGAGTCGCAAGCTAGCGCGAGGACGCGCTCTTTGAAAGGAGGGAGTAGTGTAATGACCCTGGGTTTATAAGCGCGGAAATCGACTCTGCCGCTCGAGCATGCTTTTGCGGCACAGTCGATAGCGCGCCGGACTTCGGGCTTGAAGGTCGAGGGTTCGAGACCTGCTCCCTGCCTGTTCATTACAGTATTTATGGAAGCCAGGGGCACAGTCCAACATTCAGACATAATTTACAAATGAAGCATGTGTTTAGTGAGTCCACCAGATCAGAGGCAGTAGGGATGTCCAGGGATGTTTGGTTGATAAGTGTCTGAATTTGATTATTTTCCTGTCATGCTAAGCATTCAAAATAAGGACTTTTGGGTGTCAAGGAAAATGTATGGAGTAAAAAGTACAATCTTTTCTTAAGGAATGTAGGGAAGTAAAAGAAAAGTTGTCAAAAATATATAAAGTAAAGTACAGATACCCCCAAAAAACACTTAAGTAAAAATACTTTGAAGTACTACTTAAGTACTTTACACCACTGAAAATAACCATAATCGATTACAGTACATTATGGCATCAAAACCAAAGAAAAAATTAGGCCTATCAAATTACTAACTTGAATATCAGTATAGTCATAACATTTTTGCAGTTTGCCTAAATATCCCAATAGTAGTTTTGTTCGATAAGCAAGAGGCACAATATCATTCAAACAAAAGGACATTCCACTTCAGTTATTTATGATACATGAATATCAAGACTAAACTGTGCCAGTCAAAAAGCAACACCATTGATTTTCTTTCAAATACACTCCAAGAAGATGTTGTCTGTAACGTCCGTCGTCAGAATTAGACCAAGGTGCAGCAGAGGATGTGTTCATCATTAGAATTTTAATAGACTGAACGAACACAATACAAAAACGAAACAAAAACGACCAGAAACAGTTCTGTCAGGAAAACACACTAACAGAATACAATCACCCACCAAACCCAAAGGAAAAACAGGCTACTTATGTGTGACTCCCAATCAGCAACAACGAACTACAGCTGTGCCTGATTGGGAGCCACACACGGCCAAACCAAAGAAACCAGCCAACATAGAAAAATGAACATAGAACGCACACCCAATGTAACACCCTGGCCTAACCAAAATAAAGAACAAAAAACCCCTTTCTATGGCCAGGGCGTTACATTGTCATACTGAAATCGTAATTTAGATAACTTAAGCCATGCTTAAAAGGTGATCAGGAATAGCTTTGTAGTCCTTTGTTCCTCATCACACACTTGTCACATTACATTTTGGGGGGCAAGGGGAGGCTTCAGCACATTCAGAAATTGCAGCCTTCATTTGCTGGATGATGAACACTCCATTCATCAACCCATTGAGACGTCCTCTGTAGGTAAATAGATGCATGCCGTACAACTGCCCTGTGCCACTGGTCGTCTTTTGTTAATTTTGCCAAGCATTGAAGTCCTTCTTTGACATTCTCCTCATTTGTCAGAGTGTACGTTTTGTCCTTCGTTACAATGGCTGCATTTCCATAGTCAACAACCTCCACCGTGAAATGGCCATTAGATGCATTATGTGTTACAACTACACAGTAGAGTACACCATCCTCTTCATATTCAGCAGCAACATGGTTATTCATTCTTAAGTCCACCAATGTGCTATGGTTCTCCATGGTTTCTTTAAACAGCTCAGCGTTAAACAGCTCAATCCATTTTCAGAATGGATTGTTCATCATCTTGCATTTGGATAAAAAAAGCTGTTTACGGTATTGATGTGGGAAATAAACCCCAGGCCTCGGAACCCTGATTTTATTTTGGGATCAGGGGGGAGTTGTGCAAGTTTTGGCAATTGGATGGAGCAAACTATTTCTGGGAGTTTGGAGGAGCTGTCTACATCACTTTGATCTGTTTTTCCTTCTGTCCTTTCCTCACATTTGAACAATGTGATTTTTTTCACTGTGCTCTTTCTAATCTTGCTGGGCATCAGGACACTTTGGTGGGTTAGCTTTTTGAGCATTTAAAGACTGCTTATTTTGATGTTGGTGCTTGTTGTGGCCGGTAACACCCTTTCAGATGATGTCTGTCTAGTTTTTTAGTTCTTCAATGCTCTTTGTGTCCTTCATGACCAGTCACAGGTCCACTGTTGCTTTTCTTCTCCTTGTGTTTTTGATTAGCAATGAGCGGTTTTGACGTTCTCATTGATGATTATGTCTCCATCAAACAGATCGAAAGAGACAATCCCATCCTCATTCTTTCCTGCAACAACAGCTTGAAGTGGCTAGTGGAGAATGGATTTCTCCAGCCATTTGTTGACCTCTGCAAAGTTGTCCTTTTTCGGGATTTGTTATTAAACTGCATCTCAATGCCTGGATGGGAGTGAACAGTAAATCTGCTGAATGTCTGGGAATAGACATTAAATAGTTTTAGTTTTTTCATTCAACAATATACATGTTTCCATAGTCCACAGCCAAAACATGTTAAGAAGCAGAGTAGACTGAACAGGGCAAGCCACATCCCTGTACCATTTGTCATTACCGTAATATTATGCCAGGCAAAGTTTTCCAATACCAGGACCAGAGTTGGCATGCAGTATTTCTTCACTTTCCATGGTGACTTTCTACATCAAGTCTTCAATCATTTCAGTATTTCAGTCCAACTGGCAATACATCTCCCATGGCCTGCACACACGAGTGACACAGACTTGCTCTTCACTTCTACATCTCAAGTTGAAGGATTAATGGACCAAAGAGTCTGGGCATACTGATTGCATAAGCTGCATAGAGGTTTGCCCTTCTCTTGCAAGACCTTTTTCCACAAGCTTCTTTGTTTCATTCTGTTGAGTGTTCTGGAGGTCAGTGGCATTGTTTTTTACATACAGTTGAAAGTGTACACTGCATGTCAAATTCACTGACTGGCTTTGAGTGAAGTCCTTCAGTAAATCTCATGCCTCTGTGCACCAATCACCACTGCTGCCTTTTGCAAGTTCAATCAAGTTGTAAAGGCTACATCTAAATGCTTGCCCCTCAAGATCAAGGAATTCTGGCACTATTGCTTGAAGATTGTGCACACTCTTTTGCTACTATCCCGTTGTCCACAAATATCACTTCAACTTCGTCTTACTGTGCTCCTACAATGCAGGCCCTGTACCATCTGCAGTCATCTTCAGACTTGGCAACAACATGAAACACCTGCCTGCACGGGAATTGTGTGTGTTTGGTAATGCTGCTGCATCGCTTCCATGATTTCCTCCAAGTTGGGGATCTTGCTTTTCAGCTGGCACCGGAAATCTGAGGGTGTGTTGATGTGAGCGCATTGCACAGCTATCTCACCTCCGAATGTCAGTGCTTTGAATTTCACAGTTGGATTCTTGTCTTTTGGGGTTCTTGACTTTGGACTTTCAGGTTTCTTTTCACAGCCATCAAATCAAATCAAATGTATTTATATAGCCCTTCTTACATCAGCTGATATCTCAAAGTGCTGTACAGAAACCCAGCCTAAAACCCCAAACAGCAAGCAATGCAGGTGTAGAAGCACGGTGGCTAGGAAAAACTCCCTAGAAAGGCCAAAACCTAGGAAGAAACCTAGAGAGGAACCAGGCTATGAGGGGTGGCCAGTCCCCTTCTGGCTGTGCCGGGTGGAGATTATAACAGCACATGGCCAAGATGTTCAAATGTTAATAAATGACCAGCATGGTCAAATAATAATAATCATAGTAGTTGTCGAGGGTGCAACAAGTCAGTAACACAAGAGTAAGTGTCAGTTGGCTTTTTCATAGGCGATCTTTGAGAGTATCTCTACCGCTCCTGCTATCTCTAGAGAGTTGAAAACAGCAGGTCTGGGACAGGTAGCACATCCGGTGAACAGGTCAGGGTTCCAGCAGGTCTGGGACAGCAGATCTGGGACAGGTAGCACGTCCGGTGAACAGGTCAGGGTTCCATAGCTGCAGGCAGAACAGTTGGAACTGGAGCAGCAGCACGGCCAGGTGAACTGGGGACAGCAAGGAGTCATGAAGCCAGGTAGTCCTGAGGCATGGTCCTAGGGCTCAGGTCCTCCGAGAGAGAGAGAGAAAGAAAGAAAGAAAGAGAGAAATAGAGAGAGCATATTTAAATTCACACAGGACACCGGAAAAGACAAGGGAAATACTCCAGATGTGACAGACTGACCCTAGCCCCCCGACACATAAACTACTGCAGCATAAATACTAGAGGCTAAGACAGGAGGGGTCAGGAGACACTGTGGCCCCATCCGATGAAACCCCCGGACAGGGCCAAACAGGTAGTATATAACCCCACCCACTTTGCCAAAGCACAGCCTCCACACCACTGGAGGGATATCTCCAACCACCAACATATCATCCCGGGACAAGGCCGAGTATAGCCCACAAAGATCTCCACCACGGCACAACCCAAGGGGGGGTGTCAACCCAGACAGGAAGACCACGTCAGTGACTCAACCCACTCAAGTGACGCACACCTCCCAGGGACGGCATGGAAGAACACCAGTAAGCCAGTGACTCAGCAACGGTAATAGGGGTAGAGGCAGAGAATCCCAGTGGAAAGAGGGGAAACCGGCCAGGCAAAGACAGCAAGGGCGGATCGTTGCTCCAGCCTTTCCATTCACCTTCACACCCCTGGGCCAGACTACACTTAATCATAGGACCTACTGAAGAGATGAGTCTTCAGTAAAGACTTAAAGGTTGAGACTGAGTCTACGTCTCTCACATGGGTAGGCAGACTATTCCATAAAAATGGAGCTCTATAGGAGAAAGCCCTGCCTCAAGCTGTTTGCTTAGAAATTCAAGGAACAATTAAAAGGCCCGCGTCTTGTGACCGTAGCGTACGTGTAGGTATGTACGGCAGGACCAAATCGGAAAGATAGGCAGGAGCAAGCCCATGTAATGCTTTGTAGGTTAGCAGTAAAACCTTGAAATCAGCCCTTGCCTTAACAGGAAGCCAGTGTAGGGAGGCTAGCACTGGAGTAATATGATCACATTTTTTGGTTCTAGTCAGGATTCTAGCAGCCGTATTTAGCACTAACTGAAGTTTATTTAGTGCTTTATCCGGGTAGCCGGAAAGTAGAGCATTGCAGTAGTCCAACCTAGAAGTAACAAAAGCATGGATTAATTTTTCTGCGTCATTTTTGGACAGAAAGTTTATGATTTTTGCAATGTTACGTAGATGGAAAAAAGCTGTCCTTGAAACAGTCTTGATATGTTCTTCAAAAGAGAGATCAGGGTCCAGAATAATGCCGAGGTCCTTCACAGTTTTATTTGAGACGATTGTACAACCATCCAGATTAATTGTCAGATTCAACAGAAGATCTCTTTGTTTCTTGGGACCTAGAACAAGCATCTCTGTTTTGTCCGAGTTTAAAAGTAGAAAGTTTGCAGCCATCCACTTCCTTATGTCTGAGACACAGGCTTCTAGCGAGGGCAATTTTGGGGCTTCACCATGTTTCATTGAAATGTACAGCTGTGTGTCATCCACATAGCAGTGAAATTTAACATTATGTTTTCGAATTAAATCCCCAAGAGGTAAAATATATAGTGAAAACAATAGTGGTCCTAAAACAGAACCTTGAGGAACACCGACATTTACAGTTGATTTGTCAGAGGACAAACCATTCACAGAGACAAACTGATATCTTTCCGACAGATAAGACCTAAACCAGGCCAGAACTTGTCCATGTAGACCAATTTGGGTTTCCAATCTCTCCAAAAGAATGTGGTGATCAATGGTATCAAAAGCAGCACTAAGATCTAGGAGCACAAGGACAGACGCAGAGCCTCGGTCTGACGTCATTAAAAGGTAATTTACCACCTTCACAAGTGCAGTCTCAGTGCTATGATGGGGTCTAAAACCAGACTGAAGCGTTTCGTATACATTGTTTGTCTTCAGGAAGGCAGTGAGTTGCTGCGCAACAGCTTTTTCTAACATTTTGGAGAGGAATGGAAGATTCGATATAGGCCAATAGTTTTTTATAATTTCTGGGTCAAGATTTGGCTTTTTCAAGAGAGGCTTTATTACTGCCACTTTCAGTGAGTTTGGTACACATCCGGTGGATAGAGAGCCGTTTATTATGTTCAACATAGGAGGGCCAAGCACAGAAAGCAGCTCTTTCAGTAGTTTAGTTGGAATAGGGTCCAGTATGCAGCTTGAAGGTTTCAACCACATATCCATCTTTCCTTATGTGGACAACATGCACAAAGTGAGCTTTGTTGGAGAAGGCTCGTCTGAAGTATTCTGTTGCAAAGATTCTCCATACATTGTCGTCGTCAAAAGGCTTGACATTCACGAGAAAACAACTGAGGACAAATGCTGGTTCAATAGCAAACTTTTCCAGGATCTTCTTGATGCATATACAGTGCATTTGGAAAGTATTCAGACCCCTTGACTTTTTCCACATTTTGTTACGTTACAGCCTTATTCTAAAATGTATGATTTCTCCCCTCATCAATCTACACACAATACTGACAAAGTAAAAACAGGTTTTTAGACATTTTTGCACATTTATTTAAAATAAAAAAATGTAAATATCACATTTATGTAAGTATTCAGACCCTATACTTAGTACTTTGTTGAAGCACCTTTGGCAGCGATTACAGCCTTGAGTCTTCTTGGGTATGACGCTACAAGCTTGGCACACCTGTATTTGGGGATTTTCTCCCAATCTTCTCTGCAGATCCTCTCAAGCTCTGTTAGGTTGGATGGGGAGCGTTGCTGCACAGCTATTTTCAGGTCACTACAGATATGTTAGATCGGGTTCAAGCCCGGGCTCTGGCTGGGCCACTCAAGGACATTCGGAGACTTGTCCCGAAGCCATTCCTGCGATGTCTTGGCTGTGTGCTTATAGTCGTTGTCCTGTTGGAAGGAGAACCTTCGCCCCGGTCTGAGGTCCTGAGAGCTCTGGAGCAAGTTTTCATCAAGTATCTCTCTGTGCTTTGCTCCATTCATCTTCCGCTCGATCCTGACTAGTCTCACAGAAAACTATTAAATTATCACAACACATAGGTTGTAATATGGCTTTTTCCTGGATTGGCTTCCCCGGTAATGTTACTCACGCACCTACTACCCTAGATTAGAATATGTGAAGATGTATGCATAACAGCAAATGATCATAGACAAACGTTAGCTGGTGCATGGCTACACAGTGACCTCACACGTGTCATGATGTCATGTGTGCTTCCTCTCCGGCCTCTAGGTCACCAGGCTGCTCATTATGGCTCACACCTGTCACCATCGTTACGCGCATCTGCGCATAATGACACTCACCTGGACTCCATCACCTCCTTGATTACCTGCCCTATATATGTCACTTACTTTGGTTCCTTCCCCAGGCGTCATTGTTTCTGTTTCAGTGTCCTATCTGTGCGTTGTTCGTGTTACTTGTTTTGTATTGTTTCATTTATTTATTAAAATACTCACTCCCTGAACTTGCTCCCGACTCTCAGCGCACATCGTTACACATGAGCAGTATAACTAACTAGCTAACCAACTAACATATCGAATTAATTCCCTAAGTCAATCATTAAATTAGATATGGCTACGAATATACTATTAGAAGTTTGGACAATATTTACAGTACAGCATGGGTAGCTATGAACTGGAATCTGGGTTTACAGAAAGTGTAATCTTTTAAACCCAGGAAGCAGCCATTCAACTTGCCATTCACCAGCTTTTCAATCTTAATATAAAAATATGTTGGGTACTTTACCAAAGAATGGCGTTTCGATGGGCAACTATCGTCATTACTGCCTTCCCTGCCAGTATTTACTTCCAAAAAAGGTCTAAATAAAAAGTTGCATGCAACCGAAAAAAAATGCCTCATCTGGAAAGAACCTAAGTATTGTGTTAGAGCAAGTGCGCATGCCCTATTCTTTGGTAAATTGGCCTGAATATTTTATCATTATTAAGCTTGAAAGGCTGGTGAATGGCAAATTGACTGGCTGCTTCCTGGGCTTAAAGGAGAACGGCTCCTGTAAACCCAGATTCTGGTTCAGGGAGTGCTCGAGCCACAGTTCCATACCATTGGAGCTAACAATTCTCCGTATGCAAATTAGCGAGCTAGGTACATGTAGCTGGTTGCGTTGCTAGTTAGCTAAATTACACAACTACCACAAATGGCAGCTGACAGGCAGCTACAAGAAACACGATAATTCTGTGACAAATAGCATGTTGGCTGTTACATTTTTGTTGTTAGAAATTACTGTAGGCTACCTTCATTTCACTGAAGACCCATCCAACTTCAGAGCAGCTGTCAACAGCTGTGACCTTGAAAAGGATGGAGAAAAATCTAACTTCCTCCCTATACAGTTGAAGTCGGAAGTTTACATACACTTAGGTTGGAGTCATTAAAACTCGTTTTTCAACCACTCCACAAATTTCTTGTTAAACTATAGTTTTGGCAAGTCGGTTAGGACATCTACTTTGTGCATGACGCAAGTCATTTTTCCAACAAGTTTACAGACATGGCGGTGTTCGCCTTAGCAATCTCACTAGAATAAAGACCTCCTCCATTCCTGCCATTATTGAAAGAGATCGTGATACCTCACATCTCAAAATAGGGCTACTTAATGTTAGATCCCTCACTTCAAAGGCAGTTATAGTCAATAAACTAAGCATTGATCATAATCTTGATGTGATTGGCCTGACTGAAACATGGCTTAAGCCTGATGAATTTACTGTGTTAAATGAGGCCTCACCTCCTGGTTACACTAGTGACCATATCCCCCGTGCATCCCGCAAAGGCGGAGGTGTTGCTAACATTTACGATAGCAAATTTCAATTTACAAAAACAAAACAACGACATTTTCGTCTTTTGAGCTTCTAGTCATGAAATCAATGCAGCCTACTCAATCACATTTTATAGCTACTGTTTACAGGCCTCCTGGGCCATATACAGTGTTCCTCACTGAGTTCCCTGAATTCCTATTGGACATTGTAGTCATAGCAGATAATATTCACATTTTTGGTGACTTTAATATTCACATGGAAAAGTCCACAGACCCACTCCAAAAGGCTTTTGGAAACATCATCGACTCAATGGGTTTTGTCCAACATGTCTCTGGACCTACTCACTGCCACAGTCATACTCTGGACCTAGTTTTGTCCCGTGGAATAAATATTGTGGATCTTAATGTTTTTCCTCATAATCCTGGACTATCGTACCACCATTTTATTACATTTGCAATCGCAACAAATAATCTGCTCAGACCCCAACCAAGAAGCATCAAAAGTCGTGCTATAAATTCTCAGACAACCCAAAGATTCCAGACTCCCTCTGCCTACCCAAGGACATCAGAGGACAAAAATCAGTTAACCACCTAACTGAGGAACTAATTTTAACCTTGTGCAATACCCTAGATGCAGTTGCACCCCTAAAAACTAAAAACATTTGTCATAAAAAACTAGCTCCCTTGTATACAGAAAATACACGAGCTCTGAAGCAAGCTTCCAGAAAATTGGAATGGAAATGGCGCCACACCAAACTGGAAGTCTTCCGACTGGCTTGGAAAGACTGTACCGTGCAGTATCGAAGAGCCCTCACTGCTGCTCGATCATCCTATTTTTACAACTTAATTGAGGGAAATAAAGAACAATCCGAAATTTATTTTTGATACTGTCGCAAAGCTAACTAAAAAGCAGCATTCCCCAAGAGAGGATGGCTTTCACTTCAGCAGTAATAAATTCATGAACTTCTTTGAGGAAAAGATCATGATCATTAGAAAGCAAATTACGGACTCCTCTTTAAATCTGCGTATTCTTCCAAAGCTCCGTTGTCCTGAGTGCACAACCCTGCCAGGACCTAGGATCAAGGCAGACACTAAAGTGTTTTAGTACTATATCTCTTGATACAATGATGAAAATAATCATGGCTTCTAAACCTTCAAGCTGCATACTGAACCCTAATCCAACTAAACTGCCGAAAGAGCTGCTTCCTGTGCTTGGCCCTCCTATGTTGAACATAATAAACGGCTCTCTATCCACCGGATATGTACCAAACTCACTAAAAGTGGCAGTAATAAAGCCTCTCTTGAAAAAGCCAAATCTTGACCCAGAAAATATTTTTTAAACTATCGGCCTATATTGAGTCTTCCATTCCTCTCAAAAAAAATTGAAAAAGCTGTTGCGCAGCAACTCACTGCCTTCCTGAAGACAAACAATGTATACGAAATGCTTCAGTCTGGTTTCAGACCCCATCATAGCACTGAGACTGCACTTGTGAAGGTGGTAAATTACCTTTTAATGGCGTCAGACCGAGGCTCTGCATCTGTCCTTGTGCTCCTAGATCTTAGTGCTGCTTTTGATACCATCGATCACTACATTCTTTTGGAGAGATTGGAAACCCAAATTGGTCTACACGGACAAGTTCTGGCCTGGTTTAGATCTTATCTGTCGGAAAGATATCAGTTTGTCTCTGTGAATGGTTTGTCTTCTGACAAATCAACTGTAAATTTCGGTGTTCCTCAAGGTTCCGTTTTAGGACCACTATTGTTTTCACTATATATTTTACCTCTTGGGGATGTCATTCGAAAACATAATGTTAAATTTCACTGCTATGCGGATGACACACAGCTGTACATTTCAATGAAACATGATGAAGCCCCAAAATTGCCCTCGCTAGAAGCCTGTGTTTCAGACATAAGGAAGTGGATGGCTGTAAACTTTCTACTTTTAAACTCGGACAAAACAGAGATGCTTGTTTTAGGTCCCAAGAAACAAAGATATCTTCTGTTGAATCTGACAATTGATCTTGATAGTTGTACAGTTGTCTCAAATAAAACTGTGAAGGACCTCGGCGTTACTCTGGACCCTGATCTCTCTTTTGAAGAACATATCAAGACTGTTTCAAGGACAGCTTTTTTCCATCTACGTAACATTGCAAAAATCATAAACTTTCTGTCCAAAAATGATGCAGAAAAATGTATCCATGCCTTTGTTACTTCTAGGTTGGACTACTACAATGCTCTACTTTCCGGCTACCCGGATAAAGCACTAAATAAACTTCAGTTAGTGCTAAATACGGCTGCTAGAATCCTGACTAGAACCCAAAAATGTGATCATATTACTCCAGTGCTAGCCTCCCTACACTGGCTTCCTGTTAAGGCAAGGGCTGATTTCAAGGTTTTACTGCTAACCTACAAAGCATTACATGGGCTTGCTCCTACCTATCTTTCCGATTTGGTCCTGCCGTACATACCTAGACGTACGCTACGGTCACAAGACGCAGGCCTCCTAATTGTCCCTAGAATTTCTAAGCAAACAGCTGGAGGCAGGGCTTTCTCCTATAGAGCTCCATTTTTATGGAATGGTCTGCCTACCAATGTGAGAGACGCAGACTCGGTCTCAACCTTTAAGTCTTTACTGAAGACTCATCTCTTCAGTAGGTCCTATGATTGAGTGTAGTCTGGCCCAGGAGCGTGAAGGTGAACGGAAAGACTCTGGAGAAACGAACCGCCCTTGCTGTCTCTGCCTGGCCGGTTCCCCTCTCTCCACTGGGATTCTCTGCCTCTAACCCTATTACGGGGCTGAGTCACTGGCTTATTGGTGTTCTTCCATGCCGTCCCTAGGAGGGGTGCGTCACTTGAGTGGGTTGAGCCACTGACGTGGTCTTCCTGTCTGGGTTGGCGCCCCCCCTTGAGTTGTGTCGTGGCGGAGATCTTTGTGGGCTATACTCAGCCTTGTCTCAGGATTGTAAGTTGGTGGTTGAAGATATCCCTCTAGTGGTGTGGGGGCTGTGCTTTGGCAAAGTGGGTGGGGTTATATCCTGCCTGTTTGGCCCTGTCCGGGGGTATCATCGGATAGGACCACAGTGTCTCCTGACCCCTCCTGTCTCAGCCTCCAATATTTATGCTGCAGTAGTTTATGTGTCGGGGGGCTAGGGTCAGTCTGTTACATCTGGAGTATTTCTCCTGTCTTATCCGGTGTCCTGTGTGAATTTAAGTATGCTCTCTCTAATTCTCTCTTTCTTTCTTTCTCTCTCTCAGAGGACCTGAGCCCTAGGACCATGCCTCAGGACTACCTGGCATGATGACTCCTTGCTGTCCCCAGTCCACCTGGCCATGCTGCTGCTCCAGTTTCAACTGTTCTGCCTGCGGCTATGGAACCCTGACCTGTTCACCGGACGTGCTACCTGTCCCAGACCTGCTGTTTTCAACTCTCTAGAGGCAGCAGGAGTGGTAGAGATACTCTCAATGATCAGCTATGAAAAGTCAACTGACATTTACTCTTGAGGTGCTGACTTGTTGCACCCTCGACAACTACTGTGATTATTATTATTTGACCATGCTGGTCATTTATGAACATTTTAACATCTTGGCCATGTTCTGTTATAATCTCCACCCGGCACAGCCAGAAGAGGACTGGCCACCCCTCATAGCCTGGTTCTTCTCTAGGTTTCTTCCTAGGTTTTGGCCTTTCTAGGAAGTTTTTCCTAGCCACCGTGCTTCTACACCTGCATTGCTTGCTGTTTGGGGTTTTAGGCTGGGTTTCTGTACAGCACTTTGAGATATCAGCTGATGTAAGAAGGGCTATATAAATACATTTGATTTCATTTGAATTTGATTATTTCACTTATAATTCACTGTATCACATTTCCAGTGGGTCAGAAGTTTACATACACTGAGTTGACTGTGCATGTAAACAGCTTGGAAAATTCCAGAAAATTATGTCATTGCTTTAGAAGCTTCTGATAGGCTAATTTACATAATTTGAGTCAATTGGAGGTGTACCTGTGGATGTATTTAAAGGCCTACCTTCAAACTCAGTGCCTCTTTGCTTGACATCATGGGAAAATCAAAAGAAATCAGCCAAGACCTCAGAAAAAAATTGTAGACCTCCACAAATCTGGTTCATCCTTGGGAGCAATTTCCAAACGCCTGAAGGTACCACGTTCATCTGTACAAACAATAGTACATAAGTATAAACACCATGGGACCACGCAGCTGTCATACCACTCAGGCAGGAGACGCGTTCTGTCTCCTAGAGATGAACGTACTTTGGTGTGAAAAGTGCAAATCAATCCCAGAACAACAGCAAAGGACCTTGTGAAGATGCTGGAGGAAACAGGTACAAAAGTATCTATATCCACAGTAAAACGAGTCCTATATCGACATAACCTGAAAGGCCACTCAGCAAGGAAGAAGCCACTGCTCCAAAACCGCCGTAAAAAAGCCAGACTATGTTTTGCAACTAAACACGGGGTCAAAGATCGTACCTTTTGGTGAAATGTCCTCTGGTCTGATGAAACAAAAATAGAACTGTTTGAACATAATGATCATCATTATTTTCACTGCTATGCGGACGACACACAGCTGTACATTTCAATGAAACATGGTGAAGCCCCAAAATTGCCCTCGCTAGAAGCCTGTGTTTCAGACATAAGGAAGTGGATGGCTGCAAATTTTCTACTTTTAAACTCGGACAAAACAGAGATGCTTGTCCTAGGTCCCAAGAAACAAAGAGATCTTCTGTTGAATCTGACAATTAATCTGGATGGTTGTACAGTCGTCTCAAATAAAACTGTGAAGGACCTCGGCGTTACTCTGGACCCTGATCTCTCTTTTGAAGAACATATCAAGACTGCTTCAAGGACAGCTTTTTTCCATCTACGTAACATTGCAAAAATCAGAAACTTTCTGTCCAAAAATGACGCAGAAAAATTAATCCATGCTTTTGTTACTTCTAGGCTCGACTACTGCAATGCTCTACTTTCCGGCTACCCGGATAAAGCACTAAACAAACTTCAGTTAGTGCTAAATACGGCTGCTAGAATCCTGACTAGAACCAAAAAATGTGATCATATTACTCCAGTGCTAGCTTCCCTACACTGGCTTCCTGTTAAGGCAAGGGCTGATTTCAAGGTTTTACTGCTAACCTACAAAGCATTACATGGGCTTGCTCCTACCTATCTTTCCGATTTGGTCCGGCCGTACATACCTACACGTACGCTACGGTCACAAGACGCAGGCCTCCTAATTGTCCCTAGAATTTCTAAGCAAACGGCTGGAGGTAGGGCTTTCTCCTATAGAGCTCCATTTTTATGGAATGGTCTGCCTACCCATGTGAGAGACGCAGACTCAGTCTCAACCTTTAAGTCTTTACTGAAGACTTATCTCTTCAGTAGGTCCTATGATTAAGTATAGTCTGGCCCAGGAGTGTGAAGGTGAACGGAAAGGCTGGAGCAACGAACCGCCCTTGCTGTCTCTGCCTTGTCGGTTCCCCTCTTCCCACTGGGATTCTCTGCCTCTAACCCTTTTACAGGGGCTGAGTCACTGACTTACTGGTGTTCTTCCATGCCGTCCATGGGAGGGGTGCGTCACTTGAGTAGGTTGAGCCACTGACGTGGTCTTCCTGTCTGGGTTGGCGCCCCCCCCTTGGGTTGTGCCGTGGCGGACATCTTTGTGGGCTATACTCGGCCTTGTCTTCGGACGGTAAGTTGGTGGTTGTAGATATCCCTCTAGTGGTGTGGGGGCTGTGCTTTGGCAAAGTGGGTGGGGTTATATCCTGCCTGTTTGGCCCTGTCCGGGGGTATCATCGGATGGGGCCACAGTGTCTTCTGATCCCTCCTGTCTCAGCCTCCAGTATTTATGCTGCAGTAGTTTATGTGTCGGGGGGCTAGGGTCAGTCTGTTACATCTGGAGTATTCTCTTGTCTTATCCGGTGTCCTGTGTGAATGTAAATATGCTCTCTCTAATTCTCTCTTTCTTTCTTTCTTTCTTTCTCTCGGAGGACCTGAGCCCTAGGACTACCTGGCATGATGACTCCTTGCTGTCCCCAGTCCACCTGGCCATGCTGCTGCTCCAGTTTCAACTGTTCTGCCTGCGGCTACGGAACCCTGACCTGTTCACCGGACGTGCTTGTTGCACCCTCGACAATTACTATGATTATTATTATTTGAGCATGCTGGTCATTTACGAACATTTTAACATCTTGACCATGTTCTGTTATAATATCCACCCGGCACAGCCAGAAGAGGACTGGCCACCCCTCATAGCCTGGTTCCTCTCTAGGTTTCTTCCTAGGTTTTTGGCCTTTCTCAGGAGTTTTTCCTAGGGAGTTTTTCCCAGCCACCGTGCTTCTTTCACATGCATTGCTTGCTGTTTGGGGTTTTAGGCTGGGTTTCTGTACAGCACTTTGAGATTTCAGCTGATGTACGAAGGGCTATATAAATAAATTTGATTTGATTTGATTTGATTATGTTTGGAGGAAAAAGGGGGAGGCTTGCAAGCCGAAGAACACCATCCCAACTGTGAAGCACGGGGGTGGCAGCATCATGTTGTGGGGGTGCTTTGCTGCAGGAGGGACTGGTGCCCTTCACAAAATAGATGACATCATGAGGGAGAAAAATTATGTGGATATATTGAAGCAACATCTCAAGACATCAGTCAGGAAGTTAAAGCTTGGTCGCAAATGGGTCTTCCAAATGGACAATGACCCCAAGCATACTTCCAAAGTTGTGGCAAAATGGCTTAAGGACAACAAAGTCAAGGTATTGGAGTGGCCATCACAAAGGCCTGACCTCAATCCTATAGAAAATTTGTGGGCAGAACTGAAAAAGCGTGTGCGAGCAAGAAGGCCTACAAACCTGACTCAGTTACACCAGCTCTGTCAGGAGGAATGGGCCAAAATTCACCCAACTTATTGTGGGAAGCTTGTGGAAGGCTACCTGAAACGTTTGACTAAAGTTAAACAATTTAAAGGCAATGCTACCAAATCCTAATTGACTGTATGTAAACGTCTGACCCACTGGGAATGTGATGAAAGAAATAAAAGCTGAAATAAATCATTCTCTCTACTATTATTCTGACATTTCACATTCTTAAAATACAGTGGTGAATCTAATTGACATAAGACAGAGAATTTTTACTAGGATTAAATGTCAGGAATTGTGAAAAACTGATGTCACATCTGATTTGGACTGGCGGATAGGCGGAATCAAATGCAGGAGACAGAGGTGCTGGAGGTGAGTGTCTTTTAATACAACTGACACACACAAACGCCGAAAAGCACAGGGCGCTATACAAAGTTCACGTATTTTTAACTGCGCCCATAAAACACAAAATATAATTCCAAGGCGCAAAAAGGCAAGGAGCGCAGCCCAGTAAATCCCTCGACAAAACTGTCGGTAACACAACGTAGACAACAAACAATCCCGCACAAAATCCCAACTGAAAACACACATTAAATAAGTCCCCACTAATGACATACACAAAACAGGTGCGGAACAGACAGACACAACTAAACGACACAGAAAAAACGATCGGTGGCAGCTAATAGGCCGGCGACGACGACCACTGAGCGCCGCCCGACCGAGGAGGGGCGCCACTCTCGTTGGAACCTGTGACAGTACCTCTCCCCTGACGCGCGGCACCAGCCGCGCGCCGACGCCGGCCTCGGGGACGGCCCGGAGGGCGAGGCGCCGGCCGGACGGTGGAAGTCCAGCAGCATAGAGGGGTCCAGAACGTCCGCCGCCGGAACCCAGCACCTCTCCTCCGGACCGTACCCCTCCCAGTCCACGAGGTACCCGACGTCGGGAGTCCAGGATGGCTCGGACTGTGTACGCCGGGCTCCCCCCGATGTCCAGGGGGGGCAGGGGGGCCTCCAGCACCTCACTGTCCTGCAGCGGACCAGCTACCACCGGCCTGAGGAGAGACACATGAAACGAGGGGTTAATACGGTAATACGAAGGAAGTTGTAACCTGTAACACACCTCGTTTATCCTCCTCAGGACTTTGAACGGCCCCACAAACCGCGGACCCAGCTTCCGGCAGGGCAGGCGGAGAGGCAGGTTCCGGGTCGAGAGCCAGACTCTATATCCCGGGTTAAACACGGGGGCGTCACTGCGGTGGCGGTCAGCGCTCTCCTTGTGCCGTTCGCTCGCCCTCCTTAAACATTCCTGGACCGCGTTCCAGGTCTCCTGAGAGCGCTTGACCCATGCCTCCACCGCAGGAGCCTCTGTCTGGCTCTGTTGCCATGGCACCAGGACCGGCTGATACCCCAGCACCACCTGGAAGGGTGACAGATTAGTGGAGGAGTGGCGCTGAGAGTTCTGGGCCATCTCGGCCCATGGCACGAACTGCGCCCACTCCCCTGGCCGGTCCTGGCAATACGACCGCAGGAACCTGCCCACATCCTGGTTGATGCGCTCTACCTGCCCATTACTCTCGGGGTGGAACCCCGAGGTCAGGCTGACCGAGACCCCCAGCCTCTCCATAAACGATTTCCATACCCTGGATGTAAACTGGGGACCCCGATCAGATACGATGTCCTCGGGCACCCCATAGTGCCGGAAGATGTGAGTGAACAGGGCCTCTGCGGTCTGCAGGGCCGTAGGAAGACCGGGCAAAGGGAGCAGACGGCAGGACTTAGAGAACCTGTCCACAACGACCAGGATCGCCGTGTTCCCCTGAGACGGCGGGAGATCCGTAAGGAAATCCACCGAGAGGTGAGTCCAGGGCCGCTGTGGAACAGGGAGGGGCTGTAATTTCCCTCGAGGTAGGTGCCTAGGAGCCTTACACTGAGCGCATACTGAACAGGACGAGACATAACGCCGGACATCCTCAGCCAAGGTGGGCCACCAGTACCTCCCCTTCAGGCCCCGCACTGTCCATTCCACCCCAGGATGACCCGAGGAGGGTAGAGTATGGGACCATCGGATCAGGCGATCGCGAACACCAAGCGGAACGTATTTCAGGCCCACGGGACACTGCGGTGGAGTAGGTTCTGACCGACCCGCCCGCTCGATGTTCGCATCCACCTCCCATACCACCGGTGCCACCAGACAGGAGGCGGGAAGTATGGGAGTAGGATCGATGGTCCGCTCCTCGGTGTTGTAGAGACGAGACAGTGCGTCAGCCTTCCGGTTCCGGGAACCTGGAATGTACGAGAGAGTGAAGTTAAACCTCGTAAAAAACATGGCCCACCTTGCCTGACGGGGATTAAGCCTCCTCGCTGCCCGAATATACTCCAGGTTACGGTGGTCGGTCCAGATGAGAAAAGGGTGACGTGCCCCCTCAAGCCAATGTCTCCACACCGTCAAAGCCCTGACCACGGCTAACAGCTCCCGGTCCCCCACATCATAATTGCGCTCCGCCGGGCTCAGCTTCTTAGAAAAGAACGCGCATGGGCGGAGCTTCGGTGGAACGCCCGAACGCTGCGACAGCACAGCTCCTACCCCAGCCTCGGACGCGTCCACCTCCACTATAAATGGCAAAGAGGGGTCCGGATGCGCCAGGACAGGTGCATTGGTGAACAGAACCTTCAGACGATGGAAGGCTCTGTCCGCCTCTGCTGACCATCGTAGCCGCACCGGCCCCCCCTTCATCAGTGAGGTAATGGGAGCTGCTACCTGGCCAAAGCCCCGGATAAACCTCCGATAATAATTATCGAACCCCAAGAACCGCTTGCACCTCCTTCACAGTGGCTGGGGTTGGCCAATTACGCACAGCCGTCACGCGGTCACACTCCACCTCCACCCCCGAGGTGGAAATGCGATATCCTAGAAATGAGACGGCTCTTTTGAAGAACTCACATTTCTCAGCCTTGACGTATAGGTTATGCTCCAGCAGCCGCCCAAGCACTTTACGCACCAGGGACACATGCTCGGCGCGTGTGGCGGAGCAGATCAGGATGTCACCGATGTACACCACCACACCCTGCCCGAGCATGTCCCTAAGGACCTCGTCCACAAAGGATTGGAAGACAGCGGGAGCATTCTTTAACCCATACGGCATGACGAGGTACTCATAATGGCCCGATGTGGTACTAAATGCGGTTTTCCACTCGTCTCCATCTCGGATACGCACCAAGTTATACGCACTCCTGAGATCCAATTTCGTGAAGAAGCGCGCCCCGTGAAATGACTCCACTGCCGTAGCAATGAGAGGTAGCGGGTAACTGAAACCCACTGTGATAGCATTTAGACCTCTATAGTCAATGCACGGGCGCAGACCTCCCTCCTTCTTCTTCACGAAAAAGAAGCTCGAGGAGACGGGGGATTTAGAGGGCCGAATGTATCCCTGTCTCAAGGACTCAGTGACGTATGTATTCATAGCCACTGTCTCCTCCTGAGACAGAGGATACACGTGACTCCTCGGAAGGACCGCGTCGGCCTGGAGGTTTATCGCACAATCCCCTCGTCGATGGGGTGGTAATAGAGTCGCCTTCGTCTTACTGAAGGCGATAGCCAAATCGGCATACTCTGAGGGAATGTGCACGGTGGAGACTTGGTCTGGACTCTCGACCGTAGTCGCACCGATGGAAACTCCTATGCACCTACCTGAGAACTCCCTCGACCAAAATTAGGAAAACAAACGGAGGTGTACAAGTGGTCGACAGGGGGCTCTGGGTGTTGCTGGTGCGGACTCACCTGGGGGGCCGAAGCAGTGCTCTGCCTGCACTCCGAACTCCCGGAGGGACCTCTCCAGCACCGGTCCACAGTGTGTCCTCTGCGTCCACATCGGGTGCAGGAGAGACCCCCCCCTCCGGTCCTCCTCGGTGCAGCCCCCCCTATCTCCATGGGCTGTGGAGCGGGAGAACTGGTAGGTGGAACGAACAGGCCCCGACTGGAACGTCCCCGGGCAGCCAGCAGGTTGTCCAATCTAATGGACAAATCCACCAGTTGGTCCAGAGTGGAGGTGTTGTCCCTACATGCCAGCTCCCGGCGGACGTCCTCGCGAAGGCTGCACCTATAGTGGTCTATTAGGGCCCGCTCGTTCCACCCCGATCCAGCGGCGAGAGTCCGGAATTCCAACGCGAAATCCTGAGTGGTCCTCGTCTCCTGTCTCAAATGGAATAGTAGCTCACCCGCCGCCCTGCCCTCCGGGGGGTGATCGAAAAGCGCCCGGAAGCGGCGGGTGAACTCAGGGTAGTCACCCCGGGCCGAGTCTGGACCATCCCAGACCGCATTGGCCCATTCCAGGGCTCGACCCGTGAGACACGAGACGAGGACGCTCACCCTCTCTTCGTCGGAGGGAGGTGGGCGGACGGTCGCCAGGTACAGTTCCAGTTGGAGGAGGAACCCCTTGCACCCAGCGGCCGTCCCATCGAACTCCCTGGGAGGTGAAATCCGGATCCCGCTGGCACCCGCTTCAGTGGATGTGGGTAGGGGCGCAGGGTGAGGGACCGGAGCTGGTCCTGCTGGGGAGGCACTTCTCTCCCATCTCTCCAACCGGGCCAACACCTGATCCATGGCCGAGCCTAGGCGGTGGAGGAGGCCGGCATGCTGGGAGACCTGCTCAGCCATGGATGGCGCTTCTGCTCCTGCTGACTCCATCAGTTTCGGTGCGGGATTCTGTCACGTCTGATTTGGACTGGCGGATAGGCGGAATCAAATGCAGGAGACAGAGGTGCTGGAGGTGAGTGTCTTTTAATACAACTGACACACACAAACGCCGAAAAGCACAGGGCGCTATACAAAGTTCACGTATTTTTAACTGCGCCCATAAAACACAAAATATAATTCCAAGGCGCAAAAAGGCAAGGAGCGCAGCCCGGTAAATCCCTCGACAAAACTGTCGGTAACACAACGTAGACAATAAACAATCCCGCACAAAATCCCAACTGAAAACACACATTAAATAAGTCCCCACTAATGACATACACAAAACAGGTGCGGAACAGACAGACAAAACTAAACGACACAGAAACAACGATCGGTGGCAGCTAATAGGCCGGCGACGACGACCGCCGAGCGCCGCCCGACCGAGGAGGGGCGCCACTCTCGTTGGAACCTGTGACAACTGAGTTGAAATGTATTTGGCATAAGGTGTATGTAAACTGCTGCATCGGTAAGAATAGCACAAGGTATCGCTCCCCCCTCCCCCTTAAAGAAATGTATGGACAATTATGTGAGAATTTGCCCAGCAAAAATATTCGATAAAATAACACGGTATTTAATTCAATGTCAGGTTAGAAACAGATTTGTTGTGTTCAGATGCAACTTTAGAGCAAAAAAAACCGTATTGGCTTGACTACACTGGATGGGGACATCCCGAGTAGCAATTGATACAAGGCCTATATCCTTGTTGCTGAAAAACTGTTTCATTTAGGTATTTCGCATAAACCTACAGGAAATAATTATGCGTAGACAAATACACTGCTTTATTGCATAAATGATTCAATTTGAAATTAAAATAGCAAACACTTGCGTCTGCTAACGGCATAAGGTGCGAGGCAGTGCAGGCCTACAGCAGACCAAGGATAGATGTTGGCTTTTTAGTTAATCATTGATAGACTGAATCAGCGCCCCGTCCTCTGCAAATATGATAAATGAATCCCTAGGCAATTACCAATGTGACGTCGTTCTTTAACCACAGCATTGACTCCAAAAAGGTCGTTATCAGAGTTTCATTGTAAAGTGTGGGGAGAGACTAGATAACTGCGCTTTGTTTTTTTCTATTAGGCTACTGAAAATGGATGTCTAATTATGAGATGAGACGATGAAATTGGGGGAAAAGTATATATAAGTATATTTATTTAGAAGATCGTATTTGTGCGGATAGGATACTTGCCTCATGAAGACAATCTGTGTACATGTTCTTACACATGCATTTAAATGTTCCATTTCAGTTATTTTGTATTTGTTTTGTTTTACTTTTTACCTCATAATATTTTCATTGAACATGCCTATGAAACGGAATACAAGCCCGATCCGGGATGGCCCATTTCTTCATGTTCATCGACCTTCAACCAAGAAATTCTGCGATGCCTCTGAGGAGTTTATGCACACCGCTTTATCTGACGAGAAATTACCCCGTGATTTCCATGGACATTCACTCTCAAAGTTTGACGAGGAAGATGATTCGGGAATTAAATCAGGTGATGAATAAAGTCGGATTAATAGGCCTACACAGAATTGATTGCTGAGAGGCCCTCTTCCCCCAAGAGTCATCAAATTATAAACGCCATTAAAAATTGAGCGCTTGTTGATGTCAAGCATTAGTTTGTGCTGTATTAAATTGTGGATCGTTTTTTGTTGAAATATGCCTGCACCAAAGTATACTTTTTTTTGTTGTTTGTTGGGTAGGCTAAAAGAAAACATGGGATTTGGAATACATTATTTTCTCCCTCTCTCTTACCGTTTGTAGCCTAAACATTCTTCTCAATCTGACCAGAAATGACCTTTTATATTTTAGTCATAGCAGACGCTCTTAGCCATAGCGACTTATACAGTAGTGAGGGCATACATTGTTTCGTACCATGTTCCTGTCCCACTTTGGATTCGAGCCCACATCCCTGGCGTTGCAGGCACTATGCTCTACAAACTGAGCCACATGGGACCCATTTTTCTCTATTATGTTAATTTTCATGACTCTTGGAAATCCTGTCTAGGCAATACTTATTTCTAATTGAATGGTTCATTTAGCCACCTACCTTGTCATGGCCCTGCACTCTGAAATATATTTTTCACCTCATGACTGTTTTCTCTCCCACAACACTATCAGAAGCAGAAGACACTAATGAAACCCCATCTTCTGAGGAGGACCAGGATTTTGTTGAGTATTCCAAAGATTTGCCTTTCAAACAGACTACCCCGAGGAAAAGCATCACTCAGACCATAAAGGACAAGAAGAAACAGACTCAGCTCACCCTTCAATGGTCGTGTTCCAGTCACATTTTACAACTCTAGAATATTTATTGTGTTGTAATGCATTTGTATAGTAACAATCCTCCTTACAAATGTGAATGTTTAATTTCTTGTTGATGGTTGATTATACATTTGATTTGTGTGGCTGTTTGTTCCCTAGGCTGGAGGAAAACTATATTGTTTGTGAAGGGGTTTGTCTGCCACGTTGCATCCTGTACGCTCACTACCTAGACTTCTGTAGGAAGGAGAAACTGGATCCAGCCTGTGCTGCTACATTTGGCAAGGTGAGATGAATCTTGAGGATGCAGTGGAGTTTGTGGTGGATGTTATAGATAAATACAACATATGGGGGTGGAAAATGTAAATTATGTATTTCTTTTGTATTGTTCTCTGTGCACATTAGACAATTCGTCAGAAATTTCCACTTCTTACAACAAGAAGACTTGGGACCCGAGGTCATTCAAAGTAAGATATAGCGGGGAATATTTGCTTTTCAAACAGAATTGTTGTTGTAGTGATATGATATGCCTCAATATAACATGTATTGATGTTGTTGATATTCGACAGATATCATTATTACGGCATTGGCATCAAAGAGAGCAGTGCCTATTATCACTTGGTGTACTCAGGAAAAGGCTTGACGAGGTAAGATCATTCACAGAATTTGCTCTGGAGCATTGTCATAATACACATCAATCTGTAATGTTTGTTATAGAAAGTGATCAGCCAGGTCCTAGGCTACTTACTTAACTGTAGAATTGAAATTGCAATGACATTCTGTAATTTAATCTCAGTCTGATTTGTTATTTGATTATAGATTTTCAGGGAGCAAACTCAAGAATGAGGTAAGATTGTTATGAATGAACAGTCTCTAGCAAATAAGAGCTTATTTTCATTTTCATATCTTCTTGTAAGATTTTAGTGACGCGAATCATGTTTTCTAATACATTCTATCTGTAACTAAGACTACGACGTCAAACATTCATACTGTTTGATGTTCCTCTATTTAACAGGGAGGATATACTCGGAAATACTCCCTCAGCTCAAAAACAGGAACTTTGCTTCCAGAATTCCCAAGTGTACAGCATCTAGTGCTTCAAGGTTCTGTCTCTAAAGAGAAGGTTTGTATTTTTTTCACCAATACTTCAACTTTCTGTGCCATTAAGATTGCTGATCACATGCGGTATTCAATTCCAAGAAGACTGTAACCATTGTGAATTATCGTCACATTATGTTAGTGCGAAATGTATGCGCTCGCTCTGGATAAGAGCATTTGCTAAATGACTCAAATGTAAATGCAAAATGTTACGTCCCATAGGTGGACACGCTCATCATGATGTACAAAACACATTGTCAGTGCATCCTGGACAATGCCATCAATGTCAACTTTGAAGAGGTATTCTATACAAAATCCAGACAAAAGGTTTTGTAGCCTTTTCTGACGAATTTTCTCCTGACTCACTATTTATATTTACTATGTTTCAGATACAGAATTTTCTGCTGCATTTCTGGCAAGGAATGCCCGACCACCTTCTACCACTGCTGGATAACTCCATAATCGTGGACACCTTCTGTGTGTGTGACTCTATACTATATAAGGTAGGTGTTTCTCCAGAATCATAGAGCAGCATCCTCATTAGTTGTTGTAGGACACCTACCTCAACTGGACAGGTTGTGCTATCCATTTTTCAGGTTCTGACAGATGTCCTGATCCCTGCTACGATGCAGGAGATGCCTGACAGGTAGAGTATTTTCGTCTTTCAGCATTTGTGTTTTGCTCACCTGGACACCAGATGTATTGTAAGGTTTATGCTGTATGGAATTACTAGTCATAAGATATGGCAGTCGGTCCAGGTCACATACTGTTGCGTGTAAAGAGTATTTTGTTTGCAGTCTCCTGGCAGACATCCGTAACTTGGCCAAGCACTGGGAAGACTGGATGGTGTCTTCTCTGGAAAACCTCCCAGAATGCCTCTCAGAGAAGAAGCTCCCGATTGCACGCAGATTTGTGTCCTCTCTAAAGCGTCAGACCTCCTTCTTACACCTTGCCCAGGTAAAGCACTGATAACAGCACAGAAGAATATACATATTTTGTTCATGTTTAACTTTACAAATACATATTTAAAAGTATCCGAAGTATATCTATATATCATTCATTTTATTATGACTCTAAGAAATTGAATTTGCATATGTCATTTTTGGTCATTTTGTGTTTTTACAACAGATCGCGAGACCAGCTCTTTTTGACCAGAATGTGGTGAACTCCATGGTGGTGGATATAGATCAAGTGGATTTGAACAGCATAGGGTCACAAGCCCTTTTCACCATCTCAAGTGGTGACCAAGACTCTGACCTCTACTCTGAATGTGAGAGACTTGAATAATCTTCCCTCATCGAACATTTACATTGTACATGGAAAACACTGCCAGGTTAATTCCTGTAAACAATGTTAATTTGCTTTCTCCTCATGTTGCTAGATGACTCTATAACAGCGTTCCAAGAGCTGAAAGACCTACTGAAGAAGAATGCCACTGTGGAATCCTTTATTGAGTGGCTGGACACTGTTGTGGAGCAGAAGGTCATTAAGGTACGTTGTCCCCATTTCCAACCTAAGATTGGAGTTGTCAGATTGGATGTTGACATCTAATCTGTTTCTTTCTATTTCTCTCCAGCCTGGGAAGCAGAACGAACGGTCTATAAAGAAGCGAGCTCAGGACTTCCTCCTCAAGTGGAGTTTCTTTGGAGCACGTGTTATGCACAACCTCACGTTGAACAACGCCACCAGTTTTGGTAAGAAATGACTACATCCCTCTATAACAGCTCCTCCTGATAGAGGAGCTATGGAACAACTAGAACATGCAGGAAATGCTGTACGCTAGCCTATTTATATGTCATTTCAGCTTTTAGTTAAATTCATTACTACTGCCTGAGTCTAAATGATACCCGGTCGGGCACTACGACAGACACAAACCCACTTATCATTTTGGTAGGTTGGCTGGCTGGCTCCGAACAGAATGCTACAATGAGCCATAAATTATAATGGCCTAGCCCCAGGTAAACAAAGCATTATCTCTCGGTCGCGTGCACTGTGTTTGGAGACAGACTTCTCCCATACACCTTCCTCACCTCCTGGCCATGACGGGTCTATCACCAAACAAAAGTCAAACAGACTGGAGAACAATCACATGACCCAACAGGTCAAACAGCAGGCCTGGTGAGATGAAAGCCCAGGTGAAGGCAGACTTCTGGGGCTGGTTGGGTCAAACACTCCGCACCTGGTGATTGGTGCACAGCCTTTGGAGCGGTTTCACAGTTTGTAAGGTGAAGGTTGTTAGAGAATATTTGGATATTCTGTCATGATAGTGCACATCTGAGCTTCAGAAAAATGTGATAAGATAATAGGTTTGATTTCTGGTGGGAAAAACTAGGACAGTAAGAGGTTGTTATGCTAGTAGCAAACTAAGATGTGTTTTTTATTTTTCATCCCAGGTTCGTTCCACCTAATCCGCATGCTGCTGGATGAGTATATCCTTCTGGCTATTGAGACACAATTCAACAACGACAAAGAACAAGACCTCCAGAATCTCCTAGATAAATACATGAGAAATGCAGGTACAAGCAAGCGTGACTGTTTTTACTTTTGATCGAAAATATACAATTAGATGTCATACATAGAGTATCTAATTATATTATGTAGAACTCTGATTGTTTTTTTTTTCAATAACTTGTTATTGAAATTCATCTTAATACTATCAGTTTTTACGAAGCAGTATGGAGTAATTGTAGAGGATGTAGGATCACTGAGGTACATTGTTGTGATTATTTTCAGATGGCAGCAAGGCGGCATTCACTGCCTCCCCTAGCTCCTGTTTCCTGGCCAACCGTAACAAGCCCAGCGTGGTGTCCAGTGATCTGTCTGTGAAGAACGAGTCCCTCTCAGAACACACATACATGACCCTGTCAGCTAATCAGCAGGCAAACATGACTGTCTACCAGGGCTCTGATACAGATGGATTCTCTCTGTCAGGTGCAAATGCGTTTTTAGGGTGACATTTTCTCAGTCAGTTCCTGAATTGAATTTGTCCGATTGTATGTGAGCTTTATTGAAACTGTCATTGGTTTAACATAAATAAGTTTGTGTGACAATTGCTAATTTAATAATAAATGTTCCTATTGTATTGTCTAAAATCTTAGTCACTTTCCTCTATACTCCAAGGACAAATGGACTTTTCCCAGAACAGTGGCCCTCTGATGACCCCTCCCATCTCCCCAGCCATGGTGAACAGGGGCAGTGTCATCAACCAGGTCCCCATGGCCGTCATACCCCAGAGCGCCTGCACCACCATCCAGCCCCACATCTCCTGCCAAGCCTTCCCAGACACCATGTACCAGAGCCTGCCTTCCAGTAGCCCCAGCTACTACCCCACCACTTCCAACTACCAGGCTGTGTTCAGGCCCCAGACACACGCCCAGGCCCCTGCCTACCACACCCGCTCCGGCAGCAGCCACTACCCGTCCTTCAGTGAGCAGCACCTGGCCAAAGACTACTTCAACAGCAGCTGTGCAGTGTCCCCCTACAGCTCCAGACACACTTCCAATTACAGCACAGCCCCTGATCCTGGGATGGAGACTCAGGGGGTTGAGCTACTGGACTCTGGAGGATACAACTTTGTCATGAGTGGGTTAAACAGTAGTGGCTGTCAGGAGTCTGCCTACTCAACAGCAGGACACAGTGGTAAGGATGAATCATATTGAAATAGGCCCTGAGTAGTCCGTTTTTCCTGGTTAGATCATATGGTCACGTCACCTAGTCAGAAATATCTCAGGGCCCTAACAATAAGTTGTACCGTAAATGTGTATTCTGCTCATAGAGGAACCTCTCTGTTTTTCAGGGTACTATGGAAACAGTGGCTACCTGGATAGCCAGAGGCTGGGTTCCATGATAGACCAGCATGTGTCAGTTATCAGCAGTGTGAGCAGTATCCGTTCCGTCCCAACGTACGCTGATGTACACGACCCCCTCAACATCCTGGATGACATGGGCAGAAAGCCGGCAGGCCCTTACTACCCTGAGTCTGACTCACTGGGCACACCTGGAGGTCAGTGATGGATTTCATTTATATTTAGTGCTCAAGGCACTTTACATTGTAATAGGGAACACCAATGTTCCACTACCAATGTGTAGCAATGGCCTGGGTGAAACGATGAGTGCTTTGTATAATTATTATAGTAAATTACTGAAAATATTTAGAATTTCCCATTCAAGATAATCTTGTTTTTGTCTCTAGCTCCTCCCCTCCCCTCCTCCATCTCCGCACCCTGCATGTATGGAGGTCCTGCCCAGTTCCACTCCCAGGATGCACCGCTTCCTCACCGGGGACCATCTGAGGTGCGTGACATGGTGTCATCGCTGCCACCCATCAACACTGTGTTCATGGGGTCTAGTGGAGGAGGACTGTGAGCCGTGACTGAACCTCCAACCACCACCGCTCCTCATGGTCCTCCGTTCCCTCTCACACCGCTCCTCAAGGTCCTCCGTTCCCTCTCACACCTCTCCTCAAGGTCCTCCGTTCCCTCTCACACCTCTCCTCAAGGTCCTCCGTTCCCTCTCACACCTCTCCTCAAGGTCCTCCGTTCCCTCTCACACCTCTCCTCAAGGTCCTCCGTTCCCTCCCACACCACTCCTCCACTCCTCAAGGTCCTCCGTTACCTCCCACACCACTCCTCAAGATCCTCCGTTCCCTCCCACACCACTCCTCCACTCCTCAAGGTCCTCCGTTACCTCCCACACCACTCCTCAAGATCCTCCGTTCCCTCCCACACCACTCCTCCACTCCTCAAGGTCTTCCGTTACCTCCCACACCACTCCTCAAGATCCTCCGTTCCCTCCCACACCACTCCTCCACTCCTCAAGGTCCTCCGTTCCCTCCCACACCACTCCTCAAGATCCTCCGTTCCCTCCCACACCACTCCTCCACTCCTCAAGGTCCTCCGTTCCCTCCCACACCACTCCTCAAGGTCCTCCGTTCCCTCCCACACCACTCCTCAAGGTCCTCCGTTCCCTCCCACACCACTCCTCAAGGTCCTCCGTTCCCTCCCACACCACTCCTCAAGGTCCTCCGTTCCCTCCCACACCACTCCTCAAGGTCCTCCGTTCCTTCCCACACCACTCAGTCACTGTAAGCAATGACTCTGATCATAGACAGAAATATGCTTAAAGTATCTCTCTTATGTAGCCTGTATATCTTGTGCTGATTTATGAAGCCCTCAGCTGTTCAGTCAATGTGCAGTCAAATGTTTTGATGAATTGAATGAATGAATAATTTACAATTGAACCATTTTAATATAATTCAATCTGTTCACCTTCATGTGGTCGAAGGCAACATTGTGTATTTTCTGAGTTAACATGTAAATAAATACCTGTAGAATAATACCAGGAATGTAAACATTTGAAATGTAAAATATATAGTCTCATGTAAGACAGGTTTGATTAATTATGACTTGTTTTAAAACACTATGTTATTTATTTTAGTTGCCTTTATATCCTGTTACAATGTAATATTAATGCTGGAAATGTATATACTCTCTGAGTTAGGCCAGACATTGTTGAAACTAAACTGTAAGCAAAAAATATTTTGTATCTTAGGTTTTGATAAATGTAAAATTAGGAGAAAATGAACTTATACTTACCTGTATATGACCGAATGAGAGGTAGGAGCTTAGAAATTACTGTTGTTTGCAATACAGATGAACATTTATTAAATAATACTGTAAGGCTTCCTTCATTAGAGAGAGAGAGAGAGAGACTTTGTTAGTTTGCTTTCATGTGCTTCTTCAGCCATTTGTCTGGTTGTCAATACATCCAAAATAACAATCTCTTATCTCTCAATTGAAAGCCCCAGTGTCAAAACTCTGAATGCACATCCCTTTAATGGGTAAACTGGACCGACACCAGGTGAGGAAAGAAAGATTACTGTCCAGAATGACAATGGAAGAAGCAGTGGATCAAAGTTGAGCTTTGTCTGTTATTATTTGATTTCTTCCTTGTACAATAGAGGGAGATATGGTCAGATAAAAGTGTTTACCAGAAACTAGAACCAATAGATGTGTTTGACCCACAGCAGGATCAAGCTGTTTATACATTGTGACCCTTTAGAGAAACTTCCGGGGAGTTGTCGAAATGGAGCTTTGTTAGCCTTTGAGCAGATGGAAGCCAATAAAACCATAATCAGTAACATTAGATTGACCAGGGCATTTGTGTGCCAAAATGATATCATTTCGAAGCGATACACTATTTAAATGTATTGAATTGATACGTACGTGCACAGGCTATGTATTAAAGTAGAGGATTCAGCATTTGTCTCCACAACATGAATAAACAAAGCAAAATGAATGATATTCCCCATCAGTGTTATCCTTTATCTACTCAAGGGGAAAATCCATTTCAGCCCATGGACGGGAACAGATGGCTTGAAATCTAATGATGACCAAATCCTGACGTTAAAATAGTTTAATTACAAAGTCAATAATGCCTCCAACAATTGCGGGACCTTTAGTGTAAAAACAACAGAAGGCTGAACGCAAACGTTGGGACAATGTTTAACCAGAACTTTTGGCGGTGAGTCTCCGTATGTAGCCCAGGCGGGCCAAAGATCAAGAGATCCAGTGATGTGTAAGACTGATGGTTTTACAGTTGTACGTCAGAGGATCAAGCCACAACACGGCTCTAACCTCACACATCTCTCAGGCCCACTAAAAACCCCCATAGACACCTCAGATATCGTTTCATATGCAAAAACATAGCCTTTATTTTATACCTTTAAGGCTTTTTTTTTGCCATTTGTATAGTCATACTGTGAAATTACATTTCTGTTTAGCTGACTTTATCGAGGCGTATTTTATCATGGTAAAACTAACCCAAGTGTATTTCTACAGGATATTCATTTAAAAAGGGCTCTGTCTAGAACATATTTTAAACATAATCTCCATCCTTGTCCAGTTCACCTGTATATCCACTTAAGCCTTCAATGCAGGAGAGTGGTTATTATGTGCTTTTTACTCATACCTCAAACACACCGGTTCAGTAAAGTGAGGGTTGGAGAACACGTTATCAGCAATACAGGATCAACAATGGCCATATAGAAAGCTCTCTACAGGCTAGAAGCTGCCTTTTTTATCACAATATCAACTGTACAGGTTGCCTTAATATGTCCTAGCTACTCGAGATGTCGGTGTTGGGAAGAACAGTGAGCGGACACCTTTAGCAACACTGTAATGTAGGAGCTCCGTCAGAGGTTAGAGTAGAGCCCACTGTGAGCCTCTGACATCTTGTCTTTGTGTTGTGTCTTAATGAGTGTGTGTCTATAATGAGTGCATTGCACACAACTGCCTGCTGGAGCCTCTGGTAGGACAATATTCAGAGGTGTCCTGTACTGTCAATGATTAAGCTTTTATTGAATGGGATCATTCACAAATCTACATTTGCAGCTAAATATACAAGTGCTACTTCTGTTTTTGTATTAGTAAAAACAAAATGATCTTTTATCAGACAAGATCTCTGCCACTCTGTCTTACTCAGCTGGAAAATGATGATGCAGTTGGCGTTTGTCTTGAATGAGGAATCTCCTTGAGTTAAGTGTAGGTCTGAAAGTGTCCATATGATGGCAGTATAGTGTACGAAATACATTTTATCACATCCATTTCTGTTTTGGTTGGCCCCATCGTAAATCTGTTATTATTAAACTGTCTGCTGTATTTGGATAAACAGAGGTCAAATAAACATGCCAACCAATAGCTTTGTTAACATGTTACTAAATAAAAGGTGGAACACTATCTGCTGTATTTTAGGGACTTAATGTACAGCAAACAATTTACCTCTGTTGAACTGTTGAATATGATCACTTTTCAGACAGGAAACATATTTTCTTTTTGACGTGAAAATATTGATTTCCTCCAATATCTTATCAATATTGTTACTATCACTATAAATCATAAAGCAAATAAATTAAACACAAATTCTAAAAATCCAAAACAGTTATGTGGTTCTATCTTGATGTCACAGATGATATAATTACCCTGAATACTAAAGAAAGACACCATCAGTGATATTGATCCTCAGGGAGAGAAACTGGACTTCAAAGTCGTCAGTTAAAAACCTGACCAGTGTAGAGATAAACCTGGGATTTGATGTCTAAACCTCCCGTCACACCCTTCTTAGAGCCTTCCTCCCAAAGTCCCGGCCTGCTGTTAGTTTAAGTCGTTATGGAAAGCAACTCTGTCTCCTCTCCTACTCTATTAGCCATACACTGGTCTTCCAGGTCCCTGTTGGAATTTAACCTCTGGAAATGACTGGCATCTAAGATTACAGAGCAATAACCTTAGAAAGATCAAGCTGCAGCTTGAAATTGATTGATAGAGTGACAGAAAGGGGAGAAGCTATTGTTTGTTTCACCCTAACCCTTTGTGGCATTAGTACCTTTTGAGGAAACATTGCTTAATGCATGGTTTAGTGGTATATATTGTCATGAGTAAGCTCCTATTCTGCCGTTTGTGTAGACTGTATTTACCTGTCCATTTTCCCACCCAGGCATTTTTAACAAGTTCATGTGTTTATGAAGAGGAATCCCTTTGGTTGGAAAGTGCATCATAGTGAATGTGAATGAATACTAGCTGCATTTTCTCTGTTCACTGTTGCCCACAGTCCTCCTGTGAGAGGTTGTCGATCAGTTTATGGGTTTTGACTAACGCGAGGTCCAAGAATTCCACAACTGTGTGCGTCTTAACCCGGAGCGAGCAGCAGGTCAGTGTGGCTGTATTTGAAGAGCAGCATCAGACATGGTAGGCATTTCTCTCATTGGTGGTAAATATCTGGGGGAATCTCATCGCATATTCTGGCACAGAAACTCTGAATCACGGCAGATCATCAACGAAGAAATAGTGAGAGGCAAAAGTTCCAACAACAAGAGGACAGACATTGAAGGCCTTTGAAAGCCGTGACCGTCGACTAAGTGCGTGCCGATTTGGCTCAATAGTGACATGATTAAAAATGATGATTGTTTTTTTCTGAAATGGATTGATAGACGAAGTGCATGATGAAGTTTGGCAACCACAGACATACATGATTTGTCTATACAGTACAGTGTTTATACAGGCAGCTATGTGACTGGCAAAATGCCTAACCGCAACATATTAAATGACTGTATATGTGAGAGATGGAGAGCTCCTTTTCTATAACTAACCCAGACAATCTTAAAGGAAGCACAATCCCTCTCTCTCTGTCACTGACACACACACACACACACACACACACACACACACACACACACACACACACACACACACACACACACACACACACACACACACACACACACACACACACACACACACACACACACACACACACATGATTTGTTTGCCTATATTCAGTCAGTCACATGAAAGGAAAGACCATTCAATTCACCACAGACTCCTAACCCCTCGAAAATACCACATGAAAGGAAAGACCATTCAATTCACCACAGACTTTTACCCCTCATCGAAAATACAACTTGAAAGGAAAGACCGTTCAATTCACCACAGACTCCTACCCCTCTTTGAAAATACAGCGTGAAAGACAGTGGAGTGTCATTGCTATTGTTAGCCTCACATTGCCTCTGTCTTGTAATATAATTACTTGTTATGTTTTCCTTGCTAAGTGCAATAGACTTTAATTAACTAAGCTATGACAGTCCATTATGATGCTATGGAATAGGTCCTGATTGTAGTTGCTATGTGTGGGAATGCAAACCAGTGAAGAGGATAACATCAGGCAAAATATACAGTGGGACTTTATAATAACTGTAGGTTTCCATTTACTCCTTGCATATTCTTTTGCATATTCTTTTGTTGTCATGATGTAGGCTAGCCTTGCCATTTATTTTTATTTTTTTCTACAGATGTAAGGTCTTAATTTGATCACTCTTTTATTGCTCAGAATTTTCCTGCAAAGCAGGAAATGCAAACCTGTAGTGCATTTGAGATTTAAAAAGATTTCTAATGTTTGTAATTTCCACTTGGAAATTTCAGACTTGATTTGCCTTAACGAAAAATTATAATCCACGTAATAATTCACATTTCCTGTTGCTGCAGGATTATTTTCCTGCTGTAGCAAACTACCTCAAATTAACATCCTACGCCTGTATGCTCATCTCTCCTTAACAGTTATCTTCCAAGCATGTCTTTACACCTTTCTGTCAACCAGACATAATTCAAATGTTAATCATCGTTAAATTATTAAACTATAAAATGCTGAGAGTAAACTGGTGTTTCTATTTACATTTAAATGTGATCTTGATGTTGTAAACACAGGTTAACTGCAGAGGCACTAATTAAACATGACTCATTTTCTTACCAACTCTAATGAACATCTTCGACATTGTCAAGAGCTAGAGGTGTATACCCTATAATGTGAATGGTTTTCAATAAAGTGAATGGTTTCCACTTTGTGCCATTTTTGATTGAATAGTGGCTTTATTCACTCATTCTCTTGTATATTTCAAAGCAGAGGGTGCTTGAATGCCATCTGGGGAAAACAAGTCTCAGTTTGAACTGAATAGCAGAGGTGTTTGTCAGTCAAGGCAGGGGAAAATGTACTGTATGCACATGCTTACTTTGAAGCATTTTACATTGTACGCATACATGTAGCAGAACTTCAAGGTAAATTGTCTATTAGAAACTCAAACACAGTTTTGGTTCTTTAAAACCTTCCTCTTTAGTTCTTTGGCTTACCTACAGTCGTAGAAAATAAAGGTGCTATCTAGAACCTAAAAGGGTTCTTCGGCTGTCCCCATAGGAGAACCCTTTGAAGAACTATTTTTGTTTCCAGGTAGAACCCTTTTCGGTTCCATGTAGAACCCTTTTTGGTTCCATGTAGAACCCTTTCCACAAACCAAGAAGGGTTATTCTATGGGGACACCTGAAGAACCCTTCTTGGAACCTTTTTTTCTAAAAGTGTAGTAATATGGTTTGAATTACTCTATTGAACTATTGTATTGTAGTAGAGTTAAAATGGTTATTCCATCAAACTTCAAATTATTAGAATAGTACACAACGCAGAACAGAACAGAACACAACGCAGAACAGAACAACCAGGTTGAGGGTCAGTGGCCAAAGCCTGCGAACAGGAATATTCCAAGTTCAGACAGAAGGGGGGAGTCAGATCGCTATGATCACCAGGAACTTTACTTTGGTCTCTATTTTTAATTGTTGCGCTACTGGTGATGCCTGTTGATGTTAGATAGGCAGCTACAGTAGCTGAATGATGTTAACATCTTCGGGTTTTGTTTCATTACATTTATTTTATTTCATCTGGGTGCTTGCGTCACCTACTAACACCCTGGTACTACCCGTAGCTCCTGTTCTCCTCAGTCCGAGAAAACACTGAGAGAGAAAGGTATGTGTTGCAGATTACTCCTTTGTAGAAGTCCATAATGTTAAATAAATAAAACATCCCAAGGTTAACCTTTTAGGGACAGACGTTCCGCTAGCGGTAGAGCGTGGCGCGAAATACAAATACCTCAAAAATGCTATAACTTCAATTTCTCAAACATATGACTATTTTACACCATTTTAAAGATAAGACTCTCTTTAATCTAACCACATTGTCCGATTTCAAAAAGGCTTTACAGCGAAAGCAAAACATTACATTATGTGAGGAGAGTACCCTGCCAAAAATAATCACATAGCCATTTTCAAAGCAAGCCTATATGTCACAAAAACCAAAACCACAGCTAAATGCAGCACTAACCTTTGCTGATCTTCATCAGATGACACTCCTAGGACATTATGTTATACAATACATGCATGTTTTGTTCAATCAAGTTCATATTTATATAAAAAAACTGCTTTTTACATTAGCATGTGATGTTCAGAACTAGCATACCCACCGCAAACTTCCGGTGAATTTACTAAATTACTCATGATAAACGTTCACAAAAAACATAACAATTATTTTAAGAATTATAGATACAGAACTCCTTTATGCAATCGCGGTGTCAGATTTTAAAATAGCTTTTTGGCGAAAGCACATTTTGCAATATTCTGAGTAGATAGCTCGGCCATCACAGGCTAGCTAATTTGACACCCAGTGTCTTGAACGCACGAACAAAACGCCGCTATTTGGATATAACTATGGATTATTTTGAACCAAACCAACATTTATTATTGAAGTAGAAGTCCTGGGAGTGCATTCTGACGAAGAACAGCAAAGGTAATCCAATTTTTCTTATAGTAAATCTGAGTTTGGTGAGTACCAAACTTGGTGGGTGTCAAAATAGCTAGCCATGATGGCCGGGCTATCTACTCAGAATATTGCAAAATGTGCTTTCACCGAAAAGCTATTTTAAAATCGGACACCGCGATTGCATAAAGGAGGTCTGTATCTATAATTCTTAAAATAATTGTTATGTTTTTTGTGAACATTTATCGTGAGTAATTTAGTAAATTCACCGGAAGTGTTCGGTGGGAATGCTAGTTCTGAACGTCACATGCTAATGTAAAAAGCTGGTTTTTGATATAAATATGAACTTGATTGAACAAAGCATGCATGTATTGTATAACGTAATGTCCTAGGAGTGTCATCTGATGAAGATCATCAAAGGTTAGTGCTGCATTTAGCTGTGGTTTTGTTTTTTGTGACATTATATGCTAGCTTGAAAAATGGGTGTCTGATTATTTCTGGCTGGGTACTCTGCTGACATAATCTAATGTTTTGCTTTCGCTGTAAAGCCTTTTTGAAATCGGACAGTGTGGTTAGATAAAGGAGAGTCTTGTCTTTAAAATGGTGTAAAATAGTCATATGTTTGAAAAATGGAAGTTCTTGGATTTTTGAGGAATTTGTAATTCGCGCCACGCCTATCATTGGATATTGGAGCAGGTGTTCCGCTAGCGGAACGTCTAGATGTAAGAGGTTAACTGCCTTGTTCAGGGGCAGAACGACAGATTTTTACCTTGTCAGCTAGGGGATTCATTTTTGCAACCTTCCGGTCACTAGTCCAACGCTCTAACCACCTGCCTTACATTGCACTCCACGAGGAGCCTGCATGGCAGGCAGACTACCTGTTACGCGAGGTCAGCAAGAAGCCAAGGTAAGTTGCTAGATAGCATTAAAATTATCTTATAAAAACAATCAATCTCAACATAATCACTAGTTAACTACACATGGTTGATTATATTACTAGTTTATCTAGCGTGTCCTGCGTTGCATATAATCGATGCGTTGCCTGTTAATTTCTCATCGAATCACAGCCTACTTCGCCAAACGGGTGATGATTTAGCACTGTCGTTGCACCAAACCTAACCATAAACATTAATGCCTTTCTTGAAAATCAATACACAAGTATATATTTTTAAACCTGCATATTTAGTTAATATTGCCTGCTAACATGAATTTCTTCTTAATTAGGAAAATTGTGTCACTTCTCTTGCGTTCCGTGCAAGGAGTCAGGGTATATGCAGCAGTTTGGGCTGCCTGGCTCATTGCGAACTGTGTGAAGTCCATTTATTCCTAACAAAGACCGTAATTAATTTGCCAGAATTGTACATAATTATGACATAACATTGAAGGTTGTACAATGTAACAAAAATATTTAGACTTAGGGATGCCACCCATTAGATAAAATATGGAACGGTTCTGTATTTCACTGAAAGAATGAACGTTTTGTTTTCAAAATGATAGTTTCCGTATTCGACCATATCAATGACCAAAGGCTTGTATTTCTGTGTGTTATTATGTTATAATTAAGTCTATGATTTGATATTTGATAGAGCAGTCTGACCTAGCGATGGTTGGCAGCAGCAGGCTCGTAAGCATTCATTCAAACAGCACTTTCGTGCGTTTGCCAGCAGCTCTTCGCTGTGCTTCAAGCATTGAGCTGTTTATGACTTCAAGCCTATCAACTCCCAAGATTAGGCTGGTGTAACCGATGTGAAATGGCTAGCTAGTTAGCGGGGTGCGCGCTAATAGCATTTCAATCGGTGACGTCACTCGCTCTGAGACTTGGAGTAGTTGTTTCCCTTGCTCTGCAAGGGCCGCGGCTTTTGTGGAGCGATGGGTAACGATGCTTTGAGGGTGGCTGTTGTCGATGTGTTCCTGGTTCGAGCCCAGGTAGGGGCGAGGAGAGGGACGGAAGCTATACTGTTACACTGGCAATACTAAAGTGCCTATAAGAACATCCAATAGTCAAAGGTATATGAAATACAAATGGTATAGAGAGAAATAGTCCTATAATTCCTATAATAACTACAACCTAAAACTTCTTACCTGGGAATATTGAAGACTCATGTTAAAAGGAACCACCAGCTTTCATATGTTCTCATGTTCTGAGCAAGGAACTTAAACGTTAGCTTTTTTACATGGCACATATTGCACTTTTACTTTCTTCTCCAACACTTTGTTTTTGCATTATTTAAACCAAATTGAACATGTTTCATTATTTATTTGAGGCTAAATTGATTTTATTGATGTATTATATTAAGGTAAAAGATAAGTGTTCATTCAGTATTGTTGTAATGTATTTATTACAAATAAATACATTTAAAAAAAAGTCAGATTAATCAGTATCGGCTTTTTTTGGTCTTCCAATAATCGGTATCGGCGTTGAAAAATCATAATCGGTCAACCTCTAATTGGCACGGGTGTTGTTAATATATCCTCCAAACACCGGCCTCGAGTGCATTATCACTTTTATACAACGGGGTACCAACATATTCAAATAATGATTGTCATATAATTGTATTTTTTTAAATGAATTTATTCATCCTATTTCATCCTTCCACAAGATATGGTCCCGACACAAATCTAGGGTCGCTACCCAAGCCAGCTGGTTGTTCGTTCAGTCTTTTCGTTCTGTATCTATTGACGCGACCCAGTCGTTCAGACTTTTTGTTCTGTATCTATGGACGCGACCCAGTCGTTCATTGTAAATGTTCCATTGCCATACTGGCTGGCAGCGTTCTTATCCCTTGCTTGCTAGCTAGCCAACTAGGGCTAATTTACAGTCACGTCAAAAATAATAACAGCAGCTGCATTTTTTTGTTTAAGCTGTTTTCAAGTGACATTTATTTGGATACATCCATAACAATGAGCTAATGAGGCACGATTTCGCCTGGCATAGAAAATGTACTCTCTCATCTGGACACTTGTTCAGAGGAGCTAGCCAATAACACAGCTAATACAGTCACTTCAAACACTGAAGCTGGAAAGACTGCAAACTAGCTGCACTTCGTTTCGTTTGACCTTATTCCAATTTACATTTCTTTGTATATATCCATAAAAAATTATGCCAACTGATTCAGGATTTCGACTGGCTGAGAAATGCTGCCTGCCTGTCTGTCTCATCCCGACTCCCGACCCCTACATGTTCATTACTATGGGACAGCTGGAGATTGAATTTGAATATTGAAAACAATGCTGCAAATGTCGGCGAGACGGAAAGCAAGGTTTATACAAATCTCTGCTGTTAAACTAAATGTCAGTCTAAAAGAAATTTGATATAATGTCTAGATGCTTTTTATAGTGGACATCAAGTTTATAATTTGTCTGGCTTGGCTAATGAGACAGTGGATTGCGCAGTCAGATGGAGCAGAGTAAATAGGCATTTAAAAGTAGATTTATTGGTAACTTGTGGAATAGACACTTGCTGGAATGTGCTTTAAACCAATCAGCATTCAGGATTAGACTCACCCGTTGTATAAAGGGAAATAATGCATGCTGCAGAATGCCATTCAAGCCAATCAGAAATGATTATTCAACAATGCCATGGTATAAGCAAACATCACTGCGCTTCAATTAATCTACCGGCTAAGCTTGTACCATGTTCAGGGAATCTGGTTTTGTTGTAAGACAGCATTGCTAAGTACCTTTTACCACTTCAGCATAAAATGTGTATTATTACTATGGCTACAAGCTTTTAAAATGGTTCTATTTTCTAAGTTCAGAATAACATGTGAAAAGCTAAAATATGTGCGCCTCATACATGGGCCATAGGTTACATATTGTACGTTACACAGATTCATCAGATTTAAAACCCTATGGGTCAAGGGAAGAGTTTCTGAAGTAAAGAAACTCACTGTGCAAAATATTGACAAAATATCTACATTTAATTAGATTGTAAGCGGACTCCTCTATTGAGGGAAACCTGTTGAATAAAAGCTATTCAGATCACTTTTTTTTTTTTTTTTTTACAGTTTTCTTTCCTGATAAATTTCAGTCTTTGAAAGACATTTTAGGGACAAATTGTATTTCTATTATAGCAACTTTCAGCAGTTTAGTATTTTTATTCCCATCGTGAAACAGTAATGTAGATCGTTTTACTATAAATCTGCAACCGTTCCTGTACTATAAATTATTACAAACCATTTAATAAATCCACTTGATATTTGAAAATAATTCTGATGTATCCCTTCAGACCTGTCTTTTATATTCAGTGTCTGCCTGTAGCCTATTTGTCTATGTCTGTCCGAGACATCATTGAAGTCCAATGAATCATTTGCTTCCTTTATGCTCCTCTTCTCTCACACAGGCTTAGAGCATGACTGATCCATTTCAATGTGATGCTTTTGTGAGGACACCCCCAGTCTCTATGGCAGCCCAGATGAGGTTCAGTGGCTTTAGGACATGTGATGTCTGGAGAAATGGCCAGGTGTGGACTGGCTTTGTTAAGAAGATGAGGGAGGAGACCTGTTGTACTCAGTGGGATGATGTATTCAGACGTCTTCCCCACCACAAAAGACACTCAATGTAATGCTAACATTAATGTTCAATGAAAGCTCATACGAATCTGTATGATAAAATAGGAGAACTCAATTTGTGTAGCTTTATTTTTAGCTGAAAATACAGTACATTTACGTCATTTAACAGACGCTCTTATCCAGAGCGATTAGGGTTAATGAACATATTTTTCACCTAGTCGGCTTGGAGATTCGAACCAGCAACTTTTCAGTTACTTCGTTCATCAGTCTAACCACTAGGCTACATGCTGCCAGATGGGTAAACAATACATTGATAATATAATAAAATAACAGTTTCTTCATTATTTCAAGTTTTTTTTCCAAAGCCACTTAATGTATCTGAAATTCATTTCAACCAGCTGAACGAATGGTTATCGAACTGTAACGAGACTAAAAGTCTGGCCCATTCTCTGTGTACTCATTCGCTAGACAATACAATTTCTTGTTATTTGTCCTTGAGCAAACAATACACATTTATATACAACATCGCATAGAAGGACCCTGCACTTCTCTTACAGAAAAACAGCCCCTTTGAGTTCAAATAAATACATGTAGAAAAATACCTGCTTTCTACCAACAAACTCCTTTATGCAGCCTCTTCAAATAGGTAAATCAGTTCAATGACACTCATGGCCAGCCAGGAGGCTAGGGGTGAGTCATGTGCAGCACATTAACTCTCTCATCAGTTTTACCCTAAACAATTATGGTTCTCCTACATCTGTTGAGAAAATACTGTAATTCACAGAACATAAACATCCCATTATACAGTGCATGTGATTCATGCTATGTTGAATGTGTTTGTATGCTGAATTTATTCTTTATAATTTTCTTTATTAGTGTACTGAATTGAATTGAATTTACTGCATTTGTTTTATATAGACAATTTATTTCATTTATCTCATCTTCAACACAAAGCAACCAACGCACCAAACAAAACAAAAAACACAAATACAAAACACAAAAACATAGGGATATTTTTACTGATAAATGATATACTATTTCATGGCCATGATTGTTTTATGTACCATTAAGAAAACACAATCGTTCCAATATCTTTTTAGAGTATATTATTTTTGTCCAGCCTATTTGCTAACATAATTTGATATGATGTTGTTTTTATCAACATATTCATCCCTTCCAGGAACATTGGCTCATTAGAGCTTTTCCAGCCTTAACACTGACACAATACCTAAATATTATGTTTGAAATTCTGTCTGGTTAATCCCTCTTATTTCAGACTTGTCACTCAACAAACACAGTCTTGGGGACCTAGGTACCTGGAATCCAAGGCCATCTCCCATGCACTGTAAGGCCTTGTCCCATTGGGACATGTATTGGAGTTAGATAAACTTGGATTTTTTCAGGCGGAAACATACAGGATGCTACCCTCCACACCATAACCTTCACTCCAGATCAAAACTCCAAGCCTACATACTGATTTTGGACAACATTACCAGGAAGGAATCCTACTAATCCTATAAATTGAAAGTGTGGGTTCACCGCTAACCTTTCTGGTTATAACCTTTTTCGGCAAGACAGATCTTACAAAGGTGGTGGAGTGGCAATCTTTACCAAGGATCACCTCCAGTGCTCGGTTGTCTCCACCAAGTCTGTCTCCAAACAATTAGATTTTCTGGTTTTAAGCATTAAACTTTCAAATAGCTCTTTGTTGACTGTTGCTGGGTGTTATCGTCCTTTATTAGCACCGGCCTGTACCCTACCTGCCCTAAGCACTCTCCTGGCCCCTTGCACTAAGTCTGAATTTGTCCTGCTAGGTGACCTAGACGGGACATGCTTAAACCACCTGACCAAGTCCTAAAGCAATGGCACTCCCTAAATCTTTCTCAGATTATTACCAATCCCACAAGGTATGACTCCAAACACCCAGAAAAGGCTACTGTCCTAGATGTTATCTTCACAAATAATCCTGATAGGTATCAGTCTGGTATTTTCTATAATGACCTTAATGGTCACTGTTTTACAGCCTGTGTTCATATTGGCTGCTCAGTGAAATGACCTGTCCTCATTTGTCATAGACGCTTGCTAAAAAACTAATGAGCAAGCCTTCCTTCATGACCTGGCCTCTGTAAATTAGTATCGAATCAGCTTGATCCCCTCTGTCGAAGATGCTTGGACCTTCTTTTTTTATATTTTCAGTGGTATTGTTAACAAACACGCGCCCATAAAGAAAATGAGAATTAAAAACAGGTTCAGTCCCTGGTTCAACCGTGATCTTGCAGAGTTACTCCACCTCAAGAATTCCATTTGGCGAAAGGCTCGGCACACGCATACTCAGGCTGACTGGCTCTCATTCAGGCAAATAAGAAATAAGTGCATTCATGCTATCCGGAAGGCCAAAGTTAGTTACTTTAAGGAGCAGTTCTCTCTCTGTGGGTCTAAACCCAAGAAGTTCTGGAAAACAGTTAAAGACCTGGAGAATAAACCCTCCTCCTCACAGCTTCCCATGTCCCTTAATGTTGTTGATGTGGTTGTTACTGACAAGGAGCACATGGCTGAGCTCTTTAATCACCACTTCATTAAGTCAGGATTCCTATTTGACTCAGCCATGCCTCCTTGCCCGTCCAACATTTCCTCATCTCCCACCCCTTCTAATGCGACTAGCCCTGATCCTCCTCCCTGTTTTTCCCCTGCCCCGCTTTAAATTTTCACAGAGTCTGATGTGCTAAAGGAGCTCCTTAAACTTGACCCCAAAAAAACATCTGTGTCAGATGGTTTAGACCCTTTCTTCTTTAAGGTTGCTGACCCTATCATCGCCAAGCCTATCTCTGACCTTTTTAACATGTCTCTCTTCTCTGGGGAGGTTCCCATTGCTTGGAAGGCAGCCACGGTGCATCCATAATTAAAAGGGGAAGATAAAGCTGATCCTAACTGTTATAGGAAAATTGCTATTTTCCCCTGTTTATCAAAAATGTTGGAAAAAAATACTATGTCTGTAGTATTCTCTCTGGTATGCAATCTGATTTCCGCTCAGGTCATGGATGTGTCACTGCAACCTTAAAGGTACTCAATGATGTAACCATTGCCCTATATTCTAAGCAATGTTGTGCTGCTATTTTTAATGTCTTGGCCAAAGCTTTTGATATGGTAGACCATTCCATTCTTGTGGTCCGGCTAAGGAGTATTGGTGTCTCTGAGGGGCCTTTGGCCTGGTTTGCTAACTACCTCTCTCAAAGAGTGAAGTGTATAAAGTCAGAAAATCTGCTGTCTCAGCCACTGCCTGTCACCAAGGGAGTACCCCAAGACTCGATCCTAGGCCCCACGCTCTTCTCAATTTACATCAACAACATAGCTCAGGCAGTAGGAAGCTCTCATCCATTTATATACAAATGATACAGTCTTATACTCAGCTGGCTCCTCTCCGGATTTTGTGTTAAATGCTCTACAATAAAGCTTTCTTAGTGTCCAACAAGCTTTCTCTGCCCTTAACCTGGTTCTGAACACCTTCAAACAAAGGTCATGTGGTAAGGTGACGCCTCCTGAGTGGTGCAGCGGTCTAAGGCACTGCATCTCAGTGCAAAAGGCGTCACTGTGGTCCCTGGTTTGAATCCAGGCTGCATCACATCCGGCAGTGATTGGGAGTCCCATAGGGTGGCGCACAATTGGCCCAGTGTCGTTCGGGTCTAGCCCGGGGTAGGCTGTCATTGTAAATAAGAATTTGATCTTAATTGACTTGCCTAGTTAAATAAAGGTTAAATAAAATAAAATAATATAAAAAGGTGAGAAGAATGCCACTCTCCCCCCGGTGTGATTATTACCTTTGAGGGTTTAGAGCTTGAGGTAGTCACCTCATCCAAGTACTTGGGAGTATGGCTAGACAGTACACTGTCCTTCTCTCAGCACATATCAAAGCTGCAGGCTAAAGTTAAATCTAGACTTGGTTTCCTCTATCGTAATCGCTCCTCTTTCACCCCAGCTGCCAAATTAACCCTGATGCTTATGACCATCCTACCCATGCTAGATTACGGAGACGTAATTTATAGATCGGCAGGTAAGGGTGCTTTCGAGCGGCAAGATGTTTTTTACCATCCGGCCATCAGATTTGCCTCCAATGCTCCTTATAGGACACATCACTGCACTCTATACTCCTCTGTAAACTGGTCATCTCTGTATACCTGTCGCAAGACCCACTGGTTGATGCTTATTTATAAAACAATCTTACGCCTCACTCCCCCCTATCTGAGATATCTACTGCAGCCCTCATCCTCCGTTCTACCAGTCACATTCTGTTAAAGGTCCCCAAAGCACACACATCCCTGGGTCGCTCGTCTTTTTCAGTTGGCTGCAGAAAGCGACTTCATTCAAAGACTCAATCATAGATACTCTTATTGACAGTTGTGGCTGCTTCGCTTGATTAATTGTTGTCTCTACCTTCTTGCCCTTTGTGCTGTTGTCTGTGCCCAATACTGTTTGTACCATGTTTTATGCTGCTACCATGTTGTGCTGCTGCCATGTTGTGTTGCTACCATGTTGTTGTCATGTTGTGTTGCTACCATGCTGTGTTGTCACGTGTTGCTGCCATGCTATGTTGTTGTCTTAGGTCTCTGTTGTGGCGTCTCTCTTGTCATGATGTGTGTTTTTTTTATCCCAGCCCCCATCCCCACAGGAGGCCTTTTGCCTTTTGGTAGGCCGTCATTGTAAATAAGAATTTGTTCTTAATTATCTGACTTGCCTTGTTAAATAAAGGTTAAATAAAAATAAATAAATAAAAACAGGGGGTACACAGCTGGACATTCCCACAGTGCATGTGGGGGAGTTCTTTTTCCCCTTCACATCTCCAAGACGCATCCTCCTGTGACAAACCCATCCTATGTAACCTTGTGGGAGTAAAATAAAATCTATGAAAAACTTTAAATGGTATACCTTTTCCCTTGGCTTCTCTGACATTTTGCCCAATATTTGAAATAATATACAACCATGTATTCTTATCTATCTCGCATTGTAACTTTCTACAGCATTTTGTAACCTAAAGATGCTGATTGTAGAGAGCTTGGTAGTGTAATGGCTGTCTGAGGAAGAAGTGGACCAAAATGCGGTGGAGTTAGGGTTCGTCATATTTAATTCAACGAAAATTATGCAATTCACAAAAACAACAAAACTGACAGCCAACACAGTCCTGTCAGGTGCAACCACAATGACAAGAACAATTACCCACGAAACACAAAGGAAACATAGGCAACTTATGTATGACTCCCAATCAACCACAACCCTCTACAGCTGTGCCTGATTGGAAGTCACACGGCCAAAATCACTGAAACAATAAAAAACACACACTCCCTTCTGCCACGTCCTGACCCAACTACCCCCTCTACTGGTCAGGACGTGACAGTACCCCCCCCTCAAGGTGCAGACCCCGGGATGCACCTAAAAAAAGAAAACACAAGAAAATCCCCAATACCCCAACAAAAAATAACCCCTAAACAATAAGGGAGGGAAGGGAGGGTGGCTGCCGTCACCGACGGCACTGTGCTACACCCTCCCTCCCCAACCCACCTATCCTGGAGGTGGCTCAGGTGCAGGACGTGGACCTCGCTCCACCTTCGGCGTCGCCCACTTTGGTGGCGCCGATAGCTGCGCCGGGCAGACGGGCCACTCGGGCTGACCCTGGCAGACGGACCACTCGGGCTGGGTCGGAAGACATGCGGGCCACTCGGGCTGAGCCGGAGGACAGGCGGGCCACTCGGGCTGGGCCGGAGGACAGGCGGGCCACTCGGGCTGGGCCGGAGGACCGGAGGGCCACTCGGGCTGGGCCGGAGGGCAGGAGGGCCACTCGGGCTGGGCCGGAGGGCAGGAGGGCCACTCGGGCTGGGCCGGAGGGCAGGAGGGCCACTCGGGCTGGGCCGGGGGGCAGGAGGGCCACTAGGGCTGGGCCGGGGGGCAGGAGGGCCACTCGGGCTGGACCGGAGGGCAGGAGGGCCACTCGGGCTGGGCCGGAGGGCAGGCAGGGCACCCTGGCAGATCCGGGCAGGCGGGCACCTCTGGCAGAACCGGGCAGTCTGGCCACTCTGGCAGAACCGGGCAGTCTGGCCACTCTGGCAGAACCGGGCAGTCTGGCCACTCTGGCAGAACCGGGCAGTCGGGCCACCCTGGCAGAACCGGGCTGTCTGGCCACTCTGGCAGAACCGGGCAGTCTGGCCACTCTGGCAGAACCGGGCAGTCTGGCCACTCTGGCAGAACCGGGCAGTCTGGCCACTCTGGCAGAACCGGGCAGTCTGACCACTCTGGCAGAACCGGGCAGTCTGGCCACCCTGGCAGAACCGGCAGTCTGGCCACTCTGGCAGCTCCGGCTCAGGATTCACCAGGCTGGGGAGACATAACGGAGGCCTGGCTCTGGGCGCAGGCCCTGGACTCACCAGTCTGGGAAGACCCGCTGGAGGCCTGGTTTGAGGAGGTGGCACAGGAGAGACCAGGATGGAGAGACCCACTGGAGGACTGGTCCGTGGAGGGGGCACGGGCTTGACCAGGATAGGGAGATCCACTGGAGGACTGGTCCGTGGAGGAGACACGGGCTTGACCAGGATAGGGAGACCCACTGGAGACACGGGCTTGACCAGGATAGGGAGACCCACTGAAGTACTGGTCTGTGGAGAAGGCACGGGCTTGACCAGGATGGGAAGACATGCAGGAGGCTTGGTTCTGGGCGTAGGCACAGGACGTGCAGGGCTGGGAAGACATGCAGGAGGCCTGTTTCTGGGCGCAGGCACAGTCTTTACCAGACAACCAGCACGCACCTCCGGACGAGTATGGAGAGCTGCCTCAGGTGACATCATTCCGACGACACGCTCATTAGGGCGAATGCCGTACCTTATGCACCACACTAGCAGCTCTCTCATCTCTCTCTCTCCTAATTTCCCCATTAACCCCGTCACAGTCTCTGCCTCATATCCCTCGCTCACCTCCAATGTCATCCCGACTGGCTCTGGTTCCGACCTCAGCTCCACCGACTGTCCCGTGTGCCCCCCCCCAAAAAATTATTGGGGCTGCCTCTCGCGCTCGTTGCGCTCTCTCTCCTCGTAATAGCGCCTCTCCGCTCTTGCCGCTTCAATCTCCCACTGCGGGAGGCGATAATCCCCAGCCTGAGTCCATGGTCCCTCTCCGTCCAGGATCTGTTCCCAAGTCCATTGGTCCATCACGCTGTACTCTTGCTGCTCCTTCCTCTTCCGCCGATTGGTCCTGGTTTGGTGGGTAATTCTGTAACGGCTGTCTGAGGAAGAAGTGGACCAAAATGCGGCGAAGTTATGGTTCGTCATATTTAATTCAACGAACACTATGCAATTCACAAAAACAACACAACTGACAGCCAACACAGTCCTGTCAGGTGCAACCACAATGACAAGAACAATTACCCACGAAACACAAAGGAAACGTAGGCAACCCTCTACAGCTATGCCTGATTGGAAGTCACACGGCCAAAATCAATGAAACAATAAAAAACACACACTCCCTTCTGCCACGTCCTGACCCAACTACCCCCTCTACTGGTCAGGACGTGACAGGTAGTGAAAAGAAATCTTCTACAACATTGTTGCCTTTTTTCATAGTGGCTCCACTTAATGTTGACACACAACTTTTAAAGGACACAAACCACTACTTAAGGACTCAAATAATAATAAGAGACTTGCTTTGGCCAAGAAACACAAGCAATAGACATTAGACCGGTGGAAATCTGTCCTTTAGTCTGATGAGTCCAAATTTGTTTACAACCGCCATGTCTTTATGAAACGCAGAGTAGGTGAACGGATTATCTCCGCATGTGTAGTTCCCACCGTGAAACATGGAGGAGGTGTTATGGTGTGGGGGTGCTTTTCTGGTGACACTGTTAGTGATTTATTTAGAATTCACATCAAATTGGTCACATACACATATTTAGCAGATGTTATTGCGGATGTAGCGAAATTCTTGTGTTCCTAGATCCATCAGTGCAGTAATATATTTTTAATTCGATTTTCTTTACCCCTTAATTTTGTGATAGCCAATTGTGCGCCGCCCATGGGTCTCCCGGTCGCGACCGGCTGCGACGGAGCCTGGACACAAACCCAGAATCTATAGCTAGCACTGCCTTAGACCACTGCGCCACTCGGGAGGCCAGTAATACCTAACAATTCACAACAAAACACACAAATCTAAAAGTAAAATAATGCCACTCCGGCAAAATACAGGAGAATAGAAAAAACTATATACATATGAAACGAGTAAAGCAGTATGTTTAAAGTGAGTAGTGTTACATTATTAAAGCGACCAGTGATTCCAAGTCTGTGTATATAGGCCAGCTAGTGATGGCTGTGCCATGTTTGCCCTTCAGAAGCATGTGTTCGACCACAGTGAGCCCGAAGAAGATGTTCGCTTTTCTGTTGAACGCTGTTTCTATGTAGACAACTGTCTACAAGGCCTTCCCTCTGCGGATGAAGCCAAGAAACTGGTGGACAAGCTGAAGCACTTTCTTACAGAGGGAGGATTCGATCTACACAAGTGGGCCAGCAACCTTACAGCAGTCATCTACCTCAAGAGTTTAGGTCGGAGAGCAGTGAGCTGTGGTTCACCCAGGATGGCATGGAACCCCAAGAGCACACCCTTGGATTACGATGGCAATGTCTGTCTGACACTCTTGGCTACAAGCAAGGTCACATGGAGAAAGTTGAACCCACCACACGCAACATATATTGGATCCTTGACAGCCAGTGCGATCCACTCGGCTTCATCGTCCCATACACCACTCGGGCCAAGGTTGTGGTCCAGAGGCTCTGGAATAAGAAAAGAGGGTGGGATGACCTAGACCTACCTGAAGATCTTCTCCAAGCGTGGCTTATTTGAAAGAACAAACTTCCACAGCTATCTCAGGTCACCCTGCCAAGGTGGTACATCAGCCCTGACATGGATCTCCCAACCAGCACAAGACGTGTTCACCTCTTCAGTGATGCCTCAGAATGAGTGTACAGTGCCGTCGCGTACCTCCATACTGAAGACACCAGTGGACGGATCCAAGTGGCATTCCTTGCAGCAAGATCAAGAGTGGCCCTGAAACGACAGCAGTTGATGCCAAGACTCAAGCTTTGCGCTGCACTCACCAGTGCCCAGCTGGCTGTGGCCATCAGAAAATAACTCACCCTGGAAATCCTTGAGGTCACGTACTGGTCGGATTCTACAACAGTCTTAACCTGGCTCCAGTCAGGCTCCTGCAGGTACAAAGTATTTGTATGCACAAGAGTCACAGAAATACAGGAGCTCACGGACCCCCAGGCCTGGCGTTACGTGGACACGGATAGAAATCCAGCTGACGATATCACAAGCGACAAGATGCTGTCTCAGCTTTCAGAACACAACCATTGGAGTGAAGTTCCTCCTTCCTGTGGCAGGCCCAGTCATCCTGGCCGAGAAGCCTAGACCATGTACCTCCTGATGAAACAGAGGAGCTGCGGAAGCCTACCTTCTGTGGACTCCTGTCAGTGGACACCAAGTCGTTTCTTCCTGATGTTGCCCAGTTCAACACTTTTCAGCCCTTCAGCCGACGATTTCAAACAAGCAGAACTCAAAATACTCAGACATGCTCAGTCTGAGAGCTTCCTAGAAGACCTCTCCCTACTAGAGGCAGGCAAGCCAATCCCTCTGAGCAGCCGTCTGGTGACGCTGGCCCCAGAGTATGAAAATGACACCGGACTGATTCGTGTTGGAGGTCGCCTTCGGAAGTGTGACCAGCTGTGCTTTGATGCTCTTCACCCAGTGGTTCTGGACCCAGGTCATCCGCTCACCAGGTTGCTGATCAAGAAATATGATGAGCAGCTGAGGCACCCGGGCCCAGAGAGGGTTTTTGCTGAGTTACGTCGAAGGTTCTGGATACTGAGAGGGAGGGCAGCCATTCGTCGTTTTCAGCTTGGCTGCACCGAATGCAGGAAGTGGTGAGGCCAGCCTAGGATGGCTGACCTGCCTCCAGTCCGACTGCGGCTCCACAAGCCCATATTTTATTCTACAGGCATGGACTGCTTTAGACTGTATATCATCAAGATTGGCCGAAAAAAATGTAAGAGATGGGGCTTCATCTTTAAGTGCATGACCGCCCGGGCTGTACAAGTGGATCTACTGACAAACATGGATTCCGATTCGTTCCTAATGGTGTTGAGACGCTTTGTCGCTCGAAGAGGAAAGCCTTTTGAGATCCAGCCCGGTCGAGGAACAAATTTCAAGGGAGGGGAGCGAGAGCTACAGGAGGCCTTCATGACTCTCCACCCATAGCTCCAGGAATATTTAGCCAGTCAGAAGATTTGCTTCGCCTTCAACCCACCAAGTGCACAACACTTTGGAGGATGTTGGGAGAGGGAGATTAGATCCATCAAGACTGCCCTGCAAACCGCCCTTGGTGCGCAGACCATCTCTGAAGAGGTGCTGAGGACTGTCCAAATCGAAATAGAAGGATCTTGAACTCCAAGTCTTTGGGATATGTGTAGCCAGACATCGCGGATCCGGATCCAATCACTCCTAACTCTCTTCTCATGGGGCGGCCAGACTCGTCAGTACCACAGGTGGCCTACCCAGAGACTGAACTGCTTAGTCACAAAAAATGGAGACACAGCTAGGTTCTAGCCAACCAATTTTGGCACGGCTTTACACGGAACTACTTACCTGCACTTCATGGCCGCCATAGGTGGCACAAGGATAAGGAAGACCTTGTAGTTGGGACTGTTGTGATGATCGTGGATGATCAGTCTCCTAGGGCACTCTGGCAAGTTGGAACTGTCAAGTCAGTTATCCCTGGAGCAGACGGGAAAGTGAGGACAGCAGAGATCCAAGTCAAGGACAAACCTATGTCAGGCCTGTTGCTCAACTCATCCAGCTGCCCGCTCTTCTTCAAGAAGCTACTGACCCTTAGCTGGCTTGTCAGTTGAAGCAAATATGTACAACACATTTGGGGGCGGCTGTAAAAACAGCCAGCTCATCTCCTTTCCAAGACCGCAACTTTATTTTGGTTTTCCTTTATTTTGGTTTTCCCGGGGTTACTTAGCGTAATACCCGACCAGGCAGGTCCTCAGGCAGTCTGTAGTTTCCATTCTGATGACCAAACTGTTTTTCTCTCCAGCTTATTCTACCTCATTAGAAGAAATTGCTATTCTTTATTGTGCTTACAGCTAAATGTAAGTGCCAAAATGCTGATGTCTTGTTGTTTGGAGCTAAATAGTGACTGTTGTAAATAGGTACCATTTGTGTTAAACTTGCTAGCTACCTAGCTTGTGTACTCCCGCTAGCGTTAGCATTAGCATTGTCATCCAGAATGCATTACTATTTCACATGCTTAATAGCGATTAGCATTTGTTTGCATTTGTCTGTGGTGCTAGCTAATTTTTGGTTGTAGATCACTCATGCTTATTATGTTTTATACTGTGTAGATATTTCTACATTGCTCTATTGTTCTTTGTGCATCTAGCATGTGTTTTGGTCCACATAGCCTGTTTAGTTGTTGACATGCAAATAGGCATATATTTTCCCAACTGTGCCATAGCCTAAGTTCTCCTCTTTTCGTTACAGAACCACAATTAGTATCAGAGAGAGTGGTGTTGTATGTGTGTGTGTGCATCTTCATTAAACCCTTGAACTGGAACTACTGCTTCCTCGTGTTATGAACGGACGCCCCGTGGTGGTTACTACCGGCCTAAAATCCAGCACCTACATTTTTTATCCCTTTTTATTGGTCCTTCGAATTCATAAACAACCCATATTTTTCAGTTTGTGTCGGCGTTACCCTCCCCTGTAAAGTTCACATTGTTTGGCACCTCACCTCTCCTCCCTCATTCAGAGAATATGAGACAATGGCCTTGGAGACTGAGGAGTACATACTTTTCACCATCCATGGCAAGCGTCCTCCTCAGCTACAATTTAACAAATCTAAAAACCAAAAGAAAATGATAGAAATCCATTGTGTGGCTGGTCTGTGTACAAACACCAGAGGGATTTAATTGTTTTCTATTTGCACCTGTCTATTTTCAATGTGAATAAGAGGAATATGTTGCATACTGATCTTTCTCCTCTTAACGAGCCAATTTATGTCTCCTAAGACCTGTGTGGATCTTTTCATCACCAAGCATGCCTTCCCTCCCCGGGCCCTTGTGTCACCTTAAGGCGCTAGCATTATATGAGCATTCAATCAAAGTCTTTAGAGATGGTGGAAAAATGTAGTGCTGCAAAAAAAATAGGAAGACAGTCCTTTTCTTTCCAGCTGGACACTGAAAGAGGCTGAATGATTCTTAATTAGCAGATATGAGGAGGTTTTTAATTAAGGAGACGCTGGGGCAACGATACCGAGACGCTTCCTAATAACAAAAATCTTTAGCCATCCAAAAAGGAGCAAAGCTAAAATGTGAACAATGTTTTTCATATGCTGTATTTTGGCCTGCATAATTACATGTGTTATAGCGACAGGATAAATGACCAGTGTGACTTCTAACAGATGAATACTTCAGACTGCCCCCTGAGCAACTGTAATATATTCTTTAACAAGTGCCCAGGCAACTGGAATGTATTCGCCCGTCTCTCTTTATCTCTTTATCTGAGGTAACCATTCTGCTAATCAAGGACAGTTTGGGCCACTGTAAATGGAATGATGGTGGAGCTCGATAATAAAGAAAACTCTGTATGTAATTAAGGGTTGTTCTCATTATTTTATGTTAATATCTGTAATAATATTTAACCAGAATTACAGTAACCTACAGTGTTCACCTATTTTTTCACATTTTGTTGTGTTAAAAAGTGTGATTGAAATGGATATAATTGTGACACAAAATACCTCATACTGTCAAAGTTAATAGAAAATCCTATTCATTTTTACAAATTAATTTAAAAAAGAATAACTAAAATGACTTAAATTTGTTTAACAAATCATCTAATAAGTTGCATGGATTCACTCTGTGTTTAAATTATTTTTGAATGATTACCCCATCTTTGTACCACACACATACAATTATCTGTAAGGTCCCTCAGTCGAGTAGTATATTTCAAGCACAGATTCAACAACAAGGACCAGGGGGCTTTTCCAATGCCATGCAAAGAAGGGCACCGATTGGTAGATTGTAAAAAAAAAAATCTGACACTTTGAGCATGGTAAAGGTATGAATTGTCCTATATTTATATTTTTGTCCTATATTTATATTGCATTTATTTGTTTATTTTTTTCATCCCAGGCCCCCGTCCCCACAGGAGGCCTTTTGCCTTTTGGTAGGCCGTCATTGTAAATAAGAATTTGTTCTTAACTGACTAGCCTAGTTAAATAAAGGTTAAATAAAAAAAATAATTAAAGGCTTTAAATGCTGTATCAAATGGTGTATCAAATGGTGTATCAATACACCCAGTCACTACACTCTTGGAAAAAAAGGTGCTATCTAGAACCTAAAAGTGTTAGTCTGCAGTCCCCATAGGAGAACCCTTTGAATAACCCTTTTTGCTTCCAGGTAGAACCATTTTGGTTTCAGGTAGAACCCTTTTAAGTTCCATGTAGAACTCTTTACACAGATGGTTCTACATGGAACCCAAAAGAGTTCTACCTGGAACCAAAAAGGGTTCCCGTATGGAGACAGCATTGTAGTTACTACACAATACTAACCTAAAAGACAGTGAAAAGAAGGAAGCCAGAATAAAAATAGAAAAAAAATATTCCTAAACATGCAGCCTGTGTGCAACGAGGCACTTAATTAACAAGTAATACTGCAAAAATAATTGCCAAAGGAATTAACTTTTTGTCCTGAATACAAAGTGTTATGTTTGGGGCAAATCCAACACAGCAACTACTTTCCATATTTTCAAGCATGGTGGTGGGTGCATCATGTTATGGGTATGCTTGTCATCGGCAAGGACTAGGGAGTGTTGAGATACTCTATGTTGAGATACTATCCAAACATTTTTGAAGTACTAAGTTGACATTTTTAGATACTAATTCAAAATTTGAGTTATTAGAACATACATATAGGATTTTTTTTTTCATTTGTAGCATTAAGTGGCGATTTCCATCTATCCACGTAGCAGAGATCAGCACAGCAGGGCTGCCGGCAAACGTGTGGTGAGCTGGTTTAATAAAAAATATTCCCACAAAAGTGTTGAAAAGAGGGACAAAGTATTGTTGTTTAAACTGATTTGCTTCATGATTTGTCAACTCTAGCACAATTAATCTGTGCTTCTGTCTGATCAACTGTAGCCTACTGATAACAACCACAGCTGCAGGCAGCCTTGAGAAGCCTATGCTCTCTGATTCCATCTTGCCGGTGGAAGCGAAGCGGTAACGTCATGTATTTATAGTCTAAGCTATGTATTTATAGCCTGAAATATCCCTATTTATTTTGTTAAGAGAAATGTTGTTTATATTCTATGGAGAGTAGTGCCAATATTTTTGTAAATACATCGAGTACATACAGTGAGGGAAAAAAGTATTTGATCCCCTGCTGATTTTGTACGTTTGCCCACTGACAAAGAAATGATCAGTCTATAATTTTAATGCTAGGTTTGAACAGTGAGAGACAGAATAACAACAAAAAAATCCAGAAAAACTCATGTCAAAAATATTATAAATTGATTTGCATTTTAATGAGGGAAATAAGTATTTGACCCCCTCTCAATCAGAAAGATTTCTGGCTCCCGGGTGTCTTTTATACAGGTAACGAGCTGAGATTAGGAGCACACTTTTAAAGGGAGTGCTCCTAACCGCAGCTTGTTACCTGTATAAAAAACACCTGTCCACAGAAGCAATCAATCAATCAGATTCCAAACTCTCCACCATGGCCAAGACCAAGGAGCTCTCCAAGGATGTCAGGGACAAGATTGTAGACCCGCACAAGGCTGGAATGGGCTACAAGACCATCGCCAAGCAGCTTGGTGAGAAGGTGACAACAGTTGGTGCGATTATTCGCAAATGGAAGAAACACAAAAGAACTGTCAATCTCCCTCAGCCTGGGGCTCCATGTAAGATCTCACCTCGTGGAGTTGCAATCAAATCAAATCAAATCAAATTTATTTATATAGCCCTTTGTACATCAGCTGAAATCTCAAAGTGCTGTACAGAAACCCAGCCTAAAACCCCAAACAGCAAGCAATGCATGTGAAAGAAGCACGGTGGCTGGGAAAAACTCCCTAGGAAAAACTCCTGAGAAAGGCCAAAAACCTAGGAAGAAACCTAGAGAGGAACCAGGCTATGAGGGGTGGCCAGTCCTCTTCTGGCTGTGCCGGGTGGATATTATAACAGAACATGGTCAAGATGTTAAAATGTTCGTAAATGACCAGCATGGTCAAATAATAATAATCATAGTAATTGTCGAGGGTGCAACAAGCACGTCCGGTGAAACAGGTCAGGGTTCCGTAGCCGCAGGCAGAACAGTTGAAACTGGAGCAGCAGCATGGCCAGGTGGACTGGGGACAGCAAGGAGTCATCATGCCAGGTAGTCCTGAGGCATGGTCCTAGGGCTCAGGTCCTCCGAGAGAAAGAAAGAAAGAGAGAAGAGAGAATTAGAGAGAGCATATTTACATTCACACAGGACACCGGATAAGACAAGAGAATACTCCAGATGTAACAGACTGACCCTAGCCCCCCGACACATAAACTACTGCAGCATAAATACTGGAGGCTGAGACAGGAGGGATCAGAAGACACTGTGGCCCCATCCGATGATACCCCCGGACAGGGCCAATGATCATGAGAACGGTGAGGAATCAGCCCAGAACTACACGGGAGGATCTTGTCAATGATCTCAAGGCAGCCAGAACCATAGTCACCAAGAAAACAATTGGTAACACACTATGCCGTGAAGGACTGAAATCCTGCAGCGCCCGCAAGGTCCCCCTGCTCAAGAAAGCACATATACATGCCCGTCTGAAGTTTGCCAATGAACATCTGAATGATTCAGAGGACAACTGGGTGAAAGTGTTGTGGTCAGATGAGACCAAAATGGAGCTCTTTGGCATCAACTCAACTCGCCGTGTTTGGAGGAGGAGGAATGCTGCCTATGACCCCAAGAACACCATCCCCACCATCAAACATGGAGGTGGAAACATTATGCTTTGGGGGTGTTTTTCTGCTAAGGGGACAGGACATCTTCACCGCATCAAAGGGACGATGGACGGGGCCATGTACCGTCAAATCTTGGGTGAGAGCCTCCTTCCCTCAGCCAGGGCATTGAAAATGGGTCGTGGATGGGTATTCCAGCATGACAATGACCCAAAACACACGGCCAAGGCAACAAAGGAGTGGCTCAAGAAGAAGCACATTAAGGTCCTGGAGTGGCCTAGCCAGTCTCCAGACCTTAATCCCATAGAAAATCTGTGGAGGGAGCTGAAGGTTCGAGTTGCCAAACGTCAGCCTTGAAACCTTAATGACTTGGAGAAGAGCTACAAAGAGGAGTGGGACAAAATCCCTCCTGAGATGTGTGCAAACCTGGTGGCCAAATACAAGAAACGTCTGACCTCTGTGATTGCCAACAAGGGTTTTGCCACCAAGTACTAAGTCATGTTTTGCAGAGGGGTCAAATACTTATTTCCCTCATTAAAATGCAAATCAATTTATAACATTTTTGACATGCGTTTTTCTGGATTTTTTTATTGTAGTTCTGTCTCTCACTGTTCAAATAAACCTACCATTAAAATGATAGACTGATCATTTCTTTGTCAGTGGGCAAACGTACAAAATCAGCAGGGGATCAAATACATTTTTCCCTCACTGTATACCTAGACCTTCTCAATCCAGAATGATTGACTGGAATTAATCAATCAATAGTGATGACATACTGTTTGAGTAACTTTTTACGTAATTACAAATGCAAAGGCCTACACGATTCAACCCTGCATAAATAAAGCTCAGCGTTATTAGTTCTATTAACCAATTGCAGTTGCTGTCTAGTTTTTTTGTAACTACATGACCTGATTAGAAAAAAATCTGACCCCATCATAGCCAATATAAATCGATTTTACAGCTGATTTGTTACTATTTCCGGTGAACTATGCTTATTACTAGGGTCTGGAGTTTTACCTTGTTAGGTTAGCCCCCCCACACCCCCACTTTGGGACCTGTGGTGCCCCCTCTGAAGTCACCGCACAATGATACAAATAAAGAAATGTAGTATCTCGATATTTGGAGATAGTATCTAATTATTTCGATATCGAAAAAATGTCAAGATAGTATCTATATTTTCTTTTATTCTGGTGGCAGAAATCGGCTTCCATACATTTGTTCCCAAAAAGTCAGCACATCCCTTGTTCTCATTTCACAATCTCCATGCGCCCCTCAAACCCTTTGCTGACCTCGACCTCCAAATAACCGTCCACCCCCACCCTCCTCCAGCCCTTAGTCTGTTTCTTCGTACTCTTTTTCAGCTGTCCTACTAGGGTTACAGGGACGTTTCTAACTTGGTGCCTGTCCGGGACCGTTGAGATGTGGCCACATGACCGTTGATTCATGGGGACGCCCATAGAGCTGTCACTTTTAAGGCAGGTGTCGAGAAATTGGCAGACCGCTGCGCAACGAAAAAGACTCTGACCTCATCCTGAAATACTGCAATATGATGGCCCTGCTGGTCACAGGACCCAAGGTACTGACATAAAAGGGCTTTTCTAAATATTGAAATGAAACGTGATCAAGTCCAAGGAGACAAGTCTAGAAGTTATGACTTGACATTGTGACAGATAGGGGTGATAGTTTTTGGCCACATTTCTCTCATTTTCCGTCACTTTAGCACTCAAAGGTCATGGATGATAAGCCCTGGTGGTTTGGTGATTAGTTTTCCATAAGTATGGATGTGGTTAATTTATTTACAACGTGCTGTAGGAAATGAGGTGGTAACATAAAGTGGTTTACATAAAGTATAGCAGTAGCAGCATAGATCCAATCATTCTTTAGGTTATTCACATTTCTCAGCACCACTAAAATATATCATACATTTTCTCTCCCATCCTTTAAACAGCTAAATTCCTTGTTTACAAGATGTGTCCAGTTTTATTGAGACACCACAGGAATCAGGAATTTGTGTCATGCAGAATATGATCTTGCAAATGCAACACTGTTTAACACTAAAGGCATAACTGTAACATTTCTGAGAGGAGAGCGCCAGACCAGGCCATTATTCTTAAGTATTTCCCACAGATTTGACAATCATTACCGTTTTGTTACCCCATTCCTCCAAACCATCATTTAAGTGAATCTTAAGCCACCCGTCCACCCTTCAGGACACATATGGGGAGTGTTAAGTGGAACAGGGGAGACAGGGGAGATTTGCCACTCTACAGGGGGAGAGAGACCACACAAAAACAGCTACTGTACAGACAGACAGACAGACAGACAGACAGACAGACAGACAGACAGACAGACAGACAGACAGACAGACAGACAGACAGACAGACAGACAGACAGACAGACAGACAGACAGACAGACAGACAGACAGACAGACAGACAGACAGACAGACAGATAGATAGATAGATAGATAGATAGATAGATAGATAGATAGATAGATAGATAGATAGATAGATAGATAGATAGATAGATAGATAGATAGATAGATAGATAGATAGATAGATAGATAGATAGATAGATGATAGATAGATAGATGATAGATAGATAGATAGATAGATAGATAGATAGATAGATAGATAGATAGATAGATAGATAGATAGATAGATAGATAGATAGATAGATAGATAGATAGATAGATAGATAGATAGATAGATAGATAGATAGATAGATAGATAGATAGGAGGGAATATTCTCCCTCATGACTAATTACAGCAAATCACTTTCCAGCCCCCGGTGCCTGCCTCGCGCTCTGTGCCATGTCGGTGGTTGTGGGCAAGAATCTAGATCCCAGAAAAAGTATAATCGTGAGAGTGGACTACTACGCTGATCTGATCCCCGTAACCCCGTAGGTCCTGCTGAAGGCTGGGAAGCATGGTGGTTTAAGCTTAAGATTCTCAAGATTCCCCACAACATAGCAGCAATGCTTTAGAGAGTTTCTGCAGCTTGTTATGGGAGATGCCTGGGATAGTTCTTGTAGTGTATATTTTCATTTAGTCTGAATGCTTGGCACACTCTCATCATAAACAGAGGCCTAGGTAGACATAGATGGCATACTTGGTTTGCACTTCATGTGATGAAAGAAACCATTCATTAACATATCTCATTTACATAGCTGGGAGAATAGTTAAGAACCCAACCGCTATGATGAATATTCCTAGAAAATAATAGAAATATGCATAGTGCGAATTATATCTGTGACAATCATAGGTCTATATTTTTTTCCCGGGACCTCTGTGGAAATTTAACAACAAAAAATGAATTACCTTTTAATTTGGCGTGAATAATCACGACATTTTCATCTTATTGTCAAACGAATCACTTAAAAAGTAGGCCACCTGCGCATGTTGGTCCACTCCAAAATAATTCCAGCATCCAAACAGTGCACTGTGCACTGGCGCCATTTGATGAATGGAAAGAGACATCTGTTACAAAACACCAAAATGTTTAATGACATTCGACGATGGTCATTGGGTCTACACTATTGTAGCCTGAATTAATTGATGCGTCTTGCTGACAAAATAGGATAATGGTTAAATTACCATTATTTAGGTGAGCCCCCCCCCCCCGTAATTCACACTAGAAATATGTCTCCTTACTAAATTACTTGATTAACCTACTGCAAACAGAATCTCAGGATATTCTCAATATTAGTTCAGTGCAATATCTTTGCAACTGTTAGTAGACCTATATTAAATATGCATTTAATCTGAAATGTACATATTAAATTATAATAAATAAATGGAATTTGCGATAAAATATGTGTTCATGGTGAAAGTCCAACCTTGAGTATTCAAATTCTTGGACAGTGCCCTCATTATTGTACACACCATGAAAGTTATTCATATTAAATTCACAATTCAAATAATAAAATAAATGACTAAATAAATTGAGAATACATTTCAGTGAACATGCAGGCCTACAAAATCACCTTAACCTGTTAAAATGTAAAAGCAATATGTAAAGTTTGATGAATGAAACCGTTACACTCTGTACTACATACATGCCCCTCACCATTCACACACAAAATATTACATAATTTAATGTTTTTACAAGCAGGTCAAGGGTGACCAGCTTGTACAAGGGGGTAGTTGTCATGCACATGTTGTTGTGCACCCAAGTTGCGTATTCCATTCTCCCCATGTCTGTCATGCACCTTGTTTCCAAGTATGGTCACTATGAGGGAGCTGTCACTTCGGGCCTTTGTGGGAAATTAATGGCCAACAGAGAAGGGCAAAAAAGACGGGACAGCTGCCTCTGTCACCACCCAGACAGGGTGGATGTGAAAAGGGCCCACTGTGCAACGCTCTGGTGCAACGTCCCTCAGAAATGCTTTTCGGTTAATCAGATTTTGCTGTCAGCAGCTGTCTTTCATATTTTCAATTTTCTTGGGCTGTGTGCATTATCACCCCTGTCTATCCCATGCAGGACTGGGGTTTGATTTGAACCCAGTTAGGATCAGGGCTAGAAAGCTCGGAAGCTATAATATGATACAGTATGTTCCATGTTTCACCTATTGTATATCCTGGAATCTTAACATAACAGTAAAATAATGTCTCTTCAGTCCTTTAGCTCTCTAGAGAGATATGTCACATGGTGTGTAAGGTAAGACGTTTGGTTTGTCCAAAGGGGTAGGGGGGTTGGGATCTGCCCAACTTGCATTCACGTTCAGTTGGCCATGTCTGCAAACTAAGTCATGTGAAAACAAGGAGAGTGGACAGACAGCAGTGGGTTTGCCTCATCAGTCCTCGGTGGCCCCTATAAATAAGCCACAAGTGTGACCGAACTGATGTAGCCAAGCCCAAATTCCAGCACATGGATTGCCAGTGGCCTTCAGTGGGCTTCTTCAATTCTATGGGCATTTAGACACCCATTTATACTGGGTGTCTAGTAAAGTACTGGGTGTCTATAAAGTGTTGGTACCATCTTTCATGAGCTGAAATAAAAGATCCCAGAAATATTCCATATGCACAAAAAGCTTATTTCTCACAAATGTTGTGCATACATTTGTTTACATCCCTGTTAGTGTGCATTTATCCTTTTCCAAGATAATCCATCCACCTGACAGGTGTAGAATATCAAGAAGATGAATAAACAGCATGATCATTACAAAGGTGCACCTTGTGCTTTGTCACACAACACAATACCAAAGAAGTCTCAAGTTGTGAGAGAGTGTGCAATTGGCATGCAGATGGCAGGAATTTCCACCAGAACTGTTGCCAAAGAATTGAATGTTAATTTCTCTACCATAAGCTGCCTCCAATGTCGTTTTAGAGAATCTGGCAGTACGTCCAATCGGCCTCATAACCCCAGACCACGTGTAACCACGCCAGCCGAGGACCTCCACATCCGTCTTCTTTAACTGCTGGATCGTCTGAGACCAGCCACCCAGACAGCTGATGAAACTGAGGAGTATTTCTGTCTGTAATAAAGCCCTTTTGTGGGGAAAAAACGAATTCTGATTGTTTGGGCCTGGCTCCCCAGTGGGTGGGCCTGGCTCCACAGTGGGTGGGCCTGGCTCCCGTCCCGGGCCAATGCCCTCCCAGGCCCACCCATGGCTGCGCCCCTGCTCAGTCATGTGAAATCCATAGATTAGGGCCTAATGAATACATTTAAATTGACTGATTTCCTTAAATGAACTTTTACTCAGTAAAATATCTCAAATTGTTGCATGTTGCATTTTTGTTTTTGTTCAGCATAGAAATCTGTTGTCGTGCCATACAATACCATATCATGTGAACATGTACAGAATCAAATTTTTTTTTTTTTTAAAGTACAATATATATTTTATAGATATTATGTTTTTTGATCAGTTTTATATATATATATATATATTTACCAAGCAGGTAAGGTCATGCAGATTTATAATTGAATAAACCCCTTTTGTAGTGTTTTGCAGCAATATCTGAAAACGTGTACTTCCCAGACCCATCATCATTATAACCTTGTGTCCGAGGACTTTCTCTTCAACTGGTAAAGAACAGTTTTATAAAGGTTTTTCAACTCAAGTTAGATTCCATTTACCAATAAGTGCTTTTTCAAGTTACCACTGGATGCTAACCTAGGGACATAACAGTATTGAACAGAGAGAGATTCTCTTCTCAAGGTATCCTGTCTTCTGCTCCTAATGGCCCAGGATAAAAGAGGTGTTGAAATGAGGGCCACAATGGGGGATTCAGAGTGCAAGGACAAGCCTGCCCATTCGGTCTGCACAACCTTTTAAACTCAATCAAATCAATCTGGTTGCATTGTGTTTAATTGTATATATTTCTACCGCCTTGTTGCAGCCAATGAGGAAATATCTCTCCATCTCTCCTCGTCCTTGCAGATATTTTCCTCACAAAAAGATTACCATTCACTGGTAGCTGTACTGTGCAGAGGACAGATACAGTACAGAAGCGAAAGTTGTAGGTGTGACATTGTTACGACTTTGAGTTTGATGTGCACTCAATATTAATGGATTTTTTCTAACTCCCACTTATGACGGTATGAACGGCAGCCGTCATTCCTAATGATTTTGTAATGAAATCTGTCATAGCAGGGACAAGGCAAAGCATGTAAAGATTGACACACACAGAACTGTATCCACTGTGAGACACTGATATAAGCAGTCACGATGTAATCAGTCTGTGATGTGGGGTCCAGTGGTATACCCTGCCACTTGGGCAGGTGATATCTGATTGGCCATGGGCGTGTTTCAAAGTCCAGAGAGGCCAGGGGCCATAGCCAGACGATTACAAACTACCTGTATTTACTACACAGACAAACACCCTGTTGCATCCTGCACCCACACTCACTATACCCCGCTACCCCTCACACACCCACACACATTCACTACACACCCCGCACACACACACATACATGCACATACACACACAGCACCCCACACCTCGTCTGTCACCCACATCGCCAGCCCTGTCCCTCCAGCTGTCTCCTGAATCACAGGACTCAGTACTGATGGATGGCACATGACCATGACACTGGGCCTGACACTCCTCCAACCCAGTCACGTCGCCTTTGTTGGAAGTGAGCGTGTGTTGTTACAACCGGGCCGCCCTAATTTTAACTGCTAATGGGCTTGCCCCTCTCTGGATCCAGGTCCCCTCCAGAAATAGGAGGCGCAGTGACAGTCATGGGTTTGACAAGGGGCCAAGACGCCAGCCAAAACACATTTGAGCCGGATGGAATTTCTTGCCCCTGTAAAAATGTGGCACTAATATATTTCTCCTCAATTTCTTCCTGACTACTCCCCAAATGCTTGCTCGTCACCAGCACACCACATCCTTCAACCCCACCCTCACCCTGGTTTATAGTGTCCCTCACCCATAAAACTGGCAGGAAAAGACATGACTTCAATATGCAACAGGAGCCTGTTGACGTAACGTGTGGTTGTTGTTATGCGGGTCTCTGTGGAGGGGGCAGTAGAGCAGGTTTATCACACGCACTCCGCCGCCAAGCCAAACCCATGCCAACTTAGCATGGCACCACTTGAATGGAAAGGAAATATTTTTATGCTAGTCACCTTTCAATAATATTTCCTCATACACGATGAAGACACACACTCACTGCAGACACACACACACGCTACAGAGGGTTAATAGTAATACACCCTTTACCTTTCCCTTATGAAACATTTATGAAGTTATGGAACAAATGTATTTCCTACAATTGATCTAATATGACAAGGGTTTTGTGTAGACAGTATTGCACGTAATGAGAAGCTGAAGCACATCTAGCAAGATCTCTCTTTTTAACCCTAACCTCTCAGCCAGGGTACTCCAAGGTTGCCTGGGCAAAAACTGCGTAGAACAAATAACAATGAGTGATACAACCAGGTTTGAATCAGTTTGCTCATGTTGAATCATCTCATTCAAGCTTTCCAACATTTTCAAGTTAAAGTTAGGGTTAGACCTTGTAGGCAGAATACATCACCAACAACCAGCATTGATTTGCCTCAGTGTGTTCTCGAAGATGGAGAATCAGTCATCATATTATCTGAATCACCCGAATCTCAGATTAAATTTATTCTCAGACTTTCAATACCTTTTCAATCATGTGTCTAAGATGGTTTATTGTCATTATGCCTCACAGAAGAGACACATTTGAAGACTAAACTAGTAAGAAACCAGTCCCTGAACTGTCAAGGTTTTCTGTTACAGAGCTGTGGACATGGTATTTTCAGCTTCTGCACAGAGAACAAAAAATCACCATCCAGAACAGTCATTCAAATATTATTTGAAATGGTTGGCCTTGCTTTTCTTGGTTTGAATTCTAAATGAAATCTTTGTAAGTTAAAATAACATCGATTTAAAAAAAGAAAGAAAAAAAAGGTACATTGGTCGTCTTGGAGGACATTTACATGATGACCAAGACCAACATGAAATAACAGGGAAACTATCATTAGTTGATAAATCTATTTCAAATAATCATTAGCAATCTAGTGAACGTCTAGGGAAGGGCTGGTCATGTTTTACATGACTTGATTTTGACTTTCTACATACAGTTCTCTTGCCGTGTTTTCCCTAATGGGGAGTGCTACTGTACATTGTCCTGGTTCAGCACATATGCAACTTACAGTCACCCTGGTAGTTTTTCAATAAATTATATTAGACTAATGTCAGGCGTGTCCAAATAATGAATGGGTGGATGAATGGAGTCAGTGTGAATGCATAAGCCTGGAAGCAGCCTAGCAGCAGGTCCACAGCTGACGGTTCCTACTCGCTCCATTCAAGAGTCACCCCAGTGTCTTTGGATTTCCACATTTCCTCCCCAGGCCGGACCACGACTTCATCGCCGCCTAATACTAGCGACAGGTGTCTCTGCCACGAGAAGGGGTTGCTGGGACTCTACTGTACGTATCAAGCTTCTCTTATGCCATGTCGTGCTATGTAGTCAGAGCTCTGGCGAATCAATTGGACACACTGCAGGCCCACTGCGTCCTAATTGTGTCATAATATTACCGGTCCCGATGTAGCGGGCCTCATATTCAGAAGATGAAGTGCTTTGATTAGGAACGAGTGCGGGTTTCTTTTTTTCTTTGTGTTCATTACATGCATTTTAAATGATCATTGGCTCAAACAAAAAAGCTGTGTACCGCCTAGGATTTGACCTATGACCCTCGAACTTTCCCCCTGGTCCTGGGCTGTATGTGCCTGTTATGTGCTCTTTAATGGTTTCCTCATATGCTGCTGGGCCTTGTGTGGCAGTGAGGCTGTGTGTCTGGGACAGGTGTCACAATATCCCTCCTGAAACAGAAACTCTCTGTTTCGCATTTCACACTAGAAGTCCCATATCTAAAACGGTTGCTGCGGTCACATGGAGTGTAGGTGTTAACACCTATGTCACACTACCAGAACACCACAAACCCAATGATGATCAATGATCATTCCTCAGACACAACATGGAAGTCATTTCATATGACAAGGATTTGTCACCAATGACCTTCAGCTTAATTCATTTGAGGAGTCAGTTGTAATGTAATAAAATAGTTATAAAAGCAGTTTGAAGTGTTTTTATCTAGTTGTAAGTATTTGAATGTTTTTGTAGACATCCTGAAATAACTAGAGAGTGATAATAATTATTTGAATTCATAATGAATTTTTAAATGCTGGAAGTAAAACCCCGGACACACAAGACAATGTTTAGCGCTGCAAAAAAACTAAAAACCATATCCTACTGATATATTCAGTCCTCATTTTGCAGTCCCCTCCTACCCTACCCTCCTTCAGCTTCTATGTAAAATACATGTTTGCATTCCTCGTTCATTCCTCTGGCAATACCTTTGTGTGCTGCTTCTTTCATCCCCTCATCTATCCCCCCCACCCCCTCACCCTCTCACCCCTCCACCCCACACCCCCACCCCACCCCACACCCCTCTCTCCTAGTCGGTAGCCTTGGGAGGAGCCAGGCATATTACCTGTAAATGGAAGGTCAGGGCCAAGGGTCCCTCTCCATCAGGGGACCAAACAATGCTTTTAGACTTGAGTCTTGGTCTAGGCAGCCCCGTGTTGAACATAACAATAAATAAAAGCAGTCTGTGAGGTGCACTCCCCCTCCTTTCCTTTCCAGACCCCTATCCACTACCTTCCATTAGATGTGTTAAACGTGCTGTTGTCTGGGCGAGTTAGCTCCTATTAGCGCGGTGTTAACCCTCACCACCCATGTCTTGTCTTTAAGCTGTTGTGCAGAAAGAAAAACACGTTGCGTTACACTGACATCAGAAATGGAAATGTATTGCAAATGGTAATATTATCTGACTGACTGAAAGTTGAGCTCTGACCGAGTCTAATGTATAATGCGCAGGAAATACATTTATTATAGTCCCTTATCACGCAATATCCCTCAACAATAACCCTACTGACCATTTCACTACCACCTGCAGTGGATTCTCATGTCAATTATTTGGCTAATTAAAAATGATATAGGCCACTGATGAACTGTTACAACTTTGAAATATAAGATGATAAGTGTATGAATAGGTTGAATAAGTGCTAGAATACACAGCCATTCTAGAAAGGTAGAGTGCGTTGCTTGTAGACCTGAGGCAATGTGCTCAGTAGACTGTAGACAAAACAGGAGGATAAAGTCAGTATGTGTTGCGTGTATTCCACTGATGTGCCCAGAGTGTTACTTCCAACCACGCAGTGGTGGTGGGAGTCAGTTTTCATCTGAAAATCCAGAGCTGTTAATTGTGAGTTAAAGAGGGCTGATGGGTGAGGGGCCTGGTTTTCCCCGACACAGCGCAGGGCTAGCAGAGCAGAGCAGAGCGGGCGCTGGTTTCCCCCATGGTCATGTTTCTGCCACAACCAACAAGGTTAATTGAGTGCAAAGACACTCTCTTATCCAACTTGCCATCAGAAGGCTAGAATCATATTTACCTTGGATTTCCTTTATATGGTTTATCCAGCATCAGGCATGTTTTGTAGGATATGTTAAAAGGTTTCTCTCCCTTCAATTGTTGAAACATTTAAAGAAATACAGTGAGATCCAAAAGTATTGGGACAGTGACAATTTGTTGTTGTCTTGGCTCTGTACTCCAGAACTTTGGATTTGAAATAATACAATGACTATGAGGTTAAAGTGCAGACTGTCAGCATTAATTTGAGGGTAATTTCATCCATATCGGGTGAACCGTTTAGGAATTACAGCACTTTTTTTACATAATCGTTTTTGCACATAATATTTACATAATTTTCCCCCAATTTTTATTGTGTCATTTTGGAGTCATTTTTATTGTAAATAAGAATAGAATATGTGTCTAAACACTTCTACATCAATGTTGATGCTACCATAATTACAGATAATCCAGATAATCCAGATGCACAAATATCATACCCCCAAGACATGCTAACCTCTCACCATTACATTAACAAGGGAGGTTAGCATTTTTGGGGGGTATGATATTTGTGCATCTGTAACTCATCATTATTTACGATTCATTTAGGGCTACCCATAATCATGGTCGCATCCACATTAATTAGAAACATATTCTATTCTTATTTACTATAAGTGACCATTAATTTCTATTGGGCACAAAATAATTTCAAACACAACCAAAACATACAGCAAATGCATTCAACAAGTTTGTAGAGTCAAAAGCTTGATGTAATCATTGTGTGCTAGGAATATGGGACCAAATACTAAACTTTAGACTAATTTTATACACATATTTGTCCCAATACTTTTGGTCCCCTAAAATGGGGGGACTATGTACAAAAAGTGCTGTAATTTCTAAACCGTTCACTATGGATGAAAATACCCTCAAATTAAAGCTGACAGTCTGCACTTTAACCTCATAATCATTGTTTCATTTCAAATCCAAGTTCTGGAGTACAGAGCCAAAACAAACCAAAAAAATTGTCACTGTCCCAATACTTTTGGTGCTCACTATATTTATGGTGGAAAAACCATTTGTCCAAGCCCACAATGACCATGAAAGCAGAGAGAGTCTTTGGATATGAATAGTCATTACCTGTCTCACTTTGTTCACAATAGACTAGAGCAGCATTTTTGTAATGTTAATACCTTCATTCCAGTTCCATTATTGTTCGTTGTGAAATGATTATTATTATCATTCAAACTCTAGGTAATCCGTTCTGACCCCGACAAACTATTTAACCTCTGACCTTGGAATCTGACAGGCCACTGAAGGATTGTGACACTCTGTACTGTGTGGGGTTGGAGTCCTGCATTCCTCTCATTCATTTATTTCAACTGTTTACATAGACAATTAACAACAACAACGATCACTATGTTACATTCCTTATGTTCACATTTCTGACTCGTATTGGACTCATTTTGGGGGAAATTTGTATGAATGAATTTATTGTTCCAATGATTAGATCTACATTATTTTGACAGCTGTACAGGCTGCATGTACTGCCTGATATAACGTACACTGAGGGATTATTTTAAAAGCCTCCATTGCAAAGGATATAACACAGTCTTATTAATAGGCCTTTACAGCTTACCACAGAGCCATGAACGTTATTCGACAGATCCATGGGTTTTTATCCTGGCCCATCAAACTGTAAAAGTATTAGAATATATATATTTTTAAAATTATTCACAATATGTTGTATACTCTCTCATTTGTGGCAACCAGTGAATGACTAGCCTTATGTAAAGAGAATATAAATGAGCTACAAATATAATACACATATTTGTGTGAAATTAGCATATTGGCCTGTAATATAGATTAAATGCAAGTAACAAGCAGGTGCGTATCAAAGGAATTCATTCCAGGTAACAGTCGATATCAGTAAACATTTAACTTGTTACTAAGCTCTAAGTGGCCTACCCTATTTGACAGAGCGCCATTGTATTTCATTTAGCATCTCGCATCTCATGACAGTAATGAAATGTTCATTGCAGACTTCCAGAAGACAAAATGCACCAGCTTGTGAAGTGCTTTTGCTCCCTCATTGGTCAGATGCAGGCTCGTTCAGAGACACTTGAAAACCGCTGGCTGTGTAATGTCTTTACTTTTCCCCGCCACGCGCTCGCTGTCGCACTGACGTAGCGTTAAGAAGGCAGGACGCGCAGCGCGATTGGGATAGAAATGCAGCTCTCCAACGTCCCAAATGACTTTAATCTCTCTCCGTTTAGGAAATTACAGCCCTACAATCTGCTTATTCTGTCAAATTATTATCCGTGAGAATTCGCTTTTTTCGCCATGAGCTGCTTGGATGTTATGTATCAAGTGTATGGTCCACCACCTCAGCCTTATTTTTCCGCAGCGTATAGCCCATATCATCACCAGGTATGTTATTTCTTGTGTTGTTTCGCTTCTTGGCAGATTTAGTGCACGGAAACTTTTGTAAAACTTGTGTGGAATAAAACTTATGGCGCATTATGGCGCGTCATTAGGTCTCTCTAGGCAACTGTATTTTGGCAATGGTCACTTTAAAAATGATTCTGCATGACAGCCATCGGTCAATTGGAACCAATAGTCCCTTCCGACAGTTATCTATTTAATAATAATAATTTATTAGCCTATTGACAATGGTAGGCCAACTTTTGATTGTTATTGAAGATTCATTAATGAATAATGATAGCCATACCTCCTTATATTGTTATTGACTATATCGAATCTGCGTGCTATTTTTTGTTGATGTAAGTGATTATAAGTGTTTTAAACCAACTTATTTTTCAAGTTGTTTATAGATATGCTCTCTGTCTTGCTAAATCGAATCGCTCAGGCTAGGCTACTGAATTTGTTGTGTCTATATTCTATTGCTATTTAGGATATTTTGCTATGTGTAAGTTAGGACTATTCGTAATATGTCGGCTACATTGAAATAGCCAAGGCCTTTATTAACCAATCAAAACAAAATGATGATGGGTCATTAATAGATTGTAGGCTTCGTTACCACTTTTATTAACCGTTCGTCAAGTCGAAGTTGGATGCAATTTAGGATTCTTTACATTCACAACAATTATTTAGTTACCGTGTAACATTTTTCATAACTTGCAATGAGCAAGGGCAGTTGAAAATTGAATAAACAGTGCTCTGGTAACGATTTCGTTTAAGCATATCCGGTGATTACTGTAAGTTAAGGTAATGCTTGTGCATGCACAAGAACCAGTTCGGCCTATATGGGCTATTCGTTTTCCAGACGTGCATGGGTGCTACGGCCCTTTAAATGTTTGCAACTTTCTTAAAACCTCTCACAGTCAATACACAAATGCAGATCTTCGTTTGCACGGAGAGCTGGTTTTCATATTTCAAATAAGTCGAACGTGTTCTTTAAATTGAGTGAGTATGCACAGAAGGAATGAAATAATGGTATTCATTCAAAACTCTCCAATGTTCATAATTAACATATTAACTGAGGGGCGATATGTTCAGGAGTTTACATGCAATAACTTTGTTCTTGAATCCAACCACTGCCTCCTCTAAAAAAAGTTTGAGTAGGCCTATGAATGAGGAGAGGACCATGCTTTAATTTTTAATATACCACACACAGAGGCCACAATATAATGCGCAACTATTGGACAATAATGAAAAGCGAAAAAATGTCACACGTGGTCACCCAAATGTACAGGTGAAATTCAAGTAGATAATTTGTAACTTGATGTCTTGATAGGAATTCATAACTAATACATGTCAAGGCTATTACATTCTGACGTTTTTTTTATCGGATGTTTCAGAAATTGGCATTTTATTCCAAAATGCAAGAAGCGCAAGAGAGCATCAGCGGGGGAAGCTCGTTCTCGAACCTCGCGGGTCCGACGATAAAGGAGGAGGACTGCGCGCGCGAGAAAGATCACCCTCCGGAGGCCGAGTACCTGAACTCGCGGTGCGTGCTCTTCACCTACTTCCAGGGGGACATCAGCTCAGTGGTGGACGAGCACTTCAGCCGGGCCCTCAACCAGCCCACCAGCTACGTCCCCGGATCGGTCAGCAACAAGTCCGCACGAGGTAGACTCACATCCACCTCTCGGAGAGGTGCCGAACACAGAACCACTCCAAACACCTGTTCGCGCGCGGGGTTTCAGTTCACCTCAAAAACTGTGTATTTAGGCTACATAGAAGATAAAGGAAACGTTTTCATAAATATTTGCATTCATTTGGCAAGTAGGCCTAGGTCTTGCATGCAAGTGAGTTCTTGGTTTTTGGTATATTATTGTGTTCACATCCTACTAAAATAAACTGCCTTTTAAAAGTTTGGATTTTAGAACAAATCAATGAATCCCATGTTTTGCTCCCATAGTTTCAGTTGGCAGTCATTCACTCTCATTTGTGTTTGATCAAAATTACAAAGGAATCAGAAAGTCAAACAAAATTGATGGGCATGATGAATTGCTGTAAATAAGGCAGTTGAAAATATAATAACATGGGTTCTGTGGAATTTAGGGCTCAGACTTGTTCACTATATTGTAGGGGAACCTGTAGTGAGGGTTTGGTATAATTTTTCTGTTGCATGTTACTTCCTTAATCAACAAAAATGTAATTCTATGACCAATATTACACAGCCAAAAATTCTCAAATTTTGATCAACCATCAGAAATGATGGACAACAACAACAACGATGTTCATCCATGCATCTATTCCCATCATGTTCTCCTTTATTTCATCCTTACAATTGAATTGATCATTGAATGATCAGCTCTGCTATTTTACCACATCCTCAGAACAGGCTTATCGATCCTCGTCGACAGATACATTCATAGTCTTTACCACTTAATTGATCTGTGATTGAGCATTTCACCGTGTCTGTGGTTTCCCAGATGGATCATTCCCGATGAGCCAGAGGAGTTTCCCCCCGTCCTTCTGGAACAGTGCGTACCAGCCCTCCTCCATGAGCAGTGCCTTAGGAGCCTCCCACTCAGAGATACCCTTCCCTGGGGACCCTTACTCCTCCGCCTCCCTACACAGCCACCTCCACCATGCTACCCCAGAGCCCTGGCACCACTCACACCACCACCACCACCACCACCCTTACTCACTTGGCGGGGCCATCGGAACCCAGGGCTCCACCTACCCTCGACCCAGCATGCACGAGGTGTATGGCACGCACTTTGACCCCCGCTACAGTTCTCTGCTGGTGCCCTCCGTCCGGCCGCACCGGCTCCCTCCATCCACTGTCCCCGGGCCGAGCGCCTCACCGTGTGACATTGGGAAGAGTGAGCCAACCAGCTCGGCCTGGACCGGGACCTTCACCGGGTCAGGGGCAGACATCAGCCAGAGCATCGGCCTCAATGTGGACGCAGGTAATAATAGCAATAACAACAAAAACACACTCTTCGTAAAGGAGTAGTGGTTCCAAGGGCACTTCAGAATAGCCTTCATTATTTGATTGTCCCCAAACATGCGTGACTACTATTGTGGGCTCTACAATTAATTTAAGATAGAAGTTAAGAAAAGTTGCGACGCCTTACACCAGGGTTATCCTTACATTCATAACACCATGTAGGGTTTCTTTCTGCCTGGGAAAACTGTTGTCTTTTCAAGGCCACTCCAACACTAAGAAATACCATGTCTCTGTGTTTTAACAGGTTGAGTTCTCTGTCTCTGCTTTTTCCTGGGAGGCTAAATGTTTTTTTTTACACCTTTCTGCTTCAAGGCTTCCTGCATCTACCTTTAAGCCATTTGATCTCCCTCTTCCTAATCGTCTTCTCTTGCCCTCCCTTCTCTTCTCTCTTTTTTCTCTTTCCTGTCCTCTCAGGTCTGCAGGCCCAGGATAAGAGCAAGGACTTGTACTGGTTTTAAAGCTCTGCTGCCCTCCAGGCCTGAGCTGGCCTCTGTGTTTCTCTGCACTGTGTGATATTGACAGACATTTTCTGTAACAGATTCTAATCTCACTTGCAGCTCGACGCTACACCCTCTGTGGCGGAAACATCCTCAGCTGAAATTACGCCATTGTGGATACCATCTGCTGGAAATGCAGTGGACAAGGGAGAGAATCTAAAACTGAGTCTCTCCTACTTAAGAGAAAGGAGGGCAGGACTTGCTGGACAGCATGCCAGAAATACTAAGTGGTGTGACTGACAACTTTTATCTGGCCAAGACTGAACGCTTTCAACTCCTCCAAAGAGGACACTTGTTGAAAAATAAAACAAATATGGTCAATGTGTGAAACTGGAACATCAAAAATGAGATTTGACAAGAGCATAGTCAGAGACTGGACAAACACTTTTTGCCATTGTTGTTTTTCTATCCGTGAAAGGAGAGGAGCAAGAGAGAGGAGCATTCTCTAACATGACTGAAGTGAGCACTGGCTATTTGAAGCCACTTGACTCTATCTATATTGCTCCCCAGCAGCTGTCAACGACAACTGTTTCAGAACTCAACGGACACACACAATCGTAGTGTCACTGCACAGTGTTTGACGGGGGCTCCAGACTTCATAAAAGGAGCATTTTGTCAAATCTGGACCCTGACCCACAGGGAACAACTGGTTTGACTCGTGATTTTGAGGGGGAAGGGTGGACAGGTGGTAGCAGAAGTGGACACACACAACTGTGCTATGTATGTATGTCTGTGTGCAATCTATGGGCAGCTCAATACATGTGTAGGATCTTAATTTGATCACCCTGTTGCAGGATAACTTTTTTCTAACTTGTAGCGTATTTGAGGTTTAAAAAGGTTTCTGAAGTTTGTAATTTCCACTTTGAAATTTCAGAGTTGATTTTCCCTTACGAAAAATTGATCAATCCCTACACAAATGTCCATTAATTATAATCCACATAATAATTTGCATTTCCTGTTGCTGCAGGATTATTTTTCCGCTTTACCAATTCTGGCTCAAATTAAGATCCTACATCTGTGATAATGTTGTATTTAAGATTTGGATCTTTATAAACGTATTCCTCGTTGTTTTTCAGTCATCCCAGGTATAATGCAGTCAAACGATTACCCATTTAATATTGTATTGTGAACATATTAATATATTGCCTTTTAAAGTATTTTTTCTTGATACAGTTCTAATGTAATGTCAATGTGTTGCCTGTAACTATAAAGCAACGGCACAATGTGATTAAAACCCAAATATAGGCTCTGATTGTTTAGGCGAACATGTACACGGCAGATATGGGTGATCTTTAGAAAATACAATTTCATAGACAGTCCAATTGAAAACTATTATGTTTGATGATGTGTCAGTCTATTATTCTGGTTCATTTCTTCAGTGATATTATATTGTACAACATCCATATCTTCCAGCCATCTGTAAGCACAACTTAAGTGTTACATTTTTACCCTCCACTAATGCATTGTCAGTGTACTGGGGTTCACAGTCATCTTATTTTCTTTCTCCCCTCTTAACCTTTTACTGCAGTGGGCTAAATCAGGGTCACACAGAGTGTTTCTGGGTAGTCTTAAACAAATCTACTTTGAAACTAAAGTATACACCTCACACACATGGTTATGGGCTTTAAAAAAGAAGACACCTGTACCATGTCAGATATAGATTTGAAATGTATTACATTTTGAGTTTGTATCCCAATACTTCACTTTATATACATCACAGAAAACTAAAATATAACAAAACGGTTTGACATAGAAACACCAGATTTTCATCGTAAAAAAAAAACTTTATTAATGAGAACATTATAACAAATATCAATAATGTTCCACCCATGAGGCCAAAGAGGGTGCTTTTGGCCATTGACTGCAGGAAAGGGCTACATCATTCTCTTGTAGATATTGTCAATGCTAATGCTTCAACTTTTCAGTGCGAAGACATTCTGTATGTCTAAAGGGAATTCAATACCGTACACCAGCAAAAGTTTATGAAGTATTTGTACAGAGTAGTATTCAGAAAGTTCTTTACAGGGAGATAGCAGCTATGCACATTCAACTGAGATGTTCTTGAGAAGAGAACACAAATATTTCTTTCACTATACTCAACACCACCACTATTTTCTTTACTTTTCTCCATGAGGTCATACAATAGGCTACATACAAACAGGCCACAAATAACATATAACTTACATGTCAGACGGAGAAAAGAAATAGGGGTGAGAAAGAGAAATCTACAACAAAAGTCAAACAAAATAAAAGTGTGATGATGCCGCCATATGTTTCCTCTCTCAGGTGGTCATTTTGATTGTGTTTCAGTTTAGCACTGGACAGCTGTAGATTAATATCAGCTTCTGACAAAAGTGATGAAAGACAAGCGAGGGGTTGAGGGTCTCTCTCCCTTCCCAGAGAGCCACTAACAAAGGACTCTTTTCAGAGAGATTATTTTTCAATAATCATGGAACCGTTTTAGACCCGTTTGGGTCAATGAATTAGCCTACTGCATGTAGGCTAAGTGAAAAATGATTGATGAGTTTTAAAACTATCAGTATGTCGGCAATGTGTTCTTATAACATAATTGTTATTGGTAGACTACCATCAAAGTGTGGGCTATTCAGCGTCAACTGGGCTATAGCCTACTATCATCAACTTGTCTAGGTGGCATGTAGGCAAAAAATAACATTGCATAATAGATTGGTGTGTAGCATAGCCGCGGGAAGTAAGGGTGCTGAGGGTGCTGTAGCACCCCCTGCAAAATCAAATGGAAAAAATAAAAATATATAAATAAAACAAAAGTACTATATGTATTAGCGGACTGATACAGCCATCTGCAGCGCGGGAGAAATGTGCCCCCCCACCACCACAAAACATCTTCCCACGGCTATGGTGTGTAGGCAAAAACAGACCAGTAGCAGTTTGAGTGTGCCACCCAGAACTGTCAGAATATAAGTCACAAGTCTTGTTTCCAAGCCGTCGGCACCACGTGGGTAACTCTGAGCGCGAGCCAGCTGGTCCTCTGGAACATGCGATGGGACACACGATAGCCTTTCGTGTCGCTATTAGGAATATTTGTGAGGTTAACATATAATCTAAAAGCAGGAACTCATAAAGTCTTGCTTGCTAATTAGAGATAGAGTGGAGCTGTCATTCACATTATCCTAAAAACACACAGACCTCCATTTCCTTATACGGAGAGTGTGATCTGGGTCCAGGTGTCACTATGTGTGACCTTCAGCAGTGGCGGGACAATGATCTAAACCAGATCAGTCAGGTCCAGTACAGCAGACTGGACCTGACCTATCACAAGACGTTTTGATCACAGTGTGTATACATTACTTTAGGATTGTTCTTTATGTGTTTTTAGGGGGTAGATTAGTTTTAATATTGCAGATTGATTGTGGCTTCCATCAATGTAATTGTCTGCATAATTTACAATCGCCCATATATATATATATATTTATATAAAATACGTATATATATATATATATATAAATTATAAAGGAAAATATATAAAATAAATATATATATATATATATTTTATATATTTTCCTTAATTATTTTCCCCTAACCCTACCACCCCTCCCCTAACTGGAGTAAACTAATGGACAACAACACTTAGTCTTCTACTTCCAGCTTATACATACTATACATATTTTACAGACACAATCTATTTTACAATAGTTATCTTTTGTTTGTTTTTAGTCTCATCCTTCAGCTATCCCCAACCCCTCCCATCTATCTCTGAAGACCATCCAGTTTTGATTTCTATTTGCCATATATTTTTAACTGTGACTCTTTAGGCGTCTTTGCAGCAATAGGCTATGCTATGGGCCTAAGCCCTATGTAAATGGATTTTTGTATATGGATAGACAGGCTATCATATTACAGCATGCGTTCTCCAAGAAGAAAAAGTTCTTAAATTGGCCTTCTCACTATGGTCTCGTAAAAGTGGAAACCACACTGTGAACAGGTTATTTGTGTTTGCCAAGATTGAAGGTATCCATCAACACATACTATATCATTTTAGTGTGCTTAACATTACATTTTCCCCTGTATAGTTTGTCTCAACCATGCAAAAACATTCTCCACTTCTGTAAAAAGTGCATCTGATATATTCCACCCTGGAACGAGGCTTGCATTATAATATAATCTTAGAGAGTTGAAATATGATTGTTAACACATGCCAGGCTAAATGGCAGCAGGCATAGTGTTTTTTAATTTAGTCCATTAATTAATAACAGTCTGATCTCTCTCACACCCTCAGCTTCACCATCCCAAGCACTGGCTGCCATGCTCTGCTCTCATTGCCACAGTCAGTTCTCTCTGGGCAGCGTGCCACCTCTCAGATTAGCGTTCAGCCTTTTCTCCATCATAGTCATACAGAGTATAGGGCTTGTGGTGGGTCTATTGCTACATAAACGCAAGACAAGATCACTTACATGAACCACCTGAGAGACTGGTAGTGTGCTACATGCAGCCGTGTTGCAGTAATGCCTTATTTTCCAACTCTGTTCATCTTGATTTGAGAGGAACCCTCATGACCCCTCATGACCCCCACTATATCATGTCATCTCTTTAGCCTCTGTTTCTTTTTTTGTCTCTCTTTCTTTATGGCTCAGGAATCCATCCTTGAATTCAGATGAATGAATGCAGGCTGTTTATGAAAGAAATAAAAATCAATGGTGGGCCCTTGTAATGCACTGACAGTAAACTATATAAATTAGTGGGCCATTAAAAAGGTCACAGGTCAATAGTTTGAAAAGATAACTATTGACAACATGAGCAACTCCTACAGCATACAGTATGTCAATAATTCATAAGGTATGCCCAATAATCTTTCCAAAAATGAAGGCAGGATCTTTTAAAATGATTAGTACAGTATATAATCATCTGTGTTTGTGAGCTTGCCTTTGTATTTAAACACTTTGATAATACAAATTCCTAGGGATCATATTGTAGAACGTTCTTTGCTCATGAAATGAATTAATGTCGAGGGCCACATGAAACCTCCTGGCGGGGCTCTGTGATAGTACTGTTGTAATGCCTGCTACTTGGCCCTCTCACCACCATTGAACATAGGAATTGGATGTTGGAGTTTGTGTGATAATGCCTCTCCCTGGTTGTAGAGGAATGCCAACCACGCTAATGCTGAAGTTGTAGAGCAGCTCTATATGACATTCAGACCATGCACGTGTGCCACATGGCTGCCGATTCTCACACCATGGCCATTGGCATTTTTCACATTAGTCAACATAAGCACTACAAATGCGTACTTGGAACCCTGTCCACACAGGAGCATCCTGGAGCAAACTGTTTTTGAAATGTGTTCTTAAGTGGATCATTTATCCAAGGATGCTATTGATTTGAATGTATTTCAAAGCCAGCAAAACAGAATACCCATCTACATACTACATAGCTAGAGTGACTCAACATCCACCAAGAGTATCTGTATTTCTTTAAGTTTGACCTCAAACTGACATTCCAGGTCTCAGGATGGACAAAGGATGTTCCTGAACTAACAGCTGATATAAGACCATCAAAAGCATTTTAGTCAACTGGTGTGATGGGGACGTGTATTCTCCTCTAGGGTCTACTTTAGAATGGTTTATGACAACACATGGTGATAGGCACTGATGCCATTTTGAACTCACAAAGATCTGAAGGCATGTCGTTAATCATGTAAAACATACAAGGGTCAATCCACGAAATGAGTTCCTTTCGGGTAGTAAAAAAATAATAAACACTGCACACTGCTGCTCATGCTCCCAGGTGATTTTATTATTACAACGTTTCCACCGTTAGATCTCCATCAGGCTCCATATCCCAGATGGGGGTGGAAGGTCCTATATATAGGGGCAGTACTCAGTGACATCACTCCCTAAAACAGGACGTAAAAAATATATAACATAGGTTCTCAATATCAGCATTCAATGTATCAAAATATATGAGCATACATGAGGAATGTGATCAATATTTTGGGTAGTGTAACTTGGTGAAAAATGTATATTTTATTTCACCCATTAAGTGCAAAATAAAGTAATAGGGTTGACCGTAACAGGGTTGACCGTAACAGGGTTGACCGTAACAGGGTTGACCTGTTGACCGTAACAGGGTTGAAGATGTCATCTTAAATCAGCCATAGGGATTGATGTGTTATGCTCGACCCATTAAGTTTTCCACCAGAAAATGGCCAAAAAGAGTATAACCAGCTCACCTGCTTTTATACTATGATTGATGATCAGATGTTCAAATGATTTAAAAAGGAATAGTTTCACCATATTAAAACAAGTGTTCAGTTCATGCAACAGAGTTGACCTTAAAACGAGGGACAGGTTTTTTTTAACCTTGAACTAAATCACTAATAACATGAAATAAATATTAACACACACACAGACTAGATAAATCAAAATTTGTGGGGCAGAATCTGTGGGGAAGAAGTGTCTACTTTTACTTAAATGTCTAATTGTACTACTTTTACTTTGCACCAATGCACATCCATCTCAGCATTGATCCATCTCAGCACAATATCCTATTTCACTGCAGCGCTCACTGTTTGCATGTTAACTGGGCTGGAACACTCTTAACAATGGAAAGGAATCCTCATGTCTTGTTCTAAGAATGCCTCACATATCTAATACGCTTTGCTACAGTCCTCTGGATGGGAGAAACAAAGTCAGTGGTTACAAATGACTGACAAAGTTACACTGGAAGGTAAAAGATCTTGTGCCATGAAAGAGGCCTCAAAGACAAATAGTTGACATGGGAGTCTTTTTTAAGCTATTTTGTGTGGAGCTCTGATGGACACAACAGCCATCTAAAACAATGGGTGGGGGACAGACAACGAAATCGTAAAAAAACACACTTTCACATCCAACCATCAAAAGCAAAGTAAAAGCTTCAGAGTCATGAACTTCAGCCACAAAAGGATTGACTTTCCACCTGCAGCCTGAGAAATCACTGGTTTTATTCCATAGCTGCATTTAGCTTTTTCCTATCCATAGCCTGCCACTTTAGCCAACAACAACTGTCACCTTCCCCCCCTGGAGTGTGTACAGTGAGAGAGACTGTAACTGAATGTGAGTTTCCACACAAACACAGAGTTTCTCTGGAACTGGAGCCCCTTGGTGAAATACATGCATCAACAAAGTCATTGACAACCCACATTAACAAATCACAAATTGTATGATCTTGTTGTCAGAATCTGCAATTACTGACCAGAAATGTGGGACATTAAAAGAGAGATGAAAAAGGAGGTAGTATGGAAAAACAGCTGTGGTGGTCGCCGGCCAAGACTCCACTGCCAAAACTGTCCGTCGCTGAATAAAACAATTCTTTTTGGAAAACATACAGTAGGGTGATTTTTAGTGAGGTTTGTTTATGCCTATTTGGGGTAATTCACAACACGGTCATCTGTGAACTTGAAAATGCCAACAATGTATACAGAATACATGCCAATATGAAGTTAATTTAGATCCATTACATGCTTTTACATTTTTAGTAAACATATTCAGCAGACTTTCAGGTGTACCCATCTAGAGAGTCTGGTTTACAGTATTAGAACAGATAGAAGAGCCATTCTCTATCAGAATCCCCTAGAACAGGGGTATTCAACTCTTACCCTACGAGGTCCGGAGCCTGCTGGTTTTCTGTTCTACCTAATAAGTAATTGCACACCCCTGGTGTCCCAGGTCTAAATCAGTCCCTGATTAGAGGGGAACAAAGAAAAAAAGCAGTGGAACCGGCTTCTAGGTCCAGATTCGAGTTTGAGGGCTTGAGAGAGTAAATACATTTAGAGTGCACTGAATATTTCATAGTTAGCTGTTATGGGTCAGGCCTTGCATAAAAATGTAATTCCAAAAAACTCAAATGCAGTGAATGCATTATTTATTTTCATACACTTTCTTCTAGAGCTCAGATTGAATTCCCCTGCTTGGTGTGATTACTTCCCTTTTAAATGATATGTATACAGAGGACCACCTCCCAGTGGGATATAATTTGAGGCAGCGTTTAAAGTGATGTGCCACACATTGAGCTCCAGGATTAAAGGACCACTTCATTCCTGCAAATTAAGACGGCAGATTGAGATGGAAAACTCTGATTTTCAGAGGGAAGCAGCTGGTTACATAAATCATACTCATATGAGCGGAGGTGAGCTTATACAGTTTGCTGCTCCTATTTCATACACCCCCTCAGTGCATTCTGACCACCTCTACTTACACTCACTGCCTCCAAGGGCAGAGAATCACACACAACCAAACTAACACACATGTCCCCGATTTCCTCTGTTGTGCCATCAAGCACAAGCAGGGCAGCAGTTCAGATGGCGTGAAAGGATCTACAGTGCCTTCAGAAAGTATTCACACCCCTTGACTTATACCATATTTAGTTATGTTACAGCCTGAATTCAACATTTATTAAATGTATTGATTTTCTCTCACCCATTTACACACAATACCCCATAATGATAAAGTGAGAACATGTTTTTAGACATTTTAAGTCAAAACTGTAACTTGGCCACTCAAAAACATTGAATGTCGTCTTGGTAAGCAACTCCAGTATAGATTTGGCCTTGTGTTTTAGGTTATTGTCCTGCTGAAGGGTTTCTCCTCTAGGATTTTGCCTGTGCTTAGCTTTATTCCGTTTCTTTTTATTTAAAAAAAACTCCCTAGTCCTTGCCGTGAGGCATCCAACACCATGCTTAAGATATGAAGAGAAGTACTCATGTGTTGAGTTGGATTTGCCCTAAACATAACGCTTTGTATTCAGGACATGAAGTTAATTTCTTTGCCATATTTATAGCACTTTTACTTTAGTGCCTTATTGCAAACAGGATGCATGTTTTGGAATATTATTTTTCTGAACAGGCTTCCTTCTTTTCACTTGATAATTTAAGTTAGTTTTGTCGAGTAATTACAATGTTGATCCATCCTCAGTTTTCTGTTATCACAGCCATTAAACTCTGTAACTGTTTTAAAGTCACCATTGGCCTTAAGGTTGAAATCCTTGAGTGGTTTTCTTCCTCTCCAGCCTCTCCGGTAACTGAGTTAGGAAGGACGCCTGTATCTTTGTAGTGACTGGGTGTAATGATACACCATCCAAAGTGTAATTAATAACTTCACCATGCTCAAAGGGATATTTATTGTATTTTTTTTTACCCCTTTTTCTCCCCAATTTCGTGGTATCCAATTAGTAGTTACTGTCTTGTCTCATTGCTGCAACTCCTGTACGGACTCGGGAGAGGCGAAGGTCGAGAGCCGTGCGTCCTCCGAAACACAACCCAACTAAGCCGCACTGCTTCTTGACACAATGCCCACTTAACCCGGAAGCCAGCCGCACCAATGTGTCGGAGAAAACACCGTACACCTGGCGACCATGTCAGCGTGCACTGCGCATGGCCCGCCACAGGAGTCGCTAGAGCGAGATGGGACAAGAACATCCCTGCCGGCCAAACCCTCCCTTAACCCGGATGACGCTGGGCCAATTGTGCGCCTACAGTACACTCTTGGTCGGCCTGATTTACGAGACTCTGTGGCTCCGTCTGTACAGTGTGCCGTGCTACAGGGGAACAGCAGTGTGGCCACCGGGTCCTCCGGACCAGCTGTTTCAGAAGCTCTCAGAGGCAGTGAAAGTTTGCCCTCTGGACGAGCTCCCTCTGCCAAAATGTCAGTGTCATATCGCATCTGCAGGATAAATTGTTCCCATCAATTGTAATCACTTTATTTTTAAGATGATGGATACTGCGTCTGCACCAGCCGCCAGATTCTTTGAACTGTGCGGTTTGTGATTAGTAGTATATCTCCCTTCTAAAAGAGGCAGACCCTGTCTGACAGACATGTTTTGACTGTATATATAACTGTGGTCTTTGTTTGATTTTTTAAATAGTGTTTTTGGCAAAGATTCTTTATATTTTACTGTAGTCTTTGTTTGATAAAAAAAAAATGGTTGTATATTTTGTTGTAGTTGTTTGATTTTTGAAATAGTTTTTTTAGTAAAGATTCTTTATATTTCAATATAGTCTGTTAGATTTTTTAACTATTTTCTTTGGTTAAAAATTCTTGATATATCACTGTTCGTTTGATTTTTGAAATAGGTTTTTTGGTGAAGGTTCTTGATATTTTACCTTAGTTTGAGTTTTTAAATCGTTTTTTTGGAACAATTCTTATTTCTTTTGTCAGTTTCATGCAATTCTGCACATTTTGCCATGGGGCGTAGAGAAAATGTTGCAGTTTTAAAGCAAGTTGGCTGCAATTCTACACATTTTGCCATGAGGTGGAGAAAATATTTTGCAATTGTATAGGACTTTAACTCAAATTCTGCTCATTTTGCCATGGCGCGGAGAGAAAAATGTGCAGTTTTACAGCTAATTTCCTGCAACTCTACACATATTGCCAGAGGGTAGAAATGTTAGCAGTTGTTAATATGATATCTGAGTGAGAGTGACTAACAAAATCAATAGGGGCACCCGGTCGGTAATTCGACCTTGATTACTACAAGTTTAGATAGCTGGCCGCTAGCCTAATTTACCAATCCCAAGACATTTAGCTGACATGGGCTAATTGAGTGACTGTCAGTGGCTGACATAAGAGAAAAACTGCTGATGCAAAACCACATTTCAAAATTGCACCTTGTATTCTACTATTCTAACTCTCAACAGTAAGTTGACACCCCGACTGAGTTCTTTAAAAAGATCTTTGGTGATAAACTGCATGTGCAACAATTTACTTTACCTGAATACATGAGGGGAGTGGAAAGTTGCCATAACACAGGATCTCTCTGACATAGATACTGTATTTGAGGAACAACATGTTGATTTCTGTTTGTTGCTGTAATTGATAATGCACAAGAATCAAACAATGTGTTTGCATGTGTGCGTGTTGGTGTAGGTGTGAGGATCATAGGGGAAGACAGAGAGAAAAAAGGGCCTCTCTCTCACACCTTTAGACCGGCGCTGTCTGTCCATGGTGGGTGAGGAATGTTGAGAGCCGGGGAACTAGAGTGCTGGATCCCACACAATGCCAGGATTAAGTATCAGCTATTCCAAATGTCAACAATTCTTCACTCTCCAAAGCCACAGCACTTTTTCATGTCCCATGACCTCCGGACTTGCTGTGATAAAGGTAAACAAACATGGTCTTACCTGGCCAGGTAACATAAAACCCCCCAACATCCTGCTCTGGCACCCCGTAGAGCCCAGGTCCAAGCCCCCCTACCATTAGGGTTGTTCCCCGGGAGTGGGGGGGGGGGGATTTGGGAAGCAATGAGAGGGTGCCTGGGGGAGGCATAATGGAGCTCAACAGTCAGAACGAAAAAGAGGGGAGGAAACAACAGAAGAGAGCAGAGACAGAGGAAAGAAAGAGTAGGGGATGAGAAGAGATTGGTGAGGTGTGAAGGTGAGGTATGCTGAGAGCACTTCGCCTGCGAGGATCCTCCACAAGCTCAAGAAAATAGTAGAGCCTGACAGGTGATCGATTGAGACAAGAAGATTGAGACAAGAAGAACAAAGAGGGTCGATTGAGACAAGGGATCGATTGAGACAAGAAGAACAGAGAGGGTCTTGGGAGGTTAGACTAAGAGGGTAGACCGAGAGGAGGAAGTGCATAGAGGATTTTGTCTTTCTTTGTAAGGGGGTTGTTTGATAAGAACATAGAGATTTTAATGATTGTCCTCGATATGGGAGCAGTGTTAATGTCAGAGGAGCCAAAGATTTCAAAGGTAGAGCAAAGAGCATACAGTGGGGGAAAAAAGTATTTGATCCACTGCCGATTTTGTACGTTTGCCCACTGACAAAGAAAGGATCAGCCTATAATTTTAATGGTAGGTTTATTTGAACAGTGAGAGACAGAATAACAACAAAAATATACAGAAAAATGCATGTCAAAAATGTTATAAATTGATTTGCATTTTAATGAGGGAAATAAGTATTTGACCCCCACTCAATCAGAAAGATTTCTGGCTCCCAGGTGTCTTTTATACAGGTAACGAGCTGAGATTAGGAGCACACTCTTAAAGGGAGTGCTCCTAACTGCAGCTTGTTACCTGTAAAAAAGACACCTGTCCACAGAAGCAATCAATCAATCAGATTCCAAACTCTCCACCATGGCCAAGACCAAAGAGCTCTCCAAGGATGTCAGGGACAAGATTATAGACCTACACAAGGCTGGAATGGGCTACAAGACCATCACCAAGCAGCTTGGTGAGAAGGAACATTTGGTGCGATTATTCGCAAATGGAAGAAACACAAAAGAACTGTCAATCTCCCTCGGCCTGGGGCTCCATGCAAGATCTCACCTCGTGGGGTTGCAATGATCATGAGAACGGTGAGGAATCAGCCCAGAACCACACGGGAGGATCTTGTCAATGATCTCAAGGCAGCTGGGACCATAGTCACCAAGAAAACAATTGGTAACACACTACGCCGTGAAGGACTGAAATCCTGCAGTGCCCGCAAGGTCCCCCTGCTCAAGAATGCATATACATGCCTGTCTGAAGTTTGCCAATGAACATCTGATTGATTCAGAGGACACCTGGTGAAAGTGTTGTGGTCAGATGAGACCAAAATGGAGCTCTTTGGCATCAACTCAACTTGCCGTGTTTGGAGGAGGAGGAATGCTGCCTATGACCCCAAGAACACCATCTCCACCGTCAAACATGGAGGTGGAAACATTATGCTTTGGGGGTGTTTTTCTGCTAAGGGGACAGGACAACTTCACCGCATCAAAGGGACGATGGACGGGGCCATGTACCGTCTAATCTTGGGTGAGAACATCCTTCCCTCAGCCAGGGCATTGAAAATGGGTCGTGGATGGGTATTCCAGCATGACAATGACCCAAAACACACGGCCAAGGCAACAAAGGAGTGGCTCAAGAAGAAGCACATTAAGGTCCTGGAGTGGCCTAGCCAGTCTCCAGACCTTAATCCCATAGAAAATCTGTGGAGGGAGCTGAATGTTCGAGTTGCCAAATGTCAGCCTCGAAACTTTAATGACTTGGAGAAGATCTGCAAAGAGGAGTGGGACAAAATCCCTCCTGAGATGTGTGCAAACCTGGTGGCCAACTACAAGAAATGTCTGACCTCTGTGATTGCCAACAAGGGTTTTGCCACCAAGTACCTAGTCATGTTTTGCAGAAGGGTCAAATACTTATTTCCCCCATTAAAATGCAAATTATTTTATAACATTTTTGGCATGCGTTTTTCTGAATTTTGTTGTTGTTGTTATTCTGTCTCTCACTGTTCAAATAAACCTACCATTAAAATGATAGACTGATCATTTCTTTGTAAGCGGGCAAACGTACAAACTCAGCAGGGGATCAAATACTTTTTTCCCCCACTGTAAACATGTGACATACTTGTTTACCGAAGGCCTTATTTAAGTATGTAGAGCAAGAAGGCTTTTATTAGATGTTTTATTACAAACAACAACAACAAAAAACATCAACAATAAATACATTAACTCAACAACAACAAAACAACAACTAAAATGATCCTATGACTGGCAATCGGGAGCACATTTAACTTGAGACCTTTCCTCTGTCTACGTACTCAGGTCCATCCCACTTCAAGTATTATTTAGTCCTACATGTCAGTACAATCTTGACACCTCACATTTTCTTTTGCAATCATGTATAATAGTGTTTGACAGTTATTTTGAATGAATCCAATATCAACATACACTGAGTGTACAAAACATTAAGAACACCTGCTCTTTTTTATTTATACCATTATTTTACCAGGTAGGTTGACTGAGAACACATTCTCATTTACAGCAACAACCTGGGGAATAGTTTCAGGGGATGAATGAGCCAATTGTAAACTGGGGATGATTAGGTGGCTGTGATGGATAGATTGGGAATTTAGCCAGGACACCAGGGTTAACACCCATACGATAAGTGCAATGGGATCTTTAATGATCTCAGAGAGTCAGGACACCCGTTTAACATCCCATCTGAAAGACGGCACCCTACACAGGGCAGTGCCCTGGGGCATTGGGATATTTTTTAGACCAGATAGAGTGCCTCCTACTGGACCACCAACACCACTTCCAGCAGCATCTGGTCTCCCATCCAGGGACCGACCAGGACCAACCCTACTTAGCTTCAGAAGCAAGCCAGCAGTGGGATGCAGGGTGGTATGCTGCATGTCTTTCCATGACAGACTGACCATGACAGACTGACCAGGTGTATCCAGGTGAAAGCTGTGATCCCTTATTGATGTCACTTGTTAAATCCACTTCAAATCAGGTAAGGAGACAGGTTATAAATAATCATTTTTAAGCCTTGAGACAATTGAGACATGGATTGTGTATGTGTGCCATTCGGAGGGGGAATGGGCAAACAAAAGATTTAAGTGCCTTTGAACGGGGTATGGTAGTAGGTGCCAGGCGCACCAGTTTGAGTGTGTCAAGAACTGCAACGATTCTGGGTTTTTCATAATCAACAGTTTCCCATGTGTATCAAGAATGGTCCAACACCCAATGGACATCCAGCCAACTTGACAGAACATTGGGAAGCATTGGAGCCAACATGGGCCAGCATCCCTGTGGAGTGCTTTCGACACCTTGTAGAGTCCATGTCCCAATGAATTGCAGGCTGTTCTGAGGGCAAAAGGGGTGAAACTGAATATTAGGAAGGTGTTCCTAATGTTTTGTACACTCAGTGTATAAGTGATGTTACATCGTTCACACAGAGTTGATGGTTTATGGGAAGGGGGGGTCAGGGACGCTGATTAAATGTGTTTTTAATGTCAACCCAAACCATGCAACACAGTCACACCCCACTCTGTCTGTTACTGGGCAGCTCATTGGTACTATAACTGTATGGAATTGGATTTGCAGTCTTCATTCATACATAGGGATTTTAAGTCTCGAGGTTGGGCTCATTCAGGAGAATCACCTTATGATCTTAGCAGCTGTAACGGTTGTCGTCGGGAATAGAGGACCAAAACGCAGCAGGAATGTGGATGCTCATCTTGTTATTTATTTTAAATAAAGAGAACACCAAAATAACAAAAACCGAAGAACGCACGAACAACAAAACAGTCTTGTCATGCTCACACAGGCAAAACAAGAAACAATCTCCCATAACACTACACCAAACAATTACCCATATATAGGACTCTCAATCAGAGGCAACAAGACAGCACCTGCCTCCAATTGAGAGTCCAACCCCCCATTAACCTACACATAGAAATACCACAAACCAGAAAGAACATAGAAATACAAAACATAGAACATAGACCAAAACCCGGAAATAATAAATCAAACACCCTACTACATAAATCACCACCCCGAACCACATAAACAAAATACCCTCTGCCACGTCCTGACCAAACTACAATAACAAATAACCCTTATACTGGTCAGGACGTGACAGCAGCAAACATGGGACTCTGTTTTCTGTGTATGTCAAGTTCAGGGACTGTAACAACAGCCTGCTAAACATTTAATTCAATGGTATGACTTATACATGAACATTTATAACTGACTGGCCAAATATCAAAAACATGATCCGATTGGGCCATATCTCATGTAAGACAAAGGGCATTTTGTGAGTTATGTCGGCTGTTATGTACAACCTTTCCGTGCTAGAGCTATGCAGGTTGGAATTACAGCGACAGGGTTGAAAGTGAGAACACGTGGTGCAAAGTGAAGGAGTAAGACAACACAGGGGCAAGGATTGATGCTGAAATGCTACTGGCTGTGACACACGTAGGCCCAGTGTTGGCCAGGACACAGCCGGGCCGCGGCCGGTTCTGATGAACAGGTGGGCATAGCGCCTGTCAGCCTGCTGGAGATTGATGCTGTGGGTTAGAGCGAGGCCGGGTATTCTCTTACAGCGTAGACAGCTGTGCTGGGCTCTGCCTCGATGTGTTGTCTTTTACCACAACGGGACACTCTGGAGCCTTGGGTAATGGGCCAGTTGAACTCTGAGGGCCTTCTGAGTCAGGGACGGATTGTTGCACCTCTCTCTCTCGTAGTTTATTTGATTGTCTGAAGGTTGATATACAGTGTGAAGGGGATAGTTGCCATTGAGAGACAGACACTTCTAGAATAAAGGAGTCATACAATAATAGTCCTCATTATTCGCATGAAGATTAATTTCAACATGTGTTGTACCCAATAAACTGGGCCTATGTTACTAAACTAAACCAAACTAGCATTTTAGAATAATTTGGTCACACTTTGCAGTACACAGGCCTTGTGCCAGAGGTACAGCAATAGAATATCCTATGTAATTACTGTGTTATATTACAGGAATGAAGCATGTAGTTACAGAATATCTATTGCATTTTTTTATATGTGTTATACAGAGCATTTTTGCATTTTTGCTTTCAGTTGTTTGTGTTTACTTGTTAAACCAAATTAGCAGAAGTGAGTTCTATGTAATCACATACTTGCTTTGGCTTACATTATTTTCTTTCTTTGACGATTTTTTTCCCTTCTATGATCTGGAAACAACATGGTCTGTCTGCTCTGCCATTCTACCTTTATGTGCTACAATGAATAACAAGAATATAATTGATTTTGTTTATTGGGAGTGCAACATTCTTAGAATTACTTGTCGTATTTGACAGCAAGGCAATTACAGTATAGAGGTACAGAACCATCAGAAACCCCATTTCGTGTCATAAATAAGTGAAAATAGAAGAAACTCAAAAGATAACCTATCAAAGCTTTGTAATTAAGAAACCTGAGCAAGTGAATTTGTGTGACTGACCGGTAATGATCAACATGCTTTCATGTCCAGTTTGTGGGTTTGCAAGCTTGGGTGAATTAAAATTCCATATCCCTCAAATGTTTACAGTAGCTTGTTGCCTCCTGTCTCTACTGCAGAGATGAAGGTGTGCTGGGGACAGCTGTATTTAAACTCTCCTTTGGTGTTGTCCCATCTCAACAACAATATCTCAAAAGAGGATGCACTTGATTGTTGCACACAGAGGAAGGCTATACACAGGTCTGGGAGAAATAAATAATCCACTTATTTTTGTCAATGGAACCTATAGGAACACATATGAACCCCTGTAAGAGACGCCAGCATCACAGTAATTACACAAGTAACAGCTTCTCTATGGCATGGAATGTCTTTGTTGCCAGTTGAGGCCTTCACCCGTTTTCAGTCTGAAATGAAGAATTCAAGAATTCTAAAACCTCAGCCGTATTTGGCTGCAGTGGTGCCTCTCTCTGGTTCAGTCCCAAATGGCACCTTATTCCCTATATAGTGCACTACTTTTGACCAGAGCCCTAGGGCCCTGGCAGTCTCTACACAAATTAATACTGAAAATGAACAGAGGAAGAATTTCTGAAGAGTTCAGTGAACTACAATTCTACATGAAATCTTCCCCCACACATATTCTTTTAGCTATTCTATCTTTGCATTGATCTTGTAACTTGTAATGATAAAAGTCCATCACAGTTTACTACTCATATCTCAAATCCAGATCTCACAAACCAATGTGGCATTGTTGGAACACTGGTTTACAGGCTACAATATTACATTATTATTTCTGAGCTGCTGCTGCTAACAATGGGACAGCGTACCTTCAGACTACCTGTCCTATGTCAGCTCACGCTTGCTCCATCTCAAGGCTTTTATTGGTTAACACAAAATCCTTCTATCCTTCAGTCTTTTCCATATTCAACTATTGAAATCGTGTAAAATATATTGCTGCAGTATAGGGCTGAGTTCAAAGATGGAAGTGGATGTGAATGAAAGCATACAGCATTGTCCAATGCATCCCTTTCATCCCTGGAAGACAGTCCCTTCTCCTTCTGTTGGCTTTTAAAAAGCCTCATCTGAAAGTCCAAACAGATAGGAGAGTTGTACGACAGAACAGCACCAATCAGTATCTTATTCCTAATCGGCCATGTGATAACATGTGGTTTGTATTTTACTTACATCTGTCTTGTATTGTGTATTGACCTTTCTTCATCGTTATGCCTTTAATATCCGGTTTGATTCCAAACCGAACAAGACAACAAACAAGCACTGTCTTAATGATAACGGTAGTCGAAGTCTATATGAAAGATTTAGCTTACAGCTTTGACTTGCATTCCACCACATGGTGGTTTATGTAACAAGCACTTATCAAGTGGAAATATTTTCATTGCCAGTTAAGAGGACTTAGTGGGTAGTGTGAGATTGTTTACAGATCCCTGTAATTATCTGGTACAATAGCTGCATTTGTAAATTTTTCGGCCGATTTTGAACACAATGTGAGTGTGTGATGGCTTCAAGACAACGAAATGAATTAGGTGTAAGTAAATCGTTTTGTATGATAAAGGGGGGACCCTACCAGGTAAAATACTCACTCTGCCACCCTTCTTTTTCATGCCCACTCATCTGTCTAAAACAGAGATACTGTAGGAATTAAGTTAATGAGAGGACTCTGTCAGTAAGAATAATGGCAAGGCTAAAAAGATATAACCCCTGATTCGCCTATCAGAGAAGTGAGCCCCACTCAGCCAACTCCAGCAATGACTGAAATGGCAAATGACTCTGTAAAGCCCAAAACCAGCGAGTCACGCCACAAATCTTCTTGTCAAGAAGCTGTTTTATGTCATGGACAGCTTTCGTGTTTCAACTACTGCCAGTCACATAGAAAGAGACATAACAACCAAGGTCTCAACAGCATTCCATCTTTGTTTTCAGAGAACTGATATATTGCAGCTTGGTCTGCAATCTTCTTGCTAATTAAGGGGAAAATGTGCTCAATATACCAATGTACAAACAACATTTAAAAAAGTAGAATTCAGAGGTGCTGGACAGTTCACTTGTAGATGTGATATGGCGTTTGTCCATGCATTTTTGTGCTTTGGAAGTTTTGTGCCATTCTATTTTCCATGCATTAGCATATATAACCAATATAGCTATTCCCAAGTTGAATTTAAAATAAACTGTTTACTATCAAATTGTTTGGATTTGTGATTCATAGGGTCAGTCTGCAGTTGCAATCTGCAGTTGCTGCATCCATTTCTGGACTCTTATTTTAATGACATATAACCATTGATTCTTGAAGGATATACACTGTACCTTACAAATGCCCATAGTCGCGGGAAGCAGGGGTGCTGATGGTTCTGCAGCACCCCCTGAAAAATCAGAATAAAAAGGTTGATAAAACAACAACAAAAATTGTTACAAAAAAATCAACAACAAAAAGTTGTGCACTGGGACCTTTACTAGTTCTATATTAGCAGACTGATATAGCCATCTGTAGTGCACTCAACAACAACAACAAAAATATTCTGCCATTTCTCCAGCCCCATGCTTCAGCTATTTACCAAAACATTGGCTGGGCAACCGCTTTGTTGTATTTTGAACTGCCGATTGTCCCTTTAAGGGAAGTTTATGCAGTTGTCCCAAGATGGGTGGGCTTAATGCTTTAGGTGGTTTACAAGTATGAAATAAATTATATTGCAATTAGATTTGAGGATATTTCTTCAAAGAGTTCAGAAACTAATCAGATGTTTTTTTTTTAGATTTCTTTAAAATAATTGTAAAAATCTATTTCACTTACAAAGCACTGCTTTATGATCTATGGCTGTGGACTGCAGCCAAGGGTAAGAAACAGCGCAGCCTAGTGTGAAAATATGGAGGACACACATTTTCAATGGTACCAGCAAGTCAAGGACTTTCAGTGAACTATACTGTAGGTTCTCAACGTTTCATCATTCCTACATGAATTATATGGAAAGCAGACATTGTAACAGTTTCAAGTGTGTTTTGATATTGAAAATGATATCCATGATTTGTTTATCGAATGTAGGACTATTCATGTTTTTCATGTGGGCAAATTGTGAATGTCAAAAATATTCCATCAAATAATGCATGGAGAGTACGCACAGTAACAAGAACCAATGAATTCTTAGGCTCAAAATGTGGCTGAAGAAATTAGATTTGTAAACAACTTCACAGCTGAAAAACAAGTGAACAGGTTAACCATTTTCTTAACTGGTGGATATAAAACAAAATGAAACTCCTCTCCAAACAAATAAAATAGCAGACCATTGGATACAATTATAATTGTGTTGTGGAATTAACATTAAAAAGTGTTTTGGCTTTTGTATAATAAAAATGAAATGTAACCTTGAGCGAGACCATTGCAAAGAAAGCCTCAACCCTTCTTTTCATTAAAAGAGAGACACTTTAAATTGTGGTCTGAAAATGGGATATTGATTTAGCACAAGCCTTGAATAGCGAAGTGCCCTCACCTCTCTACTGAAACCTTGGAAAAAGTACTATTGTACTTTTGTCATTATAGGACAGACATTGGTGCCCTTGAACTTTAAAAACTACAACAACATGGACGTGTGTATTCTCTCCAATTCTATTCAGTTTAAACAAGTCATATGAAGACCCCTAAATCTAGTGTTAGAATAACGAAATCAAATGCAATTTCTTCATTCATAGTGCTTCATTTCACCCACCATTTCTGCTCTCAGAGTCATAACATTAAGAATGCATGATAGAATGTGCAAGATGTGTAAAAAACTCACATGTGGAAAGATAACCAGCCTTGATTCAGTCTAACGAAAGAGAAAACAGGCACAGTATGACAAGGACTATAAGATAAATCTTCACCAAAGCTGTTGGTGCATGAAAGATAACCATAACCATCTAGACATTATTATCGTAATTATTTTTATTTTATTGATGGTAATTTGATTTAGTTATTGCAATCTGCTTTCAGCTGGCAATAATTTTGGGATAATGGTGAATATGCTGCAAGCTTGGTGCATATTGAGAACCATTCAGCTGTAATTGGTGCATATTGAGAACCATTCAGCTGTAATTGGTGCATATTGAGAACCATTCAGCTGTAATTGGTGCATATTGAGAACATTCAGCTGTAATTGGTGCATATTGAGAACATTCAGCTGTAATTGCAGGGATATAATCTAGTAAATCATCTTTGAGTTCCATCTTAGTTTTCTCCTTGTACATGTAAATACGCTGCATAGATCATCAGTAATGGAAAATCGTTGCCTTCACTTATCAACAATGGCTCTACAACATACTGTCTGATTAGCATTAAGTGCAATATGAGCAGGTATATGAATATGTTCAGTGGGGGGGGGGTTAATCCTGCAAACGCATTTCTTTTTTTTATTGTGGCATGGCGTCAGTGAGATTCAAAGCAATGATCTTCTGTTCTCGATCCATGGAATTAGTCCACTGCACCACCAAGATGGAGCTAGCATGGAATGTTTTTTTTTTTAACTCAAAGCTTGTCAGGAGCGTCGTAAAAAGTGGACCAAGGCGCAGCAGGTCTCGTGCTCATCTTCCTTTTTTATTTGGATAAACATGAACACTTAACAAAACATAACAGCCGAGTCCTGTAAGGCTACACAGCTATACATGGAACATAACTACCCACAAACACAGTGACAAAAACCCTCTACTTAAATATGGCCTCCAATTAGAAGCAACGAAGAACAGCTGCTTCCAATTGAAGGCCAAACCAAACCTGAACATAGAAATAGACTAAATAGACAGTCAAACATAGAAATAGACAACATAGAACATTACCCAAAAACCCAAGACACATAAATCAAACACACCCCTGCCACGTCTTGACCATACTATAATAACAAAATTACCCCTTACTGGTCAGGACGTGACAAAGCTGTTCATTTTTACGTTGTTTCTTAACATTCTCGGAACGTTCTGAGAACATAACTTTGAATAGAACATTGAGGAAACCTGTAGAAAACGTTATGCTGAAGTACTGAAATTCCCATAGTATTGAAACATATGGTTCTCAGAACATTATGTGCTAGCTGGGTATTGTGCATCATTCCCTGAATGTTGTGGGAAGGTTGAATGCAAAATAACCATAGGACAACCAAGCTCTCACCAAGCTCTAAGAAGCATATGGTTCGAAATGAGTCGGAAAACTCCACCCAAAAACTACATTTTGGTATTTGTTTCATTAGTCCATTGTTGACATAGTCCCAAAAATGTTTTCCTTGTCAGCACTCCATTTTTTTAAATATGTAACTTTCAAAATACAGACATCATCCCCATATGATGCATTTTGCATTTGCTGTGTTTTAACATATTATGGCTGATTTAAGATGAAAGCGTTAACCCTGTTATGGTCAACCCTTTTACTGTCATGCCGGGATCTGTTTCACCTGTCCTTGCGATTGTCTCCAACCCCTCCAGGTGTCGCTGATTTTCCACAGTGTATTTATCCCTGTGTTTCCTGTCTCTCTGTGCCAGTTTGTCTTGTATGTTTCCAAGTCAACCAGCGGTATTCCCGTTCTCCTGCTTTTTGCATTCTCCTTTTTCTAGTCCTCCCGTTTTGACCCTTACCTGTTTCTGGACTTTCTACACGCCTGCCTGACCATTCTGCCTGCCTTGACCTCGAGCCTGTCTGCCACTCTGTACCTCCTGGACTCTGATCTGGTTTTGACCTTTTGCCTGTCCCCGACCATTCTCTTGCCTACCCCTTTGGATTAATAAACATTGTAAGACTCCAACCATCTGCCTTCAGGGTCTGCATCTGGGTCTCGCCTTGTGGCTTGATATTTACTTTATTTGGCCCTTACTATAGTTCTCACCAAGTTACACTACTGACAAGGGACTCATTTAGTGGAACCATCTCCCCTGAGAGGACAGCACTGGGGCAGTGTGACAGTGGAACTCCTCTGTCTTAGGCAAGAGATCAGCAGGGGGACAATTTGGAGGTGGCCCTAACAGTAAAGTACAGTAAAGACATTGACTAAGGATCAAAAAGATCTTTGTTGAATTATCATTATCAATGACCGTCAGCTACACTGTACAGTAAAGACATTGACTAAGGATCAAAAAGATCTTTGTTGAATTATCATTATCAATGACCGTCAGCTACACTGTACAACCACAGTAATGTGCATGTTCTATTCACATTTTTCTATAAACAAACAATTGAAAATAATCCAGACAAGATCTTGCCTGTCCCCTGTGAACACATTTACTGAATACTGTAGGTCAATGTCATTCGAGAATAAAATATAAACTTTCTGAGGACGAAGGAGAGTAACCAGCCTTATGGACTTTCATGAAATGTAGGCTACTGTAAATTACAGCCATAATCTATTTAGTCTGTTCTAGTGGCAACCAACGACTGTGCTATTTGTTCAGGCTTCTCCCTTTTCTTTTATTTAGGTTCAATAGAATGTGCAGGTAATAAGCACTGAGACAAGAGTAGTCGCCAATGAAATGGGTGTTATTCCCTGTATAGAAAAGAGGAAGAGATCCCTTCCCAATCAACATCGCCATCTGCAGGCTGCTATATTCTATCCATATTTGTTTCAACATAGCGGGCCATTTAGCAGATTATTTTATCCAAAGTCAGTGATTCAATCAATTACAGATAGTGAATTTCCAGAGCGCTTTCAGAAGTGTGTTTGATTTGCACAGCAAGTGTAATGGGTGACACGTGAAATAGTTGTGTAAAAAAAGGAAGTCGATGCTTTCTCTGCCTTCAGTACAGAAAGTCACATACTTCAGAGTGACCTCAAAATAACCTCAAACCATTTTCAGACTGAGTTCTGTAATAGGAACATTAACAGAATGAAATATTTGCTATCACTCTGCATCTCACCCAAATATAACTAACCTCTCATGTCTCTCCTGTGCCTACAATTTTAGAAGTTTTCCCAACATGTAGTTCACAGAAACTCCACTAGGATGAGATATAGTTCCACTATTCAATTTATGGACCGAAGATAAACATTAAAGCACAATCTGTAAGATTCCTTGCAGTTTAATAATCAGAATAAAAAAGGAGAAAAATAGAGAAAAAGTTACATCAAGGGGATGAAATATATGACTAACAAACGATGGTCCACAGCATTAAGACAGTCTGTCAAGAGCCTTATCAGTCTGCCTATCTGGATACTTCCTCCCGTTTTAACTCATTACTGTAGAATTCTGTCACTATACCACTTTATGTGCCTTTGGTCCCCGCACTTAGTTCCAGCCAGCTAGTGATTTACTCTGCTTGATGTGATCTATACCAGGTAGTAAGCCTAATCCCCAGCTGCATTTGCCATTATCAAAACCATAAATGTTTATGGATTCTCTGGTCAGTCTATGGCAGAAGTGTTTTGTCTCATAATTTATTGTGATATGATATGTGATAGGAGCCCATGTAATAGAGGCAGTGTCTAATGGAGCTCAGATGTCGACGGGTTTGTTGCAGCTAGCAGCAGGCCCAGAAAGAGGGATAGGGGAGCTCCCACAGTCACTCATCATCTCCCCTGAGAGGACAGCACTGTGACTGTTTGACAGTGTATAACTGCTCTGTCTTTGGCAAGAGAGCAGCAGGGGGACAATTTGGAGATGGCCCTTACAGTAAAGTAAATCTTTGTTTAATTATCATTATCAATAACCCTCAGCTACACTGTACATCCACCAATAACAAATGTCCTAGTCACATTTTTCTATAAACAAGGGATTTAAAAAAATAAATGGATTTCCCTAAAACGGCCCCAACAACAGTCAATCCAAACGGCATTTGAAAGTCTGGATAAAGACTTACAGAGACAGGGCAAAAGAGAAGCATGCATAAGGGTATTTGAACTCTATGAGTGTGAGAGAAAACAATGTCTTAGCTGTCGAAACGTTGGTTATTAAAATTTTTGCATCTGAGCTCTTAGAGTGTGCGGCTTTCCTTTATTTTCTAGTGTTCTGCTCCGCTAGCCAGCACCTCGCCTTTATAGGTGTGCGTTTCTTTTTTCTAGAAAACAATGTGTGACATTATTTGAAAAGTTAAACTTCATATAAACATGATCTAATCAACCCATTATATAGAAAACATTAAGAACACCTTCCTAATACTGAGTTGCAATCCCCCCGCGAAAGCGTATCGAAAGAATTTTACAGGGATGCTGGCCCACGTTGACCCCAATGCTTCCCACAGTTGTGTCAAGTTGGCTGGATGACCTTTGGGTGGTGGACCATTGTAGATACACACAGGAAACTGTTGAGTGTAAAAATCTAATTGCAGTTCTTGACACACTCAAACTGGTGCGCCTGGCACCTACTACCATGCACCGTTCAAAGACACTGCCGTTTTATGATCTTACCACATTCACCCTCTGAACGGCACACATACACAAACCATGTCTCAAATGTCTCGAGGCTTAAAAATCCTTCTTTAACCTGTCTCCTCCTCTTCATCTACACTGATTGAAAGGGATTTAACAAGTGACATCAATGAGGGATCATAGCTTTACCTTGTCAATTTATGGCATGAAAAGAGCAGGTGTTCTTAATGTTTTGTACACTCAGTGCATGTCTTTCACATATACTGCACAAAAATATAAATGTAACATGTCATATTGGTCCCATAATTCATTGACATAAAAGTTCCCAGAAATGTTTAATACGCACTTCTCCATGAGCATTTCTCCATTGCCAAGATAACCCATGTGACAGGTGTGGCATATTAAGAAGCTGATTAAACAGCATCCTCATTACACAGGTGCACCTTATGCTGGGGGCAATAAAAGGCCACAAAAATGTGCCGTTTTGTCACACAACACAATGCCACAGATGTCTCAAGTTGAGGGAACGTGCAATTGGCATGCTGACTGCAGGAATGTCCACCAGAGCTGTTGCCAGATAATTGAATGTTAATTTCTCTACCAATGTCGTTTTAGAGAATTTGGCAGTACATCCAACCGGTCTCAAAAACACAGACCATGTGCAGACCACGTGTAACCACTCCAGCCCAGGACCTCCACATCAGGCTTCTTCACCTGCGGGATCGTCGGAGACCAGCCACCCAGGCAGCTGATGAAACTGTGGGTTTACACAACCGTAGAACTTCTGCAGAAACCATCTCAGGGAAGTTCATCTGTATGCTCGTAGTCCTCACCAGTGTCTTGACCTGACTGCAGCTCGGCGTTGTAACCAACTTCAGTGGGCAAATGCTCACCTTCAATAACCACTGGCACACTGGAGAAGTGGGATCTTCATGGATGAATCCTGCTTTCAACTGTACTGGGCAGATGGCAGACAGCATGTATGACATCATGTGGTCGAGCGGTTTGCTGATGTCAACATTGTGAACAGAGTGCCCCATGGTGCCCCTCACTACAGACTACAGACTTGAGGCGTCACTACAGGCGTCACTCACAATCGGCCGTGACTGGGAGTCCCATAGGGCGGTGGCATCCGGGTTAGGGGAGATTTTTGGTTCCAAACGCTTTGTCTTTGTAAGATGCAGAGTAGGTGAACGGATGATCTCCGCATGTGTGGTTCCCACCACGAAGCATGGAGGAGGAGGTGTGATGGTGCTTTGCTGGTGACACTGTCTGTGATTTATTTAGAATTAAAGGCACAATTAACCATCATGGCTACCACAGCATTCTGCAGCGATACGCCATCCCATATGGTTTGCGCTTAGTGGGACTATCATTTCTTTTTCAACAGGACAACAACCCAACACACCTCCAAGCTGTGTAAGGGCTATTTGACCAAGAAGGAGAATGTTGGAGTACTGCATCAAATGACCTGGCTTCCACAATCACCCGAACTCAACCCAATTGAGATGGTTTGGGATAAGTTGGACCGCAGAGCGAAGGAAAAGCATTGACTGACCTTCTTTCATGTCTTAAAGTAATGATGGACTGTCGTTTCTCTTTGCTTATTTGAGCTGTTCTTGCCATAATACCAAATAGGGCTATCTTCTGTGAACCAACCCTACCTTGTCACAACACAACTGATTGGCTCAAACGCATTAAGAAGGAAAGAAATTCCACAAATTAACTTTTAACAAGGCACATCTGTTAATTGAAAAGCATTCCAGGTGACTACCTCATGAAGCTGGTTGAAAGAATGCCAAGCGTGTGTAAAGCTGTCATCATTTTGATTTGTTTAACACTTTTTTGGTTATAACATGATTCCATATAAGTTATTTCATGGTTTTGATGTCTTCACTATTATTCTACAATGTAGAAAATAGTCAGAATAAAGAAAAACCCTTGAATGAGTAGGTTTGTCCATGAGTAGGTGTGTATATACAGTATCAAAAGTAAATGTAATTGCTAAAATATACTTAAGTATCAAAACTGATACTTCTTTTTTATTTCATTTTATGGTTAGCCAGAGGCACACTCCAAAACTCAGACGTAATTTACAAACGAAGCATGTGTTTAGTGAGTCCATCAGATCAGAGGCAGTAGGGATAACCAGGGATGTTCTCTTGAAGTGTGTGAATTTTACAATTTTCCTGTCCTGCTAAACATTCAAAATGTAACGAGTACTTTTAGGTGTTAGTGAAAATGTATGGAGTAAAAAGTATAGAATTTTCTTAAGGAATGTAGTGAAGTAAAAGTAAAAATCTAAATAGTAAAGTAAAGAGATTGCCAAAAAAACAGCTTAGGTAGTACTTTTTTACTTAAGTACTGTACACCACTGGGGCTTGTCGAGTGGCGCAGCGGTCTAACACGTTCCCAAACCGGCCACACGCATGCGCCATCGTGCGCAAAGTGCTTTTGTCCCACAACACCAAACGCAATCACGACATAAAGGTTGAAATATCAAAAACAAACTCTGTACCAATTATATTAATTTGGGGACAGGTCGAAAAGCATTAAACATTTATGGCAATTTAGCTAGCTAGCTTGCAGTTGTTAGCTATTTTGTCCTATTTAGCTAGATTTCTGTTGCTAGATAATTTGTCCTGGGATATAAACGTTGAGTTGTTATTTTACCTGAAATGCACAAGGTCCTCTACTCCAACAACTAATCCACACATAAAACGGTCAACCGAATCGTTTCTAGTTATCTCTCCTCCTTCCAGACTTTTTCTTCTTTGGACTTTGTATGGTGATTGGCATCCAACTTTCATAGGTGTATTACCACGACTGGCCGACCGAAGTTCATCTTTCAATCACCCACGTGGGTATAACCAATGAGGAGATGGCACGTGGGTATCTGCTTCTATAAACCAATGAGGAGATGGGAGAGGCAGGACTTGCACCACGCTCAGCTTTACAAATAGAACTGACTTCTATTTTAGCGCTTGGCAATGAAGTCGCTCGTTGGCGTTTGCGAGCAGTGTGGTCAGCATGTAAGGCACTGCATCTCAGTGCTAGAGGCATCATTATAGACCCTGGTTCGATTTCAGGCTGTATCACATCCGGCCATGATTGGGAGTCCCATAGGGCAGCACACAATTGGCCCAGCATCGTCCGGGTTAGGGTTTGGCTGGGGTAGGCCGTCATTGTAAATAACAATTTGTCCTTAAAAAACGTATTCGGGATCGGTGTCCTGTCCACGGGACAGTTAAGCTAACATAGGCTAATGCGATTAGCATGAGGTTTTAAGTAACAATAACATTTCCCAGGACATAGACATATCTGGTATTTGCAGAAAACTTAAATTCTTGTTAATCTAACTGCACTGTCCAATTTACAGTAGCTATTACAGTGAAAGAATACCATGCTATTGTTTGAGGAGAGTACACAATTTTGAACATGAAAAGTTATTAATAAACAAACTAAGCACATTTGGCCAGTCTTGATACAACATTTTGAACAAAAATGCAATGTTTCATTGGTGCAGTCTAAAACTTTGCATATGCACTGCTTCCATCTAGTGGCCAAAATCTACATTGCACCTGGGCTGGAATAATACATCATGGCCTTTCTCTTGCATTTCAAAGATGATGGTAAAAAAAATACAAAAGAACGGTTGTTTTTTTCTTTGTATTATCTTTTACTAGATCTATTGTGTTATATTCTCCTACATTCCTTTCACATTTCCTCAAACTTTATAGTGTTTCCTTTCAAATGGTACCAAGAATATGCATATCCTTGCTTCAGGGCCTGAGCTACAGATGTAATTTTAGGCAAAAATTGAAAAAAGGGGTGGATCCTGAAGAGGTTGACTTGCCTAGTTAAATCAATAAAAATAATAAGCTACGAACACAATTGCATTTTATCGATGGCAATTTGGTCTTGCCATTCATCTACTGCCATCACTTAATATTTCAGAATGATAATGCACGGTCCCATGTCGCAAGGATCTGTACACAAGTCCTGGAGGCTGAAAATGCCCCAGTTCTCCCATGGCCTGCATACTCACCAGACATGTCACCCATTGAGGATGTTTGGGATGCTCTGGATGAACGTGTACGACAACGTGTTTAAGTACCCGCCAAATATACAGCAACTTCGCACAGGCCACAATCAACAGCCTGATCAACTCTATGCTAAGGAGATGTGTCACGCTGCATGAGGCAAATGGTGGTCACACCAGAAACTGAATGGTTTTCCAATCCACGCCCCTACGTTTAAGGTATCTGTGACCAACAGATACATATCTGTATTCCCAGTCATGTGAAATCCATAGACTAGGGCCTAATGAATGTATTTCAATTGACTGATTTCCTCATATGAACTCTAATTCAGTAAAATCTTTGAAATTGTTTCATGTTGCATTCATATATTTTTTCAGTGTATATAAACTTGATCTAATCAACCCATTAACGGGGGTCTTCAACACCTCACTGCCCTATGATCACCTTAAATGTTAATGAAAACAAACATCAGCAATTAATCAGCTAGCCTAAAAACACCTCACCTGAGACCGTTTTAATGTCATTAAATAAATAGCTAGAATAGCCAATGACTAATAGCATTGCAATTTATTACAGAATAGTAGGCCTGTATGAAGTAGGCCTACTAGTACCTCCTATTTGGCTGATTTGAGTTAGTATAAAAGATCATAGGCCTATCTTTCAGCAGGGGTGTGCAGTTGAACTCAACAACAATTATTTTGATCAAGTGTTGCCTCTTGCCTGTCTTGGCTGCTCAACAAATATACTCCTCTCCCCAACGACACCGTGGCTGTCAGACTGGTTGGTCGACCTGAGCACTGGGTGCCGCCTGTGGATGAAACACGGAAGAGTTCATTCAAGGAATCTACTGTGGAGATACAGGCAGGATAGAAGCACACGGAGCGCATCGAGATCCTTTGATTTACAGCAAACCTTCCTAAAGACAATTATCCCATGAAGACGAGACTAATGTGTCTCCATGTGCGATTTCGTTGCGTTACTTTGGATAAAATCTGAGATGTTGGGAAAAGAGAAACTTAATGGATTCTTTGTCGTTTGGACTATACTTTCCGCGTTTGGCGAAAAACTCGGTAAGTAAACTAACCGTCGTTAAAGCAACAGCGATTTACACGATTACCCATAACTTATATTTTTTTTGACTACAACAGATTGTAGGTAACAGGTCTCGCTACTTTATATTCGATGGAAACTGAATATTCTTTAATTCAGCATGGCACCGATAATTTGACATTTTACTAGACTTTGGTGTGCCATGTGTTGAAAGCACACCAGACGGTTTTTATGTGCATTAAACACATGGCACATAAAGGGTTAATAACACATTGTGTGTGGCTTGTTCAATAAGCCTCGAAGGTTAAGTACTTGTGTCATAACTGGTTTGCCAATAATCAAATGTAACAATAGTGTGTGTCGTGTAATTACAATGAATCATGTATTTGTTACATTGAATCACTGTTAGGCTACATTGAGTTGAGATCAAACATGCAGGACGTTGTGAGAACTCAGACTAAAATAGAACCAGTCATGTTTTACAGTTGTCTTTCAAACATTACTCCTTAACTCTGAGCTGTTTTATCTTAGAAGGTGAATATTGAAAGTAAGTATAGTAGTACTTAGTTCAATAGTTAACCATTAAGCCTGTAGGCTTACATAGGCTACATACCAAATGTAATTTAACTAATCCCTAAGAAGATGGGTGACTTTCACCAGTGATAAAACAGCCAAATAGGAGGTACTGGAGCTGAAACCATAATAGTTGTGTGATTATCATCCTCCTGTACCACCACACTAATGGACGGCATGGCTCGATGTTGTAGTATTTAGCCTGATAGGCTCATAGTAGGCTACGTGCATTATAATGACAATGGAGCAGGGCCATCCTTTTGTGCCTGTGCTCCTGTGGTATTGTCTCTCAGTACCAAGGAGGCACCACTGGCTGCTGAACAATGCCCTACAGCGCCACGCATGCCTTAGCACTCAGTTTAGGAGCCAAAGCTCTCCCACTGGCTGCCTTTGGGATCCTTGTATGGATCCATGCAGTGAACAGTTTTGGTCTGATGCACATTGTAGTCTGACAGAGCTGGGAAGAATTGATTCCTATCATTATTTGATGGTGTTTCCCCCTCTACCCGGTATTACTGTATGTTGAGCCTCCCTGCATGTCACATTGCATCTGCTTCCACCGCTCCCCCTCTGAGTGTGTGAAGTGAATATTTCATGGTTGTCCCGAGGGCAGGAGTCAGCCAGGTGTTCAGGAGAGACGATGAGAGATGCACTGGCATTTAAAATTTAAATAGCATAATTATATTCGCTGTAAGTAAAAATAAATGCATGCGTTTGCTGGTGTATGACAGAAGTGAAGAAAGGATGCATAAAGGTTTTACTCTAGTGAACTATGTGCACTGCATAGAGAGAAATGCAACCTTGCTATAAATGAGGAATCTTAAGGAACAAAAAATAAGGCAATAAGTGAAATCTGACTGAAACCTCCAACACATGAGCCCATATCTGAGAGGATCAGATAAATGTCTAGGACATTGAAGATATATATAAAAAAATGTCTTATTAGGTCTATCTGCTGGGGACGCTGTCATGTAACCATTTTGTTGTACAGTAGGTATTTAAAGTGCATGTGGGCTGAACCTTGATTTTTATTGTTCCAAACAAACCACTAACTGAAAAGGCTCTTGAGTGGATCTTAAAGGGCCCACTCTGACCTTCTCCTACTTTACCGGTGTGTGTCGATGCCACCGCTCCTGCGCTTGCCCCCAGGTGGGTAGATGCATCTTGTTTACATTTTTCCGTCCCGCTGTGGTGTCCGCCCAGCCTCACATCTGGACTGAGTCCAGCCTTGGACCACAAAGGCCGCTGTGTGTGCCTGCCCAGTGTGTGACGCTGACGTAACCATCGCTGCAGGGCTGTGGACTGTCCAGTCAAGTCAAAGCTGCCATCATGTGTTTTTTAATAGCCTCATTCATTTGTCCACAGGCCAACTAATGTTCTTTAAATGTTTTTCCATGAAATGTGATTTACCTTCCTTGGAAAGAAGAGAGATCCTTTAGAGATCCTTATCCAGAAACCAGTGTTATTTCATGAATGTTTTACGCCTATGTGAAATGTTCCAGCACTGCACAGATCCTGCCATTGGTGTCTGGACTATGTGTTTCTATTCTACATACATATAAATTCAAGGGCCCAGTCCAAACACTAGCCCCTGCCTCCAAGCCCCAACCTGCTAGGCACTTCATGTAGGCTAGATCTGAAATAAATTGAATAGGTATGATGTATCGGGGATAGGTGTAAGCATAAGACGTGATAGCAGCGCAACCTTGACCTATGATAAGCTAGGTAGAATTTTCACCATATTGTTAATAAATATTGCTAATAATTTCACATCTACATGAAGTCTCTAGGGATTAGGGGGACAGGGCCTAGGTCTGTGGGAAGCAGTCCGTTGACTGGTCTCTAGGGGCCACAGCTGCCATGAAGCCCATGCAGGCCTGTTAGTGCTGTCACAGGTTTTAATGCCACACCCAGGGGGACAGTGGATTAACCTCTCTGTAAACAGTGTCCACCGTGTCACCAGGGTGCTGAGCTAGGCCCGAGGCGTGGGAGCCACTGACACACCACACACATGAAAGGGAAGCCCCACACCTTCTGAAAGAGCCTGGAGTTGGCCTAGCCCAAGCAGCTGAGCATCTCAGACAGACACCACACCTCTCGTGCAACCCAATAGGAATCTCTAGAGAACGAGAGCATTGCCTTTCTTGGAGGTTGTGCTTTTTTTGCTTGGCTGTGTCTGCGTTCTTAAGCAGAAGTGCATCAGCCAGGTATTTCTGTGAAGTAACTCCTATTTGTTTTGACTTGTCTGTTTGAGAAGACGTCCGCTCATTGAGACATTGGCAAATTTTTACTGACTTTGATTGATGTAATTAAGACTGCCTTCCAATAGCTCTTATCAGAGCTTGTATTTGTCTGACACAATGCAATATGTACAGTGTCTTTTGTTTTGCTTGTCTTGACTTGTCTCCCTCCCTCAATGTCTACTTAACATAATTGATTCCTTTCATATGTACTGGCACATTCTCTATGTAGACCTGCTGCTTTCCTTGATTCATTTCAAACTGTTAGCTTAGTAAAATGAGTCATGTTGGCTAGCTAGCAAACTGAACAATATGTCTCATTTACTGGTGAGGTTGTTTGGCGTGTTTGTGGAGTGAAAGTTGAGCCTTGAATGGTGAATGTTCTTATTTGCCTTCCAGTTTGAGAGAGTTAGTGTTTTTCTCCACCTAACTCCACCATCACGTGTGTTCCTCATATCATGGTTTAACTAGTCTTAAACAATGTAACAGAAATACAACACCAAAATGGAGATGGAACTTCTTCTGATCTAACTTGACTTCTCTCCTATGGTTTGGTCCAGAAGACGGTTGTGGCCACTCCGTGCTGGGCCCAGAGAGCGGTGTCCTCTCCTCCAAGAACTACCCGGGAACCTACCCCAACAACACCTGGTGCGAGTGGAAGATCCGCGTGCCAGAGGGCAACAGCCTGGTCCTCAGGTTCGGAGACCTGGACGTGGAGGCACGGGACTGCCAGTCGGACTACGTCAAGGTCCTCAAGGGTGTCTACGGAGGCGAGCATGGTGAGTCTGAGTCAGCCGCCCTGGCCTTGGCTATTGTCTCTCTGGTTCTATGTGGTGATGAAAGTGTGACCTTGCTAGCGGTGGTGCTGCCCAGACCACAGTCTTCATAACATACCTTCTCCACAGATGAAAAGCACATGTCAGACTGAGCTTCCCTATTCACTGAGTCAAGGACAGAGTTTCTACTAGGGGATTTTTGTATATATAAAGAGCCGGAGGAGAGGGCGGATGTCTTTGTTGTACTTGAGAATAGCCTCACACAAAGAGGAAGTTGTGGGTGATCCTGATGGTCCGAGGACATCCAAGCCAACAGAACGACATTGAGCTCCAAAAGTATTGGGACAGTGACATTTTTTGTTGTTGTTTTGTCTCTGTACTCCAGAACTTTGGTATTTTCATCCATATTGGGTAAACTGTTTACAGCACTTTTTGTATATAATCCCCCCATTTTAGGTGAACAAAAGTATTGGGACAAATCCACATATATGTGTATTAAAGTAGCAAAACATTACATATTTGGTCCCATATTTATAGCACACAACATGTAAAGTGTTGGTCCCATGTTACAGGACCTGAAATAAAAGATCCCAGAAATGTTCCATAAGCCCAAAAAGCGTATTTCTCTCACGTTGTGCACATTTCTTTACATTGGCTAGTGAGCATTTCTCCTTTGCCAAGATAATCCATCCACCTGGCAAATGCTTACCTTCGATGGCCACTGGCACGCTGGAGAAGTGTGCTCTTCATGGTTCAATCCTGTTTTCAACTGTACCGGGCAGATGGCAGACAGCGTGTATGACGTTGTGTGGGCGAGTGGTTTGCTGATGTCAAAGTTGTGTAAAGAATGTCCCATGGTGTCGGTGGGGCTACGGACAACGAACACAATAGCATTTTATCGATGGCAATTTTAATGCACAGAGATACCATGACAAGATCATGAGGCCCATTGTCGTGCCATTCATCAGCCACCATCACCTCATGTTTCAGCATGATAATGCACGGCCCCATGTCACAAGGATCTGTACACAATTCCTGGAAGCTGAAAATGTCCCAGTTCTTCCATGGCCTGCATACTCACCAGACATGTCACCCATTGAGCATGCTTGGGATGCTCTGTATCGACGTGTACGAAAGCATGTTCCAGTTCCTGCCAATATGCAGCAACGTCGCACAGCCATTGAAGAGGAGCTGGACAACATTATACAGTCCGGGCCTCCCGAGTGGCGCAGTGGTCTAAGGCACTGCATCGCAGTGCTAGCTGTGCCACTAGAGATTCTGGGTTCGAGTCCAGGCTCTGTTGCAGCCGGCCGCGACCGGGAGACCCATGGGGCGGTGCACAATTGGCCCAGCATCATCCAGGTTAGTGGAGGGTTTGGCCGTCAGGGATGTCCTTGTCCCATCGCGCACTAGCAACTCCTGTGGCGGGCCGGGCGCAGTGCACGCTGACACGGTCGCCAGGTGTACGGTGTTTTCTCCGACACATTGGTGCGGCTGGCTTCTGGGTTATGTGGGCATTGTGTCAAGAAGCAGTACGGCTTGGTTGGGTTGTGTTTCAGAGTATGCACGGCTCTCAACCTTCGCCTCTCCCGAGTCCGTACGGGAGTTGCAGCGACGAGACAAGACTGTAACTACCAATTGGAAACCATGAAATTAGGGAGAAAAAGGGGTAACAAATAAATAAATTATGAAAAAAATACAAAAACAAAAAAATACATTATGCAAAGGAGATGTGTCGCGCTGTATGAGGCATATGGTAGTCACACCAGATACTGACTGGTTTTCTGATCCACACCCATATTTCTTTTAAGGTATATGTCACCAACAGATGCATATCTGTATTCCCAGTCATATGAAATCCATAGATTAGGGCCTAATTAATTTATTTCAATTGACTGATTTCCTTATATAAACTGTAACTCAGTAAAATCTTTGACATTTTTCATTTATATTTTTGTTCTGTATACATCAAGCTTGTGACTACAAATTTGTTGGAGGCATTTGCTGTTTGTTTTGGTTGTGTTTCAGATTATTTTTTGCCCTATAGAAATGTATTGTGAATAATGTATTGCGTCATTTTGGAATCACTTATTGTAAATAAGAATATAATATGTTTCTAAACACATCTACATTAAATGTGGATGCTACCATGATTACCAATAATCGTGAATGAATCGTGAATAATGATAAGTGAGGAAGTTAGACGCACAAATATCATACACCCAAGAGATGCTAACCGCTCACTATTACAATAACAGGGGAGGTTAGCATTTTTTGGGGGGGTATGATATTTGTGCGTCTGTACCTTTGTCACTCATTATTCCCGATTCATTCAGGATTATTAGTCATTGTATGCTATGAATATGGGATCAAATACTAAACCTTTTACAGCTAGTGAATTTGTCCCAATACTTTTGGTCCCCTAAAATACTATGTACAAAGAGTGCTGTAATTTGTAAACAGTTCACCTGATATGGATGAAAATTTCCCCAAATTAAAGCTGCCAGTCTGAACTTTAACCTCAGTCATTGTATCATTTTAAATCCAAAGTGCTGGAGTACAGAGTCAAAACAATCAAAAATATGTCACTGTCCCAATACTTTTGGAGCTCACTGTATTCCATTATAGGCTCTCTTTTACCTTGAGATCTCTATGGGGTTTGACCATATTTGTTGGTGGGTTTGACAAGTGCTGTTGGGTAGTTCCACCTCAAAAAGCTCAAGAAAGTGGATTTTGACACCAACCATATCAGATTGTTCTGAAAGCTTTTCTGTTGTTAGAAACCGATAAGATTAGCATTCCTACAACATTATTTTGTTTCTAATATTTTTCTTTGAGAAATTAAGCTAATTGATTGCATGTAAATTGGCAATTTTAATTTATAGGATTCATATAATATTACAAAAATATAGTACCTAACATTCGATTTGGACCAAGCTGTTTTCTAACAATGAGTTAGACCTCAGGAATCCAAAGGAATGGTCAAAAGCCACCTACAGACCCCCCACACCCCATGTCAATCCCACCTAACGAGTATATAGTATCAGTTCTCTGTATCTGACAAGTAGTATGGAGCTGCGGCTTGGAGTATTGTTTCTTTATCCTATGAAATGTATTCCCAGTTAATTTGGTGATGTTTTTTTCCCCCTTTCAGAGAAATTAGTCATTGAATGTGTTAAGTTTATGTCCCATCCTACATCCTGATATCACCAGGTTCTGACCCCCCTTAGTCATAGTATTTCTGACAAGTAATGACACGTCTTGGGTTTTCTCCATGTTAGCAGCGCGTAGCACCACACAGAAAGCATTTGTCATGCAGCACTATAGCAGGATGTCTCTCTTCCAGCCTGCCACTACTACTAAGAATTACTGGGCTGGAGGGAGGCTGGTGTGAAGAGCAGGATATGGGCTGAGGGTAGTGTTGAGCTGCAATATCCATCATGCTGTAGTGAATGATCATCATGCCCACTTTGCAACCCACCCACAGCTGAGGTTACCAATACAGAGGCCAGGGTGTCAGAGGCCCTTTGAAACCTCAGTGGTGAAACACTGCATGGCTTGGCTTCTCTCCTCAACAGCTTCCTGGTGAAAGTATTCCATCACTGACCAGGTTTCACAACATGTTTTGCTCATAAATATCCATAGGAATTAGTGATATTTACACTATGCCATTCCTGGTCATACCTTGAAAGTTGTATTTTCACACTTCTTTGAAACTCCTTATATGACCCTTCAAATGTTCCGTAGGGCAATAGGACTGGGGAATGTAATTACTTGTTCATCATGAAATTCTTCAGTGTTGTTGACGTGTAGTTCAGTGAGGGAGTGGATAAAGTGATTTCCACCCAGAGGATGTGGTTGCCATGGAGCTGACTGGTGGAGGCATCATGTTTCATCATGGTCGTCAGTTAAAAGCAAAGCCACACAGGCTATTGAGACCAAACATAACCAGCACTGGCTGCCTGGCTGAGACCCGGTCTTTGGAAAGGGCCCTGGGCACTGTGCTGGGTTTGAGCGTCTCTCTCTCTCTCTCTCCCCCTCCCTTTGTCTGCCCTGCAAATTATTTACAGTGAGATTCCTGTCACTGACAAAAGGGAAGCATTTTTTCCTCCTGTGTGTGAAAGAGGAAGAGCGGTTCAGATGACATGATGTGGTTTGAGTTGTTGGGGCTGAAAATAGAGAGCCTGTCAGGGAGACCTGGAGGGACAAACAACCCCTGTGGGGTGGTGGGTAGGGGAGACCCTGTAGATGCCAGGTAAGAACCTGTCTGCCTCTCTGACCTCCGATATGGTCGCACCATCTTGTGTTGGTCATTTGGAATATGAAATGAGGTCACATTGCTGTCAAAATGCAGATGAATGGTGGTTATGATAAAGATAATTCCATCTCTCCTGTTGCAGTGTATGGGACGTTCTGTGGCAGCCTGAAGTCCTACCCCAGAGAGGTACACACGGACTCCAATGAGGTCATCGTCCAGTTCCGCAGCGGGCGTCACATCTCGGGCCGAGGGTTCCTGTTCTCCTACTCCTCCGGGGACCACAGAGGTTTGAGCCTCTCCCTCTCTAGATCTACACCTAAACTAATGATTCAATGCTGTTTCATGCCAAAACAGTGATCTTGATAAGAATACACCGTTGTCTGAATTCTACATGTGTGTTTTTCTGTGCGGTCCTTTGGTTGGCCTTGTCTTTCCACTGAGGACAGTCAGTGCTACTGGTTAATCAGTCAGCTGTGCCACCACTTGTCTGTCCTGTCCTCTCTTTGGGGTGAACCCAGAAGGGTTGGGGCTGTTTCTACATGCAGCATTATCAAACACAGCATAGACTGCTGTAAGTCAGACCATATTGAATGACACACGGTCACGCTGTGTGTGTGATGATCCAGGAGTTTACAAACTGGTTTTGGTGGTTATGCCTGTTTCCACCATTATGATGTTGTTGACCAAAACATCATGTAGTTGATCACTAAGAGCAATGAATGTGTGCGGTGCGTGTGTTCGTGTCTGTGCGTGTGCCTGTGCGTGTGTGACATTAATGTTCATCCCAGAGGGAGTGAAGGAAGCAGGTTCTACATCCTGTTGTGGTCCTTTCTGCTCCACAGGGCTGGTTTCCTCTGTCTGCTCTACTACTGGTCACATGGTATTTTCTCCCCTCATTGTCTCTCGGCTCCTCCCCTGTTTTCTCCCCTCAGATCTGCTCACATGTTTGGATAAAGGCAGCCATTTCTCAGACTTAAAATACAGGTAAGGTTGTTTCGTATGTGGCTGTGTGTCTGAGACAAGTCAAATGTCTTGCTTTGAGTCCTTGATGAACTGTAATGGCAATAGATTCCTAGATTGATTATAGAACTTAATGAAAAATATGACCCCTTGTTATCTCTCAGATAGTCAATTAACTAATTTCCTCAATATGCTGATATTTACAGTTGAAGTCGGAAGTTTACATACACTTAGGTTGGATTCATTAAAACTTGTTTTTCAACCACTCCACACATTTCTTGTTAACAAACTATAGTTTTGGCAAGTCGGTTAGGACATCTAGTTTGTGCATGAAGCAAGTAATTTTTTCAACAATTGTTTTCAGACAGATTATTTCACTTATAATTCACTGTGGGTCAGAAGTTTACATATACTAAGTTGACTGCCTTTAAACAGCTTGGAAAATTCTAGAAAATTATGTCATGGCTTCAGAAGCTTCTGATAGACTAATTGACATCATTTGAGTCAATTGGAGGTGTACCTGTGGATGTATTTCAAGGCCTACCTTCAAACTCAGTGCCTCTTTGCTTGACATCATGGGAAAATCAAAAGAAATCAGCCAAGACCTCAGAAAAAAAATGTAGACCTTCACAAGTCTGGTTAATCCCTGGGAGCAATTTCCAAACGCCTGAAGGTACCACGTTCATCTGTACAAACAATAGTACGCAAGTATAAACACCATGGGACCACGCAGCCGTCATACCGCTCAGGAAGAAGACACGTTCTGTCTCCTAGAGATGAGCGTACTTTGGTGCGAAAAGTGCAAATCAATCCCAGAACAACAGCAAAGGACCTTGTGAAGATGCTGGAGGAAACAGGTACAAAAGTAGCTATATCCACAGTAAAACAAGTCCTTTATCAACATATCCTGAAAGGCCGCTCAGCAAGGAAGAAGCCACTGTTCCAAAACCGCTGTTATAAAGCCAGACTATGGTTTGCAACTGCACATGGGGACAAAGATCATACTTTTTTGGAAAAATGTCCTCTGGTCTGATGAAACAAAAAAAACAAAAAAATAACTGTTTGGCCATAATGACCATCGTTGTGTTTGGAGGAAAAAGGGGGATGCTTGTAAGCCGAAGAACACCATCCCAACCATGAAGCACGGGGGTGGCAGCATCAGGTTGTGGGGTTGCTTTGCTGCAGGAGGGATTGGTGGACTTCACAAAATAGATGGCATCATGTGAAGGAAAATTATGTGGATATATTGAAGTAACATCTCAAGACATCATTCAGGAAAGCTTGGTCGCAAATGGGTCTTACAAATGGACAAAGACCCCAAGCATACTTCCAAAGTTGGTATTGGAGTGGCCATCACAAAGCCATTTACATTTACATTTACAAAGCCCTGACCCCAATCCTATAGAACATTTGTGGCCAGATTTGAAAGCGAGGAGGCCTACACACCTGACTCAGTTACACCAGCTCTGTCAGGAGGAATGGGCCAAAATTCACCCAACTTATTGTGGGAAGCTTGTGGAAAGCTACCTGAAACGTTTGACCAAAGTTAAACAGTTTAAAGGCAATACTACCAAATACTAATTGAGTGTATGTAAACTTCCGACCCACTGGGAATGTGATGAAAGAAATAAAAGCTGAAATAAATCATTCTCTCTACTATTATTCTGACATTTCACATTCTTAAAATAAAGTGGTGATCCTAACTGACCTAAGACAGGGATTTTTTTACTAGGAATACATGTCAGGAATTGTGAAAACTGAGTTGAAACTGAGTTGTAAACATCTGACTTCAACTGTATATATACAATTTAGATACAAGTATCTTATACGTCTCCATTAAGTCCATTTTGCCCCATTAGAGTGTAGTAATTTTGATGGTGTCAGCAGAGATCATCTCTGGTGTGAAGAGATTACTTACCACTCCACTGAACCTTGTCCATCTGGGGAAATTGACAGGATGGGGCCAATGCGTTGTCAACAAGTGTGTTCTATTGTTGTCTACCCTCACAGGAAGTACTGTCCGGCAGGATGCAAAGCAGTGGCAGGCGACATATCCGGGGACATTTCCCAGGGTTACAGGCATGTAAGTAAAATTCTAGTCCTCCTCAAAGGTTGCCTATTCTCTGGCTTTTTTCCAGGTTTATAAAGTGGACAGAAATGCTGTTTGGTCTCTGCCTCCCCCCTGGGGAAAGTTTTTAACCACAGATGTTGGTTTGCAGAGTAGGTATTTACGAGGCATCGTTGTGTTGTTGGAAGCCTTGGCAGCAGTTCAATCCTAACAGGTTCTAGTCCCCTGAAGCAGCCAGCCAACGACTTGTTTGTTTACCCTTGATTACATTGTCCTGTCTTCTGTCAGAGGAACACGACTGTTCTGAGGCACCACTTGGAGCACCTCAGCCTACAGGTGCTTCAGAGTAGTATTAGGTCTGAATGGGCCCTTGTTACGCGCAGAAACAGACACACCAAAAGCTGGACAGGAGAAGTTGTCCCCAGGCTAACCAGTTGTTGCTGGTGCTTTTGTCTGGCTGCTGCTGTGGAACACATAAAGTGTTTGTGGAGGTATATTGGATGGGTCATCTGTTTATGTAACAGTGGTGCATTTTTACTCAGCAGCAGAGCTGGGCTTTGCTGTTAGGTTGCATCACAGGGCAGCCAAACCACAGGGGCTAGGCAACTGTAAAACCTGGTCCAGTTGGGCTGTGTGTGTGTGTAACTCGGTCTGCTTTGTCTTAGGGCTTGTGTACTGTAGAATGCTTTGGGCTTATTACACATAGTTAGAGCTAGAGATGTCCACCTCTCTTTGTAAGGCTGTTTCATTGTAATACCTGGAAATAGTAGCTAATGTGTAATACCATAAGATGTGTAACACTCTGAGGTGAACAGCCAAACACACATACAGACTAAGCTCTGTGAGAAGATTCTGGTCACTGTATTCACCAAAATACTCCAGAACTGTAGTTATACTAGTCCTCCTCTCTATGGGGCTCAGGATGCATTTCATGTGGGTCACCTGGATGGGTCAATCCCAGTGGTCCTCTGGCTCTGCTACCCTGGCCAGCCCTGCATGTGGTTCAGTATCTATAAAGAGAGGGGCTTTCCAGACCAGGGTCTTTCCAAGCCTCCTGAGGTTTTGCTCTCTCTGGGGTTTGATCAGGGCTACTGAGCGGCCGCCCGGTCAGTGTGACAGACAGCTCCAGGCTTAGGAAGCCCAGCAGGGAGCCCCAGCCCCACAACAATAGGCCTGGAGGAGCACAACAACAGAGAACCTCCCAACGCTCCACCGTCTGCTGGGAAGAAGGATGAGAGTCGGCTTGTGTGCGTCCCAAATGGCACCCTATTCCCTTTATAGTGCACTGCTTTTGAACAGGGCCCATAGGGATCTGGTTAAAAGTAGTGCACTATATAGGGAATAGGGTGCCATTTGGGAGATACTGGGCCAGAGCGATTGATTAGTCCGCGTAGGCTATTGTATAGGAAGGGTTTGGTGGAGGGCCTAGATTATGAGGAGAAGATGCCAGTGGAACAGAAGGTGTTTATCTGTCCATTGCACCCATTCAATAGACACACTCATTAGCATTTAGACCAACAACAGTTTGAATGACTTCTGGGCGGTTTGTGGTATGGCATTAATGGTTCCTCAGAGTGTATTTATTATAACCATACAAGACCTCCACACATTGTGGCTATGTATTTGATACACTGTGTATCTGTAATTAATGTGGTTATCATACCATATGTCATCATTCAGTGTTAGTAAGCACTAAGTGAATTAATAATTTAGTCAAATATTTTGTTGGTTGAAATGTCTACTTAGTTAGTGCTTATGACCCTTGGGAAGTGACAGCAGGGAAGTAAGTGACAGCAGGGAAGTAAGTGACAGCAGGGAAGTAAGTGACAGCAGGGAAGTAAGTGACAGCAGGGAAGTAAGTGACAGCAGGGAAGTAAGTGACAGCAGGGAAGTAAGTGACAGCAGGGAAGTAAGTGACAGCAGGGAAGTAAGTGACAGCAGGGAAGTAAGTGACAGCAGGGAAGTAAGTGACAGCAGGGAAGTAAGTGACAGCAGGGAAGTAAGTGACATTTTGATAGTTCCTCTCCTACTCTGTAGTATTTCACCCCCTGCTGCTAAGATGAAATAGTCCGCAGAGGTTTAGACAAGGAGGTTAACAGAGGCAGGACACATGGCCAATCTCAGTTAGAACCAGGCGGTCTTTGGCTGATGTCTTCAAGCCATTATCTAGTCTAATACGCTCCTACTAGTAGCAGCAGCCTTGAACCCAGCCCTGCTCCAGCAACAGTCCATGATTAGTCTCTAGCCATAACTCTGCCTGGGGCCATGATATCATATACAAACTACCAGAGCCTATCCATCCGCTCCACCGGCTGACAGACAGGCAGGGCAGAGTTCAATGTATTTACGTTGTGGTAGTCGGCCCACCCGGCAGTGTATAAATGATCAGGGTAATAATAATGAGACAGTTAAATCTGACCCAAGAGCAGCTGTTAGTCCAGATAAGCGACAGCCAGGCCTCTGTAAAGCAGCTCCTCAGGGCCCCAGCCACTGGCCCCCAATCTGTACCATGGAGCTGTCGAGCAGCCTCCCTCCCTCCCTCCCTCCCTCCCTCCCTCAGAGGAGAATAGTGCTCACCTATAACACCTAGTCACCAGACCAGCCAGTCTGTAATGGCTTTTTACAGGGAAAGGGAGGAAATAGCTGCAGGCTGAAATGAGCCGTAACTGATTTTAACACTGAGCTTTCACCTTGTAACCGTGTTGAAGTTAGATTATATATTTATATTTCTTTCAGTCTTTTTTTATCATGTATGAACAACAATACTTCTTCAGAAATTCAATTTTCACCTATATTAGTGTTTGAGTGCTTGTTTCAATAGATCCTTAATAGACTTTATGGAGAATTTTATCGGCAGAGCTACGGTTCATTTTGCAGCACTCCAGTGATTGCCATGTTAATTGTAAGGCATTTCACATTGTCTTGTGGAGGAAATGCCTGTTTTTATACACTTATCCATCAAAGAGCTCCTTTTAACCTGTCCCAGCCCTTCATTTCAGCAGCAGGGTGGGGCAATCTCAGAGGTAGGCATCTAGCTATTCCAAAGGTACTGAATGTTATGTGACAAAGTACTGCTTTCCTAAGTATCTGTCAAGGTTGTGCGCTACTGGTACGAAGTCAGGTGCAGGAGAGCAGTGAGTTGTAATCAGGAGCACTTTATTTGGCAGAAGCACAAAAGACAGACGCAACTGCGTCCAAAATCCTCCAGCCACAGGTAAAAGTAATTAAGCGTGAAAACACTCACAAATATACAAATGTATGACAAATGCATACAACGGGTCAAAATACGATACCTGGGGGAAAAACCAGTCTGTCGCATCACGCTAAACACGTAACAAAACAATTTCCCACAAAGACATGGGGGGGAACAGAGGGATAAATATATGCAGTGTGATTAGGGAATGTAAACCAGGTGTGCAGGGAACAAGACAAAACAAATGGAACAATGAAAAGGTGGATCGGCGATGGCTAGAAATCCGGTGACGTCGACCGCCGAACGCCGCCCGAACAAGGAGAGGAGCCGACTTCGGCGGAAGTCGTGACAGTACCCCCCCATGACGCGCAGCTCCAGCGGCGCGCCGACGGTGGAACTCCCGCAGCAGTTCAGGGTCCAACACATCCCAAATGGCACCCTATTCCCTTTATAGTGCACTGCTTTTGAACAGGGCCCATAGGGATCTGGTTAAAAGTAGTGCACTATATAGGGAATAGGGTGCCATTTGGGAGATACTGGGCCAGAGCGATTGATTAGTCGGTGACGGTCCGCGCTAGTTTTTTGGCACAGCGCGGCTCACTGGAGGTGAACATGGGCGGCTTCCCATGTCTCCTCCGCGCGCCTGAACCAGTCGTCCACCGCAGGAGCCTCGATCTGACTCTGATGCCACGGTGCCAGAACCGGCTGGTACCCCAATACGCACTGAAAGGGGGAGAGGTTAGTGGAGGAGTGGCGGAGCGAGTTCTGCGACATCTCAGCCCAGGGCACGAACACCGCCCACTCCCCTGGCCGGTCCTGGCAATAGGACCGCAGAAACCTGCCCACATCCTGGTTCACTCGCTCCACCTGCCCGTTACTCTCGGGGTGAAAACCTGAGGTAAGGCTGATCGAGACCCCCAGACCTTCCATGAACGCCCTCCAGACTCTCGAAGTGAACTGGGGACCCCGATCAGACACTATATCCTCAGGCACCCCGTAGTGCCGGAAGACGTGTGTAAACAAGGCCTCCGCAGTCTGTAGGGCTGTCGGGAGAGCGGGCAGAGGGAGGAGACGACAGGACTTAGAGAAACGATCCACAACGACCAGGATCGTGGTGTTTCCCTGTGAGGGAGGAAGATCGGTCAGAAAATCCACCGACAGGTGTGATCAAGGTCGTTGTGGAACGGGTACGGGATGTAGCTTACCTGTAGGCAGGTGCCTAGGAGCCTTACACTGGGTGCACACCGAGCAGGAGGAAACATAAACCCTCACGTCCTTAGCCAAGGTGGGCCACCAGTACTACCCAGTCAGACAGCGCACTGTCCGACCGATCCCCGGATGACCAGAGGAGGGTGACGTGTGGGCCCAATAGATCAACTGGTCACGGACAGTAGATGGAACGTACATACGCCCAACGGGACACTGGAGGGGAGCAGGCTCTGTACGCAACGCCTGCTCAATGTCCTCGTCTAGCTCCCACACGACCGGCGCTACCAGGCAGGAGGCTGGGAGTATGGGAGTCTGATCCATGGGCCGCTCCTCTGTGTCATACAGCCGGGACAGTGCGTCTGCCTTCACATTCTGGGAACCTGGTCTGTAGGACAGGGTAAACACAAAACGGGTAAAGAACATGGCCCACCTTGCCTGACGAGGATTCAGTCTCCTCGCTGCCCGGATGTACTCCAGGTTGCGGTGGTCAGTCAGATGAGAAAAGGGTGTTAAGCCCCCTCAAGCCAATGTCTCCACGCCTTCAGAACCTTGACGACAGACAACAGCTCCCGGTCCCCCCAGGTCATAGTTCCGCTCCGCCGGGCTGAGCTTCTTCGAGAAGAATGCACAAGGGCGGAGCTTCGGTGGCGTGCCCGAGCGCTGAGAGAGCACGGCTCAATGAAAAGGTCGAGCGGCGATGGCTAGAAAGCCGTGACGTCGACCGCTGAACGCCGCCCAAACAAGGAGAGGAGCCGACTTCGGCAAAGTCGTGACAGTACCGCACCACAGAGTAGTATGTTTGACATTCCTCCTACAGCTGCAATTACTGTAAATATCGACCCTGAATGCAATCACAATGTGCCTTTTTTCCCCCACGTGTAAATGAAGTGTGACGTGATTGAGAATGCATGGTGCTTATATTAGATTAGCGTCTACTGTGGCTCCATGTCATGAGATTGCCTTTTTAATTTGGGATGAGATGCCTGCGCTCCCACTGCTGATACAGATGAATGACGGGGAGCTGCATTGCTCTCTTATGTGCCATGTTGAAGGGAACCTCAGACATGAGAGGAATGGTGCACTGGTGCAGTAGTCCAAGCTCATTCACTTTTGTTGAAAGTCCAAGTTTATGTATGTATTTCGTGGCCCACACTCTCTTGGTGAAATGTTTTTTTTTATGTCTGAATGGTAGCACCACACACAGTTTGGCTAGCTCATTACAAGAGTTTCTGGAGTTTTACACTTCTCCCACCTTGTCTGTGTTCAGCCCTGGTTGTTATCTGAGCTGTGTCTGTCAGTGTAATAGCATATCAGTCTCTTGTTTCAGACCTCTATGATGTGTTTGTCTGTCTCTGTATCACACCTGTGGTTTCAGACCTCCGTTCTGTATGTCTAATATATTATATCTCTCTGTGGTTTCAGACCTCCGTTCTGTATGTCTAATATATTATCTCTCTGTGGTTTCAGACCTCCGTTCTGTATGTCTAATATATTATATCTCTCTGTGGTTTCAGACCTCCGTTCTGTATGTCTAATATATTATATCTCTCTGTGGTTTCAGACCTCCGTTCTGTATGTCTAATATATATTATATCTCTCTGTGGTTTCAGACCTCCGTTCTGTATGTCTAATATATATTATATCTCTCTGTGGTTTCAGACCTCCATTCTGTATGTCTAATATATTATATCTCTCTGTGGTTTCAGACCTCCGTTCTGTATGTCTAATATATTATATCTCTCTGTGGTTTCAGACCTCCGTTCTGTATGTCTAATATATTATATCTCTCTGTGGTTTCAGACCTCCGTTCTGTATGTCTAATATATTTTATATCTCTGTGGTTTCAGACCTCCGTTCTGTATGTCTAATATATTATATCTCTCTGTGGTTTCAGACGTCTGTGCTGTGTAAGGCTGCCGTCCATGCAGGGGTTATCCTGGATGAGTTAGGAGGCTGGGTATCCGTGGAGACCCACAAAGGCCTGAGTCACTACCACGCCACCAGAGCCAATGGGATCCAATCCAAAGAGTGAGTACTGGGGAATTACAGGCCATGATTCAGAGGATGGGCAGTGCAACAGCAGTAGACTTGAAGGTTTCTGTAAGCATTATAGGTTTCTGTAAGCAGAGATACCAATTGGTGTCCACAAACATTAGCCACTGGTTTAGGATGTATCTTTTTAACAGTCTGATGGAAGTTGTTGATAATAACTCTCCTAAGAGGAATAAACCTGCATGATGGGACAACTCTTATTTTTTGTGTCATCTCTGCTTCGAGTCTTAAATAAATGTCTGCTGCCCCAGACCTTGGCCGGGTTTACCTCGGTAGAAACCGGATTAATCAGGCAGGGCTAGCGGGCTAGCATTCCTGCACTGATTCAATGATAGATTAGCCGGCTTCTCACAAATGTCAGAGACAGTCAGTCTTGCCTATGGCATTCATAGAGATTTATGATGGAGTTCTGAGGTGGGGGAAGAGAGAATAATAGTGTCCATCAGTCATAATTCACTAAAGCGTGTAGTCGTATAGTCAGTTTTTATACATGTAACACAGTGATGCATCACTGATGTTATGACAACAGAGTGAAGGCAAAGGGGCTTGAAATTATTTGATTTGATTCTTAAAGAAATGGCCATCACTCAAGCTGTCCTTAATGTTCAGTGGGGGAGGAGGATTTTGTAATTTGAAGTAATGCATGCAAACCTAACGTGATAAGTCGTTCATATCAAATAGGCTTCAGAGCCCCTAAGCCTAGCTATGTGAATGCATTGGTGCAGTGATGGCAAATCAAATTGTGACAGTTAGAAATGTATAGGTTCGGTTTTCACAAATTACCCTGTATTGATTTGCCCTCTAAACATATCGAGCACTGCCCATCAATCAATCACTTTCTAAATGTGAACTCTTATTAAGTGTAGCAAATAAATCTTAATTGTAGCAGTACATAAACCTTTTGTCCTACTGAACCTGTGTATTAACATGTTGTACACTGACATTTTCTTTATAGCCATGTAACAACATTGTATGAGCTTTGCTAACATATTCTATACAAAGGAAACATGCATGGGGTCTTTACACATGTTCTTCATTGCATTCACTGGCTGAACATGCACTGCTGAATTGAATATGTTCAGTGTTGTTCTCTGGCTCCTGATAGAACTTTCTCTTGAAAAAGAGCGGTATCATAAATGGACAACCCCAGCCTAATACAAGTCTAATTCTCCAAATACTTGGCCTTTGCTGAAGGGGATGAATACTTGGGTTGTGTTAGAACATGAAGTTAACTAACACTCCAACAGTATGTATAAAATGCAGCAAGGATTGGATGCTGTTAAGCCGTTGTGATAATACAAGTTTGACTTAACTTGACTTCCTAATTGGATTCTGCTGGATTAAGACATGAACAATATTTACTCTGACAAGACCCATGCTCATACTTTTCTCTCAATCAACCACAGCACCATGCTTCCCACTCCCAGGAAGGCTGAACTTGATGATGTAACAGCCCCCTGAGCCAGTCTCTGTCCAATTTGGAAGGAAGGATCAATATCTGGTTTGATAATGACTCTGTTATTGGAAATGGATCAGCTCAAACCAAGATGGATACCTGTGTATGTTTTTATTCATGTTGTAGCAGGAACAGTTACTTTTTGACTGTTAGATAATAGATCATTTTGACACTCCCAGGTGCAGGTGAAAGTCAGTATCCGCATTAAAGTGTTTGATCTTTTGTACTTTGACACACCTCTCTTATCGCCCATAAATAGAATTTAACCACCACGTCTGCTTTTCTGAACTGTTCAAAGAAAGAAAAATCTGATCCAGGAAGCTGGTGAAAATGATAGATTGTTGAGTGATGGTGGAGAAATATAACATTCTCCCAACTAGCCCCCTGTAATTAACACCAATCCTGGTGTCTTAATGTGTTCAGGTTTATCCCCCAGCTATAGGGCGCTATGAGAGAAGCGACTACACAGGGAAGGGCAGGGGCAACAAAGCACAGGGTCCTCGGTGAAGGCTGATTTGGGAAGAGAACGGGGGGGGGGGACAGACAATCTGGTGATGCTTCTTTGTGGCCACAATGGGTGTTCTTCCACAATGGCAGGCCCTCCACAATGGCAGGCCCTCAATCTATCACTGTAATTGTAATGGTTGAAGCTAACAGTCCGCCATTGATGGATATTATTTTTCTTCTTCCAGCGGCTCTTTGTCCGAAGCTCTCTTCACGTTCCTCACTAATGGTAACATTTGTTTTGTTCTCTTTCTCTACTGATTTTATGCTCTTAAATTGTTGTTTCTCAAACTACAGTTTCTTAGGCCATTGTTTTTATCACGTAATAAAATGTGCTGCATTTTCACCAGGAAGGAATGTATCAAAGCCTACCACTTACTAAATGAAACATTTTATGCCAGAATTTCTGATGACTTACTGATAGTTGTTGAAAAAGGAAGTCATTCACAGTCAAACGGGGTAAAAGATCTGGTTTGGAAAATGAATGCAGGTGTAGTCACACCTTATCTTGGCGTGACTCGTGGGAACCCTGTATCTCTTGTCTGTGTGATATTTTCATACAGCTGTTTGCAGTCTGGCACAGTTTCATCCAGTCAGTCGGCTATAGCTGTGGAGGTTCTGGCTATCTATATCACAGGCAGGCAGGCCTGGGAAAGCTCACAAATCAACTGTTGGTGTCATAGTACAGATGTGTTCAGACACTTGATGGTACAACAGCTGTGTCAGAAGACAGACAGCACTTATTAGGCTTATTTACTCTCAGTTACTCTGGACAACAATACACATTTTCAAAGAAGTTGTGATGTAAAATATGTCTCGTTCCCAATTTACAGTTGTCATGTTTCTTGTAGACACTCTCACATAGGCCTTATGTGGTAAATTGTTTTGCTCAAAAGGACTGCTCTTTCTAAAAGATCAATAGTTGCACGAAGGGGTCTTTGCTCTCCGATCAACTCACAGCATCAATGGTCACATGACAAATGATGCCATGACATGTCTGACATATATGTTCCCTAATCTGGACACTTCATGACCTCATCAACACTGTTGATGTCCTGCACTTTAATTAAGACTAGCTCCTTATTGACTTTCCTCAAAACTCCACTCTCATTATGTTGGAATGGTGAGGAGGACAAGAGTCATAGCTTCTTTGCACAGGGTTTTAATTGGTTGCAGAGTTAACGGGTTTAGTCAGACTAGTTGCTCCTGGGGCTGACGTCGTCGATGCACTTATTAATGAAGCCGGTGACTGATGTGGTAAACTCCTCAATGCCATCAGATGAGTCCCGGAACATATTCCAGTCTGTGCTAGCGCATCAGTCCTGCAGCTTAGCATTCGCTGTTACTTCCTGTTTGGGTTTGTGTTTGAAAGCAGGAATCGGGAGAGTAAAGTTATGGTCAGATTTGCCAAATGGAGGGTGAGCGAGAGCTTTGTATGCGTCTCTGTGTGTGGAGTAAAGGTGATCTAGAGGGTTTGTTTGCCTCTAGTTGCACAGGTGACAGAAATGAGGTAAAACGGATTTCAGTTTTCCTGCATTAAATCACTGGCCACTAGGAGCGTTTTTTTTTTTTTTGCCTATGGCCCTATACAGCTTGTTGAGTGTGGTCTTAGTGCCAGCATCGGTTTGTGGTGGTAAATAAACAACTACGAAAAATCTGGATGAAAACTCTCTTGGTGAATAGTATGGTTTACAGCCTTATCATGAGGTATTCTAACTCTGGTGAGCAGAACCTTGAGACTTCCTTATTATTTGAGATTGAACACCAGCTGTTGTTGACAAAGATGCACACTCCACCCCCCTTGAGCTTACCCAACGCTGCCATTCTGTTCTGCCGGTGCATAGAAAAAAAGAGCTAGAATATTATCCATGTTCTTGTTCAGCCAAGTTTCCGAGAAACATTAGTATATTACAGTTCTTCAGATCCCGTTGATAGGAGTCTCGAACAGAGCTCTTCCTGTTTGTTCTCCAGTGATTATACATTTGCCAACAGAACAGAGGGCAGAGGAAGTAGTGGGAATATTTTGGTAAAATCTTATTCAGTTAGAGCAGCAGAATTGTTGTTATTTACTTTTTCTTCTGTTGTTTTCTAGACTGTAAGAACCAGTCAGTGTTGCAGCATGTGTCTGTTAGTGCCAGTTCGTGGGGAGAAGCGATGGGTTGTCAGTCTGACTGGGCACCCAACAGCTCCCAGGCTGACCCAGGATCAAGGGGCTGCACCTGGGCTGCAGATCAGAACGACAGCCTGCAGTGGCTCCAGCTGGACCTGGGGGAGAAGAAAAGGATCACAGGTGAGATAAGAGCCCTACTCAGGGGAACCTGCCCTCAAACATAAAGCTTCCAAAACTACTCTCTACCTGACTCTACCAATAGAAGCTAAGTAGCACTATGACTTTTTCCTCAGGGCTTATTCATTTATTTGGATCCCCATATTGTCTCCACACAAAATTGGGGATGTCCGGCTTGCTGTACTTACAGTGCCTTTAGAAAGTATTCACACCCCTTGACATTTTCCACATTGATTAAATTGAGATTTTTTGGGCCTCTGGCCTACACACAACCCTGTAATGTCAAAGTGGAATTATGTTTTTCGAAATGTTTACAAATGAATTACAAATTAAAAGCTGAAATGTATTCAACCCCTTTGTAATGGCAAGCCTAAATAAGTTCAGGAGTAAAAATGTGCTTAACAAGTCACATATTAAGTTACATGTACTCACACTGTGTGCCACACATACAATTATCTGTAAGTTCCCTCAGTCGAACAATGAATTCCAAACATAGATTGAACCACAAAGACCAGGGAGGTTTTCCAATGCCTCGCAAATAATGGCACGTATTGTTAGATGGGTAAAAATAAAAAAGTAGACATTGAATATCCATTTGAGCATGGTGAAGTTATTAATTACACTTTGGATGGTGTATCAATACACCCAGTCACTACAAAGATACGGGCGTCCTTGCTTAGTCAGTTGCCAGAGAGGAAGGAAACCACTCAGGGATTTCACCATGAGGCCAGTGGTGACTTTAAAGAACTTAGAGTTAAATGGCTGTGATAAGAGAAAGCTGAGGATGGATCAACGACATTGTAGTTACTCCACAATACTAACCTAATTGACAGAGTGAAAAGAAGGAAGCCTGTACAGAATACAAATATTCCAAAACATGAATCCTGTTTGCAACAAGGCACTGAAGTAAAAGTGCATAAAATATGGCAAAGCAATTCACTTTTTGTCCTGAATACAAAGTGTCATGTTTGGGGCAAATCCAATACAACACATTACTGAGTACCACGCTCTATATTTTCAAGCATAGTGGTGGCTTTATCATGTTATGGGTATGCTTGTAATCGTTAAAGACTGGGGAGTGCTTCTGGATATAAAAGAAATGGAATGGAGCTAAGCACAGGAAACATTGTGTTTCTGAATGACATAACCAAGAAGTAGAATGTGTGCGTGTGCGTGTGCGTGTGCGTGTGCGTGTGTGTGTGTGTGTGTGTGTGTGTGTACAGTGGGGGGGGGGAAGTATTTGATCCCCTGCTGATTTTGTACGTTTGCCCACTGACAAAGAAAGGATCAGTCTATAATTTTAATGGTAGGTTTATTTGAACAGTGAGAGACAGAATAACAACAACAAAATTCAGAAAAATGCATGTAAAAAATGTTATAAATTGATTTGCATTTTAATGAGGGAAATAAGTATTTGACCCCCTCTCAATCAGAAAGATTTCTGGCTCCCAGGTGTCTTTTATACAGGTAACGAGCTGAGATTAGGAGCACACTCTTAAAGGGAGTGCTCCTAACCGCAGCTTGTTACCTGTAAAAAAGACACCTGTCCACAGAAGCCATCAATCAATCAGATTCCAAACTCTCCACCATGGCCAAGACCAAAGAGCTCTCCAAGGATGTCAGGGACAAGATTGTAGACCTACATAAGGCTGGAATGGGCTACAAGACCATCGCCAAGCAGCTTGGTGAGAAGGTGACAACATTTGGTGTGATTATTCGCAAATGGAAGAAACACAAAAGAACTGTCAATATCCCTCGGCCTGGGGCTCCATGCAAGATCTCACCTCGTGGAGTTGCAATGATCATGAGAACGGTGAGGAATCAGCCCAGAACTACACGGGAGGATCTTGTCAATGATCTCAAGGCAGCTGGGACCATAGTCACCAAGAAAACAATTGGTAAGACACTACGCCGTGAAGGACTGAAATCCTGCAGCGCCCACAAGGTCCCCCTGCTCAAGAATACATATACAGGCCCGTCTGAAGTCTGCCAGTGAACATCTGAATGACTCAGAGGACAACTGGTGAAAGTGTTATGGTCAGATGAGACCAAAATGGAGCTCTTTGAGGTCAACTCAACTCGCCGTGTTTGGAGGAGGAGGAATGCTGCCTATGACCCCAAGAACACCATCTCCACCGTCAAACATGGAGGTGGAAACATTATGCTTTGGGGGTGTTTTTCTGCTAAGGGGACAGGACAACCTCACCGCATCAAAGGGACGATGGACGGGGCCATGTACCGTCAAATCTTGGGTGAGAACCTCCTTCCCTCAGCCAGGCCATTGAAAATGGGTCGTGGATGGGTATTCCAGCATGACAATGACCCAAAACACACGGCCAAGGCAACAAAGGAGTGGCTCAAGAAGAAGCACATTAAGGTCCTGGAGTGGCCTAGCCAGTCTCCAGACCTTAATCCCATACAAAATCTGTGGAGGGAGCTGAAGGTTCGAGTTGCCAAATGTCAGCCTCGAAACCTTAATGACTTGGAGAAGATCTGCAAAGAGGAGTGGGACAAAATCCCTCCTGAGATGTGTGCAAACCTGGTGGCCAACTACAAGAAATGTCTGACCTCTGTGATTGCCAACAAGGGTTTTGCCACCAAGTACTAAGTCATGTTTCGCAGAGGGGTCAAATACTTATTTCCCTCATTAAAATGCAAATAATTTTATAACATTTTTGACATGCGGTTTTCTGGATTTTGTTGTTGTTCTGTCTCTCACTGTTCAAATAAACCTACTATTAAAATTATAGACTGATCATTTCTTTGTAAGTGGGCAAACGTACAAAATCAGCAGGGGATTAAATACTTTTTCCCCCACTGTATATGTGTGTGTGTGTGTGTGTGTGTGTGTGTGTGTGTGTGTGTGTGTGTGTGTGTATGTATATATGTATGTGTGTATGTATGTATTTATGTATGTATTTATGTATACCGATTTATTGGAGGACCAAAAAAAGCCGATGCCGATTACATTTTTATTTTATTTATTTGTAATAATGACAATTACAACGATACTGAATGAACACTTATTTTAACTTAAAATAATACATCAATAAAATCAATTTAGCCTCAAATAAATAATGAAACATGTTCAATTTGGTTTAAATAATTCAAAAACAAAGTGTTGGAGAAGAAAGTAAAAGTGCAATTTGTGCCATGTAAAAAAGCTAACGTTTAAGTTCCTTGCGCAGAACATGAGAACATATGAAAGCTGGTGGTTCCTTTGAAGACATGAGTCTTCAATATTCCCAGGTAAGATGTTTTAGGTTGTAGTTATTAGAGGACTAATTCTCTCTATACGATTTGTATTTCATATATCTTTGACTATTGGATGTTCTTATAGGCACTTTAGTATTGCCAGTGTAACAGTATAGCTTCCGTCCCTCTCCTCGCTCCTACCTGGGCTCGAACCAGGAACACATCGACAACAGCCACCCTCGAAGCAGCGTTACCCATGCAGAGGAAGGGAAGAAACTACTCCAAGTCTCAGAGCGAGTGACGTTTGAAACGCTATTAGCACGCACCCGGCCAACTAGCTAGCCATTTCATATCGGTTACACCAGCCTAATCTCGGGAGTTGACAGGTTTGAAGTCATAAACAGCGCAATGCATTGCGAACGGCTGCTGGCAAAACGCACAAAAGTGCTATTTTGAATGAATGCTTACGAGCCTGCTGGTGCCTACCATCGCTCAGTCAGACTGCTCTATCAAGTCATAGACTTAATTCTAACATAATAACACACAGAAACACGAGCCTTAGGTCATTAATATGGTCAAATCCGGAAACTATCATCTCGAAAACAAAACGTTATTCCTGTTACATTGCACAACCTTCAGTGTTATGTCATAATTACGTAAAATTCTGGCAAATTATTTCGCAACGAGCCAGTGTGCCCAAACTGTTGCATATACCCTGACTGCGTGCAATCAACGCAAAATGACACCATTTCACCTGGTAAATATTGCCTGCTAACCTGGATTTCTTTTAGCTAAATATGCAGGTTTAAAAATATATACTTCTGTGTATTGATTTTAAGAAAGGCATTGATGTTTATGGTTAGGTACAGCCGTGCAACGATTGTGCTTTTTTTCGCAAATGCGCTTTTGTTAAATCATCCCCGTTTGGCGAAGTTGGCTGTCTTTGAAGAAATAGTCTTCACAGTTCGCAACGAGCCAGGCGGCCCAAACTGCTGCATATACCCTGACTCTGTTTGCAAGAGAAGTGACACATTTTCCCTAGTTACAAGAAATTCATGTTAGCAGGCAATATTAACTAAATATGCAGGTTTAAAAATATATACTTGTGTATTGATTTTAAGAAAGGCATTGATGTTTATGGTTGGAGCAACGTGTACCTAAGCGATTATATGCAACGCAGGACAGGCTAGATAAACAAACTAGTAATATCATCAACCTTGTGTAGTTAACTAGTGATTATGATTGATTGATTGTTTTTTATAAGATAAGTTTAATGCTAGCTAGCAACTTACCTTAGCTTCTTACTGCATTTGCGTAACCTCGTGGAATGCAATGTAAAGCAGGTGGTTAGAGCGTTGGACTAGTTAACCGTAAGGTTGCAAGATTGAATCCCTGAGCTGACAAGGTAAAAATCTGTCGTTCTGCCCCTGAACAAGGCAGTTAACCCACCGTTCCTAGGCCGTCATTGAAAATAAGAATGTGTTCTTAACTGACTTGCCTGGTTAAATAAAGGTCTAAAAAAATATTTAAAAAAAAATGTAAAAAAATAAATACAAATCGGCATCCAAAAATACCGATTTACAATTGTTGTGAAAACTTGAAATCGGCCATTCCGATTAATCGGTCGACCTCGTATGTATGTATGTATGTATGTATGTATGTATGTATGTATGTATGTATGTATGTATGTATGTATGTATGTATGTATGTATGTGTGTGTGTGTGTGTGTGTGTGTGTGTGTGTGTGTGTGTGAAAACAATAGTGGTCTTAAAACGGAACGCTGAAACGTACAATTGATTTGTCAGAGGACAAACCATCCACAGAGACGAACTGATATCTTTCTGACAGATAAGATCTAAAACAGGCAAGAACTTGTCCATGTAGACCAATTAGGGTTTCTAATCTCTCCAAAAGAATGTGGTGATCGATGGTGTCAGAAGCAGCGCTAAGGTCTAGGATCACGAGGATAGATGCAGAGCCTTGGTCTGACGCCATTAAAAGGAAATTTACCACTTTCCCGAGTGCAGTCTCAGTGCTATGATGGGGTCTAAAACCAGACTGAAGCATTTTGTATACATTATTTGTCTTCAGGAAGAGTGAGTTGCTGCGCAACAGATTTTTTTCCCCAAAAATTTGAGAGGAATGGGAGATTCGATATAGGCCGATTTTTATTTTATTTTTATTTTATTTTTTATATTTTTTTAAATTTGTTTAAATTTTTTTTCATTTTTTTTAGTATTTTTTATAATTTTTTTTACATTTTCCGGGTCAAGGTTTGGCTTTTTCAAAATAGGCTTTTGTCGTGACGATGCTACCATTAATGCGATGACGGCTATTCATTGAATAATTACATACCACGTTCAGTTATTACGCGATTCAATTAATCATATAACAATTAATTAAGTAGTAATCTGGGGCACCACGGCAAAAGTTTAACAAGTTACCATTTCCCAAATTAACTCAAATATCAGATAATCTCGATATACTATCCATCATCAATCAATCATTTGCTCCTATTTCAGTCTCATTCTGAACGTCTCTAATATCCTGTAAATCTGCACGAACCCTAGTCTCCATGATGAATCAGTTTACACAAATTGTCTTAATTATTTATTTACTAACTAATGAAATAATCCCACAGAAATACATAAACACACACACAGGATAGATTATACACTGATTATTAACATGATGCAATGAAAGGTCCCTAGTGGACTAACTCAATATGATGGCTGGTTACACAATGAAAGGGGGTGGGGAACGAAAGAGCGGGAGAAGGAGAGACAAAGGAATTCAACTATTGTACATACAGTTGAATAATACGCTCATCGTAAATATGGATATTTAGCACCCTAACAACCGCTCATTCAGATTTAGAAAAGCAATGTACATATTTACGCTTGTATGTCTTTGTCGTCTCTCTCTCTTAAAATCGGCCGGTCCATTTTCTGTGGAGTCAGTCGACAGAAAGTCTCTGGTTGTGTAAGTCTCTGGTTGTCCACCAGAGGTAACCATGTCCTTTGTAGTTGTAGCTTCTTGGTCTAGGAGTGTCTGTTAGAACAGATCTTCCTTAGGTGTACCACGCAGTGTTCAGTGGGCCTTGTCCTTCACTCAGTTTGTTTAGAATAAATACCACCTATAGTGGTGAGAGGAAATTGTTCTTTGTCTCTCGTCTTTGGTAAAGTTTCCTAGGCTAACAGTGCATAAACAGCTGCAGACTAAATGTTCCTGTGTAGTCTTCTTCAAGAGAGAGTTTCAGAGGGTATACTGGTATTGTAGTTCTTAAACCAGTTCGTAACATATTCAGCTCACGCTGCACATATACTGGTCTTTAGTTTTAAACCATTTCCCAGCTGTGTAGCCACCGCTCCACGCTGTCTGGTCTCTAGAGATTCCAACCAATTCAACATGTGGATGATCCGCACATTCTCTGGTCTAATGTAAATTTCATTAGGAGTCCTTGTATAAACACTCTGGGGAAAAAGGGGCGTTCCCTCCTTTTGGCATAATGTCTGTGCTCACGTGGGCCTGGTTACTGACTGGGTAAAACTTTGCAGGAAAAACAATTATCCAATTTAGAAGGCTAAAATCACATTTTGTCTTCTCACAAATAGTTTAATATTTAATCATATAAGTTCCACAACATTTAGTTGTAAATCTGATAACTGGGACGTATACATTTTTGAGTTACCGTTATTTGGTTCAACCATCCTTAATGATATCACAAAACAACAACTTATTTGACATGATTATTGTTTAGAGCCCCACCAACCATTTCCCACATTATTTATGTTACAAATATTGTTTCAATGTCCAACCTTTTGATGTTAAAGTTTTGGACAAGTGTCTACCTGTTGTAACACTCAGACATTCCATTGTCAATACTGCAGAGCCCAAAGGCAGAGTTTCTGCAAGGTATTCATGATCCGGTTGTTAACCTCTCTTGGGTATGTGGGACGTGACCATCCCACCTGCGGGACACACTATTCTACAGCCAGTGAAATAGCAGGGCGCCGAATTCAAAACAACAAAAATCTCATAATTCAAATTTCTCACGCATACAAGTATTTTACACCATTTTAAAGACAATCTTCTCGTTAATCCAACCACATTGTCTGATTTCAAAAAGGCTTTATGGCGAAAGCATAGGATTAGATTATGTTAGGACATCACCTTGACAAGAAAAACCACACAGCTATTTTCCAAGCAAGGAGAGGCATCACAAAAAAACAGAAATACAGCTAAAATGAATCACTAACCTTTGATGATCTTCATCAGATAGCACTCATAGGACTTCATGTTACACAATACATATATGTTTTGCTCGATAAAGTTCTTATTTATATCCAAAAACCACATTTTACATTGGCGTATAATGTTCAGAAATGTTTTGCCTCCCAAAACTTTTGGTGAATGAGCACATCAATTTACAGAAATACTCATCATAAACGTTAATAAAATATTAAACTGTAATTCAAAGAATTATAGATACACTTCTCCTTAATGCAACCGCTGTGTCAGATTTTAAAAAAACTTTACAGCGAAAGCACACATTGCAATACTCTGAGTACAGCGTTCAGACACGAAACCAAACCTGCCATTTTGTGGAGTCAATAAAACTCTGAAATAATATTATAAATATTCACTTACCTTTGATGATCTTCATCAGAATGCACTCCCAGGAATCCCAGATCCGCAATAAATGTTTGTTTGTTCGATAAAGTCCATCATTTATGTCCAAATACCTCCTTTTTGTTTGTGCGTTCAGTCCACTACTCCAAATGCAGGAAGCGCGTGAAAATGTCACGACGAAAAGTCAAAAAAAGTTATTTACGTTCGTAGAAATATGTCAAACGATGTATAGCATCAATCTTTAGGATGTTTTTAACATAAATCTTCAGTAATATTCCAACCAGACAATTCCAATGTCTTCAGAAAAGAAAAGGAACACAGCTCACACTCACGTGAGCGAGCGCCTCTGAGCTCATGTCATTTCCTCACTCATCTGACTCCAGGCCCTCTTGTTCGCTCCATATTCACAGTAGAAGCATGAAACAACGTTCTAAAGACTGTTGACATCTAGTGGAAAATGAACCCTAAGTCACTGTGTACTGCATAGGCAATCACTTAAACTACAAGCCTCAGATTTCCACACTTCCTGGTTGGATTTTTCTCAGGTTTTTGCCTGCCATATGAGTTCTGTTATACTCACAGACATCATTCAAACAGTTTTAGAAACTTCAGAGCGTTTTATATCCAAATCTACCAATGCATATCCTACCTTCTGAGCCTGAGTAGCAGGCAGTTTAATTTGGGCACACCTTTCATCCGGACGTCAAAATACTGCCCCCTACCCTAGAGAAGTTGTCATAAAACCAGGCCAAATTCATCCCTCTCCCCCTCTGCGGATCCTCACAGGAGAGTCATGACACTTTATTACTGCCACTTTTAGTGAGTTTGGTACACATCCGGTGGATAGGGAGCCATTTATTATGTTCAAAATAGGAGGGCCAAGCACAAGAAGCAGCTCTTTCAGTAGTTTAGTTGGAATAGGGTCCAGAATGCAGCTTGACGGTTTAGAGGCCATGACTATTTTCATGAATGTCTCAAGAGATACAGGATTAAAAAACTTGAGTGTCTCCATTGATCCTAGGTCCTGGCAGTTCTGTGCAGACTCAGAACAACTGAGCTTTGGAGAAATACGCAGATTCAAAGTGGTCCGTAGTTTGCTTTCTAATGATCATGATCTTTTCATCTAAGAAGTTCATGAATGTATCACTGCGGAAGTGAAAGCTATCCTCTCTTGTTGAATGCTGCTTTTTAGTTAGCTTTGCGACAGTTTCAAAAATACATTTTGGATTGTTCTTATTCTCTTCAATTAGGTTGGAAAAATAGGATGATCGAGCAGCAGTGAGGGCTTTTTGATATTGCGCGGTACTGTCTTTCAAAGCTGGTCGGAATACTTCCAGTTTGGTGGAACGCCATTTCCGTTCGAATTTTCTGGAAGCTTCCTTCAGGGCTCGGCTATTTTCTGTATACCAGTGAGCAAATTTCTTGTGACAAATGTTTTTTGTTTTAGGGTATTACGCAAGGTTAAATAAAGATCCTCGGTTAGGTGGTTAACCGATTTTTGTACTCCCGACGTCCTTGGGTAGGTGGAGGGAGTCTGGAAGGGCCTCTAGGAATCTTTTGGTTGTCTGAGAATTTATAGCACGGCTTTTGATGATCCATGTTGGACAAAACCCACTGAGTCAATGATGGCTCCGAAAGCCTTTTGGAGTGGGTCTGTGGACTTTTCCATGTGAATATTAAAGTCACCAAAAATGTGAATATTATCTGCCATGACTACAAGGTCCGATAGGAATTCAGAGAACTCGGTGAGGAACGCTGTATACGGCCCAGGAGGCCTGTAAACAGTAGCTATAAAAAGTGATTGAGTAGGCTGCATAGATTTCATGACTAGAAGCTCAAAAGACGAAAACGCAGTCATTATTTTGTCATAAATGTTAGCAACACCTTCGCCTTTGCGGGATGCGCAGGGGATATGGTCACTAGTGTAACCAGGAGGAGAAGCCTCATTTAACACAGTAAATTCATCAGGCTTGAGCCATGTTTCAGTCAGGCCAATCACATCAAGATTATGATCAGTGATTAGTTCATTGACTATGACTGCCTTGGAAGTGAGGGATCGAACATTAAGTAACCCTATTTTGAGATGTGACATATTACAATCTCTTTCAATAATGACAGGAATGGAGGAGGTCTTTATTCCAGTGAGATTGCTAAGGCGAACACCGCCATGTTTTGTTTTATTTTGCTCAACCTAGATCGAGGCACAGACACGGTCTCAATGGGGATAACTGAGCGGACTACACTGACTGTGCTAGTGGCAGACTCCACTAAGCTGGCAGCCTGGCTAACAGCCTGCTGCCTGTCCTGCCTGCACCCTATCTCATTGTGAAGCTAGAGGAGTTAGATAAGATGAGATCACCCCTCCAGCTAGGATGGAGTCCGTCACTCCTCATCTTTCTAGCTGATTTGTAAAACGTCTTTCAAGCTGATTTACACGCTGAAGCTATGTTGCGCTTTGGGACCGCGGGTAATGGAGTCGCCAATAACTAGGGTTTTCAATTTGTCAGAGCTAATGGTGGGAGGCTTCGGCGGCGCAGACCCCATAACGGGTGGAGGAGAGACCTGAGAAGGCTCGGCCTCTGACTCCGACTCGTTGCTTAGTTGAGCGAGAAAAAAACTTGTTGATAAATATATTAAAAGTAAAAACCGAAGAGTTTGGCAGATAGTCAAGTAGCAACAAACAGCACGGCAACAAATCTGGAAATTGAAGGGGGGGGGGGGGGGGGGGGCTTTACCTCTTAGTGCCTTCCCTCCAGGTCCTGACATCTCAGATATATACTGTCTGTGTCTGAAATGGCACCCTATTCCTCATTCAGCGCACCACTTTTGACCAGAGCCCTATGGCGCACTAAATAGGGAATAGGGTGCCGTAAGGGAAGTCCGGCACTGTGTCTATTCTTTATCCCCGTGGACGGACGGACGGACAGAGAGGAGGAGGAGAAGTCAATTTGTTCCAACCATTCTTAGCAGTGTGTAAACTTTTTTTTTTCTTTTTTCTCTACACTGGAGTTTCTTACCAAGATGACAGGGAATGTGCCTGAGTGACCAAGTTACAGTTTTTACTTAAATCTGCTTGAAATTCTATGGCAAGACCTGCAAATGGTTGTCTAGCAGTGAGCAACAAGCAATTTGACAGAGCTTGAAGAATTGTGATGTGAATTAATACTTTCTGAAGGCACTGTACCTTTTAGTTTACCAGGCTAAGCTTATTTTAAGGTGTTTTTCACATCATCTGTAATTTCGAGATTTGGTTGTATTCTACTGGTACAGATTTCCACCGTTGCCAATCTATCTCTCCTGATGAATGGCAATCCCTTCTTACTAGGCCTGCTCAATGCTCAGCATACTGTTAACATTACAGTTAACTGTAATAAAGTAGAAGCCTTGGTGTTCTTGGCCAAGTCTTTTAGGATCAATGGCAATTTCCTCCCCCCATGGTATCAATTAAAAACAGGCGTTTAGATTTAACCCTCTCCTACCTGGCTGCGAACCCCATTCGTAGCCCTCTGTAGAGGATGGTAATAGGATTAAGGCTCAACACGTACGTACACACACACACACACACACACACACACACACACACACACACACATACACACACACACATCTGTCGGAAAAAGCTGAGAAGGGATAGAATGAGATCTGATCCAGGGGGTTGTTTAAAGGGGGTAATTTCTCTTATAAATGGGCCTTTCTTTTGATTTAACTCTGGAGGGCTCACCACTAAAACTGTAGCACATACGCAGACACACACACACACACACACAGCATTAGACCAGTAATCTAATGTATTAGACCACTTCTCAGTAATGCATGAAGGGAGAGAATGCCCCTCTGTGCTGCTCCTCCACAAACAAGAAAGTGACTTTCAAGGCCTGTTTAAGTGTAGCACAATGCAATAGTTTATTTTGAGTGTGGTGTGTGAAGTCAGCAAGTCCCAAGTTCATTTCATGCTACTTTACAACACATTGGGTTCCAGTCAATGAAGAATGTCTCGCTTTGTCTGCTGGTTCAGAAATCCAGCTCTAAGGGGAACATCGTTTTGATTGGAATGCGGTTCCTTGAAAATGGAAGCACTGTTTGGAAGAATTGTTGTTGTGCAACAATCGTAAGACTATATAGCCTGAAGAATACAACCCTTTCTTTCCTTAAGGATCCTGCCTTTCTGATACTCGTATTATGGCAGATTGGATTTCTGTTGTTGTCGGTGTCAACAATTGTGCATTGGAAACCCCTGTTGCTCTTTATGCAACAAAAAGTACATTTTAGCCGTGAAACCAAGAAATACCTTGAGAGTCTGCGATTCTGTCTTTGAAATATGACAGTCATTTCCTATAATGATAGGTTGCACTGCGTCTCCATATGAACCACAATGCCCTGTGTAATGACATGTTGCGGGTCCCCCGTCTGCCGCCATATTGTTCTGGCCCTGTGTCAGGCGCTCATTTGCCACAAAAATGCTCATCATGGCTGTCTGGGAGCTGCAAATGTCTGGGAGGGTTTCCCCTTGGTGTTGCAGTGACTGTTCTGCTCTCTGAGGTGATGTCTCCTTTCCCTGTTCCAGCACATTCCAGGGCTGACCAACGAGTGACATCACTGCCCTGGAGACAGACAGAGAAAAGGGGATGAAAAATGTTGAACAATAGAAAGTGAGATTTCGAGTTTTTACCTTCTCTATTTTTTGTTTTCCAGGGATTATCACGACTGGCTCTACTATGTTGGACTATCACTACTATGTGAGGAGCTTCAAGATAGTTCACAAGGAGAGGAGTCGGTGGAGGACGTACACACAGAACAACAGCACACAATACATGGTGAGTACTGCAGATTCAATTACCTAATATCTGACTGCAATATTGAATTGCCTGATCATGGAACAATATACATTTCGGTATGTGTTATTGGCCAACAATTTCTTTAAACGTAATCAATGTGTTATGTTGCCGATGAATCACAAGAATGCATGCCTTCCATTAAACCTTGTGACCACCTCCCCCTCACTCCCTCTGTCTCTCCCTTCCTCCCTGTCAGATATTTGAGGGGAACCAGGACAGTCTGCATCAGACCAGGAACACCTTCCACAATCCAATCATAGCCCGCTACCTGCGGATCATCCCTCAAACATGGCACCAGAGGATCGTCATGAGGGTAGAGCTGCTGGGCTGCACCCATCTCAGAGGTACACATCCTAACCCCCATCTCAGAGGTACACATCCTAACCCCCATCTCAGAGGTACACATCCTAACCCCCATCTCAGAGCTACACACCCTAAACCTATCCCCCATGTCAGAGGTACACATCCTAACCCCCATCTCAGAGGTACACATCCTAACCCCCATCTCAGAGCTACACACCCGAACCCCCATCTCAGAGCTACACACCCGAACCCTAACCCCCATGTCAGAAGTACTCATCCTAACCCTAATACCTATGTCAGAGGTACTCATCCTAACCCCATGTCCAGACCACAGTACTGAGTGTGTGGGTCTGGCTACGATACCAGATAGTATTATCAGTGAGTTAGTAGATAGTGATTGATGACTACATGTACAGTTGAAGTCAGAAGTTTACATACACTTAGGTTGGAGTCATTAAAACTCGTTTTTCTACCACTCCACACATTTCTTGTTAACAAACTATAGTTTTGGCAAGTCGGTTAGGACATCTACTTTGTGCATGAAACAAGTCATTTTTCCAACAATTGTTTACAGACAGATTATTTCACTTATAATTCACTGTATCACAATTCCAGTGGGTCAGAAGTTTACATACACTAAGTTGACTCTGCCTTTAAACAGCTTGGGAAATTCCAGAAAATTATGTTATGGCTTTAGAAGCTTCTGATAGGCTAATTGACATCATTTGAGTCAATTGGAGGTGTACCTGTGGATGTATTTCGAGGCCTACCTTAAAACTCAGTGCCTCTTTGCTTGACGTCAAGGGGAAATCAAAAGAAATCAGCCAAGACCTCAGAAAATAAATTGTAGACCTCCACAAGTCTGATTCATCCTTGGGAGCAATTTTCAAACGCCTGAAGGTACTACGTTCATCTGTACAAACAATAGTACACAAGTATAAACACCATGGGACCACGCAGCCGTCATACCGCTCAGGAAGGAGACACATTCTGTCCTAGAGATGAACGTACTTTGGTGTGAAAAGTGCAAATCAATCCCAGAACAACATCAAAGTACCTTGTGAAGATGCTGGAGGAAACAGGTACAAAAGTATCTATATCCACAGTAAAACGAGTTCTATATCGACATAACCTGAAAGGCCGCTCAGCAAGGAAGAAGCCACTGCTCCAAAACCGCCAGAAAAAAGCCAGACTACGGTTTGCAACTGCACATGGGGACAAAGATCGTACTTTTTGGAGAAATGTCCTCTGGTCTGATTAAACAAAAATAGAACTGTTTGGCCATAATGACCATCGTTATGTTTAGAGGAAAGGGGGGGAGGCTTGCAAGCTGAAGAACACCATCCCAACCATGAAGCACGGAGGTGGCAGCATCAAGTTGTGGGGGTGCTTTGCTGCAGGAGGGACTGGTGCACTTCACAAAATAGATGGCATCATGAAGAAGGAAAGGTATGTGGATATATTGAAGCAACATCTCAAGACATCAGTCAGGAAGTTGAAGCTTGGTCGCAACTGGGTCTTCCAAATGGACAATGACCCCAAGCATACTTCCAAAGTTGTGGCAAAATGGCTTAAGGACAACAAAGTCAAGGTATTGGAGTGGCCATCACAAAGCCCTGAGCTCAATCCTATAGAAAATGTGTGGGCAGACCTGAAAAAGTGTGTGTGTGAGCAAGGAGGCCTACACACTTGACTCAGTTACACCAGCTCTGTCAGGAGGAATGGGCCAAAATTCACCCAACTTATTGTGGGAAGCTTGTGGAAGGCTACCTGAAACGTTTGACCCAAGTTAAACAATTTAAAGGCAATGCTACCAAATACTAATTGAGTGTATGTAGACTTCAGACCCACTGGGAATGTGATAAAATAAATAAAAGCTGAAATAAATCATTCTCTCTACTATTATTCTGACATTTCACATTATTAAAATAAAGTGGTGATCCTAACTGACATAAGACAGGGAATTTTTACTAGGATTAAGTGTCAGGAATTGTGAAAACTGAGTTTAAATGTATTTGGCTAAGGTGTATGTAAACTTCCGACTTCAACTGTAGATAATCCTTCTGAGAGGACAATTATGAAACAGAGTTTCATATTAGATAACTACTGATCTGTTGTTTTACAGTACATTACAATAAAGTGGGGAAGTAAGTTAGTTCTGTTATTTTGGTTTTGGGCTGTATCAAGTTTTTGTCAAACCTGCTCACAGCTAAACCCCCCCCCCCCGCTCTCTCTCTTCCTCTTCGCTCCCTCTCTCTCCTTAGTGAACATGTCGTCTCAGGTCACATTACCCACCAAACCCAAGCCTCCGGTGGGGGACGAAGAGATCACTGAGCCAGTGCTCTCCCAGGCATACCGCGGTACCCATCTCATTAAAACACTGCATTAACCATCCACCAGATGCCTTCTGTTTGTTTCTGTAATAGCTGGCTAACATGCTCGCTCCTCTCATCTCTATTCTCAGGGAAGCTGGCCATCATCGTCGTACCCATAGTCTTATCTGTGGTGCTCCTGCTGGTTGGGATTTGTGTATTCAAGATGCTGCAGAAGTAAGCGACTTGGTCATGTCATTTGAATAGATAATGTAATGTTTTTAGAGAAGGTTGTGTAAGGAGAGCTTATACCTTCATAACTTGTGCATTTCCTGTCCCCATGACAACATGACTGAGAAACTCAGATTAGCCTGACCTTATACGTCCCCATAGCAGTGGGTTATCTCTACCGTGTGCCTACTCCCTAAAGTATGTCTGTTACGTATGTGTGGGAGATGTTGTCTGTCTGCCTCTGTCAGTATGCATGAGAGGGAGATGTTTTCAGGAAATGGGAGAGTGGAAGAGAAGAAATAGATTAGAGTGAGGGAAGATACACTATATACTGTAGGACAATGAGGGTCAGGGAGATTCCTAGAACGGTCCTTTGGAATGGCTGCCTGTCTGTTGCTCAGATAGCATAACGAGCCTGACCTGACTACCAACACAACCACAGTCGTCAGAACACTATTTTTTTTAAATTGTACCTTTATTTAACTAGGCAAGTCAGTTAAGAACAAATTATATTTTCAATGACGGCCTAGGAACAGTGGGTTAAGGGACAGAATGACAGATTTTTACCTGGTCAGCTCGGGGATTCGATCTTGCAACCTTTCGGTTACTTGTCCAACGTTCTAACCACTAGGCTGCCTGTCGCCCAAGGAGGAGGATGCACCACACGTACCATGAATCTCTTTACTATCAGCCTTCATTGTCTTTGGTTATTATTTACCTTTAGTCTCAATATGACTTCCCTGTTGAAATAAAGTCTCTTTTGCAAATGAGCCCTGCACAATACAAAAGTGAACACGTCAATTAAAACAAACGCATTCTTCATTATACAAGAATTGCCCTAGGGACACCAAAGCATCCAATCGAAGCTGCTGGTTGATGCTTATTTATAAAACACTCTTAGGCCTCACTCCCCCCCATCTGAGATATCTACTGCAGCCCTCATCCTCCACATACAACACCCGTTCTGCCAGTCACATTCTGTTAAAGGTCCCGAAAGCACACCCATCCCTGGGTCGCTCCTCTTTTCAGTTCATTGCAGCTAGCAACTGGAACGAGCTGCAACAAACACTCAAACTGGACAGTTTTATCTCAATCTGTTCATTCAGAGACTCAATCATGGACACTCTTACTGACAGTTGTGACTGCTTTGCGTGATGTATTGTTGTCTCTACCTTCTTGCCCTTTGTGCTGTTGTCTGTGCCCAATAATGTTTGTACCATGTTTTGTGCTGCTACCATGTTGTGCTGCTGCCATGTTGTGTTGCTGCCATGCTATGCTTGTCCTATATATATATATATATATATATATATATATATATATATATATATATATATATATATATATATTTATTTATTTATTTATTTATTTATTTATTTATTTTTAAATCCCAGCCCCCGTCCCCGTAGGAGGCCTTTTGGTAGGCCGTCATTGTAAATAAGAACGTGTTCTTAACTGACTTACCTAGTTAAATAAAGGTTAAATAAAAAAATATTCCTAACATAGAGTAGTGGCAGCTGCAATTTGATAAATAGTTTCACCGTAATCAAGAACCGATAAAAAGGTTGACTGCATAATCTGCTTCTTGTTGACTAGAGAGAGGCTAGATCTGTTTCTGTAAAAAAAAGCCCACTTTAAATGTTAGCTTCTTAACAAGCTCAATCGTATGTTTATTAAGCTTTAAATCATTTTCAGGGACTCGTTTGATTATAGAACCATCCGATGAGTGTCTCAGATGGATCACATCTTCAATCTTACAAGAACTTGAAAACAACATGTATTTAGTTTTGCCCCTGTTAAAATCTGTTACGGCTAGACGTTCCGCTAAATTAAATTAAATTATTAGAAATATTTAACTTTCATAAAATCACAAGTGCAATACACCAAATAAAGCTTAACTTCTTGTTAATCCAGCCACCGTGTCAGATTTCAAAAAGGCTTTACGGCGAAAGCAAACCATGCGATTTATCTGAGGACAGCACCCCACCATACAAACACATGAAAATCATATTTCAACCAAGCAGGTGCGACACGAAAGTCAGAAATAGCGATATAATATATGCCTTACCTTTGAAGATCTTCTTCTGTTGGCACTCCAATATGTCCCAGAAACATCACAAATGGTCCTTTTGTTCGATAAACTCCTTTTTTATATCCCCAAAATGTCAATTTATTTGGCGCGTTTGATTCAGAAAAACACCGGTTCCAACTCGCCCAACATGACTACAAATGATCTACTAAGTTACCTGTAAACTTGGTCCAAACATATCAAACAACTTTCCTAATCCATCCTTAGGTATCCTAAAACGTAAATAATCGATAAAATGTAAGATGGAATATACTGTGTTCAATAGCGGATAAAATCAAAGTGGAGCAAGCTCCAGGGCGCGCGCCCCAAACGAAAGAGTCCACTTGGCTTCACACTCATTCTGAATAGCCGTACTTCTTCATTTCTCAAAGGAAAAACATCAACCAATTTCTAAAGACTGTTGACATCTAGTGGAAGTAATAGGAACTGCAACCAGGTGCCTCATAAATCTAGTTTCCCATAGAAAACCAATAGAAAACACAGTGAACTCAATCTTTTTTTCCTGGATGGTTTGTCCTCTGAGTTTTGCCTGCCAAATAAGTTCTGTTATACTCACAGACATTATTCTAACAGTTTTAGAAACTTTAGTGTGTTTTCTATCCAAATCTACCAATTATATGCATATCCTAGCTTCCGGGCCTGAGTAGCAGGCAGTTTACTTTGGGCACGCTTTTCATCCGGATGTGAAAATACTGCCCCCTACCCAAGAGAGGTTAAGAACCACAGCTTGGTGGGTCATGTTTTGGAGGACGCATGATTCCACCTTCGTCTATGCCGAGCCCGTTGAGGAGTTGCAGCGATGAGACAAGATCGTAATCACGAAATTGGGGAGAAAAAAGGGGTAAAAATTACAACAACAAAAAATATAGATATACAGTACCAGTCAAAAGTTTGGGCACACCTACTCATTCAAGGGTTTTTCTTTATTTTTTACTATTTTCTACATTTTCTACATCAAAACTATGAAATAACACATATGGAAACATGTAGTAACCAAAAAAAGTGTTAAACAAATCTAAATACATTTTATATTCTTCAAAGTAGCCACCCAGTGCCTTGATGACAGCTTTGCACACTCTTGGCATTCTCTCAACCAGCTTCATGAGGAATGCTTTTGAAGGAGTGTGCAAAACAGTCTTGAAGGAGTTCCCACATATGCTGAGCACTTGTTGGCTGCTTTTCCTTCACTCTGCGGTCCAACTCATCCCAAACCATCTCAATTTGGTTGAGGTTGGGTGATTGTGGAGGCCAGGTAATCTGATGCAGCACCATCACTCTCCTTCATGGTCAAATGGCCCTTACACAGCCTGGAGATGTGTTTTGGGTCATTGTCCTGTTGAAAAACAAATGATAGTCCCTAGGGATGCACAATATATCGGTGAACATGTCAAAATCGGACGATATTAGCTAAAAATGCCAGCATCAGTATTGGCCCGATGTCTAGTTTAACGCCGATGTCAAAGCTGACGTGCATACCTATATAACGTAGGTACATGACATAATGACGCCATATAAAATTTAGCGATACACGTGCAACACAGCATTCCTGACCTAGCCCACTATGTCTGCTGTGTGGATTGAGCAGTCATTTGAAAGAGTAAGAACATTTCAGCGAGACAACTCAAAGGCGAAATCCATTAATGCGAAGATAATGGAATTCATTGCCCTTGACAATCAACCGTTCTCTGTCGTGGGTGATGTTGGCTTTCGCCGACTGGTCGAGCACTGGTACACACTACCAAGTGCGCTATTTTTCAGATGTTGCCCTACCGGAGTTACACAGTAATATCATCACTGCTATTAGCTTCACGACTGACATTTGGACCAGCGATATCAGCCCTATGAGCATACTGAGTTTGACAGCACAGTGGGTCGTCGAGGATTTCGTACTGAGGAAAGTTGTATTGCCTGCTCATGATTGTGCTGTTTGTCATACCGCTGCTGCCATTTCAATGGCATTTGAGAACTTATTTGAAACTTGGAAACATGAACACTCCTAGCTCCATTCAAACAACTGACTGGAGAAATAAGCTCATCAACTGCACCTGCAGCAGATGTGATACCCTTTGTCATGGCATTGAGACGCCTGCTCAACAAAACTGCCAACACAGGCTGTGAACAAGCAATTCGGTGGCATTTTCTCTTTACTGTGTCGCCACCATGCTCGATGCTATGTACAAGGACCGCTACTTCAATGCAGACAAGAAACAGGGTTTACGAGAAATGTTACATACACAGCTGGACAAGATGGAAATGGACACAGTGACAGTGTGCTCAGAGGAAGAGAGGCAACGGACAGACAGAGCTGAAACTTCACTGCTTGACATATATGATTGAAATCCTGGTTGAGAATGAAACGACTGAACAAATGAACAACGAAACAGCACAGCAAGTGAAAGAAATAGGTTTTGATTATGTTTTACTGGTAATGGGGACCTACATAAATGCCAACAAAATAACTTTTTGGTCTGTGTGTGTGTGTAACGTTTATTTAACTAGGCAAGTCAGTTAAGAACAAATTCTTATTTACAATGACGGCCTACCCCGAACGACGCTGGGCCAATTGTGCACCGCCCTATGGGATTCCCAATCACGGCCAGATGTGATACAGCCTGGATTCAAACCAGGGACTGTAGTCACGCCTCTTGCACTGAGATGCAGTGCCTTAGACCACTGTGTCCATCTGTGTGTGTTAACTATTTAACTGTACTAGAATGCTTAAAAGGCCGCTAAAAATGTTAATATCGGTATCGTTTTTTTGGCAAGGAAAATATCGGGTATCGGCCAAAAATGTAATATCGGTGCATCACTAATAGTCCCACTAAGCGCAAACCAGATGGGATGGCATATCATTGCAGAATGCTGTGGTAGCCATGCTAGTTAAGTGTGCCTTGAATTCTAAATAAATCACAGACAATGTCACCATTAAAGCACCATCATACCTCCTCCATGCTTCATGGTGGGAACCACACATACAGAGATCATCCGTTCACCTACTCTATGTCTCACAAAGACACAGCTGTTGGAACCAAAAATCTCAAATTTGGACTCATCATACCAAAGGACAGATTTCCACCGGTCTAATGTCCATTGCTCATGTTTCTTGGCCCAATTAAGTCTCTTCTTCTTATTGGTGTCCTTTAGTAGTGGTTTCTTTGTAGCAATTTGACCACGAAGGCCTGATTCACGCAGTCTCCTCTGAACAGTTGATGTTGAGATGTGACTGTTACTTGAACTCTGTGAAGCATTTATTTGGGCTGCAATTTCTGAGGCTGGTGACTCTAATGAACTTATCCTCTGCAGCAGAGGTAACTCTGGGTATTCCTTTCCTGTGGCGGTCCTCATGAGAGCCAGTTTCCTCATAGCGCTTGATGGTTTTTGCAACTGCAGTTCTTGAAATGTTCTGGATTGACTGACCTCCTTCATGTCTTGAAGTAATGATGGACTGTTGTTTCTCTTTTCTTATTTGAGTTCTTGCCATAATATGGACTTGGTCTTTTACCAAATAGGGCTATCTTCTGTATACCCCCACCTTGTCACAACACAACTGATTGTCTCAAACGCATTAAGAAGGAAAGAAATTCCACAAATTAACTTTTAACAAGGCACACCTGTTAATTGAAATGCATTCCAGGTGACTACGTCATGAAGCTGGTTGAGAGAATGCCAAGAGTGTGCAAAGCTGTCATCAAGGCAAAGGCTGGCTACTTTGGAGAATCTCAAAAATAAAATATATTTTTGGATTTGTTTAACACTTTCTTGGTTTCTATATGATTCCATATGTGTTATTTCATAGTTTTGATGTTTTCACTATTATCCTACAATGTAGAAAATCGTAAAAATAAAGAAACCCTTGAATGAGTAGGTGTGTCCAAAATTTTGACTGGTACTGTATATGTGGCAACACCCCCACCTCTGCCAATTCTGTCCGATCTGTAAAAATTAGAACCAGTCAGAGACACATCAGAGTCCAGCACAGAATTATTGGAGGTGGTAGGGAGAGGGGCTTAAGGGGTCATGGGTCAGAACATGTGGCAACTGCATGAGTCCCTAGAGAGAAGAGAGAGGGTGAAACGAAGATAAATGAGAAAAGGGTGCGTGTGTGTGTAGGGGATAAAGGCGACCCTATCCCCCTGTGTCAGCTCCACCTCCCCTCCCAGGAGGTTATCATGGGAAAGGGCGAGGGGGCATCCCTGTCCTCCCTGTCACTGGAGTTCACCCCAGCATTTGTCTTTCTGTCACAGGAAGAAGACAAAGGAGAACTCATACGGATCCTCTGATACCCAGATAACAGGTCAGTGAACAATCTCTCAACTCATCTCTTTGTCATAGCAATGAAGCCTAATGTTAGTCTTTGCTTTGTCAAAGATGTCAAACGTACTGTACATCAAATGTAATCATTTGTATGGTGAAGATGAGCCTTAGAAATAAGCCATAGGCAGGAAAATATAAGCAATAGAAAAATCCATGTTGTTATGCTAATACCCAGTCAGCTAACAGGTTGTATATTGTTCCTTATCATCATGACTGCTTTAATGAAACTGACAGATGCCAGCTTTATTGATCTGTGACAACATGTCTGTGCGGTGGGGGGTTGTGGGTAGTGAAAGCCGGTCAGGGCTTGTCTCTGAGAGCAGACAGATGCGTTCCAGCAAGCACACCGGGCCACATCCATAAGCATAGGTCCAACTGCCAGCTTCTCACCCCCCTTGCCCTACCCTCATCCACTTCTATCCTCCACATGACTAAAGCAGACAGAGAATTTGAAACAGAACCATATCTATAGTAGAGCATTACTGGTTCCTGGCGTCTCTAAAAGAATAGCTCACATATGGAAGCCTCAGCAGTTTAAGTCAGCCAGTCAGCTGTAATTTGGTGCTTATCTCTGTGCTGTCCTTGCTAGATTCCTGTCATTATGTCTGTCTGTCTGTGGAGTTAACCATTGTCTTTTTACTGTCTCTGCCTGCCTGCCCTCGGCACTCAGGTTGCTGGAAGCAGATCAAGCAACCGTTTGCCAGACACCAGTCCACAGAGTTCACCATCAGCTACAGCTCAGAGAAAGACCCCATGCAGAAACTAGACCTGGTCACCAGCACCATGGCAGGTGAGGACACATGCACACACAGTATGTCCATACACCCACACACCTCCTGTCATCCCAGCTCAAGAGCCTATGGAGGCACCACCACCTATTGAACTTCCATTTTCCTCCATGAGTATCTGAGTTACTTGTATTGATTCATAATAACTCCACAGCCCAGGCAGTGTGTCGTGAAGCTCTCCATTCTTTACAGACATAACTCCACTCACAGTAACCGTGAAACACTCTGGTGATTAGTTTACAGCTCTCTGCTCAGTCCATGGCCAAAGCAATCTAGAACGCATTGTAAGCTCCTGTCTCAGTGTCTGAACGAACCATACAAAGAATACTTCATTAATCATCCCACAATGGCCTGAAAAACCAGTGACAATCCTCTCTTCTCTGGCTCGTATCAGTAATTCTGGGTGAGATAGAGAGGATTGATCATCAAAGCTGGAGCCGGCAGGAGGCTAGCTAGTGTAATCCTTGACTTTGGAAAGTCCTCTAGTAGTCTGTTGAACAGTTCCTGACGGGCTAAGAGTCAGCCAGATGAATAATGGCCTTCTGCTGCTGTTAATAATCCACAGCTTTCCTTTAGGGCACCAATTATTGATGATTCACATACTCTGCCAGGGTTGAATATTGAGATAGATCACTAAAAACCTGCTACCAGTAAATGCAGATCAATGAAAGGGATCATGTCTGTGTTGAAAGATGGTGTCCTTTTGATATATAAAGGAGTCGTATTATTCATTATAGGTCGCAATTGTAAATGAGAACTTGTTCTCAACTTGCCTACCTGGTTAAATAAAGGTGAAATAAATAAATAAAATAACTTAGTGAAAACAATGAAGTTGGTGGTTTAAAAGCTCTGACGAAGGCCGTGAGGCCGATACGTAGGGCTTGATAAAGAGCAGTGATACTATCAAGAGCAGTGTGCGGGCTTCTTCTTTTTTCTCATTTTGTTCAGCTGTTACCATGCACCTGCAAAAAAGGTAGCTCAGATGTGCAAGTGCCTTTTGAATTTTGAATATGCTTATTCCAAAACAGTCACGTTTGATCACCATGGCACTGGTAATAAAGTTCTTGTGTTCTCCAGAGTACCAGCAGCCTCTGATGATTGGGACGGGCACAGTGACCAGGAAGGGTTCTACGTTCAGGCCCATGGACACCGAGACCAAGGAGGACCCTAGCGACCCGTCCACCCACTACAACTACCTGCACACAGCCAACCAGTACGCCCTGCCCCTCACCAACCAGGAGCCAGAGTACGCCACACCCATCATCGAGCGCCACACCTTCCACAAGGATGGCTTCCTGCCAGACCCGGCCAACTACTGCGTTCCAGGGGTTGTCCTCAGCAAGACTCCCTCCTTTAAAACCATGGACAGGAAGGCAGGGGTGGGCTCCTCCGGGGGCTACCAAACCCCTCAGGTCAAAACAGACCGGGGACACAGTAACTCTGAGGGGGTCTACGACAGCCCCAAGGTGAACAAGCCTGTGGCCCAGAGCAAGAGCAATGGCTGCTCAGACTACCAGAGACCCCAGGCCAAGCCGGCAGCGCTGGAGAGCTACTCCACCCCCAGGGACTGTGTGAGGGTGGCCCCCACCATTGGCCACAGGCCGGACCATAGACCAGACCCTGAGGGCAGCTCTGGAGGAACCTGATGATGGAACATCTGTGGGACTACAGGACAAACTGTCAAACTGTGATTTCTATCAGTTCACGGCCGTTTTAGACTGACCTCACTGTAGCAAACACAACCAATCTCATTTAAATTGTCAATTATTTCTCAACTGACTTCCGGGCATGCGGGAGACAAGTGTTTGTGTTTGCTGTGTGAAACGGACCTACAGGATGAACTGGATGCATCTCTGAGGCTGTGCAAGCAGACATGAAAATACTTTTATTTTTCTCTTTATGAGGTGATTTATTAAAAAGCAAATAGTGATGGAGACAAGACATGTCCCTAAAAATGGGAAAATACCTCCCCTCATTCTCAACTCTGACTGATGTTTGTGACTAACATAAGATTGAGATAATGTGACTCGGTTCCTTAACTGTACAGTATATTTTGAGGTCATGATAAAGCTTTCAGAATCTCTCGGTCTGAGGTGAAGCTGTTTTCAGCTGGAAGACATAGAGGAAGCAGAGTGCTTGTTAAGTAAAGCAGCACCCAGTTTAAAGTGGCAGATTTGTGTGTCCCCAGCGGGTCCTACTATAGGGCGATTTATGCAGTCAGCGGAGTTGGCTCTTAACCGAGAACTGTAAGGACACACTGTGAATGAAGGGACTGAAAGGACTGGTGTCACCGCATGGGGTCCCCCACAATGGGGGTTCTGTTACCATGTTGCAGGTGGCTCTATGCTCTAAAGCCGAGCGGCTGCATCGCTGCTCTGTATCAAAGTCTGGAGGCAGATCTGGCCAGTGTGGGCAGAGAGCCCATGAATAGGCAATGGGAGAGAGTGTACAGTTAGTCTGGCATATTTAGAAACACCCAGCTGGGGATTTAGGGGAGTACAACTGGACTACAACACATCACAGAGCTGATTTTAGATGATCTGTTTAACTGAACTAGATCAAGAACTACTGTAAAGGCCTGTTCTTTTTTAAATGGATGTTGAACACAAAGCCATGTTAAATGGGACCATTACTACACTGTGTACACACATGTGCATAGTTTGAACATGTTTGCCAAAAGTAAAGAAAAAAAGAAATAGAATTGCTGTCCTGTGCTGTCAACTACATTAAAAGCACCAGTGAGTGTGGTGTTGCTGCTGTGTACGAAAGACAGACCTTAGGATGTAACTAAGAACTCTTTCATTTCTGTGAAATATTTTGTGGAGATCTTTCGAGCGGGGTTGTATGTAAGTACAGTACTCCGTCTGATCATTGCAAAAAGTTTGTCACTCTCATTCAAAGTGTGTCTACTGACTGTTGGCTGTAAACTGAGCCCTGAATAAAAACACCAGCAGTTGACCTCCACATGTCAAGGTCTCTTTACTATGTGAAAATGTGTCTCAGCAGCCTCGGCCCGGGGACAACCGGCTTTCCAGTCCCAGCGCCCAGAGAAGCAGGAAGTCACAGGAACACCCCACCTCCACCAGCACTCTGACCTGTTTCTGTCTGCGGAGGAATGTGGTAGTTTGGTGTCAGTCTGGGAGCAGCAGCTGCTGCCCAGTCCTCCCAGCTCTGGGCCCAGCTGAGGAGAAGAGGGGGAGAGGGCTGATTTGGGGGTATGACAGCCTCACTGAGGGCCCTGATAACACATTACTGATCTCTCCATAAGCGGGGGTTAGAGTGATGGTCTGGTGGAGATAACCCTAGTCTGAGAAGAGACTGTTTGTGGCTATGATCCTTAGTGTGTGATGAGAGCGTGTGTGTGTGTGAGGTCATGTCTGCCAGTGGGCTGGGCCTAGTCCAGCGCGTTCACACAGGGGTGTGGAGCACCATTTACACCTCCAACCCAAAGCTACCTGAAAGCTCAGACTCAGAGCAGCTCTCTCTGTGACCACACTGCTCCTGGCTATTCCGTTTATCCCCACAAATTCCTGTCAATGCTCTTCTTGCGGACTGACGACTTTGTGATTTTAGCTTTGTTCATGTGAGCTTTTTTCAGCAGGAAGACATAGAGGTATCAGTTTTGTACTGTGTCCCATTGGTAAATTCTAAATGGCAGGAAAAACGTTAACCTAAAAAAAACTCTGAATGTACTACCAGTGGTTCTAGTGTTTACATCTCCCCCTGGTGTTCATTGTAGTTCACTGGAAAAAAGCAATAGCATTTGTAACAGTACACATCAGAAAAATAACTTCCAGTTTAATCATTGCCTGCTTCTCATTGTCAGAAATGTGGATCTTCACATTTCAACCTAGTGTATAGGCTATACACATACACTGTACAGACCAGATTGGGCAAATACATTGAAGTTTATTCAAAGGTTTAATGTTATACATTAACTACAGATAAGACATTTATACCAAATCGTCCAAGATTTCAGAAACACAAAAATAAGTTTAGCAAAGAAAACAAGGTCAGGTAAAACCTGTGTCTAAAAAGGGAGCCTTTGTTTCTTCAGTCAAAAGCACTGGCAACAAGCGATGTGAACATTCTCTCTGACATGCTGTGCCAGTGTTCCGATGACACACGATGTCTCAGTGTCTAGTGCCACTCTGTGTCTCATTTCACTAACGTTAAGCAGGGAACTGTCCTTGGCTTGGACACGTCCTTCATGAAGAGCATTTGAGTTTGATCAAAGTGCAATTTCTACTGACCAAATATATAAACGCAACATGCAACAATTTAAATGATTTTACTGAGTTGCAGTTCATATAAGGAAATTAGTCAATTGAAATAAATAAGGCCCTAATCTATGGATTTGACATGACTGTGCAGGGGAACAGCCATGGATGGGCCAGGGAGGGGATAGGTCCACCCATTTGGGAGCCACGCCCAACCAATCAGAATTAGTTTTTCCCCACAAAAGGACTTTATTACTGAAATAAATACTCCTCAGTTTCATCAGCTTGTCTCAGACGATCCCGCAGGTGAAGAAACCGGATGTGGAGGTCCTGGGCTGGCATGGTTACACGTGGTCTGCGCTTGTGAGGCTGGTTGAACGTACTGCGGAATTCTCGAATACGACGTTGAAGGTGGCTTATGGTAGAGAAATTAACATTCAAGTCCCTGGCAACAGCTCTGGTGGACATTCCTGCAGCTTCTTGATATGCCATACCTGTCAGGTGGATGGATTATCTTGGCAAAGGAGAAATGTTCACTAATAGGGATGTAAACAAAGTTGTGCACAACATTTTAGAGAAATACGTTTTTGTGCATATGGAAAAATTTGAGGATCTTTTATTTCAGCTCATGAAACATGGGACCAACACTTTACATGTTGCATTTACATTTTTGATTAGTGTAGATAAAAAATTAAATAAACAGTACTGCAGATTAGCTATGAATGAGGTCAAGATTGGAACACAAGGCTGCAGGTTGTCATGACCACCTCAACCCCTCAGTCCCTCTATGGGGGTACATTTGTAATGAGTACAGTAGAGATGCTAGCTACTACAGTAGCTAAATTCCAATATGATCTACAGAAATGCACTGATTTCATGTTTTAAAACGGCTAATACATTTATATAGTATACACAGAACTTTCTATAGTCTCAAAGATGAGTTTGTGGATTTTATTTTTAAATTGATCTTCAGTGCATAAAAACCTGTTTGCATGTACACAAACCTTTTGTTTGTGTAAAATTCATAGATTAAAGCTGGAAACTCCCATCCCTCAGACAGGTTGATAACCATCTGACAGCTCTTAATATCAGAACACAGTGCAGCCGACACGCTGCGGTCAGTCATCTTTGGGTCCTAACGAGTCTGAAAACACAGCCACTGATACAAGATCACAGCACACCAGTAATAGAGAAGGATGGGAAAACAATACAGCGAAGGACTTCGGGGACAAGCAAGATATGTACTTTGCATGAAAAGGGACAAGAACAAAGGCTGTAAAGGACAAATCCTAGTTGAGTTTAAAGATATTGCACTTCTAATTTCTGGCAACGGAGCTTGTGGTAATATATATATATATATATATATATATATATATATATATATATATATATTTGTGAAAGAAATACTTCCAGAGATACCAGTAACTTTGTCATACAGATCTTGTTTTCAGAGAACATCAGCCAGTGAACAGTATGAAGACAGTGAGGTAGCACACAAGATGCATTGCTCAGAGTGCCCCATCTTTAAATGAAAATGTTGTGTAATGAGGACTGTGATACCATTGATCACAGAGGGAACACCCTAATAGTTGAAATCCTTTGAATTCTGACAAGTCTTTCCCTGACTGTACATTCTGTTTTGACATCCAGTAGGTGAATGTGGCTGTTCTATATTCTGAACACTTGAGGGCTAAGCCTACTGGTAGGTGGATCTTAGAGCGGTGCAGGTTTGGGAATAAACATTGAGATCATAATCAGTGGTAGAAGATGAACATTACAGTTGAGGGAAACCCCTCTACACAAGCTACATGTGTAAGAGATAAATAAAAGCCAACATTTATGAAGGGAGAAGATTTCCTCAGCCTAGTAAAACAGTATTCATTACCAGCAGGGCAGTCTCACAGTAAGGAAGTGTAGTCTTAACGTGGGGGCAAATAGGATCAGTAACTATACACACAGAAAAATACCACTCAGTCCATCCATTCAATCATCTAGACCCATATCTTCTCCTCAATCTGTGGTCTTCTCTCATTGGTTCCTCACCGTTGCACAAAGATAGTAACATGAATTCAACAGAGCTTTGAGTGCGTTTCCATGACGACTTAATGAGGAGTCGACTTTATCCCCATTTCTCCCCTCATACATCCTCCAGTGGACTCTGACGCTGTCCAGTCTCTTAAATCTCATACAGTATAGTACAAAAATACATGTGCAGTCCAGTCTTTCAGCTCTTCTCCCTCCTCTGCACCCCCCATCACCCCTCCCCCCATTCCTCCAGATCCTCCCCGCCTCTCTAGGAGGTGCTCTTTCCGGACACAGCAGTCTTAGACGGGGTCTCCTCCGATGGCGTCTCACTGAAGATCCCTGTGTCTCCGTTCTCTGGGCCGTCACCCACGGACATCTTTTCCAGGGCTGCAGCAAGCACATAGAGAGACAAACATGAATCTCTCTCCTTACTGTTGCATCTATCACTCTTGTACCAGCTGAAATGACATATTTTCTGTTCATTCACATATGCTCATATTGTACTGTGGCTTGGGCGGTATACCGTATATCAGGGTATTTGGAAATAGCCACAGGAGGCTTCTTAACAGCTTCTACCCCCAAGCCATAAGACTCCTGAACAGCTAATCAAATGGCTACCCGGACTATTTGCATCGTCTCCCCCCCACCATCGATTTTACACTGCTGCTACTCTGTTTATTATCCAATGTACATATTACCTCACTTACCTCGACTAACCTGTGCCTCTGCATATTGACTCTGTACCGGTACCCCCTGTATATAGCCTCACTACTGTTATTTTACTGTTGCTCTTTAATTATTTGTCATTTTTCCTTCTATATTTGTAATTTGTATTTTTTTACTTCAGTTTATTTTTGTAAATACTTAACTTATTTTTCTTAACTACATTGTTGGTTAAGGGCTTGTAAGTAAGCATTTCACTACAAGGTCGATTCTGTTGTATTCGGCCTATGTGACAAATAAAAATGGATTTGATGTTTTTTTTAATACCGTCAAAATATATTAGAATTTTTTTTATAGATTGAATATTTTTTTCCTGCTTTTTAAGTAAACACCTGTAGTCAACTTGTGCAATATGTTAGATGATAAAAAAAGGTTGCGTTCATTTCACCTGTCACATTATTTTTCAATCTGAAGCTTACCAGTGTTCCCCAGTCATGTTATGTTTCTTTACAAGCACACAATGATGAGAAACTGGAGACTTGTGAGTCACTCACTGTTGTGCAGCATACGCCAGTTGATCGAGTTACAACTAAATGTTTGCCAGCTAGTTATCTTATAACTATAAAGTTAAAATGCTAAGTGGTTAGCGTCTTCCAAAATCAAGTATTGCTTGGTAACAGCAGAGAATCCCTTCCTGGATCAAGAGCCTTAATGTCTAATATTTGATTTGCGCGTGCAGCCAACTGTGAGTAACATTTTTGAGTTACTTGTATAACTTAATGAGCTGCGATGTCTGTCCTGCAAATACTTTAGATCAGAGACTGTATAAAATGTTTGAAATGCGCTTGTTAGCATTAAGTTTGCATTCTCTATGGGATGTTACATGTATATTGAACAAAAATATACATGTTTCATGAGCTGAAATAAAAAAAAATCCAGAAATGTTCCATACACACAAAAAGCTTATCTCTCCAATTTTGTGCACAAATTTGTTTACATTCCTGTCAGTAAGCATTTCTCCTTTCTCCTGCCAACATAATTCATCCACATGACAGGTGTGGCATATCAAGAAGCTGATTAAACAGCATGATCATTACACAGGTGCAACTTGTGCTGGGGACAATAAAAGGCAACTCTAAAATGTGCAGTTTGGTCACACAACACAATGCAACACAGATTCGAGTTTTGAGGGAGCATGCAATTAGCATGCTGACTGCAGGAATGTCCACCAGAGCTGTTGCCAGATAATTTAATGTTAATTTCTCTACCATAAGCTGCCTCCAACATTGTTTTAGAGAACTTGGTAGTATGTCCAACTGGCCTCACAACCGCAGACCACGTGTAACTATACCAGCCCAGGACCTCAACATCCGGCTTCTTCATCTGTGGGATCGTCTGAGACCAGCCACCCAAACAGCTGATGAAACTGAGGAGTATTTCTGTCTGTAATAAAGCCCTTTTGTGGGGAAAAACTCATTCTGATTGGCTGGGCCTGGCTCCCCAGTGGGGGGGCCTATGCCATCCCAGGCCCACCCATGGCTGTGCCCCTGCCCAGTCATGTGAAATCAATAGGTTAGGCCCTAATTTATTCATTTAAATTGACTGATTTCATTATATAAACTGTAACTCAGTAAAAATCGTTGAAATTGTTGCATGTTGCATTATATTTTTGTTCCGTACTCAAAGGCTCAGTGGGGTTTCAAAATGGCACCCCATGTGCTTAGTGCAGGTACTACCGAATATCCGGGTATGGCACAAGGTCAGTATGAGTATGACAATCTGGATACCGCCCAAGCCTACCATTTACACATTAACACAAAGACTCCCATTTGTATAATGCAAGTGAATGTGAAGTAAAAACACTGTTTAAAATGCACGTACATGAAAATAAAGCCCTACTGCTGTGAAAACTACGTGTGTGTTTTTCTGATCAATGAAAGCCCAGGACTGAGGTACAGCAGAGATAACTTGCCTTGTAGTGATGCTGAGTCTGCGGTGCCGTTGTTCCTGCTGGCGGCTGACCCCTCCTCTAGCTCATCCAGGTAGAGCCGGTAGCGATGGCCGCTGTCATCCTCATACTCCACGTTCTCATCGTCAGAGTCCACCTCCGGGGCCACGTACACCACCTCAAACTCTATCTCTCCCCTCTGGGGGACACAGAGGCAGACACACGCAGACACACACACACACACGGACAAACACAAACAGACACGCGCACACAGATACGCGCACACAGACACGCGCACACAGACACGCGTACACAGACACGCGCACACAGCAGTGTGAGAGAAAACTTAACAATAGGTTACCCAAAAGCTTAGTTGGTTTGTTTGTTTGCCGAGGCATGATTAACTGTTTTCCCCAATCCACAGCAGCAGTCCCACAGGCTAAATTAACTAACCCCAGCATGAACCTCCATTCAATTACTCTACAGAGTGTGGGCTGACTAAAGTTAAGGAAAGACATGACTGACTCAGTAAAAGTTGGAACCCACAGGCTAAACACTAACTGGGTGTCACAGAGAGGGTGACAAAAGGCTTGAAATGTGGATCACAAAAGGAACGTATTCGCTTTTTACTATGGTTTTACTTAGCCTGGTCCCAAGCTGTATATGCTGTAGTCAACTCTTCCACTGTCGCTAGTCACGTCAGAATACATAGTCATAAATTCAAGATGCAACCCTTCTCTCTTCCTGAGTCTGACCTGTTGTGAGAGGATGGTGACAGCCTCCTTGTGTTTGGCGTCCCTCAGGTTGATGCTGTTGACAGCCAGGATGGCATCGCCCACATGGAGCCCCCCACAGCGCTCCGCAGGCTGGGTAGGATGGATCTCTGAGATCAGGATGGGCACCCCGTGTTCCTTACCACCCTGTCCATCCAGACATAACACACAGATATGCACACAAATATTAGGGCATGGACCATTACAGATGAGCAACACACTATGGGTTGAGACATAGCATTTAACACTTTCTGGTTTGGGCAAAAATTGGTGGTGGAGTTTACCGTGATTGAAATTCCAAGCCCCTCGTGATCTTCTTTGGCCAACACTACTTTACGAATAGGACCAACTCCTTGGGTCTTCTTCAGTATATCTGTTTCCTGAGGGAGAGATCAAACAAGCAAACAATTAGCGATACATGAAGAGGAAACAAATACCTTCACTACATTGAGAATCAAACCCCTCTACTCTGATGTCCACTCACATGCCCAACTGGAGACGCTAGGGGTTTCTTGGGGTCGTTGCGCCCCCTGCAGGCCCGGATAACTGTTTTGTGGCGGTGGAGGTGGATCTCAGCCTCCAGCTGGTTCCACAGCTTGTCGTGAGCGGGCCCCTTCATGTCCCGACCAAGCAGCTGAATCTGCTGTACTCTGGAGATGATGGATCCAAAGACAACTAGTTACCACACTCAGCATTATTGGTTATTTCAGTCTAAGCTAGGGTTAGGGTTACCTTCCAGCCAGCTCCTTGTCCAGGTACTTGGCTGCCAATCTGGCCCCATAGACCTCAGCCTGCAGTACAGCGACGTGCCTACGGAGGGCCTCATTCTCCTTCTTATGCAGCTTGACCTCTGCCTCCAGCTTCACCTCCTTCACCTTCTCCTTCTTGTTGGCCTGCAGCTCCCTCTCCTGTCACACACACACACACACACACACACACACACACACACACACACACACACACACACACACACACACACACGAAGATAAATGGTTGAGTTAAACTCTACAGAGAGAGCGAGTGCTGTGGTACATCCACAAATACCATGTCAAAGACAAACATGAATACAGTAAACAGTATAGATGAAAGTTAAATGAAATATCTACTTGAGGACAAGACACACACATACACAGGACACACAAGATATGTAACTGTGGCTTTGGCTATTATAAGTTCAAAGCACTAACCCTTATGGTTAGAGATTGAACAAAGGGTCAAAGATTTGAACTTAATCTTTAGAGCACAGGTACAGCCAGTTGGTTCATTCAGAACTTGGCATCAAATTGAACCCCAGAACAATTGGTAACTTCCCTTTAGGGAAAATCTGCTTACCTTTTCTGATTTGTTATGATGAAAACATTACCACAATCACATATCAATTAAGCACAAAAACTGTTTTAAGTGAGAAGTAGGCATTGGTCTGAAGCCAAAAAAGGAAATTCATGTCACATGAGCACCACAATGCCTACTCCAACCAGGCTCTACCAAGGTTTTAGAGCACACAGCTTTGACTTACTACAGTAGCGAAGTTGGTCTATTGTAATTCAAACAATGTGTAGGCAGGTTGCTTAGGATTCAAACCTTCTCAAACAGCCTAATTCATACTTTTAGAGGAGGTGCTCCCACAATAATGTGATTCGTACAACAAACTTACAAAATAAAGTATTGAATGCTTTTCACCTCACACCAAGACATTATCCCATTCTACTACTTTTCAAACTTTTTAAATTATATGAAAGTAAGCTTTGCTTTTATACGACCATCTGGCTTGATTGAATTAGCTTTTTTGTCTTGTAGTAATTTATGTGGTACCCATTTTCCTTTGCGCTTTGTTGACTATTGAGACAAAACTCTTTCCAAGTATCAAAACATGCATTTTCCTATCAAATCGGGCAACACGAATATACATGAATAGGCAATAACAAACAACAAAGCTACAATAATTCCATATCTGATATCACTGTCAGTCATTGCTAGCACAAGCCCCATAGAGGGCCTGTTGGACTTATTAATGAGCAACTGTTGTTAGCAAGAGCAGGAAAAGACCAAACTTGAGGTTAGGATGAGTACACAGACCAAGGCACAGACACATGCAAGACACAGACGCACAGCTATCACTTACCACAAAACCAGACACACAGACGACATGCACACACTTACCATCTCCTCCACTGAGGGAACAGGCTTAAGGTGAGAAGAACAGAGAAGGGGTCAAAGGTTAGAAAGGCAGAGTTAAAATCACAGCCAAGCAGTGGGGAAGAATACGACCATTTACCACTTTACAGACCCACTGGAACCTCGGCAGGTATACCCCAAAAATATATTAGCAGTCGTGTGTGTGTGTGTGTGTGTGTGTGTGTGAGACGCCCTACCATCCTGTCTTTGATGGAGTCAGAGTCCACAGTCTGTCCAGCCTTGGCATGAAGCTGCAGCTGCATGGCATGAAGGTGGAGAAGCTGGTCGTGGACCTCCCTCTCCACCACCACCTTCTCCGCCTGCACGTCAGTCAGCTCCGAACGCAGGTCCACCAGCTGAGCCTGGAGGAGGGAGAGAGTTACATAAGTGTTTGCTTCTTCTGACTTCCAAGATTCTTAGGAACCCCCATCATTTATATATAGCGCAATCAGTGTGCCATGCCCATGCCATTGTCCCAGCACAGATCAAATTACATTTTGGATTGGTCTGTTTTACATTCTCCCTCTGTTCTCTTTCAGATTTTTCAACAAAGTTTTTTCTTAGAAAGCAGGCTAGTATTTATTCAAGCCTGAATGAATTTTGCCAAAATGAATAGGCCTACAAATCATGCGCTCAGAGTTGTCTATTGTATGCGAACAAAACCCAGAAAAAAATTAAATCACATTCGTGCTGGTCTCTGGAGCCTATTGAGCTTGGCAACATGGGAAGCAGACTTCGGTTCAGAGACAAATCATGTATTTATTTATGCCATTGAACTGGGGCCACCTGCCTGTCACAGCTGTGGGAATGAATTAATCTATGATATGAATGAGGTTCATATTTTAGGATTCACTCCACCTATGATGATGAAAGAAGAGTGTGCTTATCATGCGAATCTGACTGAATACTAAACAGCCTCTGTCTCCTAAATGATTTATCATCATCCTCAGAGACTCATCTATCACTGTTATAGTCAGGCCTTCATTATAGGAGACCCAGTCTAAGTCAAAGAGAATAATCTATAGTACGAATATTCTATAGCTTCTCAAATGTAAGATAGGTAGGGGAAAACAGTGACACACACACACACACCAAAAAGGGCAGGACATCCTGATTGTGACACAGTGTGGAACGTGGGCATCTCGTGGCTGGAGGTTGAGTCACTGAGAGTGATCTTTATATTCAATTTAAGTTTCAATTTAAGGGGCTTTATTGGCATGGGAAACATATTTTTTATTTAACTAGGCAAGTCAGTTAAGAACTACTTCTTATTTACAATGACGGCCTACACCGGCCAAACCCGGACGACGCTGGGTCAATTCTGCGCCGCCCTATGGGACACCCAATCACGGCAGTCTGTATTCGAACCAGGGTGTCAGTCATGACGCCTCTAGCACTGAGATGCAGTGCCTTAGACCGCTGCGCCACTTGGGAGCCCCAACGATTGCCAAAGCAAGTGAAAAAAAAGAAAATCAACAGTAGACATTACACTCACAAAAGTTCCAAAAGAATAAAGACATTTCAAATGTCATATTATGTAAATATACAGTGTTGTAATGATGTGCAAATACTTAAAGTACAAAAGGGAAAATAAATAAACATAGGTAGTATTTACAATGGTGTTTGTTCCTCACTGGTTGCCCATTTCTGTGGTCATCAATTTGGCAGGAGGTTAGGAAGTGCAGCTCAGTTTCCACCTCATTTTGTGGGCAGTGTGCACATAAGCCTGTCTTCTCTTGAGAGCCAGGTCTGCTTCGGCTGGCTTCCTCAATAGCAAGGCTATGCTCACGGAGTCTGTACATAGTCAAAGATTTCCTTCATTTTGGGTCAGTCACAGTGGTCAGGTATTGTGCCACTGTGTACTTTCTGTTTAGGGCCAAATAGCATTCTAGTTTTCTCTGTTTTTTTGTGTCTATATCCGTGCTCTCTAATCTAATCAGAAAGGCTAAGACACGGGTCCGGCTGACCTGTCCTCTTCCTGATAAACTATGCCAGAGTAACAGTCCGGAGCCGAGGCTGAGGAATTCTTAATAGCTGAGTGATCACTTTATGTTTTGTTATTATTCTACAATCTATTTTGTTTGCATAAAAAAACCTTGCTCCCTCGACAAGAGACACAGTTTAGCTTTTTGCTCAAGTGTCGGCAACATAATGACAGAAAGCAATTCCCTGAAGCTTGGCTTCCCCGGCAGACTTACATCTTCCACAGTTAAGCTTTTTAAGTGATTCACACACATGCAAAACTGATTCATCTCACATAAGGGGATAAAGCCCCCATTGAAGTCTCAGTAGGTTTATGGAGAAAATAAAGAATAGTTTTAATAGATTTTTAACGGAGGGGGTAAAGTAGATTACACCAGCGGACCCCATCCTCATGGGGTCTGAAACAGGCACCAGTCAAGGCACCAAATGTCCTTAGCTGTAGAAACACTAAGTCACTGAACATCTGGGTACCAGAGAGAGGCCCCGGACCTGAAGACATTCTTCCTCTTCAGTCTTACGGTCTTCAGCAAATACAGATCCAAATATAAATCTAGCCCATTTACACTCGTATTCATATGGAATTCTGAGTTAGCCAAAATACTGAATCTAGAAATGGATGCCCACAATGGGTTCCAGTGGCTGGGCAGGAAAAACAGGCTTGACTCACCAATCTGAGCCTTCAAGGTCTAGAAAACCTTCTACTCTACTTTCATGAGTGTTTACTAGCTATTCTGACAGCACAGCAGCATTGCTAAGAATAACATGCCAACAGACCACATAAAATGGGTTAAGGTGCAACTACACTAGGTCATTTTTAGCCAACACTAGTTTATATGCTGTTATAAACTGGGTGGTTCGAGCCCTGAATGCTGACTGGCTGACAATTGTGGTATATCAAACCGTATACCACAGGTATGACAAAACATTTGTTTTTAGTGCTCTAATTACGTTGGTAACCAGTTTATAATAGCAATAAGGTACCTCGGGGGTTTGTGGTATATGGCCAATATACCACAGCTAAGGGCTGTGTCCAGGCACTCCACTTTGCGCCATGCTTGAGAACAGCCCTTAGCCATGGTATATTGGCCATATACCATACCCCCTCTGGCCTTATTTCTTAAGTAAGGTCCCAATGAGTAGAAGGCAGGGGTGTCAAACTCATTCCCTTGAGGGCCTAGAGTTTTGCTGGCTTTGGTTTTTCCTTTCAATTAAAGATCAAGACAACCAGCTGAGGGGAGTTCCTTAGTACTTAGGTTACGGTCCAAACACGTAAAAGACACACCCTATCCCCTCAGCCCTCAAATTAAGTGGACACTTCAGATGACGTATGATGACGTCTGACGAGTATACACTTGCAGGGCAAGGGGCGAGGGAGGAGGGAATGATTTTTTTAAATGGACCACCCTTGTTCGGAAATTCGGCACTTGTTCATCCCGCAATGATTATGTTTTCAGCCACTGGTGGCTTGTGGGTGCTTTATATGTGCTACAGTCAATTATGATTGCATGTACACTTATATTAACTATATAATTATTAATATGCCTACTGTATGATAGCTAGCAAAAAAATGCCTAGCTACTTCTGAAGAAGGATAAAAAATATTTCTACAATTTCCAAAAGCTAATCAAACAAAAACATCTTACTTTTACGAGACGTGTTTGTGCATTAGTAGCACAATTTCTAAATTCTTTACATTCGTTTTTACTTACACTTGTATGTTGACTCCATATTGAGATTTAAAGTTTTGCCGGACTTTTCTTAGCGGATGTACAATCGTCACGAATTGAATTATGGGGCGTTTTAGGCCCCGGAGTGAACATAATTGTACACTCGCAAACTCGACTAAAAACGAGGGCTGAGGGGCTTACGTTGCAAACTTCCCTTGCTTGACTAATCATTTGAACCACCCGCCAAGATGGTGACGGGGATTCCCCAAGAGCATAAGGCGATGGTAAGTGGACGAGGGTGTGTCTATTACGATTTTGAACCGCAGCCCTTGTGACCTTAATTCATCAATCAAGTACAAGGGAGGCAAGAAAACTCAGTGACACAGCCCTCCGTGGAATGAGTTTGACACGTGATATAAAACCCTATTTGCACGGGAATAGTATTAGCAGAGAACTTGGTTATGTATTTCGACAGGATTCGTTTTTTTTTTTTATTCAACAAATTGACAGTTACAACAGAAACATAGAGGTTTTTTATTTAACTAGGCAAGTCAGTTAAGAACAAATTCTTATTTACAATGACGGCCTACCAAAAGGCCTCCTGCGGGGACGGGGCCTGGGATAAATTATTATATATATTTTTTAAATACTATATAAATATAGGGCAAAATACACATCACAACAAGAGAACAACACAACACTACACAAAGAGGGAACTAAGACGACAACACTAAGACGACAACATAGCAAGGCAGCAACACATAACACAGCATGGTAGCAACACAACATATAGCAACACAACATACAGTTGAAGTCGGAAGTTTACATGCACTTGGAGTCATTAAAACTCGTTTTCCAACTACTCCACAAATTTCTTGTTAACAAACTATAGTTTTGGCAAGTCGGCTAGGACATCTTCTTTGTGCATGACACAAGTCATTTTTACAACAATTGTTTACAGACAGATTATTTCACTGTATCACAATTCCAGTGGGTCAGAAGTTTACATACACTAAATTGACAGCTTGGAAAATTACAGAAAATTATGTCATGGCTTTAGAAGCTTCTGATAGGCTAATTGACATCATTTGAGTCAATTGGAGGTATACCTGTGGATGTATTTCAAGGCCTACCTTCAAACTCAGTGCCTCTTTGCTTGACATCATGGGAAAATCAAAAGAAATCAGCCAAGACCTCAGAAAAACAATTGTAGACCTCTACAAGTCTAGTTCATCCTTGGGAGCAATTTCCAAACACCTGAAGGTACCACGCTCATCTGTACAAGCAATAGCACGCAAGTATAAACACCATGGGACCACGCAGCCGTCATACCGCTCAGGAAGGAGACGTGTCTCCTAGAGATGAAGTACTTTGGTGAGAAAAGTGCAAATCAATCCCAGAACAACAACAACAAAGGACCTTGTGAAGATGCTGAAGGAAACAGGTACAAAAGTATCTATATCCACAGTAAAACAAGTCCTATATCGACATAACCTGAAAGGCCGCTCAGCAAGGAAGAAGCCACTGCTCCAAAACCGCCATAAAAAAGCCAGACTACGGTTTGCAACTGCACATGGGGACAAAGATTGTGCTTTTTGGAGAAATGTCCTCTGGTCTGATGAAACAAAAATATTACTTTTTGGTCATAATGACCATCGTTATGTTTGGAGGAAAAAGGGGGAAGCTTGCAAGCTGAAGAACACCATCCCAACCGGGAAGCACAGGGGGTGGCAGCATCATGTTGTGGGGGTGCTTTGCTGCAGGAGGGACTGGTGCACTTCACAAAATAGATGACATCATGAGGAATGAAAATTATGTGGATATATTGAAGCAACATCTCAAGACATCTGTCAGGAAGTTAAAGCTTGTTGCAAATGGGTCTTCCAAATGGACAATGACCCCAAGCATACTTCCAAAGTTGTGGCAAAATGGCTTAAGGACAACAAAGTCAAGGTATTGGAGTGCCCATCACAAAGCCTTGACCTCAATCCTATACAAAGTTTGTGGGCAGAACTGAAAAAGTGTGTGCGAGCAAGGAGGCCTACAACTCTGACTCAGTTACACCAGCTCTGTCAGGAGAAACGGGCCAAAATTCACCCAACTTATTGTGGGAAGCTTGTGGAAGGCTACCCGAAACCTTTCACCAAAGTTAAACAGTTTAAAGGCAATGATACCAAATACTAATTGAGTGTATGTAAACTTCTGACCCACTGGGAATGTGATAAAATAAATCATTCTCTCTACTATTATTCTTACATTTCACATTCTTAAAATAAAGTGGTGATCCTAACTGACATAAGACAGGGAATTTTTACTAGGATTAAATGTCAGGAATTGTGAAAACTGAGTTTAAATGTATTTGGCTAAGGTGTATGTAAACTTCCGACTTCAACTGTAACAACATGGTAGCAACACAACATGGTAGCTGCACAAAACATGGTACAAACATTATTGGTCTCAGACAACAGCCCAAAGGGCAAGAAGGAAGAAACAACAATACATCACAGAAAGCAGCCACAACTGTCAGTAAGAGTGTCTATGATTTAGTCTTTGAAGAGATTGACATAAAACTGTCCAGTTTGAGTGTTTGTTGCAGCTCGTTCCAGTTGCCCTTGATTCTAAGCAATATTGTGCTGCTATTATTATTGACCTGGCCAAAGCTTTGGCAGCGAACTGAAAATAGGAGCGGCCCAGGGATGTGTGTGCTTTGGGGACCTTTAACAGAATGTGACTGGCAGAACGGGTGTTGTATGTGGAGGATGAGGGCTGCAGTAGATATCTCAGAGGCCTAAAAGGGTTTTATAAATAAGCATCAACCAGTGGGTCTTGCGACGGGTATACAGAGATGACCAGTTTACAGACTTGGGGTGGCAGGTAGCCTAGTGGTTAGAGCATTGGTCCAGAAACCGAAAGGATGCTGGATCGAATCCCCAAGCTGACAAGATAAAAATCTGTCATTCTGCCCCTGAACAAGGCAGTTAACCACTGTTCCCCGTTAGGCCGTCATTGTAAATAAGAATTTGTTCTTAACGGACTTGCCTAGTTAAATAAAATGTTAACCTCTTACATCTAGACGTTCCGCTAGCGGAACACCTGCTCCAATAGCCAATGATGGGCGTGGCGCAAATTACAAATTCCTCAAAAATACAAAAACTTCAATTTTTCAAACATATGACTATTTTACACCATTTTAAAGACAAGACTCTCCTTTATCTAACCAAACTGTCCGATTTCAAAAAGGCTTTACAACGAAAGCAAAACATTAGATTATGTCAGCAGAGTACCCAGCCAGAAATAATCAGACACCCATTTTTCAAGCTAGCATATAATGTCACAAAAAAAAAACCACAGCTAAATGCAGCACTAACCTTTGATGATCTTCATCAGATGACACACCTAGGACATTATGTTATACAATACATGCATGTTTTGTTCAATCAAGTTCATATTTATATCAAAAAACAGCTTTTTACATTAGCATGTGACGTTCAGAACTAGCATACCCCCCGCAAACTTCCGGTGAATTTACTAAATTACTCACGATAAACGTTCACAAAAAACATAACAATTATTTTAAGAATTATAGATACAGAACTCCTCTATGCACTCGCTATGTCCGATTTTAAAATAGCTTTTCAGTGAAAGCACATTTTGCAATATTCTAAGTAGATAGCCCGGCATCACAGGGCTAGCCATTTAGACACCCACCAAGTTTAGCTCTCACCAAAGTCAGATTTACTATAAGAAAAATGTTATTACCTTTGCTGTTCTTCGTCAGAATGCACTCCCAGGACTTCTACTTCAATAACAAATGTTGGTTTGGTCCCAAATAATCCATAGTTATATCCAAATAGCGGCGTTTTGTTCGTGCGTTCAAGACACTATCCGAAAGGGTAAATAAGGGTTACGCGCCCGACGTGTTTCGTGACAAAAAAAATCGAAATATTCCATTACCGTACTTCAAAGCATGTCAACCGCTGTTTAAAATCAATTTTTATGCCATTTTTCTCGTAAAAAAGCGATAATATTCCGACCGGGAAAGCGTGTTTACGTTCAAAGAGAGAGAAAATAAAAACATGGGATCCCCTCGTGCACGAGCCTCAGTCTGATGGTCCCCTGATAGAGCACTTACCAAAGGCGCTAATGTTTTTCAGCCAACGGCTGGAATTACATCATTCAGCTTTTTCCAGGGTTCTGAGAGCCTATGGGAGCCGTAGGAAGTGTCACGTTACAGCAAAGATCCTAAGTTTTCAATAAACAGAGCCAAGAAGCTCAAGGAATGGTCAGAGGGTACTTCCTGTTTGGAATCTTCTCAGGTTTTTGCCTGCCATATGAGTTCTGTTATACTCACAGACACCATTAAAACAGTTTTAGAAACTTTTGGGTGTTTTCTATCCAAAGCCAATAATTATATGCATATTCTAGTTTCTGGGCAGGAGTAATAATCAGATTAAATCGGGTACGTTTTTTATCCGGCCGTGAAAATACTGCTCCCTAGCCATAACAGTTTAAGGTTGCAGTGACACATCCATGACCTGAGCGGACACCAGATTGCATATCCGAGAGAATACTATAGACATCAAGAAAGCCAGTCAGTTGATTATTGACAAGTTTTTGCAACACTTTTGATAAACATGGCAAAATAGAAATAGGCCTATAACAGTTAGGATCTTGATTCCCAAATTTCTAAACCATACCAAACCACCTTTGGTATAGCGTCGCCATAATAGTTGAATTTAGAAAGTGTGTTCATAATAGAGGTCGACCGATTATGATTTTTCAACGCCGATACCACTACCGATTATTGGGGGGCCAAAAAAGGCCGATACTGATTAATCGGACGATTTAAAAATTTTTTTTTTTAAGTATTTATTTATTTGTAATAATGACAATTACAACAATACTGAATGAACACTTATTTTAACTTAATATAATACATCAATAAAATACATTTTGCCTCAAATAAATAATTTGGTTTAAATAATGCAAAAACAAAGTGTTGGAGAAGAAAGTAAAAGTGCAATATGTGCCATGTAAAAAAGCTAATGTTTAAGTTCCTTGCTCAGAACATGAGAACATATGAAAGATGGTGGTTCCTTTTAACATGAGTCTTCAATATTCCCAGGTAAGAAGTTTTAGGTTGTAGTTATTATAGGAATTATAGGACTATTTCTCTCTATACCATTTGTATTTCATATACCTTTGACTATTGGATGTTCTTATAGGCACTTTAGTATTGCCAGTGTAACAGTATAGCTTCCATCCCTCTCCTCGCTCCTACCTGGGCTCAAACCAGGAACACATCGACAACAGCCACCCTCGAAGCAGCGTTACCGATGTAGAGCAAGGGGAACAACTACTCCAAGTCTCAGAGCGAGTGACGTTTGAAACGCTATTAGCGCGCACCCACTTACTAGCTAGCCATTTCACATCGGTTACACCAGCCTAATCTTGGGAGTTGATAGGCTTGAAGTCATAAACAGCGCAATGCTTGAAGAATTGCGAAGACCTGCTGGCAAAACGCACCAAGGTGCTGTTTGAATGAATGCTTACGAGCCTGCTGCTGCCTACCATCGCTCAGTCAGACTGCTCTATCAAATATCAAATCATAGACTTAATTATAACATAATAACACACACAAATACGAGCCTTTGGTCATTAATATGGACGAATCAGGAAACTATCATTTAGAAAATGAAACATTTATTATTTCAGTGAAATACGGAACCGTTCCGTATTTTATCTAACGGGTGGCATCCCTAAGTCTAAATATTCCTGTTACATTGCACAACCTTCAATGTTATGTCATAATTATGTACAATTCTGGCAAATTAATTAGGGCCTTTGTTAGGAATAAATGGACTTCACACAGTCTGCAATGAGCCAGGCGGCCCAAACTGCTGTATATACCCTGACTGCTTGCACGGAACGCTAGAGAAGTGACACAAATTCATGTTAGCAGGCAATATTAACTAAATATGCAGGTTTAAAAATATATACTTGTGTATTGATTTTAAAGAAAGGCATTGATGTTTATGGTTAGGTACATTGGTGCAACGACAGTGCTTTTTTTCGCAAATGCACTTGTTAAATCATCACCCGTTTGTCGAAGTAGGCTGTGATTCGATGAGAAATGAACAGGCACCGCATTGATTATATGCAACGCAGGACACGCTAGATAAACTAGTAATATCATCAACCATGTGTAGTTAACTAGTGATTATGTTAAGATTTATTGTTTTTATAAGATAAGTTTAATGCTAGCTAGCAACTTACCTTGGCTTCTTGCTGCCCTTGCGTAACAGGTAGTCAGCCTGCCACGCAGGCTCCTCATGGAGTGCAACGTAAGGCAGGTGGTTAGAGCGTTTGACTAGTAACCGGAAGGTTGCAAAAACGAATCCCCCCTGAACAAGGCAGTTAACCCCCATTCCTAGGCCGTCATTGAAAATAAGAATGTGTTCTTAATCTGACTTGCCTAGTTAAATAAAGGTGTAAAAAAATAATTATAATTGTAAAAAAATAATTGAAAAAATTAAATCGGCAAATCCGTGGGTAAAAATACCGATTACCGATTGTTATGAAAACTTGAAATCGGCCCTAATTAATCGGCTATTCCGATTAATCAGTCGACCTCTAGTTCATAATCATTAGGATATTTTAGCAATCCGCAATATAAAACGTCCTAAATATCCCTTAGCCTTCAGATGTGAGCAACACAATGCACTTGCACTTGATATGCGTTTTTAGACAATGAATGAGGAAGTGAACTTATAATTTCCAAACGTTTAGCTCTGTTGTATGCTGCTTTGCGATCTATTAAAACCAAGGGTTGCATTAAATAGGCGCAATATTTTTTTATTGATGCATTTGGCAATGTTCAACTCATTCGCACATAACGTATAAACAAAAGCATTTACAGTGAAAGTTGATACATCTAGGCCCTTCATATATAGGCTATGCACAGCACTGTTCAATTTATCGAGTCAGTTAGTTTCCTTGCTCAAAGTGCGAGCAACACCTGACAAACTCAGACATTGCTCTCAAAACACAGGGATGTCGATTCACACGGGACTAGTATTATCAGATGATTTTGGAGTTTGCCAAAAAAACAGTAGGTTATTCTGGCTGGAATTGTTACTCTCCAGCCATGTAAAAATGAGTGACATGGCAGATTCGGACAGGACTAAAATTACAAAGACGTGGTGTTTTGTGCTCATGCACATATTTACCCTACCCGACCTCCCCAGTAAAACTAATCCAGTCCGAATAGGATTTTGGGCAACCTAAAACTCTTCTTGAGCCCTATTCGCACGGGACTAGTATTACTAAAGAACATTGGTTATGTCTGGTCTTCTGTGTGAGAACCTAGATTAATATTGGGCGATTCCACGACAGCTGAAAATATTTTGGGCTTCTCAGATCTGTTCTGGCAATTCTCACATAGGAACTTCATTCGGAGGAAGGATGTTTAACATGCTTTTTACATTTCTTTTTTTATCATGATGAAATTGTCGATTTTAGGCCCTTTTTAGACTTATACAGGCCTCCTGTAAAACCCTATGAACTGTACATGATACAACATCTTGGTGTCATTATAGTCCTTATTGTGCTCCCTCAAATATGGAGTAGCCTATGTCCAGTTCATGAAAGACATTTTCAAATCCATTTATTCAACATTAAAAAAATCTCAAAACTACCCTTTTTGATTTTGCCTATTTTTAGACATATTGTTTCAAGGCTCTACAGTGCCACCATTTGACTTGCATATGCGCCTAAATATTTTGCTGTGCGACCTGGAATTTTAATTTAGGAGCACCGGTGCGCCTAGAAGAATTAAGGATTCTAGCTTTAATAACTCATAGTTTTTATTGCGCTCCTAAATGAGGCACAGAAGTGCTCCTTGTAAACTAAGGTCAGCATAGAGCCCTGTGTTTGTAACAATATACTCTTCAAACACATCACATTTCCATAGTGGGCTCTGCTACTTTTAAAGATATGACCCATTTTTTGTTCTTCTTCATAGAAATAGACATTACAGGTCATTAACCAATCACGGTCCTCCTTTAGGATTGCACATTCAGAAAGTCACCAGCAGTGGGAGAACCCTTTGAATCCATTTTCCCATTCACAGTGTTGGTGGTGCTCATAAAATTGATCACACCTTCAGAATTAGCAGAGAGCCCACTCTGGAAATGTGATGTACTTGTAGAGTATATTGTCCCAAACAATATGTCTTAAAATCAACAAGGGTAGTTGTGGTGCTGTAAACGGCAAACCCTCTTACCATGCCCTTCCAGCACCTTCCAAGTTAGGAGGCTAATAGAGCCCAGCTGAGGTTCATTAGTCAATCATGTGTGTGATTGTTCAGCCAATCAGACCAAACAGTTCAGTAGGCTGCTGCTGCTCACATTCGGGGGGAGAAAGGACTGGAGACAATAGCAGACAGGTTGGGAGCTAAAATACTTTAAGAGATACCTTAGTTACTGAAGTTATGTGTTAAGTAACTTAATCTTGAGCCTTTATGTTTATATACCGGCACAGCCAGAAGAGGACTGGCCACACCTCATAGCCTGGTTCCTCTCTAGGTTTCTTCCTAGGTTTTGGCCTTTCTAGGGAGTTTTTCCTAGCCACCGTGCTTCTTTCACATGCATTGCTTGCTGTTTGGGGTTTTAGGCTGGGTTTCTATACAGCACTTTGAGATATCAGCTGATGTACGAAGGGCTATATAAATATATTTGATTTGATTTATGTTTGTAAAATGTATTAAATCTGACATTTTTACAGTTTACTCTTCCTCTACCCTGAGACCCCTTCTAGTTCTGGTCTGTGACATTGGTCCCTCCCAAGGCTCTGCTGCAGTAGTTGAGATTCATATTTTTGAAATTGAATAAATGAAAATTGTATTAAAGAATGAAGAAACTTTATATATACAGAATAATAATACCAAGATGTCTGTATCATGTAGTCCTACAGTTCACCGATCAAAGGCTCTCACAGGAGGCATGTATAGGCCTAAAATGGGAACTTACTTTCATGATATTCTCAATGGTTTGTGAAAAAAGCATTTCAAACATCCTTCCTCCCATTGAAGTTTGAGAATTGCCAGAACAATCTGCAATACCAAAAATATGTTCTGCTGATGTGGACTCTAACAATTATTAGTGAACTTCCCATGCTCCAGTATTTGACATTTCTATGTCCTTACCTTGGTGCCTTTGATGTGTTTTATCATGGGCTTCTGACCTGCCCTTCCTGCTGTAATGTGACCATTGTGTCAACCTGTCATTAGCTCAAAGCTACCTTAGGTAGGTGGAAAACATGTAGGCCTAGTTAAAAATGTAACAATACAGATCTAACCTACTTTCTCTAAATAGATCTTAACATAATTCTAATTGGTCACACAGCAACGGGCGTAACCAGTGGACAGAAAACAGGTATTTCACAAATCCAATCATAGCTGATTTTCCACAGATTTGGTTTACTTTAGCAATGTCATATACCCTTAGGCCATGACTTTGTAGTGGGTGTTGTTGGGTGCCAACTGGTTGTGTAAAGCCAGAATTCCTGGTCTCACCACTATACTGCGCTGAAGGTAGAGGCTGAAATGCAGTATCAATTTACATACAGGCAGTAATAGGAGCTCTACGGTAGTCTTAAGAATTGTTGGGAAGGTGTTGACTGAGTCAACTACACCACTGACCAAACAATGGCTATTGAGCATGGTGAGGTCATACATGGTGGAGTAAGGGTCAGGATGATCCTTGTTTCTCTCATCAATAGATTTTACAACGTGAAGTGGCTGTCAAATAGTGTGTGTGTGTGTGTGTGTGTGTACTGTCGCCTAATTCTTATTCTGTCAATTGCCAGAGCAGAAATGCAGATTGTCAACACAAGTTACACAACAGATATTGATAGTGGGTGGTCAATTTCAAACTTTTAGGAAGGGACAAAGTACGGAAGTTGTTGTTTGGGATCATGTCGAGCCATCTACCCTCGACCTGTCACTCAACTGGATGTCCAGAGACGCACTGTCATGCATGGAGAGAGCTATGGAGGACATTCTAATTCTGACAGCTATTTAGCTAACTAGGAGCTAGCTTGTTGGCCTACACAGCATAAGTATACCATTAACATATCAAATGATCATGCGCATCCTTTTTAGCATTTATACAAGACAAGTTTGCGCTCACCTCTACTTTGTGATTAAGTTGAAAAATCGTCTGGGCTTTGTGGCAAAGCTGAGCAAAACAGGAGCTGAGACTTGTCATCTTTTGACGACCCTCGTATGTGATGTCAGCTTGATCTGGGTCGATTTCTCCAAGTAGTAAATCGACGTCAACAAACGCCTTGTCAAACTCCTTCTCCAGAACCTCAAGCCACCGAAACATGGACATCCCCGTGCCTGGACTGACCAGGGCCGTGGCCTGGGCTGACGGAGAGGCACCGGCCGAGGCAGACATGTCCAACAGTGCAGGCTAAAAGCTAAAGCTAGCTGACTAACCGATTCCCTTCACAAATAAAATCAGCGCTTTGTTTCCACCACCCTGTATAAGTTAACTGAGTCGTAATACCAGAGTTACACTGTACTCTAAATGCCCTAATCATACGAAACTGTTTCTTTTCAGAAAAGACTGGCAAAAATAAATGTATTTGGTTCTTTCCCAAAACCCTAATCCTACCAGGAAACCCGAAATCGGATACGGATCATAGCTATGAATCGACTACAACAGTCTGCCACACAACAGAGAAAAAGCAATCGATAGCATATCTAGTCAATCTGTGTCGAGTTCTTGGGGGCAGTTTCCTGCCACTCCTTATACTGGCAGACAGTAGCACATATTATTGTACCTTTGTCGTTAACAATTGCAGTTAAATGCTTTGCTTTTCACTCTTGTTTTTGTTGGCCACTCCCTGTGTCTAAAATATCTTGTTGGAGAGTGTAAACATTTCTTATGTCATTGTAGACATGGTGTGAGTGGCTATGCAGACAGTATTACATATTTTACATAGCTACTTTTTGCATTAAATAAATTACTTTTAATTGTATTTGCTAACTTCTTATCTCACACCATTGTTGTTGGAATAATCAGACAAATATTTTATTTATTTAATGTTCATGAGAGATAAATATACATTCCCTGGGTGGCACTACAGAAGACTATCCTTCAGTTAAAAGACACGTGGTCGTTATTCATTCATCTGTATTAAATGTTACCAATAATATATGCCATTTAGCCAACGCTTTTATCCAAAGCGACTTAGTCACACGTGCATGCAGTAATCAGGGTTAAGGTAGTTCATCTAACATATCTTAAAACATAACATGCAAATATATGGCAACTCCTTCAAGATAGTGGCAGACAGAGTATTCAAATAGACAGAGGAGGAAATTGTATTGTTTAACTGAATGGGTTGTAAATGGTTTATCAGCAAGTTTCTCACATCCGCAAACAGAAGGGCTATCTATTACTGTTTGTGTCAGTTCCTTGTCGGTGTCAAATGTTGTTTTTTAACCAAGATAAACATCTCTGCCATTGTTCCAAATGAAACAGAGCACCTACTCTCTCCCACATAATCCTTGCTGAGGTATTTAAACCCCAGAGCAAGAGGGAGGGCTGTTCTTTTTTACTGAGATGCCCAACTAGGCTGGGTGTTCATGATGTGGTTTCTCATGATCTTGCTGGCAAGTATTACATCGCATACTCTCGTGTGCATCTGTAGCAATGTTTGTCCAAAGAAGTGTGTGTGTGATAGTGCAAAGTCAGTGCAGTGTTTCAGGTTGCAGTCTTTTCCCACTGGAATCACTAAAGATGTGAGGAAACTAAACCTGGGATACAACCACATCAAGCAACTAAAGGTAAGAGTGGAATTGCTAATTTGATAATAACCATCAATTATCAGTGACATTGGTAACAATAGATTCTCTATCAAACCATTTTCAGACCTTTCATCTTAGCAATCTTGTAATTAATCCTTAGAAATCAGTTTGATTTAAACACTACTGAGTGATAAGTTACTTCTGATTAATAGCATATTGTTTGTATAATGGCACACATTAGTTCATATCTTCTCCTATGTTTGTGTTTTCCAGGGTAGAGACATATCTGGCCTGACAGGGCTGGAGGAAGTGATCATTTCATCCTGTGGCGTGGAGGTGGTGGAGGCCAATGCTCTCAGGGCTCAGGGGCTACTAAGAAGCCTGGATCTACAGAAGAATAAACTGCATCAGATCCCCCGTGGTCTCCCACCCAGCCTGGAGACCCTCAACGTGGGCCACAACAGGATCACAGGCCTCCAGGAGTCTGTGTTTGAGGGGCTGAAGAAACTACGTCTGCTTGATCTTCAGAATAACCAGATCACCAACCTACGTTCCAACACCCTCTCCACCCTGGTGAAGTTGGAGTGCCTTTACCTGGATGGAAATCAAATTGAGACAGTGCAAGGTGCTCTGAGACTCCCCCAACTGAATCTGTTGAGCTTGGGGAACAACAAGATCCGCTGTTTTCCCTCAGCCTTTTTCACACCACTACAGTCCTTGACGACACTGCGTTTACCAGGGAACCTCCTATCAAGAGTCCCACTCGATCTCCCTCACGCCCTGTCCTACCTGAACTTGGACAGGAACCAAATACGAGCACTGAGAAACCGAGAGATGGGCCAACTCCGCAACCTCACGTCTCTGTCTGCGTCCTACAATAGGTTGGTTTCTGTGGACGGTGGCCTTCGCTTGCCCAACCTCACAGTGCTGGAGCTGCCAGGAAACCACCTGAGGGTGCTGCCCAGTAGACTGAGCCCCAAACTGGAAAGACTGGACTGCAGACAGAACTCCATCCAGGAAGTCACCTTCCAGCACCTGTCTGGAATGAAACAGCTGAAGCATCTCTTCCTAGAGAATAACACCATCTGGAACTTTGAAGCTAATGCTCTGAGGAACAGCGTTCACATAACCAACCTGGCTCTGGAACAGAACCTCCTCTCCTCTATTCCAGGCGGGTATGTATTTCATCCCTTTATTAGCATGTTGTAGACTAACATTTGTGATCATATTTATGAATTCATGAAATACATTATAGATGTGTTGTACATTCAATTGAGTATTACTCATTTGTACAATAATCTTTGTACAATACATCGGTAGAATAGCGGCCTAACCACATTGTAGGTCTTTGGTTAAACATATTTGAGTATAAAACCACAAGATGATAGATAAACACATCTTAACTGTAGATCCATGTTGCTCCTTTGGCCTTTTGGTGAGAGCAGACACCACTGTCCACTGTTCTGTTTACATGTCTCTCTGGCAGGCTTCCAGAGAGTCTGATCCGCCTGGACTTGAAAGGGAACCGCATCGAGGCCATCCAGGAGCAGGAGCTGAGATCCCTGAAGCGCCTGCAGGTATTGAACTTGAGGAGAAACAAGCTGACCTCCCTCCCCCAGATCACCCTGGATCTGCTTCCCCGGCTGAGGACCGTCTACCTAGACGGGAACCCCTGGAACTGCAGCTGTGAGCTCCTGGGGGTCAAGAGGACCCTGTTGGCCAGGAGGGTGGAGATCCCTAAAGAGCTGTGTACCGAGCATATGAGTGCGCCAGGGGACAGCTGGAGAGCGTACCTGATGGCCCAGGACAGATGTGAGGAGTACTTCATGGAAACCGCACCTGAGGACCAAGTGGAGCAGACAGACACTGAGGAGTATTATGACTATGATTCGTAGATAGAGAAAATAAGTGTAGTGGGGGAATTTCATGTTTAGCTGAACATACTGGGTATTTTGAATGTTTTAACATTTTACTGTAGTTTGGTAATTAATACTAAGGAAGTTACCTTTAGCTGTGTAGTCTATAGAAAAACATTGAACTACTGTATTAACAAACAGCCATTGCAATATACATTGGTGAATAGGTATATGTAGAATATACCTTAAATACCTAATGTATAATAACATAATAATAAATAAACAAGTATATCATTACAGTTTTCATTTACTTAGCACAAACAGATGCAAATAATCTGCTATAGGATAAGCCACGTAATTACTTTTGTGTGTTTTGTTCTGAATTTAAATGGCATCTTAGTTGATACTGTAAAAAAGTGTTATGCACACTTTGCAAAAACAATAGACAAATAAATAAATACTAGCTACAGATAACTAACGACTTTCACTTCTAGAGTGCTTGACCTCCACGGTTTCCACTAGTTACCACATCCACAAAGTCAATTGTCTATCGTAAAAATGTATCAAATCTAAAATGTGCTTTTAGATCTTCTTTTAAAGTTAAGGTTACGGGTAAGGTCTATACATATTTACCTCTATCACTACAGTATAGTATCCCTGCACATTGTTCATTTGGTATTGGAACTGACCCTGTTTAAAGCTTCTTGCCTTCTCATATTCTTCTTATTTCTTATTTGTATTACACGTGTGTTTTTGTTCTACCTTCTTTTTTAGTACTACATTGATATTGATCACTGTATTGCTGAGTTTAGAGTTTGCAAGAAAGGCAGTTCACTGTACTTGTGCACGTGACATTAAACTTGAAGGTCCCATTTTAGGAAGAGAAGTTCAAATCAAATTTTATTGGTCACATACACATGCTTAGCAGATGTTAATGCGAGTGTAGCGAAATGCTTGTGCTTCTAGTTCCGACCGTGCAGTAATATCTAACAAGTAATCTAACAATTTCACAACAACTGCCTTATACACACACAAGTGTAAAGGAATGAATAAGAATATGTACATATAAATATATGGATGAGCGATGGCCGTGCGGCATAGACAAGACGCAGTAGATGGTATAGAGTACAGTATATACATATGAGATGAGTAATGTAGGGTATGTAAACATTATATAAAGTGGCATTGTTTAAAGTGACTAGTGATACATTTATTACATCCAATTTTGAATTATTAAAGTGGCTAGAGATTTGAGTCAGTATGTTGGCAGCAGCCACTCAGTGTTAGTGATGGCTTTTTAACAGTCTGATGGCCTTGAGATAGAAGCTGTTTTTCAGTCTCTCGGTCCCAGCTTTGATGCACCTGTACTGACCTCGCCTTCTGGATGATTGTGGGGTGAACAGGCAGTGGCTCGGGTGGTTGTTGTCCTTGATGATCTTTTTGACCTTCCTGTGACATCGGGTGGTGTAGGTGCCTGGAGTGCAGGTAGTTTGCCCCCGGTGATGCGTTGTGCAGACCACACTACCCTCTGGAGAGCTTTACAGTTGTGAGCAGTTGCCGTACCAGGTGGTGATACAGCCCGACAGGATGCTCTCGATTGTGCATCTGTAAAAGTTGTGTGAGTGTTTTTGGTGACAAGCAAAATTTCTTCAGCCTCCTGAGGTTGAAGATTCTTCCCCATGATGTCTGTGTGGGTGGACCATTTCAGTTTGTCCGTGATGTGTACGCCGAGGAACTTAAAACTTTCCACCTTCTCCACTACTGTCCCGTTGATTTGGATAGGGGGGTGCTCCCTCTGCTGTTTCCTGAAGTAGTAGGAATGGCAAGGTTTGTGACTTTGTGGCTGTGGTAACTAATGACGACCTGCCTGCACTTTTACCTCTAGGTTCTGTCGTCACTAGTTATTACAGCCATAAAGTAATAAACCCCACATATTTCTACAATTTATCTTAAAATGTGATTTTAAACCTAACCCTAACCTTAAGCCTAACTTTAACCACACTGCTAGCCTTATTCCTAACTCTAACCTTAAATTAAGCACAAACATCAAATGTTTTGTTTTCATGTTTGTTAATGAATGTTTACAATATAGCCAATTGCGACATTGTGGATGTGGTAACTAGTGGACACCTCTAGGTTCTGACAAAAAGAACAACCCAGAGTATCTCGGCATGCGTTTGAGGGGATGGGCGGACTGGCAGTGGGAAGATGGCGGAAGTGGATGCTGAGTTCGAATCCAGTAGCGCGTCGAGCAAATTTGGTGAAGATGAATGTTCTGAATGGACAACAGTAGTATCAAAAACTGGAACAAAAATGACATTTTCTAAAATTGCAGTGGATAATACATGTGTGAATGATAATGAATCGCTTCTTATTGGGATGCGTTTGTTGAGTAAGGATGCATATGTGAGAAACCCATTTGAGGTGTCGAAGATTGTGAAATATGGGCTTGGAAAAGTGGAGTCTGTCAGAGTGACCAGGAGTGGTCTTATTAATTGTATTTCTGAAGAACAGGAGAAGATTGCAGTGGGCCTCAAGAGAATCCGGACATCAGAAGTGTTGTGTTTTGAACTTGAATAGAGCACCCGTCAAAGGAGTCATCTCGGGCGACGAAGATCATTCCTGGTGTGGTTGGTGCCCTGCGTCTGACCCGCTGGGTGAATGGGAGAAAAAGAAGAAAGTCTGTCGGTCCTGTTGTTTTTTGATAAAGAGCAAATACCTATGCATGTGAAGCTTGGTTATGTAAGATAGGCTGTAAGAGCTTTCGTCTCCAAACCACCGCAGTGTAAGAATTGTAAATGATTTGGCCATGTTTCAAGTGTGTGCAGACAAACAGTGTTGCAATTGTGGTGGGGATCATGATCCTGAGTTACTGGAGTGCCCTTTAAGGGTGAAGGAGATTGAGGTGGCAAAAGCTAGAGCGGTCAATCGAATCTCCTATGCGGAGGCGATTAAAATAATTGAGTGACTAGTGATGCTAGTGAATATATGGTAGTGGATACACCACAGCCTGTAGTAAATGTTTGCTGCCAGACAAAAGATACACTGTGTGTTAAAAATGTGGATTTTGTTGCGTTCAATAACACATTTATAAACTGTACAGCACAAGTCTCAAAGAAGTCTATGAAACTGGACATTATTGTGGCTGCGGCAGAAAGGTTTTGGGGATTTAAGGATTTTACATCTGAAGACATGCAAGGGCTACTGGCGCCAGAAGACCCGCCCTACCAGATTCGCCTTGAGCCTGTGTAACAGATTTTGCTTCCGTCCCTCTCCTGGCCCCAAGCAGAGACCCTTTGCACACATCAACAACTGCCTCCCACGAAACATCATTACCTATCGCTCCTACATCTAGATGTTCCGCTAGCAGAACGCCTCGCCAATATCCAATGATAGAGCGTGGCGCGAATTACAAACTCCTCAAAAATCCCCAAACTTCAATTTTTCAAACATATGACTATTTTACACCATTTTAAAGACAAGACTCTCCTTTATCTAACCACATTGTCCGATTTCAAAAAGGCTTTACAACGAAAGCAAAACATTAGATTATGTCAGGAGAGTACCCAGCCAGAAATAATCAGACACCCATTTTTCAAGCTAGCATATAATGTCACAAAAACCAAAACCACAGCTAAATGCAACACTAACCTTTGATGATCTTCATCAGATGACACTCCTAGGACATTATGTTATACAATACATGCATGTTTTGTTCAATCAAGTTCATATTTATATAAAAAAACAGCTTTTTACATTAGCATGTGACGTTCAGAACTAGCATACCCACCGAAACTTCCGGTGAATTTACTAAATTACTCACGATAAACGTTCACAAAAAACATAACAATTATTTTAAGAATTATAGATACAGACCTCCTTTATGCAATCGCGGTTTCCGATTTTAAAATAGCTTTTCGGTGAAAGCACATTTTGCAATATTCTGAGTAGATAGCCCGGCCATCACGGCTAGCTATTTTGACACCCACCAAGTTTGGCACTCACCAAACTCAGATTTACTATAAGAAAAATGTTATTACCTTTGCTGTTCTTCGTCAGAATGCACTCCCAGGACTTCTACTTCAACACCCAATGTTGTTTTGGTTCCAAATAATCCATAGTTATATCCAAATAGCGGCGTTTTGTTCTTGCGTTCAAGACACTATCCGAAGGGTGACACGCCGGCGCATATCGTGACAAAAAAATTCAATATATTCCATTACCGTACTTCAAAGCATGTCAAACGCTGTTTAAAATCAATTTTTATGCGATTTTTCTCGTAAAATAGCGATAATATTCTGACCGGGAGACGTTGTTTTCGTTCAAAGACTGAAAGAAGTAAATGGTGTCTTCATGTGCACGTGCGCACCTGTGTCATTGTTCTCAGATCGACCACTTTCCAAATCTCCTACTGTTTTCCGCCCAGGGACTGCAGAGTCATCATTCCCCATTCTGGCGCCTTCTGAGAGCCTATGGGAGCCTTAGAAAATGTCACGTTACAGCAGAGATCCTCTGTTTTCCATAAAGAGGCTATAGAAGGCCAAGAAATGGTCAGAGAGGGCACTTCCTGTATGGAATCTTCTCAGGTTTTGGCCTGCCATATGAGTTCTGTTATACTCACAGACACCATTCAAACAGTTTTAGAAACTTTAGGGTGTTTTCTATCCAAATAAAATAATTATATGCATATTCTAGTTTCTGGGCAGGAGTAATAACCAGATTAAATCGGATTGTATTTTTTTTGTCATTTGTTCAGTTTTTGGGGGGGAATCCTGTTTCCATCCCGCATAATAGGTGGCGGGAAGCACATTAAATTGTGTGATCGTAACATACTGTAACGACTCTGGGTTTATAAGCGCGGATATCGACTCTGCCGCTTGAGCATGCTTTTGCCGCACAGTCGATAGCGCGCTGGACTTCGGGCTAGAAGGTCGAGGGTTCGAGACAATAAGTTTTAATTGCCTTTTTGTTTTTCATTTTGGTTAAAGTGGTGCCATATTGTTGAACTATTAAACTCATTTATAAAGTGAAAAAAAAACAACCCTACGTAGATCGTCCAATCAGTGAGCTACGTGTATCCTTCGGTTCAGAGGGTAAAGGTTGGATGAAGATGGCAGCCGTGTAAACTGAGGCGTTGGCCTGTTTCGTTACATAGAAGAAAAAACAACCCCACGTAGATCTCGCGTGATTTTATATTTGCCGAATCGTCCAATCAGTGAGCTACGTGTATCCTTCGGTTCAGAGGGTAAAGGTTGGATGAAGATGGCAGCCGTGTAAACTGAGGCGTTGGCAGTAAGCTAAATGGCTCACAGGAGTATATTAGTGTGCATCCATATCTAGACTTGAAATGCAGAGCTCGATAGATACCTGATAATTATTCAATTTCGAGATTTTGTCGAGGAGGGCGGCATAATGGCAATAGTGTACGAGTTCGTGTGGCAAGTTCTGCATGTTCTTCTCCACATTCATAGAACGCTTATCACTTGGTTCCGAATCCGTCTTCGGAATTGGGACGGGAAACTGTGGTCACGAGCCTTAACAGCGCTTATTGTGCCGATAGCTCTCTCGTTTCCTAACCAAAAAAATCTTGTCCCAGCACCCGGTAAACGCGTTGGTCGTCGGTATCGCTGGGGGGCGGATGGGAAATCTCTGGAGAAGCTGCCTTACCATATCGGCTTATTGATAGCGGAAGAGGAGCCACGGTTCACAGATATAGCCAACCTTGTGGTGTGGTGCATGGCAGTCGGCATATCTTATGTCAGTGTGTACGATAATTACGGTAAGATTATTAAATTTCTTCGTTATTGTATTTATAATAATTGACACCAGGAAGTGTTGCTAAATACAGCACCACCACAGACAGTCACGTGCGCTGCAGTGCAGACCCTTGCCAGCCAGCCATATTTTAATTAGCTTGTAATCAGCGATTGTTGAACTTTCCTATTCATGGTACTTTGTTAGTTGCCTTGGATAACTGTTACCTAGCTATCTATCATCAATTCTCATAGTCAAATAGCTTTACCCAGCCTTCTTCCCTAATGTGTGCCATATCTGCTTAGGCCTCAGGTGCCTTATTGTTATTATAAACAGGTTACCCACGTAATTACAGCAGTGCAATTTAATGTTTTGTAATTACCAGTAAATAATATATATTTTGTCATACTGTGGTGTATATGGTCTGATCTACAACGGTTGTCGGCCAATCAGCATTCAGGGCTCCAACCACCCAGTTTATAAATTGACTTTGGGCCCTGCCCTGGTTCCCAAATGGCATGTCTTGTCATTAGAGAAACCGCTGGAGTGTAATAGTTTATTTTCTATCAACTGTAACAATGTTGTATAGCTAGATTATAGAATATTATTTCAACTAGTGGAGTCCCGACTCTCAATAAGCTCAATAAGATTTTCCCTGTGGCTTTTTCACCTATTCTGTGAGCCTAGAGGGAATTGGCTTAACTGAAGGTTACACACACAGTATTTCTGTTCTTGCTTCCCGAGTGGCGCAGCGGTCTAAGGCACTGCATCTCAGTGCAAGAGGTGTCACTACAGTCCCTGGTTCGAATCCAGGCTGAATCACATCCGGCTGTGATTGGGAGACCCAAAGGGCGGCGCTCAATTGGCCCAGCGTCGTCCGGGTTTGTCCGGTGTAGGTCGTCATGGTAAATAAGAATTTGTTCTTAACTGACTTGCCTAGTTAAATAAAAATAAAATTCACCACAGCCACTCTTACTGGGTCATGTTAGTTGTTTGAAAATATTGTTTACGCCTTCTTGAGTGCTTTCTCAGTGGTGTGGTTCCTCAATGTCTGCTGACTTGTGTAATCAGTCTCTCACAGCCAAATCTGGCATATAACGCATTTTTCCCCCCTAATTGCTAGACTTATTATAGTATTATGTTAATTTTAGGTATCAGTTTTGAAAGGTTGCAAATCTTCTTGTTTTTTCGTCTTTCAGTTAAGTTCAGATGTGCCCAATGTTCCTAAACCCCAGTGAGAGGTTGAAACTCCCCCCAACAGATAACATATCCATTTTGGTTGGTCATGGCTAGAAGGGATCCAGCTTTTGTGAAATTAATGTCAAAAGTAGATTTTCTTTTATTTATTTTAGCTAGCCCTTTCCCTAACCTTAACCTAATTATCCTAACCTGCTATGTTAATTCTCCTAAACTGCCGCATAAGTTCTCCTAACCTGCTACAAAAAGTAAAATCTGACATTAATTTGACTAAAGATGGATCCCTTCTAGCCATGACCCTTTTGGTTCCCAGGTGTCTTCAGGAGGAACAACTCGAGGCTGATGGATGAGATTCTGAAGCAGCAGCAGGAGCTCCTAGATCTAGAAGGCTCCAAGCATCTCTCTGTGGAGTTCCTTAACAATGGCACTGACAAACAGGACCAACAAGGTGAGACACTTGAACACTGAACAGCAGGGGCTGTATGCATCTAGCATCTCAGATTAGGAGTGCTGGTCTAAAGCGGCACTCCACAAAAAAATAAAATAATTACACACAAACAATCCTCCCCCAGTCTAAGGAAGCTGGCATAATGCTAATCGCGAACTAAATGCCAAACTTTAACTCTAATACGGGTTGCTACCAGTGGTGGTGTAGATCAGAATGTTTGTTCAAGGGAATGTTCTGAATCAACTGAGCAGATCTTCCTTTATGAGGAGATGTGCTTCAAATGTAAGTAGGATTCATATAGGCCTAATATAAGATATATCCATCAATTTAATAATACATTTTGTGGTGCTCCTAACTTTTCAAAATTAGGAGCACTAGTGCTACCAATAAAACATATTAATTTAGAGCCCTGAGCGCCAGGGCAAAAACTAAAATGTTCACCCCTTTCGGTCCCCGGGACCAGGATTAAGAAACACTGCACTAAACTGATCTTAAATCAGCACTCCTACTCGACACTTGATACATACGGCCCCTCAACAGACATCTGGAACAATGGGACATGCCCTGTGGTTTCTCTGCTATTCTCCGTCCTTACTCCTGTAGTGTGCCATAATCGGGTTAAACCAGAAGAACTAGACAGACTACAACCGAGAAGAGAGCAGAGTCATTCAGAATTCTGCCATGTGTAGTATGAATAATCAATTCAATTCTATTGGATACTAAATAATATATGAAACCCTTTAGGGCAATTTTAGATTGCAAGGCTTAATTGGAGTAATATTCACAATTCATCATCACTTATTGAATGAAGTTTGAAACGGATTACGAATATTGTAGTTAACTGTATTTTTTTAGATGGATTCCAATTACAGCAGGCTTGAAAGCATGATTGCATCATCTGTGGCATTTGTTTATTGAAGAGCATGTGGACTGCAGCCAGCCTGTATTGACTGATTAAGATCTATTCTATTGTGTAGTCTTACTGGCCGTCTGCTGTTGGCAACTACACCATTATCCCCTGAGCAAGTCAATCTGTTATGACACATGGTCACACACACAGACCATATAGAGTAGTAAAGGAACACAACCCAGAATAATTCTCTTCAAGGAATTCTTGTTTTTCCTGTTCATAGAACCTATAATTCACTTGTATAACTTACGAATTATAGGATCTCTATGTTCTCTTGTTGTTCAATTGTTTTGTAATCCATAAATGTCATATTAATATGGAATGCCGTTTGGGTCTTTGCGTGTCAAAAAATACACAAGTCAAATAACACTTTAACGCGTCAAATAAGCTTGTTGGCCAATCAGGATCTGAATATGACTGCACGTCACGTAATAATTTAGCATATTCATACATTTTTTACGTAGTTATGACACATTGATTACACTATCACTCGTATTTCATATGTCACAACGATTCACCTGTTACGTATCGTATGATGCTGATAAAGTTGTCTCGTGCACCTTCTGCTGTCACACGTGTGCAGACACTTCCCCAAGCGCTGGACAGTGCTGGTCATAAAAAAAAAGCTAGCTAGCTGATGGATGCAAACAATGTTCTTTCCCAAAAACATAGCAAAACGACAATCTGTTTCAGTAGCTCTAGTTAGCTCGCTAACTATCTAGGCTAGGTGTCATCTAAAATACCCCTAATTTCTAAGACGGTTCTTACATGCTGACCAGACCGCTCGCGCATGTTGATTTTTGTCCATCCACTCCAGATGCGATTAAGACTAAGATTAAGGTTGAAATATCAAAACTAACTCTGAAACGGCTATATTAATTTGGGGACAGGTCGAAAAGCATTAAACATTTATGGCAATTTAGCTAGCTAGCTTGCTGTTGCTAGCTAATTTGTCCTGGGATATAAACATTGAGTTCTTATTTTACCTGAAATGCACAAGGTCCTCTACTTCAACAATTAATCCACAGATTGAAGGGTAAACCGAGTTCGTTTCTAGTAATTTCTCCTCCTTCAGGCTTCTTCTTTAGACTTTATACGTCGGTTGCCAACCAACTTTAAGGTGCATTACCACTACCGACTGGATTGTGGACCTCAGTTCATCCTTCAATCACCCATGTGGGTATATGCTCCTTAAAACCAATGAGGAGATAGCACGTGGGTATATGCTCCTAAAAGGATTAGCCACAATAGTGGAATTTTGTGGTTTGCCTTCAAAATAAAAGTCTGTAATTGACAGTGATGCAAAGGAATGCAAATAGTGGAATTGTGCCATCATTTAATAGATCATGCTAAACAAGGTTGGAATGTTATGTACATTTAACAAAAGTCAGTTTGTTAATGTGACTAAAATATGTTTAAATCACACTGGATATATTAGACTAACAAATCTAATTTTATTGGTCACATAGACATGGTTAGGAGATGTTATTGCGAGTGCTTGTGCTTCTAGTTCCAACCGTGCAGCAATATCTAACAAGTAATATCTAACAATTCCACAACAAATACCTAATACACACATCCAAGTAAAGGGATGGAATAAGAATATATAAATATATGGATGAGCAATGTCAGTGCGCATAGGCTAAGATGCAATAGATAGTATAGAATACAGTATATACATAAGAGATGAGTAATGTAAGATATGTAAACATTATTAAAGTGACTAGTGTTCCAATTATTAAAGTGGGCAATGATTTCAAGTCTGTATGTAGGCAGCATCATCTCTGTGCTAGTGATGGCTGTTTAACAGTCTGATGGCCTTGAGATAGAAGCTGTTTTTCAGTCCCTCGGTCCCAGCTTTGATGCACCTGTACTGACCTCGCCTTCTGGATGATAGCGTGGTGAACAGGCAGTGGCTCGAGTGGTTGTTGTCCTTGATGATCTTTTTGGCCTTCCTGTGACATCGGGTGCTGTAGGTGTCCTGGAGGGCAGGTAGTTTGCATTGGGGGCATACCTATTTCACTATACAGCCTGACCTATGGATTGTGGATCAATGACATGGGGTATCAGTCTACTCAGTGACAACCACAGAACACAACTGTGAAGCGTTTACACAAATATTATCGCCATAGAGATAGGGAGGGAAATCACCTGCCCAGTCAGCTTATTGTGCATACTGACAATCATATTTCACTGTACAGCCTTAACCTATGTCATTGATCCACAATCCATAGGTATCAGTCTACTCATTGACACCCAGATAACATTTGCGTTGTAGCTCTTATTGCGGGAATCTGAATTGAGCTACATTTATTGTATCAGTCATCCTACTATGTGTATTGAACATGGTTCCAGCGGAAAAACAATACAACGTGGCTGTTTTGGAATCTGAGGAGGACGTTGGGGGGGGGGGGGGGGGGCACTTGGGTACTGAGTAGACTGCTAAAGCTAGCTAGCTACTGCAGAAGTTGCTAATAAAATCTGTATCAAAGATATTCGCAAGCATTTTTTATCCTGCTCGTTTGATCCTGACCTTATTTCAAATGCTCACACAAACGTTTTCCTATACGGTTGAACACATAATGCCTTTTTACCCACGCGGTATTGTGAACACATCGTTCGTGGCCGGTGTGTGCTTGTTTGCAGACTTATTTTTTTGTACAGCTTTGACAGTGCTACTGATCGTGGTGGTGTAGCTGCTAAAGCTAGCTAGCTACTGCAGAAGTTGCTAATAAAATCTGTATCAAAGATATTCGCAAGCATTTTTTATCCTGCTCGTTTGATCCTGACCTTATTTCAAATGCTCACACAAACGTTTTCCTATACGGTTGAACACATAATGCCTTTTTACCCACGCGGTATTGTGAACACATCGTTCGTGGCCGGTGTGTGCTTGTTTGCAGACTTATTTTTTTGTACAGCTTTGACAGTGCTACTGATCGTGGTGGTGTAGCTTGGCTTGCTCGTGCAAATTCGTCACACCCAACCTTCTATAATAGAATTGTTTTATTTGACGTTTATAGTTTGACACCCAAAGACCCAAACGGCGTCCCATATATTAAAGCGCAACAGCAGGATTGTAAAGCAGGCATTCCCACCCACTAACCTTCAGTCAAACAGACACCTGACACGTTTATCATTGATTGTTATGAGTGTGTGTGTGTGTGTGTGTGTGCGTCTGACTGCCGATATGTGTGTTTGTGGGGCGCATTATGACTGTATTCCTCTGTTTCCACAGTGCTGTCGTGTCAGTCTGTGTTGAAGGTGCTGTCTCCAGACGATGGGAAGCTGAGGATCGTGCAGGCAGCACAGCAGCTGTGTAGAGCTGTGGAGCAGAGGGAAAAGACATCCAAAGACATCAATGTCACACTGTTGGACTCCCTACTCAGAGGTGAGGAGGCCCCAAGATCAGGAGGAGGACATGCCATTGGTTCTTACCGGTCTTTAGTGTATTGTTATTCGTTGGCTGGGACAACACCTATTTAACAACACCTATTTAACAACACCAATTAACACTTTATTTAATTGCCTTAATCGTCAGGATTAAACCCGTAGACATTCTATTGATCATATCAGTATTAATCATAGACTGTAAGTCATCTGGTATTAATCTGTGCTGCGCTATTACAAGCTGGAGTACAGTGAAGCTTAGCTCACCAGCTCTCCTTTGGCATGATGTTCAGAGTAGCAATTTCACTCTATTTGAAGCTCAGGAAGGATTGAGGACAGAAATTGGGTAAAGGTCAAGGAGCCCCCTGTTAGAGCAGCTCCAACAGTGCTTGATCAGAAGATGAAGGGAAGATGAAGCACTCTGAGCCAGAGCTCCTCTCAATGTGTGTTTTTTGACCTGAGCCCTCGGCCCGCCCCGGCTCTGCCCATCGTTAGCCCCTGGCTAAGACTGATCACCCTCACTAGCTGTAAAGCACATCACCATTACTTTAGTGGAACACATCCGTTTGCACTCACAAATCAAAACTCTTGTAGAAGGTGATGGATGAGACCGAAGGCAGAAATGTGAACAACTGATGAGAAAGATGGTCTCCAGACAGAATATAAACTACAGGGGATAGCAGAGTTCACTTCAGTGCAGTTGAGTCGAATCCAATCAAATCCAGTGTAGTGTACAGTGAAGTTATTGTGTGTTTACTTCTCAGGGCCAGTGAGTGCAGCTGTTCCTCAGCACAGTCAGTGTCTATGGGGCTTTGCAAGCTGCTGCTGTAGCTCTCTAACACCCCCCCACCCCACCCCAAAAAAAGAAAAGGCATTTCAGATGGTTATCTTAATCTTTTTCACAGTCCTTATGCAAACCAACCTCTGAAATGCTTGAAAGGCTGCACTCTGAAATGTCCAGTGATTGGTTGTTCCATTGATCTCTCTCCATGCTGTCTCTGTATGTGCAGAGTCGAAGAGTACACCAGATCCAGACCTGGTTCTGAAGTTCGGCCCAGTAGAAAGCACCCTGGGATTCCTGCCCTGGCACATCAGACTGACAGAGTTCATGTGAGTATTGTACAGTGTCTGTCTGTGTGCACACGTTCGATAAGGCTGCCTCACTCATGTGGAAGACTGCTGGGATAGCCGCTGCTCTGAAGAGCTGGACACCAATGAGGTTCCTTTCTTATTCCTCATAACCACTCTGTGTGTGTGTGTGTGTGTGTGTGTGTGTGTGTGTGTGTGAGAGACACAGAGGGAGAGTTTGTGTGTGCGTGCCTTTGCTTTACCTCCTGAGTAGAATTGATATGGGCCTGTTGTGCTTATCTGTGCAGATTAACTGGTAAACCTGCCTGCTGCCTAATTTGTCTCCTATCTTGACAGATTGAGAAGGCTTTTTAAAACGCTGCTGTGAATCCAGTATAAATAGCAGTGCTGTATTAATGGAAATGGAGAGGAAATGATGCAGTTCAGCCTTCGTAAGATGCGACGTTGACAGATGATGATGCATCACTAACAATTGTAGAAATCCTATTTCTAGACATTAGCTATGTTTCCATTAACCCCTGTGCGGCCTCGGGACGGACATCCAGCGAAAAATCCTATCGCCATTAGCATAACAAAATGTAATATTTTTTTTCTTCAGATTATATCGTTTTATAGATACACCTCTCCTGAATCGAACCACGTTGTCCGATTTCAAAAAGGCTTTACGGCAAAAGCAAAACATTAGATTATGTTAGAGGAGTATATCGTAAAAGTAGCCACATAGCCATTTTCCGACCAACCACATGCATCACAAATAACCAAAAAACAGCTAAATGCAGCACTAACCTTTGACAATCTTCATCAGATGACACACCTAGGACATCATGTTACACAATACATGCATTCTTTTGTTCGATAAAGTTCATATTTATATATAAAAACAGCATTTTACGTCGGTGCGTAACGTTGACTAACTATTTTCCCTCAAATGCATCCGATGAAACAGGACTACAATTTACTAAATTACTATTCGAAAACATTTTTAAAATGTAATATTGTCATTCTAAGATTTATAGATGAATATCTCTTGAAAGCACCTGTAATGCCAGATTTAAAAATAACTTTACTGGGTAATCACACTTTGCGATAAAAGGGGATGCGATACTCAGAACAATAGGCTAGCAATACAGGTCAGCGCCATCTTGGAACAATCGCATATCAAATCTAGTCTTGTATACTATTGTCAATAATCCCTTACCTTTGATTATCTTCATCCTTAGGCACTTCCAGGAATCCCAGGTCCACAACAAATGTATTTTCGTTCGAAAAAGTTCATCCTTTATGTTCCATTAGCTTGTTGTTGTTAGCGCGTTCTGAAGGCTGAACCAAAAGTTCCGACGTGCGCGGGGCTACTCTTTCAACAAAATGCAGTTTTTTCTTATTTAGGTTCGTTCAAACATGTCAAACGTTGTATAACATAAATCTTTAGGGCGGTTTTCAACTTGAGCTCCAATAAGATTCGAGGGGGACGATTGCATTGTGTTTCAAAACGTTTCGAAAGGGGAGGGTAGCTAGGGGCGCCGGTGTCATAATGGTGATGGCCCTCTCCGTGTGACCACGTTCCACTGCGTCTCATTCATTCAGTTTTCACAGTAGGAGTCTCAAATCACTTTGTAAAGACTGGGGACATCTAGTGGAAGCAATAGGAAGTGCTCAATGAACCATAGCTCACGGTGTGATTAATAGGCAACGAGATGAAGTTGAGTCCGCAATTCAGAATTCCACTTCCTGTTTCGATCTGTCTCGGGGTTTTGACTGAGTTCTGTTATACACAGACACCATTCAAACAGTTTTAGAAACTTTAGGGTGTTTTCTATCCACAAGTATTAATTATATGCATATCCTAGCTTCTGAGTTTGAGTAGTAGGCCGTTTAAAATGGGCACGAATTTTTTTCAAAATGCGCTGTGGCGCCCCCATCCTAGGCGACCGTCAAGAGGTTAACTGGTCCCGTGATTTAAAACATTTTTTTTTTTTAAATCATAGGAAATCGGCAATTGCCTGCTAGGCTGCGTTTCCATTTAACTATCTTGTGTTGCTAAAAATAGCTGGACGTGATGGCATTACTCTGAAAAAAAAAATGTAGTTCTTGAAGTGTTTCCATAACCCATATAGGCAAATTGTGTATTAATAAGTTGGTGACAGCCTGTTTGATGTCTCAGGTAGGCCTATAGCCCGTGAAAGCCAGCATGTAGGCTATAGAATGCAATAATTGACTAATATTTGCTGGACATTCCTTTTTTATCGAGTAAACCAGGGGTCAATGGAATCCTGACTATAAATGTATCGTTATTTGGCAGTCGTGAAGTTCAGTCAGAATGGCCCACATTATTGAATGTAGGTCTTTACAAAGCAACATTTATTTTTTCCAGAAAGACTATTTGCAACATGAGAGAAGACTCTTCTTTGTATCTGTCACATTATGGCATCTGGGAGCACACAGGCTCCATTTTGAAGTCGTCAATTTTCTTCTACTATTTCCATTTATTTTTTGTAATTTTTATTTAACCTTTATTTAGCTAGGCAAGTCAGATAAGAACAAATTCTTATTTACAATGATGGCCTAGGAACAGTGAGTTAACGGCCTTGTTCAGGGGCAGAATGATCCATTTTTACCTTCGATCTAGCAACCTTTTTGTTACTGGCCTAACGCTCTAACCACTAGGCTTCCTGCCGCCCAAAAAGTTGGTTAACAAACTGAAAGGGTGCATACTGCCACCTACAGTTATGGAATGTTTGCGCACAACTTTAATTCATTGGCTGATCCCTCCTGATGACCTGGATGGAATTATGTGAACCTTCCTTAACCTATAGGAAGTCCCACCCAGTTGACTACTTCAAAATGGTGAAAGTCCTCAATGGTGCTGCCCATGCTTAAACAGGCTTTTGGGCACTAGAGTCCTCTATCATTGTCAATGATTTGCAAGGACATTTTGGGCCTTGACCGCCATCAAACAGGAATCACAGGAGATTATTTTAAGTAAGCCTTTTAACTAATGTAACATGGTGACATATTTTACCAACATTATTTTATATTAATAGATTTTACTCTACTGCCATCTGAGGTAGGCTAGAAGTGTCTGTAGTATATCTCTGTAACATCCTCCCTCTCTCCTGCAGCTCCTTACCCTCCCATGTAGACGTCTCCTATGAGGACTTATTCAGCGCCTTGCAGCGCTATGCCTCCTGTGAGCAGCGGCTGGGGAAGTGAGTGATTGGCCCCGCCCCTCCAGAGGAAGGGGAACGACAAGGGTGTGGGGTAGGGGTCCGCCCTAGCCTCTCTTCCTCCCGTGTCTCTATGTTTGCAGTACAGGCACTAGAGAACAAGCAGCCAGCCAGACAGTGTACTGCCGCATCACATCGAATCTCACCTCCAACCCCCGCTCAGTCGGACTCACTGCTCCTCCGCAACGTGAAAGGGTCACCAGGCTGCCTCTGTGAGGCATGCTGGGTAGTATGGACCCTGACAAGGTAATGGCACGCACTGAACATCTGCAGGCTTGGAAGAGATCAGCCAATGCCCCCTCGTCAGCTGTATTAACGAGGAACCAACATTACCTGAAGGACATTGTTAGCCATATGGTGTAAATCTAGTGTTGCTTTGCTTCTCGCTCTCTCTCTCTGTTTGCTGTAGATCCTGCTGTGCCCCTGAGGTATGAATGAGGGTAATGGATAAAGCTTTCTGCTGCTCTGGAAGGGAGTGGCGTGTGGGGAGGAATGTGCCAGGCAGAATGTTTAATGCTAAACAACAACATTGCTCTTCAGGTCTCTCCATATCTGTGAAGGACTGCATGGACGACCTTGGGGTTTTTCTGGAAATATACTTTATATAAGTGTGCTTCAAATGTAGCGCTTGATCAATATGGTACGGGAGGATGTGGAACGAGAGCTCTGTGATACGTGACTATACTCTGCATGTTAAGGATGTCTGACTACATGGTTGTGCTGTGTCTTCATTCAGAGTTACTATTGGTGGACTGTGTGTGTCTGCTTTTGTACATGTGTGAAACTCTGCCAGCAAGTTACACTAAACCTACACAAAATCCAATCTTTGCCATCAATCAGGATGAAAAATAAAGCAGTTGTCTGTATACAATTTCCCCCATGACCAACACCAGTTTTAGTTTTTGTTGAATTAATACGTTTTCACTCTGTTGTCCATAACATTAAGATTTTTGCATGTTGAGCCCCTTAATCCTCAATGCTGCTGTCTGTTGTTGTTAATCCATGTGAAGATTGACTGACTAACTCTTGTATTAAAGTGTTTTGCTATTTCTTTCATCTCATGAACTTGTTTAAAACCCAGATTCAAAATTGTATTTTCCTTTCTCTCTGGTTAGGTGGCATACAGTAGTATTTACACTGCAGGGATAGCCTAGATAGAGGACTCTAGTGCCCAATTTTAGCATGGGCAGTGCCATTGAGGACATTTTGGATGTAGTCAACTGGGTGGGACTTCCTATTAGTTAAGGAAGGATCGCATGATACCATCTTGGACTTCAGGAGGGATCAGCCAATTAATTATACTTGTACGCAAACATTCCATAACTGCAGGTGGCAGTAAATTGCCAACCTGGGATTTATACCTGTTCAAACAACACTCCAGGTGGCGGTATGCATTTACACCATAATGCTAACTGATTACCTGTGGGACCGAAACTCCCAATTCCTCACTAGTCAGTTGTTGGGTTGTCATAGGAAGGTTAATCAATAAATGTTACTGAAAACCCCATATGCAGTACACCTATATGCTTTGTTTGGGTTGGATTCCCTCAGCGTCTTCTAAAGGTAGACTGATCAGCTGATAATGTGTCTTCATAATAATCTTCCTGTGAGCTAAATTGAACTGATGTAAAAGGTTGATGTATTGAGTTGTGTTGTCTGATCTTGTTCTCTGCATGTCCCCTCACATGTAATGTGTTCTATGGTGAGGTGAACAAGTGTTTTACGTCCTGTAATGTATGCACCGAAAGGCCTGCTGGATTTAACCTCAAATGATCAACTATTGAACAATGGACTGAGAGTGAAGCTGTAGTAACTTTGGATGTGTTAGATATTAATTGAATGTTTTATTTGCACTGACACCGGTGGTTTGCCATTCTCTGATCATTGCGTCCCAACCCATATAACCAAGTATGTGTTTCACCACCTGAAAGCTGTGTGCCTAGGGAGAGCCATTCGGATGCAGGGTTCAAGTCATTCTGAATTGATATGCAGCAGTCATTCAAATGCATGATGGACTACACCATCATTCAAAGGGAAAGCAACTTCAAACGCTTTGTAAATGCTTCATTTTAAATACTGTGTGTTGTGTTTTTGATACAGGCAGGCTTACACACCTGCAGCTGAGAGCAGCTCAAACCACTGTACTTCTACTCTCTCTGATACAGCACTTTACACAAGTCTTAACATCCCCCTCAAATGGAAGATGGTAGAGTGTAGTGTTGAGATGTGGCAGCTGCGTGTAAAGATTGAGGCAGATTTTCTTTAAATCCACGCTTAATGTCCGTCTTTTAGACCAAGTGAAGGCATGTGGGCTGCAGAAATGGAGAACTACATGAAATTACGTTATGGTCATAACAGGGTTGGGCGATGTCAACCTTTTGTCCTTTCGCGATTATGTACCCATACAACATTGTGATATACGATGCTATCGCCCCCCTTATCGGCCAACCCAAAACATCTAAATACATGTTGAAAACACCAGTCATTCAGAACAAAGTGAAATTGCATTATGTTGATAAAGCATCCTTGCAAGGGAGAGGATTTTCCTCTAGTAAGCTTAGGAATTTTTTAACACTGACATTTTGGTGTCTCATTTATCCAAAATGCCATATTTACTGCTCTAACAACCCTAGCGATGCCTTTCGGAGATTAGATTTGATCCAGTGTAACATGAGAAAAGGTGACAGACTATGAGCTACTCTCTCTCTCTCAAAACAATAAATTGGTTATTTTGTAGAGGTTTATTGTCTTAAAAGTTTCCTTCCTATCCATGAGAATTTAGCTGTAAAAAATAGTGTCTTAAAGTGATGCTCCGGAACATTTCTATAATTTCAGTAGTTTTGAAAGTAGTGCTCACGAGCCAAAACGGGTGCCTGTTTTTAGTTCACTACTTCATCCAGTTAGTACAATATGTTTAGTCATGCAAACATTATTTGTTTTTGTGCTAAAGATTCCGGACTGCATCTTTAAGTAGGATATCAGTCAGATATGAATGACGCATTGGGAGTAAAATTATTGACATTGACCCAAAGTATTTCCCTATGTGCTGTGCTGACATGGCCTCTTAACCTGAGGGGATGAAAAGAGAAGCCAAACTGAAAATATTCTCATACCCATTCTAGAACCAACCAGTAGTTGTGTGTGCTAGATTCATGCTCATTTCTGTTTTTATGCAATAGCATTGTGGGGCCACTGAACCACAGGAGGTTGGTGGCACATTAATTGAGGAGGACGGGCTCGTGGTAATGTCTGGAGCGGAATAGGTGGAATGGTATCAAATACATCAAACAGGTGCTTTCCATGTCATTGATGCCATTCTATTCGCTCCATTCCAGCCATTATTATGAGCCGCCCTCCCCTCAGCAGCCTTCACTGCTCTGCAACAGAAAGTCTTATATGCGATATTAACATAGTTTTTACAGCTGATGTAGAATGACAAAAGCATATTTTAATTACTCCTTCCGTTCAGTTGACTGTTCTCCCTGCTGATTGATCAACAAAGGGATGCCAGAAAGCAGTGTCAGTTTCCAGTATGCTGGCTATAAGCAGCTAATAATAAATAGGGTTGTGAGTGTATTAATTAACAATTATGAACATGTGACCTTGTAGGAGGCTTGTACTTAATTTGTGAGTGTTTATTTTAATCTTCATGTTCAGTCTGGTGGGGAAATAAACACATGCACAGACATGGGCTTGTAGTTGTAAACAGTGCCAAGCCACTGAGCTGGGGTAGGGCCTGGTAGGGGTTTTCGCATTGTGAATAATGTTTCCTGTGTAGCGCTGAAGTAACCATGGCAACCATGTTGTTCATCTGTGTATGATTGTAAATAATATGTCAAACATTTCTTATTGATTTAGAAAAATTATATAGAAACCAATTACATGTGTACCTATTTTAAATGAAGATGGAATTTAAATGGAAAACTAGTTATAAACTGCTAATTTATGATGTGGGATCCTGCTGTCTTATTTGTTCACTTCTGTAGTTTCATCCTTTTAAGATAAATGACTCAATAGTTAAAGGCAGCATTAATATACCTTGGTCTACTACTACAATAAACAGCACTCCTTGTCTTTATCAGTCATAACCTGTGGCAGTCCCCCATTTTGACTCGATTCAGTATTAACAGTAAAACTGCAGTGAATATCCATTGGGTTTAAGTTGAGAAATATCACAGTATGTTGGTACTATGAATAGTATCAGATCAATCTATGGAAAGAGCAAAGCCCAACCCCAGTGTTGGTAAATCTACATGAATTATTCACAGCACATTGATTCAGAATAATATCTTGGTGGATTAGTCCAAGGCTAAATCATCATTTCAGGTCCCTTTATATACACACAAGCCCAGTCAGGACACATTAGGGAAGACATAAATACATGCAAGGACTATTGGGTTTTATTAAGACCTGCTAGTGGCCTCTGTTTTATTAATTGAATGATTTAGCCTACTATATTTAGTGCCTACACAGTTGGGTCGTTATTTCTTTGCCTTCACAGGACGTCTGTCATGCTCCACTAACACACCAGATAAGATGAATACCCCTGATGGATCACTACACAGGGTTTGAAATTGGAAATAGGGTTTGGCTACTGATAGCCTTTCAGACAGCGCCACAATTATCTGGCAGTGACTGATTCCTCTGTGTGCTTATTCCTCTAATAATGCATCTCAGCTTACGAAATCGACAAATAGAACAAAAACAGATCCTGCTAACTGCCACACTGGCTGATTTGTTACTGTTTTATTAATGCCTAGTTATCATGAATAATCTATGAGTACCTTGAGGGCTGCCTCGAGGAATGCTAAAGAAAGACTGGCGCTCGAAAGGATTGTACTGAATATGAACAGACAAAGCAGCATAGTACCAAAACAACACATTGAAAGAAATTATCAGTCCTTGAACATGCACAAGGCTGCACGTGTGTAGAGTACATGCCACAAAATAACCACGGACGTGGACTGGGAAGGGACCAGCTACTGTATCTCTGAGGATTCCTTCCTGTATTGTAAGTCACTCTTGAATGGAGTAGACACACAGAGACCATAGAGAGTGTGTGTGCCTGTGCGTCTGGAGGTGTTGTGTGTGTGTGGCAGAAATACTACAACTCCCCCAGATCGTTGTATGTTTCCATGACAACTCTGATAGGTGATAGCTGGAGTATTGGTGCAGGACAATGTTTCGCAGTGCCTTTTCAACCTCCAGCGGATGGATGATTAGTGCTGTCTGGGAACATGCAATTGTAGGAAGCAGCCATTCCAAACATGTACCAACAAACATAAATAAACCACATCTGAATGACTACATAATAATAATGTAATATGTATCCTAATTAAAGTGTGTGTTAGCAGATAATATCTAGAGTGTTCTAACTGGCATCGGTCCGTTTAACAAACAGTTGGATGGATTTATTAGCTCCACAGGTATATTGTTCGGAGCAACACAGGTCAATACATTGACGAGGTACATCCTTGACCGCACCCGTCTCTCGGTGTACTAACAACCTGCTAAGGTTCTGAGGGACTGAGACGGACAGTGGAAGAGTGTGTCATCAGTTCAGCCCATGAACAAGACTATGGCTATGTTTCCACATGCAGCCTAATTCTGATATTTTTCCACTAATTGGTATTTTGACCAATCAGGTCAGCTCTTTTGCCAATAATTGGGAAAAAGATCAGAATTGGGCTGCCTGTGTAGGACCCATCCCAATAAAATGACCACATTAATTTCACAAATCACATAAAACAGAATTAAACATAAATAGCTTACATTCTGAGTAATTACTGTTTTCTTCTGCATTTCATGCTGCGACCAAAATAGAGGAAGGAGAACACCCAGCATAGTTAAATATAGTCAGATATTTATAAAGTAATTTAAGTCCATTAGTACACATGGCCCCGGGAGTACCCCCCCTTATCAGGAATACAAGTCCAAAGCTGTTTCATTGTCTCTAAGTCCGAATAGGATGAGAATCAGCGGTCTAGGACGGACTAAATCTTACAGACGGACTAAATACAGCCTCTCACAAGTATTAGAGGTCTAGGATGGACTAAATCCATAGCTGCTATCAGCTACCCTGAGCGTTTTCCTTTGTTCCAGTGAAAAGAGATCTGTCCTCAGCTAATTCTGGTACTTCCAACATACAAAGAATAGGTTACTGCAAAATGCTGTTGCGACAGAGATTCAATGGCCATTCACAACTTCCACAGCAGAATGTCTGTATTGTTACGCAGAAATATTTATACATACATGCAATACTCTCCTATCATGGCTGTGGTTCTGCTGACAGACTCAGTAACTAATATGGAAATAATCCTCTAACATTGGGAATTCCAGGTGAATTTGGCAGAATACTTTCTACTTAAATCCTGGGTTGGGGTCAAGTTGAATTTCAGTCAATTCAGGGAGTAATCTGAAATTCCAATTCCAATTCTCATCAATGCTTTTCAATGAGGGAAATTTGGAATTTGAATTTGGTTCACTTTCTGAATTGACTGGAATTTAAATGGAATTGACCCCAACCCTGCTTCAAACTCTGCCTGGGTGAAACAATTTACTTAATCAATTTCCCTGTCAATTACCCTTTATTAATTATGTGTTTCATTCTGCCTAATTAACAAGAGGGGTGAGAATGAGTAATCCTGATTTGTGCAACAGCCAGCAGGTTGACAGGAAAGTGCAGTTACTTTCCAGATGCACAGGTAGTAGAGAGACTTCCTCAAACTGTTAAAGGCTGTGGAGGCACTTGATGTGGGCCACAACAACCCCAAGAACCCCCTGCCATCTCCAGTGGGGCATGTGAGTGGGGTGTTGGAGCCAACACTAGGGATAATATACTGCTCAAAAAAATAAAGGGAACACTTAAACAACACAATGTAACTCCAAGTCAATCACACTTCTGTGAAATCAAACTGTCCACTTAGGAAGCAACACTGATTGACAATAAATTTCACATGCTGTTGTGCAAATGGAATAGACAACAGGTGGAAATTATAGGCAATAAGCAAGACACCCCCAATAAAGGAGTGGTTGTGCAGGTGGAGACCACAGACCACTTCTCAGTTCCTATGCTTCCTGGCTGATGTTTTGGTCACTTTTGAATGCTGGCGGTGCTTTCACTCTAGTGGTAGCATGAGACGGAGTCTACAACCCACACAAGTGGCTCAGGTAGTGCAGCTCATCCAGGATGGCACATCAATGCGAGCTGTGGCAAGAAGGTTTGCTGTGTCTGTCAGCGTAGTGTCCAGAGCATGGAGGCGCTACCAGGAGACAGGCCAGTACATCAGGAGACGTGGAGGAGGCCGTAGGAGGGCAACAACCCAGCAGCAGGACCGCTACCTCCGCCTTTGTGCAAGGAGGAGCATTGCCAGAGCCCTGCAAAATGACCTCCAGCAGGCCACAAATATGCATGTGTCTGCTCAAACGGTCAGAAACAGACTCCATGAGGGTGGTATGAGGGCCCGACGTCCACAGGTGGGGGTTGTGCTTACAGCCCAACACCGTGCAGGACGTTTGGCATTTGCCAAAGAACACTAAGATTGGCAAATTCGCCGCTGGCGCCCTGTGCTTTTCACAGATGAAAGCAGGTTCACACTGAGCACATGTGACAGACGTGACAGTCTGGAGACGCCGTGGAGAACGTTCTGCTGCCTGAAACATTCTCCAGCATGACCGGTTTGGCGGTGGGTCAGTCATGGTGTGGGGTGGCATTTCTTTGGGGGGCCGCACAGCCCTCCATGTGCTCGCCAGAGGTAGCCTGACTGCCATTAGGTACCGAGATGAGATCCTTAGACCCCCTTGTGAGACCATATGCTGGTGCGGTTGGCCCTGGGTTCCTCCTAATGGAAGACAATGCTAGACCTCATGTGGCTGGAGTGTGTCAGCAGTTCCTGCAAGAGGAAGGCATTGATGCTATGGACTGGCCCGCCCGTTCCCCAGACCTGAATCCAATTGAGCACATCTGGGACATCATGTCTCGCTCCATCCACCAACGCCACGTTGCACCACAGACTGTCCAGGAGTTGGCGGATGCTTTAGTCCAGGTCTGGGAGGAAATCCCTCAGGAGACCATCCGCCACCTCATCAGGAGCATGCCCAGGCGTTGTAGGGAGGTCATACAGGCACGTGGAGGCCACACACACTACTGAGCCTCATTTTGACTTGTTTTAATGACATTACATCAAAGTTGGATCAGCCTGTAGTGTGGTTTTCCACTTTAATTTTGAGTGTGACTCCAAATCCAGACCTCCATGGGTTGATAAATTGGATTTCCATTGATTATTTTTGTGTGATTTTGTTGTCAGCACATTCAACTATGTAAAGATAAAAGTGTTTAATACGATTATTTCATTCATTCAGATCTAGGATGTATTATTTTAGTGTTCCCTTTATTTTTTTGAGCAGTGTATATTCATTGACATTCATTGTAGTTTAAGGTATTTTTTCCACTGTTTGATTATCACTGATTATTTATTTGCCTGTTTGATCTCTCCCTCAGGAAACACATGTACTGAAGAAGACCCAAGGAGTTGGTCCTATTCATAAAGTAGTGTTGGCCAAAGAGGGACTTGGAATTTCAATCACGGTAAACTCCACCACCAATGTACCCCAAACCAAATCCTTTATATTACCATAATGTGTTCACCTGTCATCGTTTATGGCCTCATGATGATGTGTGTGAGACAGGCTGACGGGTCCACAGGGTGTTCCAGGCTAGAAAAACCCCACAGTTCTCCAGGACATAGGGACTGCTGAGCTGAGCCATGAAAATGGCTTAGAGGCTGTAGTAAGCCCTCTGACACGGTGTAACATGGCCATTTGAATGACAATAATGACACCCGATTATTCAACAGTATCTAGTTTGTCATACACTGTGCTGCTGTAGAATTACATCAGAGAGAAGAGGCCCTTCCCTCCCATTGCTGCTCAGATTACATTTCATCATTCATAATTTCATTATTCATGGGACATGCTGTTTTTCTCCCTGTAAACATTGTGATTGTCACTCTGAGTGACTCATGTGGTTTCCACCAGAAGATTGGCAGCTCCAAAACAAGCCAGTCTTGACTGTCTGTGAAAATGTCCCTGTGTGGGCAGAGCCAAGCATAGAGATAAAAAAAAGACTAGGTTATGTTGAGGTGTCTTTCTGACTAGAGGAAGCAAAGCTCAGCTCACTGTTTTTAGTTGTGCTTAAGTTCCAAACGGTCTCATCACCACAAACCCATCTGTTGTTTGTGACAGCTTTCCTTGACATCTGATCTTGTGACAGCTAGCTTCGGTATGGAGTTAGGGAGGGTGGCAACACGAGACTATGCAACAGCTAACTTGACTTCGAGGTAGAGAGATTTGAAGGTTTGGTGAATAAAGTAGACATATTCAAAGGCACTGGAAACATTGCTGTGATTCAACTGATATGGATGACATGACATTTATTTGAATGAATATACAAATATTTCCTTTCTTTTATCCATTAAAATAGAATCATTAGGTTATATCCCTATGGAATATTAAGTCAGTCCAGACCCTTTTGAAAGTGAAAAAAGTAAAAATTGGTTTACAGTATGGCATTACTGAAATTGTTACATTTCCTTAATGCTTATTTTCGCCAATGAACACCTGCATTGCTTATCTGTTATAACCCCACACCAGACTATTTGTAGGGACTATGTATATAGAGCACAACTATCTGCTTTATCTGCAGGCTATTTACAATGCTGTATTCCAACAGTAGACCTAAATCAGTGGGTTTATTCCTCAGGTTCAACAGCACTAACTGTGGTGAAATCACTCTCCCTGCTGGCTAATAAAGGTAGTTCACGTCCCTTCCAAAACCAGTCGCCTCTCATAATCACCGCACAGTCTGAAGCAAGGATTCAGAAAATGCACACTGACGGACCGGGGTACCTCTGCAAACATTTCACTAAGGAACAGGTGCATCTTTCATGAACTCCCCGTGTGTGTGGTCAACACACATTCTTCACTTTTTGTAAATACAGCAGCGTCATCATCTTCACCTGTGTGAACCATGGAATGAATGCTGAGGCTGTCCATCGCGCGCACCGATAATCGGATCTAGTCCCTCGTGGAGTACCCGAGCCCCTACGTCCTCTCCGTGCACGGAGCAGAATGCACCCTGGTTTCTGATCGTTAAATGTTTAGTTCAGAGATGATATCCTCGCAGCAGAATCATGTTGTCACCACCATTGAGACCATGCCTCCTGAAACCATCACGGCATCGCCGACCCTGGTTCAAAGGATAAGAAAAGTGTTTAGCAGGTAAGAATGAGAAATGTTAGGCTACTGCCGACTTGATTGGACCAAATGTGATACAATGCATACAATTCAAGCATAGGCTATGTATAATTATTCGTTTTTACATCAAACACTTGACATAGCGTATTATTGTTGCTTCATTCGTTTCTTTTGTAAAGCACCACTTGCCAAGTTTAAATTCTGCGCACGTTTATCAAAACGTCATTTTCTGAAACAGCGGAGCAATTGGTCAGAGCAAGAAAAACATATTTCAGCAGTGTGTGAATGCAGTTTTACATTAGCCTACAGTGTCGTATTTCAATAAATATTGAAATGCTGTTTTTGGTTATGTGTTTTTGATATTTGTATGGAAACAATAGTGTTGTAGCATGAAGATTCAGCAATCAACCACCTGCATAAATCACAATTACCTAAAGTAGTAGCCTAGTGGTTCCCAAATTGTGGTGTCCAGTTGGGTCGCGCGCATAGGCGCTGTCTTCTGCTATTGGGAGTACTGTTATCTTTTGGCCGGGGGACGCATCTTTTTGCCGTGAGGCTTGGACTGAACTTTAAGCATCACTTCGGGGTACGGTTTTGGAAACATAACTATATTTCATATCAGCAAGAAATCGTTTTCAAAAAATCTAAAGGTTAAATTACTGCACACCGTTATAGGGTTAGTGTTCCAACACATCTCCATGTTAAAGCGCTTGTTACTGATTAGCTACAGTATCTAGCGTGCTTGAACACCTGTTTGTAAGTGTAACTGTGTAGCGTAAGTGTAGTTAATCTCCTGGAGACGCACCAGAAACCTGCTACAGTAAGTGTACATTTCTTATTTGAAAGGTTATTTCTTGCTGATATGAAAGGTAAGTTCCATATGTTTCGAAAATCATATCGCAAGTGATGAATGACATTTCTAAACGTTAAAACAAAGCATTGGGATTGTCGTTCCCATGGTCCCACCTGTATAGCTGATAACCCTATAATGCAGAATGCCTTGGTCCGTTGTATTTTTTTTTTGCATTGTAAATTAAAAAAAATTAAAAAAATTCTATACATGTTCGAGATGACAAAAAACGCTTTCAGTGTAAACTTAGACTAAAACAAAATAAAGTATAGAAAAGATAACGGACCCATATTTTGAAATAATAACCTAATAATACATTTACAATCAACAAAATAAAAGCTACACAGTCAGGTCCCCATTAATTTTGTTAGAATGTTTCAGCATAAGAACACAGATTTAAGACATGCTTCGGGAACTTCGGAGACGACTAAGTATTTTTTAAATCTCCCGCTTTGGGCTGGATGTGTCATTGTGTAGTTCATACATGCAGAATTACTATTCTACCTCAATTCAACACAAAATCCCTAGTTTGAAAGCAGTTTATTATATGGAAGCTGTGCCATTTTTCCCACATGGGCCAGCCCCCTTGCAATTCGAGTTCTAGCCAATGAGGTTCAGACCCTGGCCATTTGAGTGACAGCTAGCAAGATGCACACACAGTAGAGAGAGAAAAAGCAATGACGTGATGTACATATCTGCACACATGTGAATGTAGTATGCAATTTTTCGAAGACTGCTTTTGGCTTGTTAGCGCTACTTTAAGAATTACTGGTTAAGAAGTAAACAAAAGTACTGGAAAATCTCTTTAGATTTTGTGTAGAATTGCAGGAAATGTGTTTAAACTGCAACATTTTATCTCAGCTCCATTCCAGAATGGATAGAATTGTAGAAAACTTGCCTTTAAAACTGCATCACTTTATTTCAGGTCCATAGCCAAATGTTCTCTCCACTGCCAAGATTGTTTTTGACTTATTCTTTGGTCTGTGTTTGTTTTTCACCACTGAACCCTTTTGGTGGGTTGCGACTCGAAAGACACCTCAATTGGCACGAAGCAAAAGAGTTTGGGAACCCCTGATATAAACTTTTACAACCTATGGAAGAGTAATGTTTTGATTTTCATCCTGCTTATGTTATGCTTTTAAAAGGTGTTACTTTTCTCTCAAATTATGTCCAAAGCCCAAAACCAGCATTCCAGACTCTCTTAAGGGTTCATATTAGCGCCGTCCTATGGCGGCCTATGGCATGGTCCGGCCAAACCCGGACCACCCTATGGGACTCCCAATCACGGCCGGTTGTGATACAGCCTGGATTCAAACCAGGGTGTCTGTAGGGACGCCTCTAGCACTGAGATGCAGTGCCTTAGACCGCTGCGCCACTCGGGAGCACCCACATGGGTCTTATAGCAAAGCCTATCCAAACCAGTTGGAGACTCATTAATTGAAAACAAGGGTTATCTTGAGTCATCCAAACCCCAGGACCAGAGTTGTTAAATGAATACTCTGTTGCTTTTCTTTATTCCTCTCTCTGCTAAGATTTGGTTTGGATCAACAGTGTGTGTGTTTGCCAGTGCCATATCACCTTAAGAAGTGTGTTTGTGTGTACACTCTATACTCTTGCAAGTGGTGCTTTGTGTTTGTTCCTCTCTTGTGGAATGTCTGTGGCATGTGCTTGTGTATCTGCTTGTTGTGTGTGCCTCTGAGCCTCAGACAGGGGTAATGGAGGTCCAGCTGCGACAGTGAGAGGGCACAGTGGAGGATGACAGCTGGTGGTCTTGCCTTGGTCTGCCTACTCTCTACTTTCTCCCTCTTCTTGCCATCTGCTGCTCCTCTTCATCCCTAGAACTCCCATATAGCCAGAGAACAATGTCCCGCAAGGTGTAATCTGTGCAGGCCCAGATCGGGCTGCCCACTCGGCTGCTTTGGGGCTATTGTTGTCCTGGAGGGAGAGAATTCCACTCTCACTGTGAAAGTGACTCGCTGTTGTTTTTGTTATCAGGATGTTGCTAAGGGCTGCCCCAAAGAATCAGGCTTCAAGGTTTCTGTGACCAGCTGGGAGTTACTGTACTGAACTGTCCAAGAATACAATAACACTCTTTCTATGCCAAGAGATATGAAAAAGGCCATCTCTGAAATGGCTGGATGGATGCAGATAAATATGCTTCTGATGGATTGGAGCATCCTTGTATCAGGTTTGTGAAGTGTTGTGTTTGCGGAAGCTTGGATTAGCTGATGCCATGACGGAATATCAGAAAAGGGAGTCTGCTACACCACTAGATAGACTCACCGATGAGTAATCTATCAACTACTCCTGTTTTTTTCCCATCATCTCTCTAACCTTTTAGCTATAGGCTAATGGCAGCTTCAGGATCTATTTGTTTTGATAAGGCTAAAAGTTTACATGCAAATCAATATTTGAAACGAAAACATTCATCAGGTAGTGTAATGTAGTGAGCAGGTAAACAATAGCTTGTAAACTGCAGTATATAAATTATGTAAAGATGTATTCTATCCTAAAGGGGAATGGTGGACAATTACAAGCAATACAAGTTTCGGAACTGATTTTCCCTTTAGGGACTGTGCAGTTTTATTGTTTTGCAGCATGTCACAGACTAACTTGAGGGAGTTCATCAACACAACAACAGAGAACAACAGAGTAGCACCAGTGCACCAAACTTGATTTCTGTGCCTCTACTTTATTCAGTCGAAGCAGATCTTTGGCTCTGTGGTAATTTCCCACAACAATGCGTTTACGGCAATGATCCATCTTTTTTCGCAGCTTTTGAGCTTTTCTTGGCTGCCTGACACACGTTCTATTTTTTCTAAAATATTACAAGAACTGGAATAACATTCATTGATTGCATGGTGGGTTGTAAGATGAATGAAAAGAGACATGTCCTCTGAATCCATTATCTTAAGGGTCATTTTTGTCCAGCCTGGCTTCAGGGCATAAACAAGACACATTTTATGCTTCACTGTAGAAAATGGAGGCTCCGTCTCCTTCAATGGAGCTCTTTTATTTCAATTACCAACCTTGTTGCGTTCTCTCACCTCATAAGATGTATTACTTTGACTATCTTGCAATGGTGAAACTGGGCAATGTACACTGAGTATACCAAGCATTAGGGCCACCTCCCTAATATTGATTTGCAAGCCCCCTTTTGCCCTCAGAACAGCCTCAGTTCATCAGGGCATGGACTCTACAAGGTGTCGAAAGCCCATGTTGAGTCAAATGCTTCCCACAGTTGTGCCAAGTTGTCTGGATATCCTTAGGGTCGTGGACCATTCTTGATACACACAGGAAACTGTTGAGTCAAAAACCCAGCAGTGTTGCAGTTCTTGACACAAACTGGTGCAACTGGCACCAACTACCGTACCCCGTTCAAAGGCACTTAAATCTTTAGTCTTGCCCATTCACCTTCTGAATGGCACACATACACAATCCAAGGCTTAAAAATCCTTTAACCCGTCTCCTCTCCTTTATCTACACTGATTGAAGTGGATTTAACAAGTGACATCAATAAGGGATCATAGCTTTCACCTTGATTCACCTGGTCTGTCTGTCATGGAAAGAGCAGGTGTTCTTAATCTTTTGTATACTCAGTGTATATCTGTAATGACAGTACTTTAGGCTGAGATCGATAACACACAGGATTGCGAGTGATCTAATCAGTTATGAATATAGTAGTAAGGACAGATTCTGCCAGACATAGGATCTCTTTTACTCATTAGTTGTTGTCATTCAACCTTGTGAAAGTCAAGCAGATGGAGCACTTCAATAGGGAGATTCATTGTTTCAACTCCTGAAAAGAGCTCCTGAGCAAATTTTAGGCAATGGCACTCTTCTTATCTGCAGCTGGAAACAAACTTATTCCACCTCTTCACACAACAATAATTAAACATGGATCAAGAAATGTGTGTGCTGAAGCAAAATAATTTTTTTCCCGGTTCCTGCATTGCAAAATAAAAGGCTGTTAGATAGAAATAGCTAGAAATTAATGGTGGCTTTGAAAATGTAGTGGCCTGCCGGTGGTTATTTTCATGGCTTTTAAACCAATGCTCTTTGGCAGGTTGTAATGTGTGATTGAGGCTCCAATAGGAGGGTTCCACTGCCAGGCAACCTGGGGTATAATACGTGGAATCTGGGCGGCTGTCTGAGGAAACGGCAGGCGGCGAGCATTGTTCTGGTGCATCCAAGCCATTCACATGGCTAGGCAACACTTCCTGGGTCTCACAGCGCAACTTTGTTCCTCTTTCCTATGGCAGCATGACTAGGCACTGAACAGCTGAAGTTAAAATGGTTAGAATGTCTGGAACTGTTAAAGGGAACCCCAGAATCTATCTGGCCCTTTAAGATGAAATGTGAAGACTGGTGCTTGGTTGAATCAAATACTTTGAAATATAAAATGATAACATTTTGTGAAATATTTGAAATACTTAACTATATAGATAGTCATACAGAACTTGGTCTAACAAGCAATCCTAGTCACTGTCTCTGCAAGCAGAACATCAATACTAAAGCTCTTTGCTGATCCATGGTTGAATGTCACTTGCAGTTTTGTAGTTTAATTTCGGAGTGTAATTTCAATGTGAGTCAGGTCAAAGAGCCTTACATGGCTCATGAGAGCCACTCTGACGTCAAATGGAACCATATAGAGTCAGACAAAAAGTTCACTCTGAGCAAAAGTTGAAACTGAAAATGGGGTATCCAGTCCCAGCAGGGCTAACCCTTGGCAAGTCTCAGATGGACAATGTCCTGTTTGTGTTTAGTTTAATACGGGCAAATGCTGCATTAGGGTGATTCCTCATGAAACTAGAACAAAAAAAGACCATGATTTTGGAGATTTTCACAAAATGTAATTAAAGGGTCCTTGTTAAAGGGCAGTGCAGTTTAAAAATGTGATTTCCTGTTTTTTTATGATATTTCCACACTGAGGTTGAAATAACACTGAAATTGTAAAAATGATAATGCTATTTTTGTGTAATTTCAGCCTGTTCAGCTGGGATGGTGTTTTTGGCCCAGATCATGGCATCACAATCTGATCTGATTATTCTGACCAATGACCAGTAATCTTATATTTGCATATCTATCCTCCTCCTTTGAAGGGGTAGGCTCTAGAGCAGGCGTATTCAACTCTTACCCTACAAGCCTTTTTTTCGGTTCTACCTGATAATTAATATTATCCACCTGGTGTCCCAGGTCTAAATCAGACCCTGATTAGAGGGGAACAATGAAAAACCACAGTGGAACTGGCTTCGAGGTCCAGAGTTGAGTTTAAGGGCTTTAGACGATCCTATCCGCCAAGCAGGGCAGTGTATGTAAATGTAACAGTGTAGGTTCCGTCCCTCTCTTCGCCCCAACCTGGGCTCGAACCAGGGACCCTTGCACACATCAACAACTGACACCCACAAAGCATCGTTACCCATCGCGCCACAAAACCCTACTTCAAGTCTCAGAGCGAGTGACGTCACTGATTGAAACGCTATTAGCGTGCACCACCGCTAACTAACTAGCCATTTCACATCGGTTACACTCACCCCCCTTTGACCTCCTCCTTTTCCGCAGCAACCAATGATCCGGGTCAACAGCATCAATGTAACAGTGTAGGTTCCATCCCTCTCTTCGCCCCAACCCGGGCTCGAACCAGGGACCCTTGCACACATCAACAACTGACACCCCACGAAGCAACGTTACCCATCGCGCCACAAAAGCCGCGACCCTTGCAACGCAAGGGGAAAACCTACTTCAAGTCTCAGAGCGAGTGACGTCACTGATTGAAACGCTATTAGCGCGCACCACCGCTAACTAACTAGCCATTTCACATCGGTTACATAAATATATTTACATTTGTATCAACAAGCCCACACTATCAGAATGAGCATTTCAATGGCAAAAGGAGGCTTAGAAAAAGAAACACTCAGTGATGTATTAGACACACAGTGATTTAAAAAGTGCATGGGTGCTTTAACATTTATTTAAAATGTGTATCTTAAAGCATGACTGAGAAATAATTAATTGTACATTGGAATATTCGTGATATTTTTGCCTTACCCAGGCCTCCTTTAAAGAGATTCTGTTGTACATTTGTATACTTTTTAGCAAGTAATTCTGAAAGTAGCGCTCACATGCCAAAAGTAGTCCCAGAAAATTGTGTATTAAGCCACATGTGCCAATATGTGCACCATGTCATTGCTCTCTCTCTCTCTCTCTCTCTGCTCTGTGGGCATCTTGCTAGCTGTCACTCAAATGGCAAGGGGCTGAAGCTAGAACTTGAATTGCTAGGGGACTGGCCCACGTGAGGGAAAATGGCGCAGCACAGCTTGCAGTAAACCGATGCTTTCAAACTAGGGATTTCATGGTTAATTGAGGTAAGACCATAGATTATGCATGTATGAACTACACTTTATCTAGGTATCCATCCAATTGGCGACAGATTTTCAATCCAAATATTCAAAAATATGCATAAAGAAAATTGAAATGCGCCATTTCCCACCAGTGGTGTGTTTCCACCAAACTGACTTGTTGCGGGTAAAAATCAGTGCGTGATGACATAATAAAAATCTAAAGTTCAATGTGTTTCCATTACATTTTCCACTCAAGGCTAGGTAGGCTAGTCTACATAATGAGATCATTATGGATAACATTTTTATTTGTCAAATGTCAGTCAAGCATTGATCATCATGTCAACAGGATAAGACCCCCTATTTATTGGAAAGGAGCATCAAGCTCATTACCGTGCACGTTTACTTCCCTGTGAAGTTCATCATAATTTATCGTAGTGGGAGGACCACCACCATATCATTGTGTGACTCCAAGTTTACTTTGATATGATGGATATTATATCAATATTTCCACTGCCATTTCTCGTATAATTCATTTTACAGACACAAAAAGATCTCACCATGTTGAACGAACAAATTATATGTCTGCATTTATAAAATTGTACCAAAACTTCCTGTTTCTATCAACTTCCTATTTTTTTTTTTTACTGTATGACTTTACTCACATGAAAACTGTGGATATTGACACATCCAGCCCAAAGCCAGAGGTTTAAAAAATACCAAAGTTTGAAAGCATTTTTTAAGACTCCATAATGTTTTATCTGTAGGTGCTACAAAGCAAAACTTGGTGTCATATGAAGACTTACCACTTGCTCTGTAGGCCTATGAATAGTATTTTGATGTCAATAATAATTTCCGTACATTAATTTACTAATATTGAAAATGTAAACCTGAATATTGAAAATATTACATTTTTGATTTGGCTAATATTTCAGTTGAACATAATATACTCTACGGACATATCAAAGTTCCAGAGTGGGATCTCTGCTACTTTTTAGCGTTATGATCCAATTTGTAAACATTACCAACAGAGTGAAGGTGAAAGTGGATTCAAAATGGTCGCCCTCTACTGATGATTTGCAGGATTTGCAATGATATACACTGCTCAAAAAAATAAAGGGAACACTTAAACAACACAATGTAACTCCAAGTCAATCACACTTCTGTGAAGTCAAACTGTCCACTTAGGAAGCAACACTGATTGACAATAAATTTCACATGCTGTTGTGCAAATGGAATAGACAACAGGTGGAAATTATAGGCAATTAGCAAGACACCCCCAATAAAGGAGTGATTCTGCAGGTGGGGACCACAGACCACTTCTCAGTTCCTATGCTTCCTGGCTGATGTTTTGGTCACTTTTGAATGCTGGCAGTGCTTTCACTCTAGTGGTAGCATGAGACGGAGTCTACAAGCCACACAAGTGGCTCAGGTAGTGCAGCTCATCCAGGATGGCACATCAATGCAAGCTGTGGCAAGAAGGTTTGCTGTGTCTGTCAGCGTAGTGTCCAGAGCATGGAGGCGCTACCAGGAGACAGGCCAGTACATCAGGAGACGTGGAGGAGGCCGTAGGAGGGCAACAACCCAGCAGCAGAACCGCTACCTCCACCTTTGTGCAAGGAGGAGCAGGAGGAGCACTGCCAGAGCCCTGCAAAATGACCTCTAGCAGGCCACAAATGTGCATGTGTCTGCTCAAACGGTCAGAAACAGACTCCATGAAGGTGATATGAGGGCCCGACGTCCACAGGTGGGGGTTGTGCTTACAGCCCGTGCAGGTGGGGGTTGTGCTTACAACCGTGCAGGACGTTTGGCATTTGCCAGAGAACACCAAGATTGGCAAATTCGCCACTGGCGCCCTGTGCTCTTCACAGATGAAAGCAGGTTCACACTGAGCACGTGACAGACGTGACAGAGTCTGGAGACGCCATGGAGAACGTTCTGCTGCCTGCAACATCCTCCAGCGTGACCGGTTTGGCGGTGGGTCAGTCATGGTGTGGGGTGGCGTTTCTTTGGGGGGCCACACAGCCCTCCATGTGCTCGCCAGAGGTAATCTGACTGCCATTAGGTACCGAGATGAGATCCTCAAACCCCTTGTGAGACCATATGCTGGTGCGGTTGGCCCTGGGTTCCTCCTAATGCAAGACAATGCTAGACCTCATTTGGCTGGAGTGTGTCAGCAGTTCCTGCAAGAGGAAGGCATTGATGCTATGGACTGGCCCGCCCGTTCCCCAGACCTGAATCCAATTGAGCACATCTGGGACATCATGTCTCGCTCCATCCACCAACGCCACGTTGCACCACAGACTGTCCAGGAGTTGGCGGATGCTTTAGTCCAGGTCTGGGAGGAGATCCCTCAGGAGACCATCCGCCACCTTATCAGGAGCATGCCCGGGCATTGTAGGGAGGTCATACAGGCACGTGGAGGCCACACACACTACTGAGCCTCATTTTGACTTGTTTTAAGGACATTACATCAAAGTTGGATCAGCCTGTAGTGTGGTTTTCCACTTTAATTTTGAGTATGACTCCAAATCCAGACCTCCATGGGTTGATAAATTCAATTTCCATTGATTATTTTTGTGTGATTTTGTTGTCAGCACATTCAACTATGTAAACAAAAAAGTATTTAATAAGATTATTTATTTCATTCAGATCGAGGATGTGTTGTTTAAGTGTTCCCTTTATTTTTTTGAGCAGTATATATACAGTAAGTGAAAGGAGGACTGTGATTGGTTACATTGTCTACTATGACAATGTCTATGTATAAAATGGGCCTGACTTTAAAACTAGTAGAGAACCCACTCTGGAACTTTAATATATGCCCGTAGAGTAGATTATGTTCAACAATATATGAAAACGTTAGCCAAATAATTTTTTACATATTTAAAATATTCATGTTCATATTTTTCAATATTCATTAATGAATGTAAGATAATGTATATTGAAATCAAAATTCTATATTTTCTTTGTAGCATTTCCCGATGTAACAGTAGAGTCATCAAGGAGGCCTGGGTTAGGCCAGAATGTCACAAATGTTCAAACTTCAATAAATTATTTCTTAATTATGCTTTAAGATACAAATGTCAAATACAGTACATGTCAACAATCCTTCCTCCAAAGGACCATTCTATGGATTCAATTACGTGAAAATCAAATAAATCATGGTGTTTTTTTTGTTCTCGTTTCATGAGGAATCACCCATTGCATCACGCTCTAGTGTGACCACTTCACTGCTCCTTTTGCAGTTAAATGTCATTATTCACAGGCTGCCACACTCCTCAAAAGAAAATAATGAGTTAAGGAAAAGGCTGTCACAACTATGAGATTCATGGTCACGCCAGTGTTAGTTTGTTAAAAAATGAAGGATGCTGTCTGCCATTTACATCTGCATTTGTCTCTGAAAATAACCTTGTTGTCAGCCAAGAGTTACAAGAGTTAATTGACTGTACAGTGCATTCTGAAAGTTTTCAGAACCCTTGACTTTTTCAACATTTTGTTACATTACAGCCTTTTTCTAAAATGGATTAAATAGTTTTTCCCCCCTCATCAATCCACACACAACACCCCATAATGACAAAGCAAAAACAGATTTTTAGAAAGTTTTGCAAATGTATTAAAAATTAAAAACCAAAATATAACATTTACATACACTACCGTTCAAAAGTTTGGGGTCACTTAGAAATGTCCTTGTTTTTGAAAGAAAAGCAAATTTTATGTCGATTAAAATAACATCAAATTGATCAGAAATACAGTGTAGACATTGTTAATGTTGTAAATGACTATTGTAGCTAGAAACGGCAGATTTGTTTGAAATGGAATACCTACATAGGCATACAGAGGCCCATTATCAGCAACCATCCCTCCTGTGTTCCAATGGCACGTTGTGTTAGCTAATCACATTGTGTTAGCTAATCCAAGTTCATCATTTTAAAAGGCTAATTGAAAACCCTTTTGCCATTATGTTAGCACAGCTGAAAACGGTTGTTCTGATTAAAGAAGCAATAAAACTGGCCTTTCGACTAGTTGAGTATCTGGAAAATGGCCAGAAATAAATAACTTTCTTCTGAATCTCATCAGTCTATTCTTGTTCTGAGAAATGAAGGCTATTCCATGTGAGAAATTGCCAAGAAACTGAAGATCTCGTACAACGCTGTATACTACTCCCTTCACAGAACAGCACAAACTGGCCCTGGGGCACAACTGAGCAAGAGGACAAGAATATTAGTGTCTAGTTTGAAAAACAGACGCCTCACAAGTCCTCAACTGACAGCTTCATTAAATGGTAGACACAAAACACCAGTCTCAACGTCAACAGTGAAGAGGTGACTCCGGGTGCTGGCCTTCTAGGCAGAGTTCGTCTGTCGAGTGTCTGTGTTCTTTTGCCCATCTGAATCTTTTCTTTTTGTTGGCTAGTCTGAGATATGGCTTTTTATTTGCAACTCTGCCTAGAATGCCAGCATCCCGGAGTCACCTCTTCACTGTTCACCTAAGAAGCTTCTAAGTGACCCCCTAAGAAGCTTGATGGGAGGCAGCTAAGGCAGTTATTTAACAAAACAAGTAAAAAATGAATCCAAGATTGTTTTGATGTGGTAATATTCTGCTAATCAGACATTGCAGTGCATTTCAACACTGCTGTATCGGATGCCTTGCAAATAGCTTGGGGCTATGGCTCAGTGAACTCGTGCTTTTTTCCCCAGTGGAGTAATTCTGCTTTTGTTCTGTTTCGCACCAATGGAATCAGGAGATTTTTTCTGTTTGGAATTTCAACCCCTGCACATTTTTAAAAAGCATTCCTGCAGGCAACTCTTTTAAAACTACCCTTAAACAAGGCAACAGTAAACATTTAGTCCCCACGAATGATGCGGTGCCCCTCCCCCCATGGGCCAATTAGTGACAACAATTCAAATTTGACTGTTCTGAGAGTAACAAAACGTGCCCATTGCAGCGCCCCCGTCTAGCCAATATGAATGTTCTTGCATATGTTGAGTTTTGACAGTGTTTGCAACATGTATTGTAACAACATTTGGTATACAAATATCTGTAACTGACTAATATGAATGTATATGCCAGACCACTTCCATGTGAATGTTTATTGGTCATGGAGGCCATGTTGTTTTGGGTACTAGTCTGGAAAATATTGCATTGAGACTTTTGTCCATAGATGCCACATATCAAGTTTCGGTCATTTGGTTGAAGAGAAATAGTGTTTTAAGTGTTTTTTGCAAAATTAAAGATGGCGGAAAATCCATAATGGCGTACTTTATGGGTCCCTGAGGAAAATGTTTTCCTTGTGAGGAGAGGGACCTATAGTGCCTTCAGAAAGTACTCATACCCCTTGACTTATTCCACATTTTGTTACAGCCTGAATTAAAAATGAATTCAATTGATCTACACACAATAACCCATAATGGCAAAGTAAAAACATGTTTTTAGAAATTGTTGCAAATTTATTGAAAATGAAAAATGAATATCTAATTTGCATAAGTATTCACAACCCGAGTCAATACATGTTAGAATTATCTTTAGCAGCGATTACAGCTGTGAGTCTTTCACGGTAAGTCTCTAAGAGCTTTACACACCTGGATTGTACAATATTTTCACATGATTATTTTTGTAATTCTTTTAAGCTCTGTCAAGTTGGTTGTTGACAGCCATTTTCAAGTCCCGTTTTCAGGCAGATTTAAATGAAAACTGTAACTAGCCCACGTCTTGTATATTTGGCCTTGTGTTTTAGGTTATTGTCCTGCTGAAAGGTGAATTTTTCTCCAAATGTCTGTTGGAAAGCAGACTGAACCAGGTTTTCCTGCAGGATTTTACCTTTGCTTAGCTCTATTCCGTTTCTTTTTATCCTAAAAAAAACTCCCTAGTTCTTGCCGATGACAAGCATACCCATAACATGATGCATCCACCACCATGCTTGGAAATATGAAGAGTGGTACTCGGTGATGTATTGTGTTGGATTTGCCCCAAATATAACACTTTGTATTCAGGACGTAAAGTTTTTGCAGTTTTACTTTAGTGACTTATTGCAAACAGGATGCATGTTTTGGAATATTTATATTCTGTACAGGCTTCTTTTCACTCTCATTTACACTGAAAAAAATATAAATGCAACATGCAACAATTTCAAAGATTTTACTAAGTTATAGTTCATATAAGGAAATCAGTCAATTGAAATAAATTCATTAGGCCCTAATCTATGGATTTCACATGACTGGGAATACATCTGTTGGTCTCAGGTACCTTAAAAAAGTAGATCACTAAACAAGTCAGTATCTGGTGTGACCCATCTGGGTGGCTGGTCTCAGACAATCTCACAGGTGAAGAAGCCGAATGTGGAGGTCCTGGGCTGGCATGGTTACACGTGGTCTGCGGTTGTGAGGCCGGTTGAACGTACTGCCAAATTCTCAGAAACGACGTTGGAGATTTGTGGTAGAGAAATGAACATTCAATTCTCTAGCAACAGCTCTGGTGGACATTCTTGCAGTCAGCATGCCAATTGCACGATCCCTCAAAACTTGAGACGTCTGTGGCATTGTGTTGTGTGACAAAACTGCACATTTTAAAGTGGCCTTTTACTGTCTTCAGCACAAGGTGCACCAGTGTAGTGATAATGCTGTTTAATCAGCTTCTTTTTATGCTGCACCTGTCAGGTGGATGGATTATCTTGGGAAAGGAGAAATGCTCACTAGCAGGGACGTAAACAAATTTGTTCACAAAAATTGAGAGAAATAAGCTTTTTGTGGGCATGGAACATTTCTGGGATCTTTTATTTTAGCTCTTGAAACATGGGACGAAACTTTACACGCAGCGTTTATATTTTTGCTCAGTGTAGGTTCGTATTGTGCAGTAACTACAATGTTGTTGATCCGTCCTCAGTTTTCTCCAATCATATCCATTAACTGTAACTGTTTTAAAGTCACCATTGGCCTCATGGTCAAATCCCTGAGCGGTTTCATTCTTCTCCGGAAACTGAGTTAGGAAGGACGCTTGTAACTTTGTAGTGACTGGGTGTATTGATGCACCATCCGAAGTGTAATAACGTCCCCATGCTCAAAGGGATATTCAGTGTCTGCTTTTTATTTTGACCCATCTACCAATAGGTGCCCTTCTTTGCAAGGCATTGGAAAACCTCCCTGGTCTTTGTGGTTGAATCTGTGTTTAAAATTCACTGCTCGACTGAGGGACCTTACAGATACAGTGCATTACAAAAGTACTGAGAAAGTTACAGACGCATAAATATCATAGCCCACCCCCCCAAAAAAAATTGCTAACATCCCTTGTTATTGTAATGGTGAGAGGTTAGCATGTCTTTGGGGTATGATATTTGTGCGTCTAACTTTCTCACTCATCATTATTCACGATTCATTCAGGATTATCCGTAATCATGGTAGCATCCACATCAATGTAGAAGTGTTTAGAAACATATTCTATTCTTAGTTTGAGGGTTCTAGAGGATCTTACCAAAACACAGCGTTTTCTCATCATGTTTGAACGTGAGGGAGATAAGCGAGTCTAAGAGAAATTAAATGGTCTTTTTTTTGTTGGCTGCTGTCACCTGAATTTGAGAGACACAGTCCTCCCTGGTGTATTCAGCCACTCTCAAACTGCAACAAGGGAAGATTAGAAAGATGGGGGGGTGGGTGGGGGGGACAACTTATCACAGCTCTGGGGTTAATTAAAATGGCAGGATCACTGTGCCTGTCTTGCTGGGGTTTGACTTTTAGGACCTTACTACTGTAGCGCACTCGGCATGGCAGTGATTTTCCATTTCTTGCTTCCACACCAGCCTGTGATAATGTGGCGTAGCTTAGATGGCAGGGACATTTCAGGGCCATGAGTCATTCCACAAGACACGTGCTACATATATTCTTAGGCTGGACATGGAAATCAACACAGTGAGAGTATGATGAGGGGGTGGTAAAGGCATGATCTTACCATCATGGAGGTCTTCTGTCAGTTCCTGTGTTGTGTTGTACTAACGTGTGTTGGTACAGTACAGGATGTTGCTAGAGAACACTGTTTTCAGTGAAGGAAATATGAGGGCACCACTGTGCGAGTGCTTCAGCTTGTAGCATTAAGGAACTTATGCAGCAAATTCAATCTCGATCATGAACATTCTGAACTTTGAGGAAAATGCTTTAGGAAGTGCTGCTGCCGGAGGGTTGAGTAGGACCATTCTCTCAGGAGTGTCACAGTGACTCCTGAGGAATAGTGGGGAAAGTGTTGAGGGACAATAACTAGGACCTCTCCATCATTATAATCAGTGACACTAACAACAGAGAACAGACATTCATTTCTAGAAGATAGTAGATGTAGTTTTATACTATCAAACCTCATTGACCGAGATTTGTAAACAAAATTAGATGCTTGGAGACATCTATTTAATGCAATGATTTAATGTTGACTGTCATTTTATTGACGATAGGTTTCTATTGATCTCACTATGATTGAGCATGTGCCATACGGAATTGGCAACAACATACAATGTGCCACTGCACATTAAACATACCAGCCGGCATTTGGAGAGACATTTGTCAGAGTGAAACCTAACACTGCACGGATTCATCGTGGCATATGCACTATTAAACCTTAAGTTCCCTTGGTGCCAGGCGTCACATAACACACTGTTATCTAATGGTGGAGAACAACGGTCGATTAACTGCTGAGGAAGTTTACATTTTTTTAAAAACATTTTAGTAATTTATTAGCAGACAGAGCAACAATTAAGGTTAAGTGCTTTGCTCAAGGGCACATGCACAGATTTTTTCTCGAGTCGTTTCTGTGATTCAAACCAGCTTCCTTTCGGTTACTGGCCCAACGCTCTTAAGCGCTAGGCTACCTGCCACCCCTAAGTTTGCTTGATATTCCCATCCTGCCTGACAGTTTTTTTACATGCAGAGTGACCACTCACTCAGACAACCACACCAGGCCATCGACAGTCCCCCAGGACCCAGGGAGTTTAGCAGGCTCCGAAAACACAGCCCCACGGATGAATAGGGATCTGTGGGCGAGAGAGCTGAGAGTGCTGGGTATAATCCTTGAATGTGACTGTCTGGATGTAACTAATTAGCTAGTGGTGTTAGCCAGGTCTACCCCGGCACACCACAGCGCTCCCCAACTATTGAGGCCAGGCTTAGTGAAGTAGGTCAGCGCTGTGAAACAAGCCGTCAACCACCATGGACCCAGCAAGTCCATCCCCTGTGACACTGGTGGAACAGCCTTCATTTGACCAGACAGGGTGAGACAAGGGGAGGATGATGAGAGAGAGGAAGAGGGAGAGTGAGGCAGAGAGAGAAAAAATATTTAGAATTTTGAGAAGAAATAGAGAGACAGAGCCTGAGACCGGAGGAAACAGAGAGAACACGACATTATCTTTCTTCCATGTCTCAATAAGGACTTTTCCCATGCAAGCTTCCTCACACAGAGGCGATGAATGGCCATGTGTGTGAAGAAGTGACCCCCCCCCACCCCACAAAAATACTGGTTTACTCCTCCAGGGGTCATGAATTCGGGATAAGGGGGAACAAATAGGGATTCTGTGGACCGCAATGATGAGATCACACACAGGACACACCAGCTCTGTCCCTGACTGTTATTCTTAAGGCACCGAGCAGTGAGGCGACTGAGTCACACGGCCTCAGGCCTAGAATATAACCCGCAGCAATACAGGGGGCAGTATAGCCTGATTCTGTCCGTTTGTCGGTTGGTCTATTAAGCAGTCACTTTCTGTGTTTTTCTGTCACTGTATCCGTCTGTCAGTCAGGCAGGAGAGAAGGTAGCTATCCTTTCCCTGGCTGATAGCTGATTGAGATAGCATTGGCAAAGTGCAATGAGGAGAGACTACAAATGGAAGGATTCTCTACACTGATAAGAAACCTCTGTCTTCAAATAAATCACTGAGCAGTGATTGCTCTGTGCTTGAATACTGCAGGCCACTAGTGTTTTACCTTATGTTCAGTGTGATATAAAGATATCTCTTCCAGTAAGAATTGATATGTTTTATGTTTGAAATATAGGTGGATTCAAAGCTATTAACTGAGGTAATTTATCATACTGTGCATAGCTTTTATATTCAAAGTTCGGCACAGCATTGTGTTAGACTAAATCATAGCTCTGGTTAAAGACTTGTGTTAAAGACTAAATCATAACTGTGGGTTATTTTTTACCATTATCACAATTATCAGACCCTCTCTCACATACCACAGAAATGTGGAAAGCCCTGCTGTGTTATGTGAATGTCTTCCTATAATGTCATCCTATGGGAGCCATTATACTGGCTATTTTAGGGTAACACATTTTTGGAAGGGAACATTGCCTTGATTATTTCTGATGTTTGCATGCTTATACACATCAACACAAAACTTGATTGCAATCACAGCCCGGTTGATGACAATGCATTGCATTAGGAGGGACATCCTAATTACTTATTTATTTCTGCTGGTATCTCACAAATTCACTGCTCAGTTGATGACAATGCATTGCATTAGGAAGGACTCATAGTATGTTTGTGGCATGCATTCTTTCCTGGAACTGGGAGTGCTGTTTGTGTGGCAGTCTATTGATTACTGCCTTGGACTCTTTATTCATTCCCTTTTGAGTGTGAAGGTTTCTGAGGGGACTTGAAGTTATCGAAGGGTGTCTAGTCAATACCCAATTCATTACCATATTACACTGAACAAAAATATAAACGCATCATGTAAAGTGTTGGTTTCATGAGCTGAAATAACTACTCCCAGAAATGTTCCATACGCACAAAAAGCTTATTTGGTGCACAAATTTGTTTACATCCCTGTTAGTGAGCATTTCTCATTTGGTATATCAAGAAGCTGATTAAACAGCAGGATCATTACACAGGTGTACCTTGTGCTGGGGACAATAAAAGGCCACAGTAAAATGGGAAGTTTTGTCACGTAACACAATGCCACAGATGTCTCAAGTTTTGAGGGAGTGTGCAATTGGCATGCTGAGTGCAGGAATGTCCACCAGAGTTGTTGCCAGATAATTGAATGTTCATTTCTCTACCTAAGCCGCCTCCTACGTAATTTTTTTCCCCCAACCTGCCTCACAACCACAGACCACATGTAACCACGCCAGCCCAGGACCTCCACATCCGGCCTCTTCACATGCGGGATCGTCTGAGACCAGCCACCCGGACAGCTGATGAAACTGTGGGTTTGCACAACCAAAGAATTTCTGCACAAACTGTCAGAAGCGTCTTAGGGAAGCTCATCTGCATGCTCGTTGTCCTCACCAGGGTCTTGACCTGACTGCAGTTTGGCGTCGTACTCGACTTAAGTGAGCAAATGCTCACATTCAATGGCCACTTGTACGCTGGAGAAGTGTACTGTGAGAAGTGTACACGCTGGAGAACTGTACCAGGCAGCATATGGCGTCGTGTGGGTGAGCGGTTTGCTGATGTTAACGTTGTGAACAGAGTGCCATGGTGGCGGTGGGGTTATGGTTTGGGCAGGCTTAAGCTATGGACAATGAACACAGTTGCATTTTATCGATGGCGATTTGAATGCACAGAGATACCATGACGAGATCCTGAGGCCCATTGTCGTGCCATTCATCCGCTGCCATCAGCTCATGTTTCAGCATGATGATGCACGGCCCCATGTCGCAAGGATCTGTACACAATTCCTGGAAGCTGAAATTGTCCCAGTTCTTCCATCGCCTGAATACTCACCAGACATATCACCCATTGAGCATGTTTGGGATGCTCTGGATCAACGTGTACGAAAGCGTGTTCCAGTTCCCGCCAAATCCGTCAGATAATTCCTGGGTTTCAATACCTCTTTTGCCAATTGGCCTGGACCCTTTGCTGCCGACACGGAGCACCGCCGATCCATCACAACTGGTCTGCCGACGTAACCGTCCGAGGGGGTTTCAACAGGCTCTCCTCGACGCCTGCTGCTAGCCCCAGCCTGCCAACTGTCTGATCACCGTGCCTCCAGCTCGCCTAGCTACTCACTGGAGTAGCTAAAACAGAGCCTGAAGTGTCTTGTTCTGGAAAAAGCTACAAGACATCAATTATTGAGCCATTCCGTCTATATGCTTGTATTTTTTTTGTACTTATAATTTTTATCCCATCACATTGAACCGGTTGAAGTACTGTGTAAACGTGCGTTCCATAGAATTTGTAGACTAAGAATTTATAAAAAATGTAAACCATACTGAACAAAAATATGAATGCAACATGTAACGTGTTGGTCCATATTTCATGAGCTGAAATAAAAGATCCCAGAAATGTTCAATGCTCACAAAAAGCTTTGATCTTGTAACGGCTGTCTTCAGAAATGGACCAAAATGCGGCGGAGTTAGGGTTCGTCATATTTAATCACACGAACACTTTACAACTACACAAAAACAAGGAAACTGACAGCCAACACAGTCCTGTCAGGTGCAACCACTGTGACAAGAACAATTACCCACGAAACACAAAGGAAACGTAGGCAACTTATGTGTGACTCCCAATCAACCACAACCCTCTACAGCTGTGCCTGATTGGAAGTCACACGGCCAAAATCAATGAAACAATAAAACACACACTCCCTTATGCCACGTCCTGACAAAACTACACCCTCTACTGGTCAGGATGTGACAGATCTCTACAATTTTGTGCACAAATGTGTTTACATCCCTGCTAGTGAGCATTTCTCCTTTGCCAAGATAATTAATCCCCCTGTGTAGGTGTGGCATATCAAGAATCTAATTACACAGCATGATCATTACACAGGTGCACCCAGTGCTAGGGACAATAAAAGGCCACACTAAAATGTGCGGTTTTGTGACACAACACAATGCCACAGATGTCTCAAGTTTTGAGGGACCGTGCAATTGGCATGCTGACCCAAGGAATGTACACCAGAGCTGTTGCCAGATCATTTTGTTTATTTCTCTACCATAAGCCGCCTCCAACAACGTTTTAGAGAATTTGGCAGTACGTCCAACCAGCCTAACAACTACAGACCAGGTGTAACAATGCCAGCCCAGGACCTCCACATTTGTTTGAGACCAGCCACCCCGACAGCTGATGAAACTGAGGAGCATTTCTGTCTGTAATAAAGCCCTTTTGTGGAGAAAAACTCATTCTGATTGTCTGGGCCTGGCTCCCCAGTGTGTGGGCCTGGCTCCCAAGTGGATGGGCCTATGCCCTCCCAGGCACACCCTTGGCTGCGCCCCTGCCCAGTCATGTGAAGTTGATAAGAGAATTATCTAATGAAGGTAAGTGAATCAATAATCCATCATTAATTAGTAGTTCTGTAGCATGGATAATTAATAATTAGTGTACTGAAAGTTAGTCTCATAAAGGTCTAGTAGAGGCTGGAGAGGGAGAGAAATGTGTGTGAGATACCGGGAGTAGCCTTCAAGGTTCTCCTAATCTATGGGGAAAGGAACAAGCAGTGCTGGAACAGTGGTAGGAGGTCAAGGAAGAGAAACTGTTCACCTACTGTCTGTGCGTATGTGTGTGCATAGGTTATCTACTTTTGGGTGTGGATGTGTGTGCGTAAGCGGAGAGAGGATAAAATGAACATCTTTGTGTATGTTGGGCAGAACGTTCTCTGAATAAACTGTACAAGACCTTTTGCAGAAAGCTGAGTCCTTGCCTAATTATTAACCCAGTGTCTTACAAACCCTGGGGATTAGTCAAGGCTTATTGATTGTTAATTATTAGCATTAGGATATAAAATTCCTTTGACAGAAGTCCATAGATTAGGGCCTTATTAATTGATTTCAATTGACTGATTTCCTTATATGAACTGTAACTCAATAAAATCTTTGAGATTGTTACATGTTATTGTTCAGTATAGTTGCATGTTAGGTTTACATGACCTGTACCACATACTGAACCATGTATCATAACTACCATTTACTCAAAGTAGGCTACTAATCTACAGTAGGTGATGGACGGAAAAGAACAAGCGATGGAAGCATGTCTGGCAGTTGAATATGCTAGAAATATGCACCATCATAGGCCTGCCCACCTGCTGTGTCTGGCTGCTGTGTCTGCTATTGGAACAGTGATGTATTTCAGAACTCATGGAGCTGCCAGTGCATGGATTAAATATGCATCTCTTAAAGCAGGTAGAAAGATGAAGGGCTCTGCTCAACACTGGCTTCACTTGCCTGCCCATGTTTGACAGGAGGCCAGACTGATGGGACAGTGGAGAAGTGCTGAGGGCTGCTGACTTTCTATTTGAAAAGCTGCCATAGTCCTACTAGTCAGAGGTCCAAAGGCCTAGTGGCGCTGTCTGTAAAACCCTCTGAGGGGAGAGACTGCATACATAGACATTGTGCACGGACCATTTTTTATTCCTTTGTTCTAGTCATGTTTTCTCCACCGCATATGGCTTTGTGCTTTTAAAAACAGCTTGTCTCAGCAGTAGCTTGTTTGAACTAATGACTGATTCCTCTGCTTGCAGACTGATGAAACACTCGTGTGTGTTCTTTTTTTAGAATGGCTATCTGCTTTTTTATCTAGACAGTCCTGCTTGATGGTGCCTCTATCACTATGAGTAGAGATGTTGAAGGAAGACAACCAAAAAAAACTAGCTTTTTGGTAGCTTCTTTCATGATGAGAATAAAATGCATGGTTTCATTCTGCTTGCATGCTAGACGATGTGTACAACAGTCTTTGGTGCTTTTGTCAGTCTTATCCCAAGTGCATGTGCTATTCCTTTTGACATGTTTAAATCAGAACATTCATTGCTTCAGGTGTCTATACATTTGTCAGCGCAAGACACAGTACATCTTTGAAAGAAAAAAAAATGTCTGTCACACTAGCAAACAGCACACGTCTCCTGTCTAAGCACAGCTCTCCAGTGCCTTTCAGTGTTTGCTCTTCTCAGCGAAAGTGTCTTGGAGCCAAAATAATTTCCATTTGAACTATCTTGGCTACACCTCTGACGCCAAGGCTATGGGTTTTTGTTTATATATTTTGGGGATAAATATTTCAGGTTCGGCAGTCATCGTTTGTTTTATGTCCGCAGACAGTTGGGTGAACAGTCGAAAGGGAATGGGAGAGAGAGAGAGAGAGAGAGAAAGGGAGTCAATTGAAATGGAAACTGGTGTTCTTGGCTTCCGGGCCTCAGCAGGACAGTTCAGCTTCATCTGGATGGGGCTCAGAGAGCACCAGGGAACTCTGCATGTTAACTGTGTCTTTATCTTACACTACCTTCTGCTCTGAATTGATAGGTGCATACTAGAGCAGAAGCAATGGGGGAGACTGAGCTCTCTGAGATTCATTCCTTTCTTCCTGCAGGTGTCAGGGGATGCACTGTTGCAGTTCTTGACACAAACCGGTGCGCCTGGAACCTACTACCATAGCCTGTTCAAATAAAGGTTAAATACTTTTTTTTAAGTACCATACACTGTTCAAAGGCACTTAAATATTTATACTTTCCCAGTCACCCTCTGAATGGCACACATACACAATCCATGTCTCAATTGTCTTAAGGCTTAAGATGTCTTCTTCATCTACACTGATTGAAGTGGATTTTTTTTCTTCTTGTCTTTAACTCTGCATTGTTGGAAAAGGACCCGTAGGTAAGCATTTCACTGTTAATCTAAATCTGTTGTCTACGAAGCATGTGACAAATAAAATATGGTTTGATTTGAAGGAAGTAAGCAACAACACTGCCCCCATGACTGTGGAAGGAATGATACAGCGTGTAGACACTGTATAATGTAAAACTCTATCAGATATCAACAACTCTTGACCAAGCAATGGACCTACATGGTAAGGGAGAGAGGGGATGGCATTTTATTTTCTGACAAAAATATTGAATATTTCTTACTGTAAACTCTACTTTCTTCCTGTAAATTTCATTTTGTGTACTCAAATAATTGACTCCTGACAGTACGTAAATAGTTTTATGTTTGTACAAAAGATTGTTAGTCTTGTCATGTCGGTTAATATGTGTAACGAGGTCCTGCGTTATGTGTTTTGTATAATGTGAAATCTAAATAAAATATTGATCACAAAAAAAAGGACTGGGGCAATGTTTGAGGTTACACCGGAAAGTACAATAATATTTGCCAGGGTTTATTTTTTTTATAGCTAACTTGCTATGTTTTTAGCAAGGCGAAAGCCAGCTAACCAGGTTGCCAGTGTGGCTACCCAATGAGCTTGGGCTACATGCACAGGGTCTGTTGTTGCAAGGTTCTGTTGGACCCATAGTGACGAATGGGGTTGTTTTGATAGCTACGTTGCTCTATGTGGCTACATTAGCATCAACTATGTGTAGCTACCGCGAGAGTTTGAACTTCTGTTAATGTTACGACAAGGGAAGTAGCTAGCTTGCTAGGACACTGGTACACAGTGTTCTTCGCCCCCGCACCGGAAGTAGCAAGTCCACTTGTATACAAAAATGTTCTATAACAGCTAGCTATCTAGCTTCCTTAACCTTAAGGAAGTCATTCATCACTATGGAACCCGTGCGAATTAGGTAGCATGATCACGGAGACAGACACCCCAATACTACCCTATCCATACAAGGACATCCAATCAGTGGACGCCACTTGTGAAGCTCAGACCCCCTGACCAGTGCATCTGATTCAATAAAGGGACAATACTGCAGTTGCAAATACCTTCCACACAGTATTACAATTTCATTGATTCCCTACAGGTAAACAGAAATGAAACGAGCTTAGTTGCTGCCACTTACCAGACCAGTCAGGAGGGAGTGTGTCAGTGTGTGCGGTGTAAGACTAGTGAGAGTGAGAAAAGCAGTCAGCCGCAGCCCAGGGGAGCTGGTTTGAGAGTGTGAGAGACACTCCAGCCCTCTCCCTCTGCCCTCGCAGGGAAAGAGTGTGTTCTTCTGAGAAAAACAGAGGCAATGGAGAAAAAATGTAATGCGAGGGAGAGAGGCAGAGACTGAGTTATTGAAATGGACCCGGCTCTTGACATCCCACGACCGGTAGTCCATTCATGATTCAGGCCTAACTTCTCCCTGATAAAAATATATGACACTTAACTTTTCTTGTACAAGTTTACATTCTCACATCAAACCCCAGATGTTCTTGTTATGTGCTACTCTCATACCAGAGTACTCATACCAGAGTAATTGCCAGACTTCAGAATTTAGGTACGGTATCCAGATAGGTACGGTATTCAGATAGGTACGCTATTCTCGGGTTCAAATATTCATGACAGTAGTTCACCTGAGTACCCTTTGATTACACTGTGGGAGCACATTAATTATTAATTGAGAGTTTCAGATTGTATCCACCAACCGATGGAGTGAAGTCTCTGATATATCGTGTCTGGTAGAAAACTTCTGAAAATTGAACCACAGGGCAATTATGAGAAACACAGATTCCTGGAGATGACTGAAACATGGTTCCTGTCTCCTCTGTCCTTGGTGCTCCGGACCTGGATAGTATAAGGTCACCTTAGGCCAGATACACTTGATCATCCCCTGACAGCCAGACCCTCTCCTCTCAGAGTTCCATCGGAGGCTGTGTTCTCATTCCCTGTTTGGGCAATCAATTCAGTGAAATATGGCTCTGGTCTGGTCCTGGGGGTCTGCGGTTATGTGGTAGTTACCCGTGTTTGAGAGAAGAGACGTGTTTGAGAAAAAAACTCCAGAGGCAGTAGCCTTTTGATTGCATTGACAGCTATTGATCTGATGGGGGCTTCTAGTGGCACACTTTTCACAGTCATTAACACCATAAGCTTTAATCAAACTGCTTTTAGCCCGAGGCTGAATACCATACTGTTGCTGAGAGATGTTCATTTATCTGAAGAAATGACACGTCCCGGACCACTTCTCACCCTGTTGTCCTGCTGTTCTGTTCATACTGCAGCTACTTCATAATAGCTGCCTTGTTACTTCAGTCATTGTTATGTGGCACCAATCTTCTCAGCTTTCACACTTTCATTTTCTATAGAGACAGTGTTATTATGTTGACACGAGGTACTGTGTTTATCAGACCTCTATTATGCCTCCAGGGGAAACGTCTTGTGTGGCATGATTGCTGAATGTGATTTACCTAATTATTACTACAGTGCCCAGTGGAATTCTACATGTGTTATAGTCACAGTCCCCCAATTGCCAGGCATTGACACTGAAACGGAACAATGAGGATTTTCTGGTCAAATGTTATGTGCTGTGTGGCATCCTCCTCAGGGAGTGGGGTCAGTTCATCGGGGCAATCAGCAGATGCTACATCCATTGAAAAATATATACAGTTGAAGTCAGAAGTTTATATAAACTTAGGTTGGAGTCATTAAAACTCGTTTTTCAACCACTCCACACGTTTCTTGTTAACAAACTATAGTTTTGGCAAGTCGGTTAGGACATCTACTTTGTGCATGACACAAGTAATTTTTCCAACAATTGTTTACAGTCAGATTATTTCACTTATAATTCACTTTATCACAATTCCAGTGGGTCAGAAGTTTACATACACTAAGTTGACTGTGCCTTTAAACAGCTTGGAAAATTCCAGAAAATGATGTCATGGCTTTAGATGCTTCTGATAGGTTAATTGACATAATTTGAGTCAATTGGAGGTTTACCTGTGGATGTATTTCAAGGCCTACCTTAAAACTCAGTTCCTCTTTGCTTGACATCATGGGAAAATCAAAAGAAATCAACCAAGCCCTCATAAAAAATATTGTAGACCTCCACAAGTCTGGTTCATCCGTGGGAGCAATTTCCAAACGCCTGAAGGTACCACATTCATCTGTACAAACAATAGTACACAAGTATAAACACCATGGGACCACGCAGCCGTCATACCGCTCAGGAAGGTGACACATTCTGTCCTGGAGATGAACGTACTTTGGTGCGAAAAGTGCAAATCAATCCCAGAACAACAGCAAAGGACCTTGTGAAGATGCTGGAGGAAACGGGTACAAAAGTATCTATATCCACAGTAAAACAAGCCTTATATCGTCATAACCTGAAAGGCCGCTCAGCAAGGAAGAAGCCACTGCTCCAAAACCGCCGTAAAAAAGCCAGACTACGGTTTACAACTGCACATGGGGACAAAGATCGTACTTTTTGGAGAAATGTCCTCTGGTCTGATGAAACAACAAAAATAGAACTGTTTGGCCATAATGACCATCATTATGTTTGGAGGAAAAAGGGGGAGGCTTGCAAGCTGAAGAACACCATCCCAACCTTGAAGCACGTGGGTTGCAGCATCATGTTGTGGGGGTGCTTTGCTGCAGGAGGGACTGGTGCACTTCACGAAATAGATGGCATCATGAGGGAGGAAAATGATGTGGATATATTGAAGCAACATCTCAAGACATCAGTCAGGAAGTTAAAGCTTGGTCGCAAATGCGTCTTCCAAATGGAAAATGACCCCAAGCATACTTACAAAGTTGTGGCAAAATGGCTTAAGGACAACAAAGTCAAGGTATTGTGCGAGCAAGGAGGCCTACACACTTGACTCAGTTACACCAGCTCTGTCAGGAGGAATGGGCCAAAATTCACCCAACTCTTTGTGGGAAGCTTGTGGAAGGCTACCCGAAATATTTGACCCAAGTTAAACAATTTAAAGACAATGCTACCAAATACTAATTGAGTGTATGTAAACTTCTGACCCACTGGGAATTTGATGAAAGAAATAAAAGTTGAAATAAATCATTCTTTCTACTATTATTCTGACATTTCACATTCTTAAAATAAAGTGGTGATCCTAACTGACCTAAGACAGGGAATTTTTACTTGGACTAAATATCAGGAATTGTTAAACTGAGTTTAAATGTATTTGGCTAAGGTGTATGTAAACTTCCGACTTGAACTTTATATATATATGATATGTTCTCATTGATTCTTCAATAGTAAAACTTTTAAATGCCTTATGAGCTTAGTTCAACTGTCGTACCCCATCAGAACCCAAAATATAAGCATGGTTTATTTCAATCTCCGTAAGCAAAGTAAATATTAACAAACACTATATAGCCTGAAAACATGGTTAAAACTATAATTGTGATATGATGGATGGTCAGTCCTTGCATACATAGCTCTGTCTATGAATTTGGGAGTGGTTCAATTTCTCCATCCCCATCCCTTAGGTTTATACACAAATCGGCAGGGAGAGGTTTTGCTATTGTTTCAACTGCTGATTCCCACTTTAAAGGGTACATGTTCATTTTAGGCGAATAATTGACCATGCTTGTGATACCTTAGAGATCACCTTCCCCTCTCTCTCTCTTTCTCTTTGTCTTCATTCTGTTTTTAGATATGCTCAATGTATTTTAATGACAACCATGTCTTTTTTGACGCCCATTCATTTGGTTTGATGGTGCCTTTTACTGTCACAGTATCAGTGTGCTGCTGGGAGAGCACGTCTGTCCGTGGATGGCCTGTTTGTCTGTCTCTCCATCGCTTCATCCCAACCTGCAGCTCAGACTGATACTTTTCACCTGTCATGTTGACAAGGTCATTACAGATCAACTCTATTAATGTGCCCTCAGGGGGTTTATTAAAGCAATTAACTGGAACAGTTACCAATTAAAGATAACAGCCAATAACAAATGTATCTCTGCAAAGCTTAATTGGCGACTGATGAGCATCACCTATATGTTAGCATTGTCAACACAGGAAGAAGACGTTGAAGTGTGACAAGCTGTCGAAGACACACTACTTGGGGTTTCTACGCTGTGCTGCTCTTCCAGTCCTGTTTTTCTGGAGCTTCTCGAGAGGATATAGCATAGCTAAGAATATCCATATCACAGTATATGGACACCAGTGTATTCCATCTCCATGACTGCTGCACAGTGTTCCAGTGAAGCATCATTCTCCTCTGTTAGGGAAGCAGTACCTGCACTGACTGACACACAGGCCTAGTTTGGTGTTATTCAACTGTACATCTTTAATACCAGAAGGGTAATTTCAGAGCATGACTTTTAACAAGCAATGATGATGTTAATGCCATGAGCTTTTTAGAATGAATCACTGTGCTTCAAATAATCTTTTAATGTGATGAGCTGTGAAAAAGTGTGACTTCAGTGTAGTGTTTGATGAGCAGGACTAAGCCGAGCAGGACTAAGCCAGAGGAGAATCAATGTTACGCAATCAGAGGTGGTTATCTTTTCACAGTAAATTATCTTTATTCCTCTAGTCCAATTACTCTTAAAAGTCATTGTCAGTTGACGTTTACTGACTTTTACTCTTTGAGTACCTGCTACAGTATAACCCTGGGCAATTTCATGATAATTGCATTGAGACTCAGATTTTTCACTCACAAATGTATGCCAAACAAAAACCATTGATTTTCAACTCTATGCACAAGGACAACTTAAAAAAATTTTTTTTTTATATGAACACATTTATTGGAAGAACTGTGCGGATATAAAGTTTGGTAACAGAATAAAACTGAGGGAGATGTGTCACGTCCTAACCAGTGAAAGAGGTCATTTGCCATAGTAGAATGGTCAGGGCATGGCAGGGGGGGTTTGTTTTGTATGTATTTTGGGTTTTCTGTTTCTATGTGGGTTTGTTCTAGTTATCTATTTCTATGTGTTGTTTTCATGTTCGGCAGGGTATGGTTTCCAATCAGAGGCAGGTGTCTTTCGTTGTCTCTGATTGGAAGCCATACTTAGGCAGCCTGTTTTTCCTTTGGGGTTGTGGGTAGTTGTTTTCCGTTTAGTCTAAGTACCTGACGGGACTGTGTTGGTCGTTTTGTTATTTTGTCAAGTGTCTTCATTAAAGTATTGAAAACGGAGCACTATCCATGCTGCGTCTTGGTCTCCATTTCACCACCCCTGTGACAAGATGTTACCATAATTCTCTTACCAAACTTTGCATCTGCACAGTGTTTCCAATAAATGTTTAAAATGTTTTATTTACTGTGTAAATTGTTCAAAATAGTCATTGTGCATAGAGTTGTATGGTTTGTTAAACTTTTAAATCAAAGGTTTTTGTTTAGCATACATTTTAAAGGTCAAATGCAACCATTCTTATCTCAATATCAAATCATTTCTGGCTAACAATTTAAGTACCTTACTAACCACATTTCCATCCCCAGTTTTTATGCAAGTAAAGTCATACCATCTAAAGCTATGATGAAACGAGAGGTTTCGGTACAATTTTCTAACTGCTGATCATTTGTTCGTTCGACATGGTGGGATCTTTTGTGTCTAAAATGTATTATGTGATGACATGGCGGTGGAAACGCCTTTATGCTCAAATATTTATATAATAACCATCATATCGAAGTAAACTTGGAGTCACACAATTATATGGTGTGTGTGTGTGTGTGGTCCTCCCACTACGACTCGTTTATTAGGCTACAGATGAAATAAGTTCTGAACTTCACAGGGTGGTGAAAGTGCACGGTGATGAGCTTGATGCACCTTTCCAATGAATATCGAGGGTGTTATTCTGGTGACATGATCGATGCTTGACTGCCGTTTGACAAACAAAAATATTCTTGCTCTTATCCATAATAATCTCATAATGTAGACAGCCTACCCACACTCTATCTGCAAGCTGTTGGCCTGAGCACACGTGCCAAGCCCAGAGTAGGCACATTTGCTATTTAACGCTCCAGTTTTTGACAAAACTATTGGTAGAGTTGCAGCTACTATGATTGTTTTCAATTAAAATAGTCAAAAAGAAACAAAGTCAGGAGGGGAAAACAGAAAAACAGCTGTTATTGGCAGAGAGGTTTGGAACTCCCTTTCTTTTTGGTCTATTACCAAATTTCAGGTGGCCTTTTCAAACACCTCTTAAACTAAAAGGGCATTATCATAATTTTCACAATTTATACCAAACAGTAGGAATACCTTCCTAATATTGAGTTGGGTGGTGGACCATTCTTGATACACATGGGAAAAACCCAACAGCGTTGCAGTTCTTAACATAAACCGGTGCTCCTGGCACCTACTACCATACCCCGTTCAATCTTTTGTCTTGCCCATTCATCCTCTAAACGGCACACATACACAATCCATATCTCAGTTGTCTCAAGACTTAAAAATCCTTCTTTAACCTGTCTCCTTCCTTCATCTACACTGATTGAAGTGGATTTAGTGACATCAATAAGGGATCATAGCATTCACCTGGATTCACTTGGTCAGTCTGTTATATGTTCTTAATGTTTTGTATACTCAGTGTATATAAAACACAGGAAAATCATGTTGTTGAATGCACTGGGCCTTTAAAGTAAAAAATCGGATTCTTATCAAAGATATCAGACACAGGCTCACAGTCCATTCTTGAACCACACATTATTCTCACCATCCATTGAAGGTTTGAATGAAATCTATTGAGTACGTGGTATTTATGTCAAGCAGACATGAAACACAAAGCCATGATGCCTAGAAAGGCTTTTGAGAAAGGTTAGCAATGTAATTGGAAGAAACACATGGGTTTGTCAATTTAAATTAAAATTCAATTAAAATGTAATTGTTCTGTCTTTGACTTTTCCAATGACCTGTTCTGCACCAGTCTGCCCATATTAATGCCAGAGAGAGAGTTAGAAAGAGATGGTGAGAGAGGTAGAGAGGGACAGACAGTGAGTCATCGGTGTAGTAATGATGTGGGTGGAAAAATCGAAAGAGTTACATATCGGGATTATTATTTTTGTTATTTTCCTTTTTTCCACAAACAAATAAAAGTACACAGTCAAATATTATTTCACGAGCAACAATACAGAACTAAATGGGTTCACAAGCATCAGTAATCACCTCCCAGTCTTAGAAACATGACAAATAAAATGTGTCCAGCTTCTAGAATTGTTGTTTCTACCAATGCTCATAGCAAGCATTTGTAGAAGATAAGATGCTACCTCCAACAATGATTATATCCTTTGTTTCAGAGTAGGAGTGGCATGACCCTTCGAAATTGTAAGGATTACTCTAGCTGCTGTAACGATACCAACAGTGATCAGTGCAAATCCCTAATTTGTTACATTAGGTAACTCTGTTCTATCGCCCAAGAGACATATTCTTTGTGAAACTGGCATTGTTAACCCCAACCATTCCTCCAGATATTTCAAAACATCCTTTCGGAAAGGTAGCACTAATGTACATTCCCATATTGCGTGTAAAAATGTCTGTGTTTTTTGCATTTCCAACACAGAGAAGTGTTGGTCAGACCCATCTTCTGAAGCCTTGTTGGGGTCTAATAAAATCTATGTATCTTATATTGAGTAAGTTTCCCCCTGGCTTCTCTTATGTTCCTCCCTGAGCTGGACAAGATCTTCAACCGGGTATCATCCTCAATTTCACACTTAAGGTCAATTTGCCAGATTGTTCTTAGGTTTTTATAGTCTTTACTCTGCAGATGACTAAATATTGATTTAAAAAATGGCTGCTTTATGTTTTGGGTTATTCCAAATACTCAGCTATTGGGTTCTTTCCTGGATGCTGTTGATAGCCAGTTGACAAACATTCTCTCAATTGTAAATATATTTCTAGAAATATCCCTCGTCTCCCACATATTTTTGTACCGAATCTGAGTATGACATTAAAACATCTTCATTGTACAGATCACGTATAGTATGAATTCCTTTCATTAGCCACTGTTTCCAGTACACCGACTTTTTTCCTATCCGTAGCCTAGGATTGTGCCACAGTGATGAGTATCCTTGTTTTAGATGTAAAATTCCACATATCTTGTGTACTGTTCTCCACACCTCTTTTGAGTGTAACAAAATTGGGTTGGGAGTTTCAACAGACCTCTCCCCTATAAGACTATGTGACAGAGTATCAACAGGGGTGAAAGGATAACTTAGTTCCTGTTCTATCAGTATCCAATCCAAGCCAGCATCTTTTTTGCCCCAGTGCTTTGCCAATTTAGCCATTTCAAATGATAAATTGTACAATTTAACATCTGGTAAAGCCTCCTACATCCCTTGGTGAGCACATCTTCATATTAATCCTGGGTTTTTTCTTATCCCACAAAAAGTATTTAGTTAATTTGTCATATTGTTTAAAATACTGGTCTGGAATATTCATAGGTAACATTGCAGAGATATAAATTAAATTGTGGGACAACAAGCATTTTAATCATCTTTCCCCATAAAGAAAGTTTTTTTTATATTTTCAATTTATCTAAATTGGTCTTAATCTTGACTAGTAGTGGCTCAAAATGTAGTCCCATCACTTCCTCCAAATTTGAGCTCAACTTAATACCCAAATATTCCATCCCAGTAGGAACCCATTTGAAATTAAATGGGGTAACGGTTCCAGAGTAACATATGGCATTAATTGGCATTGCTTCCAACTTATTCCAATTAATTTTGTAGCCTGACATACTAGAATAGGATTCAATACAAGTAAGTAATCATGGTACAGACTGAAGAGGATCAGAGACGGGCAGTAGAATATCATCTGCATACATAAGCAGCTTGTGTTCTTTTCCTCCTCAATGTACTCTGCTAATTTCTGGATCTGTTCTTATCATTGTTGCAAGAGGCTCTAAAACTATGGTGAACAGGAGAGGGGAGAGCGAGCAACCCTGCCTTGTGCCTCTAGAATAACAACAAAAGGAGACATAATTCCACTCGTAAGTACTGTTGCTTTAGGACTGGAATAGAGGACCCCTATCCATTTACAAAAGTCAGGTCCAAAATCACATTTTCCCCAGGTTCTTAATAAATCCTACTTGGTCATGATGTATGATATTAGGTAGTGCCTTCTCTAAGCGTATCGCAAGTGTCTTCGTAAGAATCTTACAATCCACATTAAGGAGGCTGATAGCTCCCAGGTTCTGTAGTACTGTATCTTTATCCTTTTTAGGAATGAGCGATATCAAAGCCTCATTAAAGCTGTCCGAAAAGGAGACATTTTTCAATGTCTGCTGGTAAACCATTGTCAGTACAGGTACAAGAATGTCAATATACTTTTATAATATTCTACAGGAAGGCCATCCAGACCAGGTGATCTCCCTGCTTTCATAGATAAAATGGTGTCTCTAACCTCCTCCTCTTCTGTTAAAGTACAGTCCAGGTTCTCTACCTGGCTATCTGAAAATCTAGGTAATTCTATACCAGACAAAAAAGTAAAATATCTATGGGGCTCGCTGAACAGGAGGATGTATATAAATCTTCATAAAAATGTTGAAACACACTGTTTATCTCTTTGGATGAGGTTCACCATCTTATTGCCCTTCTTAATTGCTGGAATTATGTTAGAAGTGTTCTGCATTTTTAGTTGTCTTGCTAGTAGCCTGCCTGTCTTCTCACCTCCCTCATAAAAACTGGTTATAAGTCTAAACAGTGCCTATTCTGCATTTTTGTTGTGCATTTCGTGCAACTGAAATTTGCAGGCAGTTTTAAATGTGCTATCTGTGAAATGTCTTGCCAAATCCCTTTCCAAAACACATATCTCAGTTTCTAATATTTTTACTGCTTCATCCCCTTCTCTCTTTTTTTTCATGTGCTATTATTTTCCCTCTAATGTTTTAGAGGTTTCCCATACTGTGGAAATCTTTTCAGGTGAGCCTATGTTGATCTCAAAAAAGGATCTAAGATCATCTTCTAGTGATTGGCTAAGTATCTCATCTTGTAATAGCATGGTGTTGAGTCTAAATCTACCCTTCCTCACATTTTTGGAGTCATCATGTAACTCTACTATAGCATGATCTGTGAGGGCAATGGGCCCAATCTTGCAGTCAATCACACTATTAACCATAAAATTAGATATCAAGAAGAATCTATTCTGAAGTGTGTCTTATGAGAGTGGGAGAAAAAAGTATATTCCCTATCATTAGGATGGACTAATCTCCATATGTCTGTAAGGCCAATATCTTCTACTAGCATATGTATTGCAAGTCTATCCTTGGAGTTACCAGTAAATGTACTTAAATCAATCATATTGTCCATCACTTGGTTAAAGTCTCCAGCAACGACGATCTGCCCCTCCACATTTCCCAGTATAATGTTGACCTCATGAGAAAAATCAGGGTCCTCCTTGTTGGGAGCCTATGTGCTACATAACACTACCGTAATCCCATTTATAAGAGTCTTAATGCAGAAAAGCCTGCCAAACTCATCAGAGTGTTGCTTCAACATGGACAAAATTAAGCATTTTGCTATTCAGAATAATCACCCCATTATGTTTGGAATTAAATGAGATATGATAAACTTTTGCAACCCAGCCTCTAAATTTCAGTGCCTCTGTATGTGTTAAATGTGATTCCTGTATAAAGACAATATCTGCCTGTTTTGATTTTAAATATGTAAATATTTTTCCTCTTCACTTGGTTTTATTTTATTTATTTCACCTTTATTTAACCAGGTAGGCTAGTTGAGAACAAGTTCTCATTTACAACTGCAACCTGGCCAAGATAAAGCATAGCAGTGCGACACAAACAACAACACAGAGTTACACATGGAATAAACAAACATACAGTCAATAACTCAATAGAGAAAAAGTCTATATACAGTGGGGGAAAAAAGTATTTGATCCCCTGCTGATGTTGTACGTTTACCCTCTTACAAAGAAATGATCAGTCTATAATTTTAATGGAAGGTTTATTTGAACAGTGAGAGACAGAATAACAACAAAAAAATCCAGAAAAACGCATGTCAAAAATTGTATACAATTATTTGCATTTTAATGAGGGAAATAAGTATTTGACCCCTCTGCAAAACATGACTTAGTACTTGGTGGCAAAACCCTTGATGGCAATCACAGAGGTCAGACGTTTCTTGTAGTTGGCCACCACGTTTGCACACATCTCAGGAGGGATTTTGTCCCACTCCTCTTTGCAGATCTTCTTCAAGTCATTAACGTTTCGAGGCTGACGTTTGGCAACTCGAACCTTCAGCTCCCTCCACAGATTTTCTATGGGATTAAGGTCTGGAGACTGGCTAGGTCACTCCAGGACCTTAATGTGCTCTTCTTGAGCCACTCCTTTGTTGCCTTGGCCGTGTGTTTTGGGTCATTGTCATGCTGGAATACCCATCCACGACCCATTTTCAATGCCCTGGCTGAGGGAAGGAGGTTCTCACCCAAGATTTGACGGTACATGGCCCCGTCCATCGTCCCTTTGATGCTGTGAAGTTGTCCTGTCCCCTTAGCAGAAAAACACCCCCAAAGCATAATGTTTCCACCTCCATGTTTGACGGTGGAGATGGTGTTCTTGGGGTCATAGGCAGCATTCCTCCTCCTCCAAACACAGCGAGTTGAGTTGATGTCAAAGAGCTCCATTTTGGTCTCATCTGACCACAACACTTTCACCAGTTGTCCTCTGAATCATTCAGATGTTCATTGGCAAACTTCAGACGGGCATGTATATGTACTCTTGAGCAGGGGAACCTTGCGGGCGCTGCAGGATTTCAGTCCTTCACGGCGTTACCAATTGTTTTCTTGGTGACTATGGTCCCAGCTGCCTTGAGATCATTGACAAGATCCTCCCGTGTAGTTCTGGGCTGATTCCTCACCGTTCTCATGATCATTGCAACTCCACGAGGTGAGATCTTGCATGGAGCCCCAGGCCGAGGGAGATTGACAGTTCTTTTGTGTTTCTTCCATTTGCGAATAATCACACCAAATGTTGTCACCTTCTCACCAAGCTGCTTGGCGATGGTCTTGTAGCCCATTCCAGCCTTGTGTAGGTCTATAATCTTGTCCCTGACATCCTTGGAGAGATCTTTGGTCTTGGCCATGGTGGAGAGTTTGGAATCTGATTGATTGATTGCTTCTGTGGACAGGTGTCTTTTATATAGGTAACAAGCTGCGGTTAGGAGCACTCCCTTTAAGAGTGTGCTCCTAATCTCAGCTCGTTACCTGTATAAAAGACACCTGGGAGCCAGAAATCTTTCTGATTGAGAGGGGGTCAAATACTTATTTCCCTAATTAAAATGCAAATCAATTTATAACATTTTTGATATGCGTTTTTCTGGATATTTTTGTTATTATTCTGTCTCTCACTGTTCAAATAAACCTACCATTAAAATTATAGACTGATCCTTTCTTTGTCAGTGGGCAAACGTACAAAATCAGCAGGGGATCAAATACTTTTTCCCCCCACTGTACAGTGTGTGCAAATGAGGTAAGATAAGGGAGGTAAGGCAATAAATAGGCCGTAGTGGCGAAATAATTACAATTTAGCAATTAAACACTGGAGTGATAGATGTGCAAGTAGAGATACTGGGGTGCAAAGGAGCAAAAAAATAAATAACAGTATGGGGATGAGGTAGTTGGATGGGCTATTTACAGATGGGCTATGGACAGGTGCAGTGATCTGTGAGCTGCTCCGACAGCTGGTGCTTGAATTTAGTGAGGGAGATATGGGTCTCCAGCTTCAGTGATTTTTGCAATTAGTTCCAGTCATTGGCAGCAGAGAACTGGAAGGAAAGGCGGCCAAAGGAGGAATTGGATTTGGGGGTGACCAGTGAAATATAGCTGCTGGAGCGCGTGCTATGGGTGGGTGCTGCTATGGTGACCAGTGAGCTGAGATAAGGCGGGGCTTTACCTAGCAAAGACTTACAGATGACCTGGAGCCAGTGGGTTTGGCGACAAATATGAAGCGAGGGCAAGCCAATGAGAGCATACAGGTCGCAGTGGTCGGTAGTATATGGTGACAAAACGGATGGCACTGTGATAGACTGCATCCAGTTTGCTGAGTAGAGTGTTGGGGGCTATTTTGTAAATGACATCGCCGAAGTCGAGGATCGGCAGGATAGTAAGTTTTACGAGGGTATATTTGGCAGCATGAGTGAAGGATCCTTTGTTGGCCACGGAAGGAGAGTTGTATGGCATTGAAGCTTGTCTGGAGGTTAGTTAACACAGTGTCCAAAGAAGGGCCAGAGGTATACAGAATGGTGTCGTCTGCATAGAGGTGGATCAGAGAATCACCAGTAGCAAGAGTGACATCATTGATGTATATAGAGAAAAGAGTTGGCCCGAGAATTGAACCCTGTGGCACCCCCATAGAGTCTGCCAGAGGTCCGGACAACAGGCCCTCCAATTTGACACACTGAACTCTGTCTGAGAAGTAGTTGGTGAACTAGGCGAGGTAGTCATTTGAGAAACCAAGGCTGTTGAGTCTTCCGATAAGAATGTGGTGATTGACAGAGACGAAAGCCTTGGCCAGATTGATGAATACAGCTGCACAGTGTTGTTTCTTATCGATGGCGGTTATGATATCGTTTAGGACCTTGAGCGTGGCTGAGGTGCACCCATGACCAGCTCTGAAACCAGATTGCATAGCGGAGAAGGTACAGTGGGATTCGAAATGGTCGGTGATCTGTTTATTAACTTGGCTTCCAAAGACCTTAGAAATGCAGGGTAGGATAGATATAGGTCTGTAGCAGTTTGGGTCTAGAGTGTCTCCCCCTTTGAAGAGGGGGATGACCGCAGCAGCTTTCCAATCTTTGGGAATCTCAGACGATACAAAAGAGAGGTTGAACAGGCTAGTAATAGGGGTTGCAACAATTTTGGCAGATAATTTTAGAAAGAGAGGGTCCAGATTGTCTAGCCCGGCTGATTTGTAGGGGTCCAGATTTTGCAGCTCTTTCAGAACATCAGCTATCCGGATTTGGGTGAAGGAGAAATGGGGTAGGCTTGGGCAAGTTCAGTGGGGGTGCAGGGCTGTTGACCGGGGTAGGGGTGGCCAGGTGGAAAGCATGGCCAGCCGTAGAAAAATGCTTCTTGAAATTCTCAATTATAGTGGATTTATCGGTGGTGACAGTGTTTCCTAGCCTCAGTGCAGTGGGCAGCTGGGATGAGGTGCTCATATTCTCCATGGACTTTAGTGTCCCAGATCTTTTTGGAGTTTGTGCTGCAGGATGCACATTTCTGTTTGAAAAGCTAGCCTTTGCTTTCCTAACTGCCTGTGTATATTGGTTCCTAACTTCCCCCAAAAGTTGCATATCGCTGGGGCTATTTGATGCTAATGCCGTACGCCACAGGAGGTTTTTGTGCTGGTCAAGGGCTGTCAGGTCTGGAGTGAACCACGGGCTATATCTGTTCCTGGTTCTACATTTTTTGAATGGGGCATGCTTATTTAAGATTGTGAGGAGGGGCCTCCCGGGTGGCGCAGTGGTCTTAGGCACTGCATTGCAGTGATAGCTGTGCCACCAGAAACTCTGGGTTTGAGCCCAGGCTCTGTCGCAGCCGGCCGCGACCGGGAGGCCCACGGGGTGGTGCACAATTGGCCCAGCGTCGTCCGGGTTAGGGAGGGTTTGGCCGGCAGGGATATCCTTGTCTCATCGCGCACTAGCGACTCCTGTGGCGGGCCGGGCGCAGTGCACGCTGACCAGGTCGCTAGGTGTACGGTGTTTCCTCCGACACATTGGTGCGGCTGGCTTCCGGGTTGGATGCGCACTGTGTTAAGATGCAGTGCAGCTTGGTTGGGATGTGTTTCGGAGGACGCATGGTTCTCGACCTTCGCCTCTCCCGAGTCCGTATGGGAGTTGCAGCGATGAGACAAGACAGTAACTACTAACAATTGGATACCACGAAAAAGGGGGGTAAAAAATAAATAAATAAAAGAAAGAAAAAGATTGTGAGGAAAGCACTTTTAAAGAATAACCAGGCATCTTCTACTGACGGAATGAGGTCAATATCCTTCCAGGATACCCGGGCCAGGTCAATTAGAAAGGCCTGCTCGCTGAAGTGTTTTAGGGAGTGTTTGACAGTGATGAGGGGTGGTCGTTTGACCGCAGACCCATTTCGGACACAAGCAATGAGGCAGTGATCGCTGAGATCCTGGTTGAAGACAGCAGAGGTGTATTTGGAGGGCAGATTGGTTAGGATGATACCTGTGTTTACGGATTTTGGGGTTGTACCTGGTAGGTTCCTTGATAATTTGTGTGAGATTGAGGGCATCAAGCTTAGATTGTAGGATTGTGTTAAGCATGTCCCAGTTTAGGTCACCTAAAAGCACGAGCTCTGAAGATAGATGGGGGCGATTAATTCACATATGGTGTCCAGGGCACAGCTGGGGGCTGAAGGTGGTCTATAGCAAGCGGCAACAGTGAGAGACTTGTTTCTGGAAAGGTGGATTTTTAAAAGTAGAAGCTCGAATTGTTTGGGTACAGACCTGGATAGTAAGACAGAACTCTGCAGGCTATCTCTGCAGTAGATTGCAACACGGCCCCCTTTGGCAGTTCTATCTTGTCGGAAAATGTTATAGTTAGCCAGGATTCAGACACGGCTAGATCATCCAGGTTGGCAGAGTGTGCTAAAGCAGTGAATAAAACAAACTTAGGGAGGAGGCTTCTGATGTTAACATGCATGATACCAAGGCTTTTACGGTTACAGAAGTTAACAAATGAGAGGGCCTGGGGAATGGGAGTGGAGCTAGGCACTGCAGGGCCTGGATTAACCTCTACATCACCAGAGGAGCAGTGGAGTAGGATTAGGGTACGGCTAAGAGCTATAAGAACTGGTGGTCTAGTGCGTTCAGAACAGAGAGTAAAAGGAGCAGATTTCTGGGCGCGGTATAATAGATTCAATGCATAATGTACAAACAAAGGTATGGTAGGATGTGAATACAGTTGAGGTAAACCTAGGCATTGAGTGACGATGAGAGAGGTGTTGTCCCTAGAGACATCAATTTAACCAGGTGAGGTCACCGCATGTGTGGGAGGTGGGACAAGAGGGTTAGCTGAGGCATATTGAGCAGGGCTGGAGGCTCTACAGTGAAATAAGACAATAATCACTAACCAAAACAGCAATGTACAAGGCATATTGACATTAGGGAGAGGCATGTGTAGCCGAGTGATCATAGGGTCCAATGAGTAGCTGGACGGGCTGGAGACACGGCGATTCAGACAGCTAGCGGGCCGGGGCTAGCAGGCTAGCAGAAGGGCCTTAGAGGGACGTCGCAACGGAAGAAGTCTGTTGTTGTAGCCCCCTCATGCGGTTACATTGGCAGACCAGTCGTGATGGATCAGCAGGGGTCCGTGTGGTAAAAGGGTCCAGGCTAATTGGTCCGGTATGCTCTAGACGACAGTCCGGTATGCTCTAGATGGCTAGCAGGATAGCAGATGACATTCAGGGGACGTCGCGACGAAGGAGCCTGTTGAAAAAACCCCTCGGGCGGATTACGTCGGTAGTCAAAATAGGTATTGTAGCCCAAGGAGTGGCTGATGGACCACTTCAGCTAGCCGGGAGATGGGCCTAGCATAGGCTAGCTCCAGGCTAATTGGTGCGTGCTTCGGGACAGGGACGTTAGCCAGGAGAAGCCAATCGGATAGCAGCTAGCTAGCAGCGATGATCCAGGTGACGAGGTTCAGAGCTTGCGGTAGGAATCCGGTGATATTGAGAAAAAGGAGTCCGATAAGCTCTGGGTTGAAACACACTGGCTAAAGGTTAGCTGATGACCGCTAGCAGTGGCTAGCTGTACAATAAAACTGTGTAAATAAACGTAGAAAACCAATTCCAAAATAAAACAAAGCAACTAGGAACGTAACGTTGCTTCTCGATGAGTCAATCATCACAGAACTGTCTTTGATGCTGCAGTCTCAACTTAAAATTCCTTATGGTCTGTGAGGCCCTTGAAAGCTTTTGTTAAATTAGCATCACTTACCCAGAGTCCCGCAAACACATAGGCTACCTTCATTTGTATAGTAAACACCACACAATTCAACTTGTATTTTACATTGTCTCGTCTTCTTATCTTGGCTAAACACCTTGCTCTAACAAGAATCTCTCTGCCTCCACGTTGTCCTTGAAAATAATTTTCTTTCCCTTCCAAGTAAAGAGCAGGGTTGCTGGGATTGCCAGATGTTCTTCTTGTGTAGTGATTTATTCGCTGTTGCAAACTTCTTTCTCTTCATTGCCAGGTCCTTGGACAGGTCCGGGAAAAAAGACAGCCAGCGGCCTTCCCACCTTCTCCCGGGCTGTAGATCTTAGGAAGCGGATGAGAACTGTTCTCGGGGGCCCAGGCATGGTTAAACTGTGATTGGTTCGTTCAATTTCTAATTCGTGACTGTCGTCAAATCCAAATCCTTCTGCAATGATTTTCTGTACACACGAGATTAGTCCATCACCAGCCTCACTTCCCTCTTTCAGATTAACCAATCTCACCGTGTTTCTCCTACCTCTGTTCTCAAGTTCTTCGCCACGATTCCTCAATATGTCCAGCTTTTTCTCGTGATTCTCATTACCCTTCTCCAGACGTGAGATGGCATCCTCCACTGTCAAAATCCATCCCACTGCCCCATCCATCCTTTCTTGTATCGTATCAACTTTTTCCGTTAGCTCGGTAGTTATTGTTTTTATCGTGGAGACATCGGATGCAACATCCAACAAAATCGTGTTCATCTTTCCCATTTCGTCAAATAGGTCCTCCAGATTTGCCGATTTGTCTGGGTTTACGTGTTTATCCATGTCTTGGTTGGGGGATTCGGGAGGACTTGCTGTTTGTTTGCTAGTCGATGTGGCCTTCTGTGAATACCGCATTAGGCTTGAATAGGTTTTTAGCGTGTGTTGACATTCCAATAACACCACTTTAGCGAGATGTTTCAAAATGTCAATCAAATCAAATTTTATTTGTCACATGTGCTGACTTGCTGACTACAACAGGTACAACAACCTTACTGTGAAATGCTTACTTACAAGCCTTTAACCAACAATGCAGTTCAAAAAATATTTTAAATATTTAATAAATGGAAAAAATAAAAATAAATGGAAAAAATAAATGAAATTAAAATGACATAACATTAACGAGACTATATACAATGGGTATGTGCGGGGATACAGGTTAGTCGAAGTCATTTGTAAAGTGACTATGCATAGATAATAAACAGCGAGTACCAGCAGTGTTAAAACAAAGGGGGGGGTGTCAATGTAAATAGTCCGGGTGGCCATTTTGATTAATTGTTCAGCAGTCTTATGACTTGGGGGTAGAAGCTGTAAATAGTAAATAGGTCCTGGATGTCAGGAAGCTTGGCTACAGTGATGTACTGGGCCGTACGCACTACCCTCTGTGGTGTTTTACGGTCAGATGCCGAGCAGTTGCCATACCAGGCGGTGATGCAACTGGCCAGGATGCTCTCGATGGTGCAGCTGTAGTCATTTTTGAGGATCTGGTGTACCATGCCAAATCTTTTCAGTCTCCTGCGGGAGAAAAGGTGTTGTCGGGCCCTCTTCACAACTGTTTTGGTGTGTTTGGGCCATGATAGTTTGTTGGACACCAAGGAATTCGCAACTCTCGACCCACTCGATGTTAATTGGGACCTGTTCGGCCCTCCTTTCCCTATAGTCCACAATCAGCTTCTTTGTCTCGCTCACATTGAATGAGAGGTTGTTGTCCTATAATCACACTGCCAGATCTCTGACCTCCTCCCTTTAGGCTGTCTCACCATTGTCCGTGATCAGGCCTACCACTGTTGTGTCGTCAGCAAACTTAATGATGGTGTTGGAGTCGTGCTTGGCCCTTGTGGGTGAACAGCCAGTGAAATTGCAGGGCGCCAAATTCAAACAACAGAAATCTCATAATTAAAATTCCTCAAACATACAAGTATTATACACCATTTTAAAGATACACTTCTTGTTAATCCAACCACAGTGTCCGATTTCAAAAAGGCTTTACGGCTAAAGCACACCATGCGATTATGTTAGGACAGCGCCTAGCCACAAAAACCATACAGCCATTTTCCAACCAAGGAGAGGTGTCACAAAAGTCAGAAATAATGTTAAAATGAATCACTTACCTTTGATGATCTTCATCTGATGGCACTCCCAGGTCTTCATGTTAGACAATAAATGTTCGTTTTGTTCGATAAAGTTCATCTTTATGTCCAAATACCTCCCTTTTGTTTGCGCGTTTAGTCCAGTAATCCAAATGCACAAAGCACGGGCACAAAGCTAGACGAAAAGCCTAAAAACTTCCATTAGAGTTCGTAGAAACATGTCAAACGACGTTTCTAATTAATCCTTAGGGTGTTTTTATCATAAATATTCAATAATGTTTCAACCGGACAATACTGTTTTCATTAGAAAGGAAAGGGAATTGAACTCGCGCTCACGGCCACGTGCGTGACTAAACTAAAGGCTTTCACCTGGGCCATCTGCTTAGATCTGCTTAGAGTGCTCTTATTCACTCCCCTTTCACAATAGAAGCCTGAAACAACTTCTAAAGACGGTTGACATCTAGTGGAAGCCTTAGGAAGTGCAATCTGACCCCACAGACACTGGATATTCGATAGGCATTCACTTGAAAACTACAAACTTCAGAATTCCCACTTCCTGGTTGGATTTTTCTCAGGTTTTTGCCTGCCATATGCGTTCTGTTATACTCACAGACATTATTTTAACAGTTTTGGAAACTTTTTTGTGTTTTCTATCCAAATCTACTAATTATATGCATATTCTAGCTTCTGGGCCTGAGTAACAGGCAGTTTACTTCGGGCACGCTTTTCATCCAAACTTCCCAATGCTGCCCCCCTAAAGAGTTAAAGGTCTTGCTCACATCGGCTATGGCGAGCGTGATCATACAGTCATCCGGAACAGCTGGTGCTCTTATACATGCTTCAGTGTTGCTGGCCTCGAAGCGAGCATAAAATACATTTTGCTCATCTGGTAGGCTCGCGTCACTGGGCAGCTCGCGCCTATGTTTCCCTTTGTAGTCCGTAGTATTTTTATTTTGTAAGCCCTGCCACATCTGACGAGCGTCAGAGCCGGTGTAGTAGGATTCAATCTTAGTCCTGTATTGATGCATTGCCTGTTTGATGGTTCGTCTGAGGGCATAGCAGGATTTCTTATAAGCATCTGGATTTGTGTCCCACTCCTTGAAAGTGGCAGCTCTAGCCCTTTAGCTCGGTGCGGATGTTGCCTGTAATCCATGGCTTCTGGTTGGGAAATGTACGTACAAGTCACTGTGGGGATGACGTTGGTGACCAAGCTGGTGACCAACTCAGTCACCAGCTTCATCAATAAGTGGCCAGATGGTGCCCTGGGCCCCTTGGTGCCCTCCACTGCCACCCCCAGCCTTGTCTGCTATTCTCTGCTACCCAGCCCCATCTCTACCCCAACCCAGCCCGGTCTGCTCTGCTCTCCAGCCCTACCCCAGCCGTGTCTGCTCTGCTCCCCAGCCCCACCCTGGACAGCCAGGCAGAGAAAGGGAGAGCAGCCATAGGGGAGCTGCTGCTACTGTAGCACAGAAATGTAATCTGCTTTATATGGTGATGACCCATCCATTCTACAAGCCCATTGAACACGGTTTTGTTCCCAGAAAACATTTATCTGTGCAATTGAGCTGGCTGTTACCAGTGGGAGGTGACCTAGTTTGGATTAAACAATCGTTCACCTCCCCCCCCCCGCCCCCGTTCCCCGTCTAAATTTTTTATGTGCCTATGGTGACACCCATGATGTAGCCACTACGGTGAATGTGAGGTACCCCACTCCGAGAAGGCCTACCAGGGCACCAGAGCTGGAGTAGGGAGTAAGCTGGACTAAGTTGTGGAGGTGTACTGCACTTCCTACTTTCATTCCCAGGATGATGGCTCTCTCTCGCTCAGTCATTTCATTGCTCCTCTCTACCTTTCCTGCAGTATCTCTTTCTCAATCTTTCTTTCCTGCTGTGGAGGTGTCTCTCAGTATTCTGCAGAGCAAGGCAGAGTGTATATTGAGAAGGAGCCTCTCTGCCCGTCTCAAACTGGAGGGATTTAAATTGTATATTTACTCCTGAAAGAAGATGGAGCCTTTTATAGGTCATCCCGCCGATTCCGATCGAAACGGACTCAAGTAATTTGGGGTAAAATGGTGTTTGATTGGGCTTTCAGAATGGAGTGGGAGAGAGGGAGGGTGGTGCACACACATGATGGTGAGAGGTCTGGATATGGAGGAGAGGGAGTAAGGGAGGGATGGTTAGAGGAAAATCATTGGTTGTGTAAACACACCATTGAGACCCATTAAAACCACGTAGAATGTATGTGTTGCCACCATAGGGTCATGCACTTCTCATGAAGGATATTTAAAACTTTTTTTATGAAAAAAAGAAACAACAAAAATATTGTTAGATTTTTTGGCCATATCGCCCAGCGAGGGGGGGGGGGGGGTACTCTGGGGCTGGAGCTGAGGGGGCTACTCTGGAGCTGAGGGGGCTACTCTGGGGCTGGAGCTGGGGGGGCTACTCTGGGGCTGGGGCTGGGGGGGCTACTCTGGGGCTGGAGCTGAGGGGGCTACTCTGGGGCTGGAGCTGGGGGGGCTACTCTGGGGCTGGAGCTGGGGGGGCTACTCTGGGGCTGGAGCTGGGGGGGGCTACTCTGGGGCTGGAGCTGGGGGGGCTACTCTGGGGCTGGAGCTGAGGGGGCTACTCTGGGGCTGGAGCTGGGGGGGCTACTCTGGGGCTGGAGCTGGGGGGGCTACTCTGGGGCTGGAGCTGGGGCGGCTACTCTGGGGCTGGAGCTGGGGGGCTACTCTGGGGCTGGAGCTGGGGGGGCTACTCTGGGGCTGGAGCTGGGGGGGCTACTCTGGGGCTGGAGCTGGGGCGGCTACTCTGGGGCTGGAGCTGAGGGGGCTACTCTGGGGCTGGAGCTGGGGGGGCTACTCTGGAGCTGAGGGGGCTACTCTGGGGCTGGAGCTAAAGCTGGAGCTGAACAGTAATGAGCCTTTGTTGCTTCTAGATATGATTCAGGGAAAATTAATGGCCGGGGTGAATCACTTGAATGCACATTATCCCTTGATTTACCCATGAGTTTGAACTTTAATTGGTCTTTTTTTTTGGTGTTGAAGTCGTCGCTATTTTCTTAATTACATGCACCCTCTCGCAATAACCTCTCACAGTGGTAAAATATCTGTGGTAAAATATCTCAAAGCAATCATTTTCAAATGCCCCTGACCTCCTTTCTTTTGTAGTCTTATACAAGCCCATCAAATCCACCTTGAAGCACTATTTCATATGCTCTTCGACTCATCTTTGAAACGCAGACAGGGTCATTTTCTCAGGAGAAATGTAATTTATTTCCCTTGTTAAATCCATCAAAAATGGTCTTATAAAACAATTCTCTCTCTCTTTCTCTCTCTCTCTCTCTGGAATCAGAGCTTTGCTGGAAAATGTTGTTAATCATAGATATGTGAATTACAGGGCACTCAAGATATGCTTGTAGTGATTTATGAATATGTTTGACATCCACATCAGCATAGTTGACACAATTAATTTCAGCATATTGTTAGATGTTCAGTTACAGGCATTCTGCCTCGTCGCCGCTCCAAAGCTGACTACATAATGAAGTGATAATGTAGGTCTTAGAACTCGACAGTAAGTCTGGGATAGTCCTTATACTCTCTAACACTGCTTTTGGGTGTTGAAGCAGCAGTAGCTTCCTGAGTTTTCTCTTTTGTAACCTTAATCCTGTACATGTGCCTATTAAACAATCTGAATCTAATCCCATGTCTCCCACTCTGGATGATTCAGCTGATGAAGTGTGTCCTCTCTGTTGTCCACATTCTTATTCTACCTGATTTGTCTCTGTGTGGTCATAATTACTAAACTGAAGGCAAGAGGGGATTGACTACAGTGTTGTTTTTTTTGTCCAAGGACTTGCGATGCTGAAGGATGATTTTGCTTCTGTAGGGACTATGTTTGTGGAGAGGAAGTCAAAGGAAAACAAGGGTCTTCTACAGAATATGTAGAGCGGGAGATGAACTTGGTAAATTGATGCCTCTTCTATAAGTGAGAACTCAGAGAGATGCAACCCTAATTAATTGGACAAAAATAAAAATATATCCATATTGAATATAATTGCCTTAGAGGAAATGAAATTGGTTACTATCTACAGTTGAAGTTGGAAGTTTACATGCACTAAGGTTGCAGTTATTAAAACTCGTTTTTCAACCATTCCACAGATTTCTTGTTAACAAACTATAGTTTTGGCAAGTCGGTTAGGACATCTACTTTGTGCATGACACAAGTAATTTTTCCAACAATTGTTTACAGCCAGATTATTTCACTTACAATTCACTGTATCATAATTCCAGTGGGTCAGAAGTTTACATACACTAAGTTGTCTGTGCCTTTAAACAGCTTGGAAAATTCCAGAAAATGATGTCATGGCTTTAGAAGTTTCTGATAGGCTAATTGACATAATTTGAGTCAATTGGAGGTGTACCTGTGGGTGTATTTCAAGACCGACCTTCAAACTCAGTGCCTATTTGCTTGACATCATGGGAAAATCAAAAGAAATCAGCCAAGACCTCAGAAAAATGTTTGTATACCTCCACAAGTCTGGTTAATCCTTGGGAGCAATTTCCAAACGCCTGAAGGTACCACGTTCATCTGTACAAACAATAGTACGCAAGTATAAACACCATGGGACCATGCAGCCGTCATACTGCTCAGGAAGGAGACGTGTTCTGTCTCCTAGAGATGAATGTACTTTGGTGCAAAAAATGGAAATCAATCCCAGAACAACAGCAAAGGACCTTGTGAAGATGCTGGAGGAAACAGGTACAAAAATATCTATATCCACAGTAAAATGAGTTCTATATCGACATAACCTGAAAGGTCGCTCAGCAAGGAAGAAGCCACTGCTCCAAAACCGCCATAAAAAAGCCAGACTACGGTTTGCAACTGCACATGGGGACAAAGATCGTACTTTTTGAGAAATGTCCTCTGGTCTGATGTAACAAAAATAGAACTCTTTGGCCATAATGACCATTGTTATGTTTGGAGGAGAAAGGGGGAGTCTTGCAAGCCGAAGAACACCATCCCAACCGTGAAGCACGGTGGTGGCAGCATCATGTTGTGGGGATGCTTTGCTGCAGGAGGGACTGGTGCACTGCACAAAATAGATGGCATCATGAGGGAGGAAAATGATGTGCATATATTGAAGCAACATCTCAAGACATCAGTCAGGAAGTTAAAGCTTGGTCGCAATTGGGTCTTCCAAATGGACAATGACCCCAAGCATACTTCCAAAGTTGTGGCAAAATGGCTTAAGGACAACAAAGTCAAGGTATTGGAGTGGACATCACAAAGCCCTGTGCGAGCGTGTGTAAGCAAGGAGGCCTACAAACCTGACTCAGTTACATCAACTCTGTCAGGAGGAATGGGCCAAAATTCACCCAACTTATTGTGGGAAGCTTGTTGAAGGCTACCTGAAACGTTTGACCCAAGTTAAACAATTTAAAGGCAATGCTACCAAATACTAATTGAGTGTATGTAAACGTCTGACCCACTGGGAATGTGATGAATGAAATAGAAGATGAAATAAATCATTCGCTCAACTATTATTCTGACATTTCACATTCTTAAAATAAAGTGGTGATCCTGACTGACCTAAAACATTGAATTTTTACTTGGATTAAATGTCAGGAATTGTGAAAATCTGAGTTTAAATGTATTTGGCTAAGGTGTATGTAAACTTCCGACTTCAACTGTAAATTAAAATGTCTGCATCTCTGTGTATTTAGTGCAATGAAACCATGCATAAATGTGCACCTATGGAATACGCTGTTTTCTGGTCATGTCATAGCTAGGTTTTGATATAGAGATGATTTATGTTTGACTGCTGCCAGTAAATGGGTGTACGTGTGTTATGGTGTTCCATCATATGCTATAGTTTGAACTAGTGATGCACGGATAATACATTTTTGGCAGATACCGATATCCAATATTTTCATTGCCAAAAAAAAACAATACGATAACCGATATTCACAATTTTAGTGGCCTTTTAAGCATTCTAGTACAGTTAAATAGTTAACACACACACATGGACACAGTGGTCTAAGGCACTGCATCTCAGTGCAAGAGGCGTCACTACAGTCCCTGGTTTGAATCCACAACCGTCTGTGATTGGGAGTCCCATAGTGTGGCGCACAATTTGCCCAGTGTCATCCGGGCCGTCATTGTAAATAAGAATTTGTTCTTAACTGTCTTGCCTAGTTAAATAAAGGTCTCACACACACCACACTGACCAAAAAGTTATTTTGTTGGCATTTACGTATGTCTCCATTACCAGTAAAAACATAATCAAAACTTATTTCTTTCACTTACTTTCTGTGCTGTTTTGTTGTTCATTTGTTCAGTCGTTTCATTCTCAACCAGGATTTCTGTGAAACACCGTTTGGGTCTTTGCGTGGCAAAGAAGATACACGTCAAAAAACACAGCATCTGTTTCAGTAGCTATAGTTAGCTAGCTAACTATATAGCTAGGTGTCATCATCTTAAATAACCCTAATTTTATAAGACAGTTCTTATTTGATTAATGGTGGTCGGACCCATCTATGTGAAGCTAGCCACAATAAGGATTAGCCACAATAGTGGACTTTGCGGTTAGCCTTCAAAATAAAAATGTGGCATAATTCTACTATTTGTATTCATTTGCATTACTGTCAATTACATATTTTTATTTTGAAGGCAAACCGCAAAATCCCCTATTGTGCCTAATCCTTATTGTGGCTAGCTTCACAACACATACCCCGGTGTAGTCGAGCCTCACTGTCCAGATGAAGCAAGCTGGCTGCTTATAATGTCATCTTTGGGCAACAGGGTTAAGCTGCTGACTAGCTATTTATTTTGATGAACTGAAGTTCAATTTCAATAGGCGAACAACAAGTGGCAACCTAGCTAATACTTACTCACAAGGATTCCTAAATCATTGCTAAGAATAATGAAAATTACTGCAGGTTCTACTGGTCATTGTTTTTAGGCTGGTTGTATTTGGTGCTAGCTAGGTACCAAGCTAAAGCTAGCTACCCAAGAAGTTGCAGTCGAACCAATGATGCTTTATTACAACGCGGAATTGTAAACACATTGTTCGTGACCGGTGTTTGCTTGTTTGCAGACTTGTTTGTACAGCTTTGACAGTGCTACTGTATCTTTTTTGACACACAAAGACCCAAACGGCGTCTCATAGTATGTATGTTGTGAAGGTAATAGCAGTGACGCTGTTACTGTGTAACTCCGGTAGGGCAACATCTGAAAAATAGTGCACTTGGTAGTGTGTACCGGTGCTCGACCAGTGGGCGAAAGCCAACATCACCCACGACAGAGAACGGTTGATTGTCAAGGGCAATGAATTCCATTCACTTGGCTTAAATGGATTTCGCCTTTGTGTTGTCTCGCTGAAATTTTGGTACTCTTTCAAATGACTGCTCGACTTGTTGACTGCTCGATTCACACAGCAGACATTGTGGGCTAGTTTAGGAATGCTGTGTTGCACTTATTATGCAACATTTTACGTGGCGTCATTACGTCATGTACCAACATTATATAGGTATGCACGTCAGCTTTGCATCGGTTTTGCACATCGTTTTGCACATCGTTAAACTATACAATGGCCGATACCGATGTTGGCACTTTTAGCTAATATGATCCGATTCCGATATGTTAACCGATATATACATTTACATTTTAGTCATTTAGCAGACGCTCTTATCCAGAGCGACTTACAGTAGTGAATGCATACATTTCATACAATTTCATACATTTTTTTTTTTTTCTGTGCTGGCCCCCCGTGGGAATCGAACCCACAACCCTGGCGTTGCAAACACCATGCTCTACCAACTGAGCTACAGGGAAGGCTATATCATGCATCCGTAGTATGCACTTCTCAATTTGCTCTTTAAAGTGAATACTGTGTACGTTTAGGTCCCTTAAACTCAACCCTGGACCCTTTTTCATTGTTCCCATCAGGGACTGATTTAGACCTGGGACACCAGGTGTCTGCAATTAATTATTAGGTAGAACGGAAAACTAGCAGGCTCCAGACCTCGTAGGGTAAGTGTTGATTACCCCTGGTTTAGGTGTTCAGAGTGTAACTCTCAGGGCCTGTGTAGGCCTACCTGTGCATTTGCAGATTTAAGCCAATGTGACTTGAAATCCCATCATCAGCTGCTGCTAATGGCCTAGCAGTACAGCATGATCAGCACAGCAGTTTATGTACACTAAAGCCCTTTGACGCTCAGCTGGATAATGAAAGCTAACAAACATTACATTGCCCTCCCAGACTCTCATCTCTACTTCTCCTAGTGTTATGAATCTGGCTCCACACAGAAATGCTCACAGCCTACAGCTGTAATTAAAGGTGTCTGGGAGAAAATTGGAAAATAAACTCTCCACAATAGGCTTCTGTAGCTGCAGAGAGGAAGAAAGAGAGGCTTGGAGCAGTTGGATATCTCTGTTCCATCAGATAATGTTGTTATCTCAGAATTACCCACCAACACAGCCTTGGCAGAACCCGTGAAGAGTTGAGAAACTCTACATTACACATCAATTGATAGTAAACCAAATGTGGGAGTGGTGAGACTGCTTTGCATTTCAGCACAGAGAGATGAGTATTTGATGTTTAGGGTTTTTGGTCATATTTAACATGCGTGGGATTAACAGAGCAAGTATAGTCAATTATATCAACACCTTCAGTAGTGTGTCTCATAAGCAGCACCTCTGAATATTTACTAAGTTGAAAGACTCAGGTCAAGTCACTTTTGTGGCTTGTCCTTAGTGTCTCAATTTTTTAATATCAACTTGTCTGTGGCACTGAAAGTGTTGCATGCTAATTCCCTCCTGCTGAAATGATCAGTCCAGGCTCCAGGGGTAGCAGTGGATCTAATTGGTTTCCCTGAGTTGACTGTGCGTCTGTCTGGTTTACCTCTTCATGTTTGTATCATATTATTGTGTACCTCGTTTCTTTGGCCTTTTCCTCTATAAGGACGCACACACTTCCTATTATTTCCCAGTCATTCCTAATGAGATTTTAAATGAACTGAGTCAACGGAACGAATATTAATGTATATCGACTGGCTCGAGTGTATGCAGTGGTGACCCGTCATTCCGGGCAGGTGTTTTGAGCCCCACATTTCTACCAGAAATGTAAAATAAAAACACTTTTTTTGTGGTGGTTGCCTGTTTTGCATGTTATTTTGGCATTAATACACATATCAGTGTCACATATCAGCTTGCAAACAATATAAAAAATCATTGAGTTAATAAAGCTGCATACAAACATGGTCTTTTCTTTCTTGACTAAGGCAGCTCCAAAATGCAGGTGCTTCAGTTGTTCTCTAGTTGCGTCATGATTGGGTAATGTTCTCTAGTTGTGCTGTGATTGGCTGTGTTCTGTTACTCTACGTCACCGTCAAATCTAAGGGTAGTCCTCGAAAATTCAAGCCCCTTGGGTGCTGCCATAGAGTTACATTAGAAGTGCCCATCCAAGAAGGCTCAAGGTCATTGGCAACAGATCAAATGACGTCAAATCACTTTATAAGTACAGTAGCTTTGATTGGACTGATCATGTCAACATCATACTTTCAAAATCTTAGCTAGCAAGCTAGCAGTCATCATCATGACTCAAGTCGACAATCTACCGGCAAATGCTTTTTAACCTTTGTCATTATGAAAATAAATAATGAAGAGAAATTATAGGTAAAACTTATCGGTGCTCATTGGCCAGTGGACAAGTTGGAAATCGCAAATTCAACAATGAATGGTTTGGAAGGAGTTAGTGGCTAACTGCAAACATGGCAAAGCAATCACTAGCCTGCTATTCAGTAGTGTGGCTGTGTGGTCCCAAGTAGGGTTTAAGGGTCTCTTTTCCAAGCTTAAAATGATAAACATTCAACATTGGCCATGCCGTCAATCCAGCATGATTTCTGCTACACTCAAAAAACTGTTAACTGCAAACTGGGAAATCTGACTTCAGTGAGTTCAAGACAACTGCGAACTCGGGGGACAAAATTAGCTCCAACAGGGAAAATACGTTTTGAACGGTCATCCAACTCTGAATTTTAAGTCGGGAACTTGGGCTTCTTTCTAGAGCTACGACCTGAAGATCACTTACGTCATCATGATTTGACCTTGTTTTTTTCCGAGATCCCAGTTGTCTTGAAAGCACCATAAATCCAGAGAATGCCAGACTTTGATGACAAAGTTTGATGACAAAATTTGCCCTCGAAGGACCGCAGCGCCACCTTCCTGTTCAAGTGAGCACAACACAACAAGGTGAGTGCAGAAATGTCTTGTATGCAGCTGCAGAAATGATGTAATATGCCAGGGAGATATGAATACTGTAGCTAAGAAAGTAATACTAACTTAACTGTATGTTAAGTACCCCGTGTATATAGCCTTATTTATCTTAAAACTGCATTGTTGGTTAAGGGCTTGAAAGTAAGCATTTCACTGTAAGGTCTTACACCTGTTTTATTAGGCACGTGACAAATAACATTTGATTTGATTTTGGTTTGATGTTGTGTAGTAAAATTTTAGTAGCCCGTGTGCCTCACCCTAATCATTTGATATTTTTACCCCTCTTAATTTCGCCTACTGTTCTGACTTGGTGGAGCACATGTAGCATAGAACCTGTTTTTGATAAATGTAATCATCAAATATTGTAAGAACTTCATTGTCTGCTTTTATGCCCCCTTTATTTATTTTACAGTTCTGTCTTGGTGTACAGGGAGAACATTGTACGAATGCTGTTATGTGATAAGCAAAAAAAGTATAGTCAGGCCTCCTGAGTGGCGCAGTGGTCTAAGGCACTGCATCGCAGTGCTAGCTGTGCCACTAGAGATCCTGGTTCAAGTCCAGGCTCTGTTGCAGCCGGCCGCGACCGGGAGACCCATGGGCCGGCGCACAATTGGCCCAGCATCATCTGGGTTAGGGGAAGGTTTGGCTGGCGGGGATGTTCTTGTCCCATCGCACGCTAGCGACTCCTGTGGTGGTCGCCAGGTGTACAGTGTTTCCTCTGACACGTTGGTGCGGCTGGCTTCCAGGTTAAGCAAGCAGAGGGTCAAGAAGTAGTGCGGCTTGGCTGGGTTGTGTTTTGGAGGACGCACGGCTCTCGACCTTTGCCTCTCCCGAGTCCGTACGGCGTTGCAGCGATGGGAAAAGACTGTAACTACCAATTTGGATACCACATAATTGGGGAGAAAAGGGGGTATACAAAAAATAAGTCTAGTCAATGATATCAACACCGCCTCTTCATGTGTGTCTCATAAGCAGTACCTCTGAATATTTACTAAGATGAAACACTCAGATCAGGTTGGTGCTTGTCCTTTTTTAATATCATAACTTGTCTGTGGCACTGAAAGTGTTGCATGCTAATTCCCTCCTGCTGAAATGATCAGTCCAGGCTCCAGGGGTAGCAGTGGATCTAATTGGTTTCCCTGAGCTGACTGCATCTGTCTGGTTTACCTCTTCATGTTTGTATCATATTATTGTGTACCTCGTTTCTTTGGCCTTTTCCTCTATAAGGACGCACACACTTCCTATTATTTCCCAGTCATTCCTAATGAGATTTTAAATGAACTGAGTCAACGGAACAAGTATTAATGTATATCGACTGGATTGCGTGTAAGCCTGTTTTTTGGTCCTTTACTACAGCTTTATACTGGATACTGGATATGCAGATATTGCGTTGGAGCTGCTTTACATTTGTGCATGTCTCTTCCAGTGTGTGTGTGTGTGTGTGTGTGTGTGTGTGTGTGTGTGTGCCCATGCGTGTTCTCACTGGTGCCTGTGTGTAGGTGTAGAGGGAGCAGTGAAGGGGCTGATTTGTGCACTGTGGTCTGTCTAGGGGGGAGAGGGGTGTGTGTGTGTGTGTGTGTGTGTGTGTGTGTTTAGACTTGATTGACAGCTCTTTCTTAATCCCTTTCATCTCCAGCCAGGACTGACAGGTCCCACTACTGTATTTCACCACATACACAATCAAAGACTCCACAGGTGGCCTGAGAGGTGGTGTGTGTTCAGGCTTGGGCCAAAACAAGGGAATAGAGTGTTATAGCCAATAGTAGAGCACCATATGGGAATAAAGGAGGATGTCATTGGCCAGAAGTAGTACATTTTATGGAGAATGGGGGTTCATTTGAGACAGCACTGTACAGTAAGCCCCGTGAGGAAGCTCAGTGTCCTGAACCACCTGTTGAAGAAGGAGAGAAAGCCAGGCTAAGTGTCACAATGGCTGATGGTATAAGGGCACAAGGCGAGACCCAGATGCAGACACAGGAGGCAGATGGTTAGAGTCTTTATGGTTTAATTACAATCCAAAAGGAGTAGGCAAGAAAATGGTCATGGACAGGCAAAAGGTCAAAACCAGATTCTGAGTCCAAGAGGTAAAGTGTGGCAGACAGGCTCGAGGTCAGGGCAGGCAGGTGGGTACGGAGTCCAGAACAAACAGGCAATGGTCAAAACCGGGAAGACTAGAGAAAGCAAATAGAAAACAGGAGCACGGGAAAACATGCTGGTTGACTTGAAAACATACAAGATGTACTGGCACAGAGAGACAGGAAACACTGGGATAAATAAGCGACACCTGGAGAAGGTGAAGCAATCACAAGAACAGGTGAAACAGATCAGGGTGTGACAGATGGAGGGTGTTTGGAAATCCTGTCCTAATATAAATCAGACTGGAAGACCTGGATGTGCCTCACACAGCTGGAGAGGCTAGGTTGTAATGAGTTCAGAAGGTGGCAACTCTGTGGGAGACAGTGGGATGGAGAGATGGGTCTGTGGTTGATATGGACACCTGTTGATCTGCTGTTGTAGCTAGGGCCATGAGTTTTTACCAGACCATGTCACCTGACCATGGAAGCCTAAATACACAGGCATAAGGAAGAATACACACTTTCAAATATTTGAAATGAAAGACCAGAACCTTCTGTTCACTGGCCATGCGGTTACAGTGCATTCGGAAAGTATTCAGACCCCTTGACTTTTTCCACATTTTGTTACGTTTTTGCCTTTTACTAAAATGTATTAAATAAAAAATGTTCCTTATCAATATACACACAATACCCCATAATGACAAAGCGAAAACAGGTTTTTAGCATCTTTGGGCTAGGGGGCAGTATTTTGACGTCTGGATGACAAGCATGCCCAAAGTAAACTGCCTGTTACTCAGGCCCAAAAGCTAGGATATGCATTTAATTGGTAGATTTGGATAGAAAACACTCTAAAGTTTCTAAAACTGTTAAAATAATGTATGTGAGTATAACAGAACTGATATGGCAGGTGAAAACCCGAGGACAAACCATCCAGAGAAAACACATTTTCAGCCCACCATTGATTCCTATGACTGTCATTTTTAATATGAAGGGAAAACCTCCCAGATTGCAGTTCCTAGGGCTTCCACTATATGTCAACAGTCTTTAGAAAGAGTTTCAGGCTTGTCTTTGGAAAAATGAGCTAGAATTTGTAGTTTTTCTAAGTGGCTCCCATTTTGGATGTTGTGTTTATTACGCGTTCTGGTGAATGTGTGTACTTTGTTGACGCTAGCGTCCCACTGATCCGCAAGAAGTTAAATGTTAGGGTACATTCACCGCTAGGTTCACTTCTCCCTAAGGCCAAATCCATATGGGATTCCCGCTGGAGGCGGGACTGATTGACTGATTTGATCTATTTTAATGATAAATCAAACCTGTATAGGCTATTTAGGAATTCTACTTTAAATTAACCTGAACCTTGTCGATGTAGGTTAATGTGAAAAGTTTAAATTGTCACATTGTAGAAACCCAATCAATTTGGATATTATTTAAAAGATCCACTTGAAAAGTAAATCTGGCAATTTCACTTGTTAGTTTAATTGAATGAAACATTGATATCCAGTCAATTGCGGTTGGCTGGATATCTTAACATGATCCACGTTTGGGTGACACCTAATTCTTTTTCATGAAATGTACTGGCAATTCTTCAACACCAGTGATCGCAGAAAGCTGAAATCAAACGGAAGTACAAAGGGCGGGACGTCCATCATGCAAGGCGGAGGAATTTCAGCGTGACACAGGAAAAAGAAAATACTGTTTCCCTTTGTTAGCTTAGCATCTCGTGCAAGCTTATCCTACTTTGTACAGAAATCTCAGTTCCAAGCACAAAATAAGGTCCCCTCCACCATGGAAAGGGGGGTTTACTGGTGACGTCTCACATTAACCCATTCGGCATACTTTGCTAGCATTATGTTGACCGGAGCGTCATGGTACATAAATACAGATACGCCTGTGGTCTACCCACACTGGCTTAGCGCGGTAGGCAGACAGAACTTCGGCTCGGTCAACGAAGAGATCTATCTAATTTCTAACCTTACTGGCTCTAAGCCCTTGCTCTAGAAATTAATATTGACCGACAGAAATCATACCGTTTGGCCTAACGGACTAAATCTGGAATTTACAACTCATTGCTCTGACTATCGACACATGACCGGAGGCACTCTCTGTAGCCTGTTCAAATGGAAACACACACACAACCAATTTGTATACAAAGCAGTCTGTTTCTACAATTCTGTTTGCACAATTGATATATATATATATATATATGTATATGTGTGTAATTCAACAGCAAAGTCCAATTCTATCTTAGATTCCTCACACGGGGCACCATAATATGTTGTGTCTTTGGCATCATTAAAGTGAAGACTGTTATTTTATCAAAACAATTCTTTCACATTAAAGGTTTTACATCATATTACATCATTTCACAAATAGTTTCATCTTTACTCATTCGTTTTATACAAGAATTAGATGCAAACCCCATAATTGAAAAATATTCAGAGATATAGTCATGTGTGTTTCCTGTCCTCTCTGAGGTCACCAAATGAAACACACTCGTCATACGCATCCCTTAAATACCTTATTTACATAAGTATTCAGACTCTTTGCTATTAGACTCGAAATTGAGCTCAGGTGCATCCTGTTTCCATTGTTCATCCTTGAGATGTTTCTACAACTTGATTGGAGGCCACCTGTGGTACATTCAATTGATTGGACATGATTTGGAAAGGCACAAACCTGTCTATATAAGGTCCTACAGTTGACAGTGCATGTCAGAGAAAAACTAAGCCATGAGGTTGAAGGAATTGTCCGTAGAGCGCCGAGACAGGATTGTGTCGAGGCACAGATCTGGGGAAGGGTACCAACATTTTTTTGCAGCATTGACGGTCCCCAAGAACACACTGGCCTCCATCATTCTTAAATTGAAAAAACATTTTAATGGAAGAACTGAGAAATCGGGGGAGAAGGGCCTTGGTAAGGAAGGTGACCAAGAACCTGATGGTCACTCCAGAGCTCCAGAGTATCTCTGTGGAGATGGGAGAACCTTCCAGAAGGACTACCATCTTTGCAGCACTCCACCAATCAGGCCTTTATGATAGAGTGGCCAGACGGAAGCCACTCCTCAGTCAAATGCACATGACAGCCCGCTTGGTATTTGACAAAAGGCACCTAAAAGACTCTGACCATGAGAAACAAGATTCTCTGGTCTGATGAAACCAAGATGGAACTCTTTGGCCTGAATGCCAAGTGTCACGTCTGGAGGAAACCTGGCACCATCCCCACGGTGAATCATGGTGGTGGCAGCATGTGGGGAAGTTTTTCAGCGGCAGGGACTGGGAGACTAGTCAGGATTGAGGGAAAGATGAACGGAGTAAAGTACAGAGAAATCCTTGATGAAAACCTGCTCCAGAGCGCTCAGGACCTCAGACTGGGTCAAAGGTTCACCTTCCAACAGGACAATGACCCTAAGCACAGAGCCAAGACAACACAGGAGTGGCTTCAGAACATGTCTCTGAATGTCCTTGAGTGGCCCAGCTTGAACTCGATCGCGCATCTCTGGAGAGACCTGAAAATAACTGTGCAGTGACGCTCCCCATCCAACCTGACAGAGCTTGAGAGGATCTGCAGAGAAGAATGGGAGAAACACTCCAAATATAGGTGTGCCAAGCTTGTAGCGTGTCGTAGAATTACAACATTATGTTAATCACATTACTTTTATATTAGAATGTATTCCTGTATGAGTACATTCACACTGTATGTTTTTCTGAGGGGAGCCTCTGAGGTTTAACGCTGAAAGTAGTTTTACGATGGCTTGGTGATAACCTGAAGACTGCATTCCATTCTATGCTTAGTGTCTGTGTGCCTGTCTGCCGGTGCCAGGCAGAACCTCTCCCACATGGCAGATGAATACTGGACTCCATTATTCTGAGGGAAGGGCCTAGTATCCTATGTTACATTATTATTTCTGTATAAACAAGCAGTAAATGAACTAGAAACAGATATTTGGTGTCATTTAAATCTTGATGTCTGTTGAATGAGAGGACACTGTACCTTTTCTGTATAATTTCTACATATGTTCTTCGTCACAAGGACTCTGGAAGACTATAAAGAGTTGTAACCTAACTCTGTTTATTTGGGCTTTAACTTTCCATCATTGGGTGAACGTTAACGCTCCATTACTGCAGTAATTATTAATAAAGTTTGCTAGTTTTGAAGAAATCTAAAAGTCTCTCCTTTGATTAGAATAATTACCACGACAAGCGTCATACCCAAGAAGATTCGAGGCTGTAATCGCTGCCAAAGGTGCTTCAACAAAGTACTGAGTAAAGGGTCTGAATACTTATGTAAATGTGATATTTTTTAATGTTTTTATGAATTTGTTAACACTTCTAAAAACCTGTTTTTGATATTGTCATTATGTTTTGTGTGGATTGAAGTAAGAAAACTATTTAATGCGTTTTTGAATAAGGCTGTAACGTAACAAAATGTGGAAAAAGTCAAGGGGTCTGAATACTTTCCGAATGCACTCTATGTGAATGTACTGTAGCTGTGTTCCAATGCCCTTTCCAGTCTGTGGTTTAGTACCTGTGCTGTAATGCCAGTGTGTAGTAACACTGTCTTCTTTCCTGCCTCTCCTCTCCAGGGAACTTCTGGTAACTCTGGCTCTGGGCCAGGTCCTGTCTCTGCTCGTCTGTGGCATCGGACTGACCAGCAAGTACCTGGCTCATGAATACCACGCCAACACGCCTGTGTTCCAGAGCTTTCTCAACTACATCCTGCTGTTCCTAGTCTACACCACCACGCTCGCTGTCAGGCAAGGTACGACACTGGACACTAGAGGTCGACCGATTCTGATTTTTCAGGTTATTGGAGGACCAAAAAAAGCCGATACTGATTAATCTGCCGTTTTTTTTTATGTATTTGTAATAATGACAATTACAACAATACTGAATGAACACTTATTTTAACTTAATATAAAACATCAATAAAATCAATTTAGCCTCAAATAAATAATGAAACATGTTCAATTTGGCTTAAATAATTCAAAAACAAAGTGTTGGAGAAGAAAGTAAAAGTGCAATATGTGCCATGTAAAATAGCTAACATTTAAGTTCCTTGCTCAGAACATGAGAACATATGAAAGCTGGTGGTTCCTTTTAACATGAGTCTTCAATATTCCCAGGTAAGAAGTTTTAGGTTGTAGTTATTATAGAAATTATAGGACTATTTCTCTCTATACGATTTGTATTTCATATACCTTTGACTATTGGATGTTCTTATAGGCACTTTAGTATTGCCAGTGTAACAGTATAGCTTCCGTCCCTCTTCTCGCTCCTACCTGGGCTCGAACCAGGAACACATCGACAACAGCCACCCTCGAAGCAGCGTTACCCATGCAGAGCAAGGGAAACAACTACTCCAAGTCTCAGAGCGAGTGATGTTTGAAACGCTATTAGCACGCACCCCACTAACTAGCTAGCCATTTCACATCGGTTACACCAGCCTAATCTTGGGAGTTGATAGGCTTGAAGTCATAAACAGCACAATGCTTGAAGCATTGCGAAGAGCTGCTGGCAAACGCACGAAAGTGCTGTTTGAATGAATGCTTACGAGCGTGCTGCTGCCAAACATCGCTAGGTCAGACTGCTCTATCAAATATCAAATCATAGACTTAATTATAACATAACACACAGAAATACAAGCCTTTGGTCATTAAAATGGTTGAATCCGGAAACTATCATTTCAAAAACAAAACGTTTATTCTTTCAGTGAAATACGGAACCGTTACGTATTTTATCTAACGGGTGGCGTCGATAAGTCTAAATATTGCTGTTACATTGCACAACCTTCAATGTTATGACATAATTATGTACAATTTTGGCAAATTAATTACGGCCTTTGTTAGGAATAAATGGACTTCACACTGTTCGCAATGAGCCAGGTGGCCCAAACTGCTGCATATACCCTGACTGCTTGCATGGAACGCAAGAGAAGTGACACAATTTCCCTAGTTATAAGAAATTCATGTTAGCAGGCAATATTAACTAAATATGCAGGTTTAAAAATATATACTTGTGTATTGATTTTAAAGAAATGCATTGATGTTTATGGTTAGGTACATTGGTGCAACGACAGTGCTTTTTTTGCAAATGCGCTTCTTAAATCATCACCCGTTTGTCGTTGTAGGCTGTGATTCAATGACAAATTAACAGGCAACGCATTGATTATATGCAACGCAGGACACGCTAGATAAACTAGTAATATCATCAACCATGTGTAGTTAACTAGTGATTATGTTAAGATTGATTGTTTTTTATAAGATAAGTTTAATGCTAGCTAGCAACTTACCTTGGCTTCTTGCTGCCCTTGTGTAACAGGTAGTCAGCCTGCCACGCAGGCTCCTCATGGAGTGCAATGTAAGGCAGGTGGTTAGAGCATTGGACTAGTAAGCGGAAGGTTGCAAAAACGAATCCCCGAGCTGACAAGGTAAAAATCTGTCGTTCTGCCCCTGAACAAGGCGGTTAACCCACCGTTCCTAGGCCGTCATTTAAAATAAGAATGTGTTCTTAACTGACTTGCCTAGTTAAATAAAAATAAATAAATAAAAAAATCGGCAAATCGGTGTCCATAAATACCGATTAACGATTGTTATGAAAACTTGAAATCGGCCCTAATTAATTGGCCTTTCAGATTAATCGGTCGACCTCTACTGGACACGCATGCAGTCATGCAGGCACACACAGACACAATATTTTATTATGTTCCCCTATTCTTCCTGGGGTCCAAACAGGAAACAAAACACAAATAATAATATACATAACACTACAAAATATAATGCAAAATACAATACAAAATATAAAAAAATGTCTGTCATTTCACAGTACCCAGCAAGGTGTTCTTTTATCAGTTTTTTAAAACTGATTTTATTGCTAGCTTGAGTTACCTGGGGTGGCAGAGAGTTCCATGTAGTCATGGCTCTATTTAATACTGTGCGTTTCCAAGCCTCTGTTCTGGACCTGGGGACTGTGACAAGACCTCTGGCTGCAAGTCTTGTGTGGTACCGATGAGTGTCTGAACTTGAACAGACAGTTTGATACTTTTAACCTATCAACACCTCGGACAAAGACCAGTCAGTCTCTCCTCAACTTTGAGCCAGGAGAGATTGACACGCATACCACTGACATTCGCCCTCCATGTAAATCTAAGTGCAATACGTGCTGCTCTGTTCTGGTCAAACTTTAATCTTCCTACAGTTGAAGTCGGAAGTTTACTTACACCTTACGCCAAATACATTTAAACTCAGTTTTTCACAATTCCTGACATTTAATCCTAGTAAAAATTCCCTGTTTTAGGTCAGTTAGGATCACTACTTTATTTTAAGAATGTGAAATGTCATAATAATAGTAGAGAGTGATTTATTTCAGCTTTTATTTCTTTCATCACATTCCCAGTGGGTCAGAAGTTTACATACACTCAATTAGTATTTGGTAGCGTTGCCTTTAAATTGTTTAGCTTGGGTCAAACGTTTCAGGTAGCCTTCCACAAGCTTCCCACAATAAGTTGGGTGAATTTTGGCCCATTCCTCCGGACAGAGCTGGTGTAACTGAGTCAGGTTTGTAGGCCTCCTTGTTCGCACACGCTTTTTCAGTTCTGCCCACAAATTGTCTATAGGATTGAGGTCAGGGCTTTGTGATGGCCACTCCAATACCTTGACTTTGTTGTCCTTAAGCCATTTTGCCACAACTTTGGAAGTATGCTTGGGGTCATTGTCTATTTGGAAGACCCATTTGCGACCAAGCTTTAACTTCCTGACTGATGTCTTGAGATGTTGCTTCAATTTATCCACATAATTTTCATTCCTCATGATGCCATCTATTTTGAAGTGCACCAGTCCCTCCTGCAGCAAAGCACCCCCACAACATGATGCTGCCACCCCCGTGCTTCACGGTTGGGATGGTGTTCTTCGGCTTGCAAGCATCCCCCTTTTTCCTCTAAACATAACGATGGTCATTATGGCCAAACAGTTCTATTTTTGTTTCATCAGACCAGAGGACATTTCTCCAAAAAGTACGATCTTTGTCCCCATGTGCAGTTGCAAACCGTAGTCTGGCTTTTTTACGGCAGTTTTGGAGCAGTGGCTTCTTCCTTGCTGAGCGACCTTTCAGGTTATGTCAGTGTAGGATTCGTTTTACTGTGGATATAGATACTTTTGTACCCGTTTCCTCCAGCATCTTCACAAGGTCCTTTGTTGTTGTTCTGGGATTGATTTCCATTTTTCACACCAAAGTACATTCATCTCTTGGAGACAGAACACATCTTCTTCCTGAGCAGAATGACAGCGGTGTGGTCCCATGGTGTTTATACTTGCGTACTATTGTTTGTACAGATGAACGTGGTACCTTCAGGCATTTGGAAACTTAGTGTATGTAAATTTCTGACCCACTAGAATTGTGATACAGTGAAATAATCTGTCTGTAAACAATTGTTGGAAAAATTACTTTGTGTCATGCACAAAGTAGATGTCCTAATCGACTTGCCAAAACTATAGTTTGTCAACGAGATTTATGGAGTGGTTGAAAACGACTTTTAATGACTAGAACCTAAGTGCATGTAAACTTCCGACTTCAACTGTATGTCCTTCTTTACCATACATGACCACACAAGTGGGCAGTAGTCCAGGTGCGACAAAAGGGCCTGTAGGACCTGTCTGGTTGATTTACAGTGCCTTCTGAAAGTATTCACACGCCTTGACTTTGTTACAGCCTGAATTTAACATGGATTAAATGTCGTTTTTTGTCACTGGCCTACACACAATACGCTATATTGTTAAAGTGGAATTATGTTTTTCGAAATGTATACAAATTAATAAAAAATGAAAAGCTGAAGTGTCTTGAGTCAAAAAGTATTCAACCCCTTTGTTAAGGCAAGCCTAAATAAGTTCAGGAGTAGAAATGTGCTTAACAATAATGAGTTGCATGGACTCACTCTGTATGCAATAATAGTGTTTAACATGATTTTTGAATGACTACCTCATCTCTGTACCCCACACATACAATTAGCTGAAAGGTCCCTCAGTCAAGCATTGAATTTCAAACAATCACAAAGACCTGGAGGTTTTCCAATGCCTAGCAAAGAAGGACACCCATTGGTAGATGGGAATATAAATAACCGCAGACATTGAATATTCCTTTGAGCATGGTGAAGTTATTAATTACACTTTGCATGGTGTATCAATGCACCCAGTCACTACAAAGATACAGGCGTCCTTCCAAACTGAGGATGGGATCTTCTCAGGGATTTCACCATGAGGCCAATGGTGACTTTAAAACAGTTACAGAATTTAATGACTGTGATAATGGAAAACTGAATAGATCAACAGCATTGTAGGTAGTTACTCCACAAAACTAACCAAATTTACAGAGTGAAAAGAAGGAAGCCTGTACAGAATACAAATATTCCCAAACATGCATCCTTTTTGCATTAAAGCACTAAAGTAAAACTGCAAAAAAATGTAGCAAAGAAATGAACGTTATGCACTCAATACAAAGTTATGTTTGGAGCAAATCCAACACAACACATCACTGAGTACCACTCTTCATATTGCCAAGCATGGTGATGGCTGCATCATGTTATGGGTATGCTTGTCATCAGCAAGGACTAGGGAGTTTTTTGGGATATAAATACATGGAATAGAGCTAAGCACAGGCCAAATCATAGAGGAAAACCAGGTTGTCTGTTTTCCAACAGACACTGGGAGACAAATTCAAATTTCAGCAGGACAACAATAACCTAAAACACTAGGCCAAATATACACTGGAGTTGCTTGCAAATACGACATTGAATGTTCCTGAGTGGCCTAGTTACAGTTTTAACTTAAATCGACTATGGCAAGACTTGAAAATGGCTATCTAGCAATGATCAACAATCAATTTGACAGACCTTGAATATTTTTTTTAAGGATAATGTTTAAATATTGTACAATCCAGTGGTACAAAGCTCCTAGAGACTTACCCAGAAAGACTCACAGAAGTAATCGCTGCCGAAGGTGATTCTAACATGTATTGACTCAGGGGTGAAAACACTTGTGTAAATGAGAATTCTGCATTTCATTCATTTATTTTTGTATTTTATTTGAGCATTTTCCAATTAAGAACATTCAAAACAAAAATAAAAAGATATTAGACAATATAACAGTGACAATAACCTTACAAGACAACAGACGAGTGTAGAAATATAATATATATATATATATATATATATATATATATATACAATAAATGAAAGTAATAATAACAAAAATGATGAGACATTGGATCATATGGTCACCTGCCGTAGGCTACATATTATACATTAAGTGTGAAACATTACGTGAGGATTATTTAGAGATACAATCAATATATGATGTGAGGGGAGATTCTCCATATAGTCAAAAGGTTGCCAAATTCTGTCAAATATCTTTAACTTATTCCTCAAGCAGTAAGGGATTTTTTCCGGTTGGATACAACTTTTAACTTCTGATAGCCACATTGCAACTGGCAGGGGGGAATCCGATTTCCATTTCAAGGCTATACATTTCTTGGCAATCGCTAGCAATATTTCTTTTAGCTTTATAGTATGGCTTTGCCTAAGATTGGAATTAGTAAAGTTACCCTGTAGACAGACCTCCGGGCCTAAAGGGAATGGAACCCCATGAATTGAGGATATGGTATTGCATACCCCCTGCCAGAAACTGTGTAGTTTTGAACACTGCCAAGTGGAACGGAGGAATGTTCCTTCATCTGAGCCACATCTAAAACATCAGGGTTGAACTTGCGCAATCTAGATGGGGTGATGTAGAGCTGATGGAGGAAACTGTATTTCATTTTTAATAAATGTCTAAAACATGTTTACACTTTATCTTTATGGGGTATTGTGTGTGGATGGGTGAGGGGGAAAAAAGTATATTTAATCCATTTTGAATTCAGTCTGTAACACAACAAAATGTGGAATAAGTCAAGGGGTATGAATACTTTCTTTAGGCACTGTAGATGTCAAGAAAGCAGCACTTTATCATGGACAGACTTCTTAGATTTCGATAGAATTTTTATTAACCACATGACAATGCTTTTGAGATACGAAGACATTATTATAAATTAAATTAAAATGTTCCATGAAAATGTGCATTTGAAAACCATAACTGGCACGCAGATCGGTAGAAATTGTAAAATAAATTGGCATTCCACATTAGAAAGGTTGCAGACTCCAATTGTAGCCTATTACCGGCAACATCAGGAAGGTAAAGGCAGAATCTGCGAAAGTCAGCAGGAGTGGGAGGAGGATCTTCGGGGGAGGTTGTTTTTTAGTTTTTTTCTGTTTTGGAATATTTTTTTCATCTGTACAGGATTGCTTTCTCAGTTTTCTCCTATCACAGCCATTAAAGTCATTATTTTACTCCTGAACTTATTTAGGCTTGCCATAACAAAGGGGTTGAATACTTATTGACTCGAGACATTTCAGGTCTACATTTTTTATGTAATTTGTCAAAACATAATTCCACTTTGACATTATGGGGTATTTATTGTGTAGGCCAGTGACAAAATCTCTATTTAATACATTTTAAATTTGGGCTGTAACACAACAAAATGTGGAAAAATTCAAGGGTTGTGAATACTTTCTGAAGGCACTGTTTATTGTAAAAACCCCTGTCCTCTCGGTGCATCTAATCAAGCTAGATGACATAATATATTTGCTATGCTTTATGGGATACGAGCTGGAGATGAATTGGACAGGAAAGGACTTGTATAAACTGGAGACAGTTTGCAGCTGGGTTTGTGTTATCTACTGACTTTCTGGGTGACCTCGTAGAGTGCTCACAGGGAACATTTCAAAACAAAGCAGCAGGTTACTGTGTGGAGTGTGTGTGTGTGTGTGTACACCCATTGAAAGGCTGTCTGAGTGGAACACCTGTGGTGGGTGTCAATGCTTCAGTGCTACTCTCAGCATTGCCTGTTGTGCTTGAGTGGCCATTGTCACACTGTTTATCTGAAGAACTGTAGATTGTAGCCTCCAGATCAAGAAGAGTGGAAAAGTGAGCTGATTGGTTTTAGTCAACAGACTGACAGAGGAAGAGGTTTCCTATGGGGTAGTTTAGATGTACTCTTAGTTTGGAGTTTTTTGCTTTTTGTCCTCATTACCATTTCATGCTGAATTAAGTTATGTTTTCTTCCACCCACATGTCCAGGCTTAAGCAACATAAGCGTTCGCATAGGCCCCCCCCCCTCCATTTTTTAAAAAACTTACTATTGAGAGTTAGAATAGTAGATGGAGCAAGTTCGACATTTGGTTGTGCATCAGCAATGTTTCTCTTATGTCAGTCACTGACAGTCACTCAATTAGCCATATCAGCTAACTATTTTTAGATTGGTAAATTAGTCTAGCCAGCCATCTAAACTTGTAGTACTCATGGCTGAATACTGACCAGTCGCACATGGCACGTGCCCAGGGGCCCTGACCTCCAGGAAGCTCCCATTTGATTTTGTTAGTCACTCTCACTCAGATGTCATTAATATGGCATAGGCCAGGGCAAAATGTGCAGAACTGTAGGAAAATTGTTTTTAAAATGGAAAAACATTCTCCCCACCCCACCTCAACCAAATCTCGCTTAGGGCCTGTCATGCCAAATAATGTCCCCCTCTGCGTCACAATGGGATTCGATTAACTATTAGCGTCCGTTGCTATATCAATGGTGTGATGACCCAATGATTAGAATTTAGATTATTACAGCCTAAATTACGTTATTTTCATCATCACTATGCAAATCACTATTTCACTGTTTTAACAAGTTTTGTTTAGCTAATAAAATGAAAACATTACTTCGAACTACTTTTGGGTACATTGTTGACAATTACAACATGAAATCCATGTCTTTAAATGTTATGTTTTGGGAATTTGATGGATCAATGCAGTGTTACAAGCATTTTGCTGCACCCGCAATAACATCTGCATGTGACCAATACATTTGATTTGAAATGGCAAAGAAAATGTGTAATCTGCTTGACACTTTAAAGTTACTTATCTTACAGAACACAAAGTCAGCTCATTTCCACTCCATTCATACGCAAATCCGTTTGATTCATACACTGGTTTGTCTGGCTGTCATGTTTTTATTTTAACCAGCCCTTCCCTTATCTACACTGAAATAATATCATTTCACTAGTCCTCTATTATGATTCATTTCTTTCTATCTCGCATAGCACATTAATACACCCTTGTGGATGAATATACATGTATCTAGTAGGTCCTAGGACACAACAATGAATAATTTGGAGCAAATAAATACAATCAAAGGATAACGTACAATAATGAACACCTTGTGAAACTGAGAAAAAAAACTGCAATATTTAAGATTTTAATACATAAACCTTAGTTCTTGGTACAGTTGTGTCATTAATTTATTTTCACAGATTTGTTCTACACTCACATGGCAATCAGACTAAAATACTGAATTGTGTTGTGTGGAGTATAGGGCAGGTGGTTGCTGTGTGGGTGGGAGGTTCTGCCTGTCACTTGTTCTCAACGGGAAGCCAGTCTCAGAAAGGGGATTTGAAGATGGACATTGCAGTGTTTATATGTGTATCTCACATTATGTGCCAAGTATGATAGAGCATAAACGTTCTTATTAGATGACAACATGACAACAACAGTAGCTGTAGATGATGTAATGAAAAGTTGGAGGGTGGTTGGTAATGGAGGACATCAGGTGGATCCACGTCTGGGTGTTGGGCAGAACCCCTAGGTCCTGGAGAACAGGAGCAGAGTTAAAGGGAACAGGGTAGAAGACAGACGTAAACAAGCAAACACATGTTTACTGTGAGAAGATTTGATTTGATTAGTGCAGTGTTATAAATGGGAGATATATACTTTTCAACACTTTTGGAAGGTATAGCCTACCTCAAGCTTGTCCACATCCGACCAAGAAGACCAGACAATCAGACTAACCCGAACTCACTGCTTCTGGTGGATGGGATACCTCCTTGGGGGCTCAGACAGTTGATGGTCCTAAAGTCATTGGGAGAGGTAAATTGAAGAGGTACATTTTTATAAGCTCAGCGTAACTACCATTTCTTGCCTTCTCAAATGTCAACCAAAGCTTAACTAACTTTATCTATTGGACTTCACTGAAGTGTAGGGCGTCATAAAATATATCAGTGTTAGGAAAACTAAAACTAGCTTCAGGTTATTTTGTGTGCAAATGCAAATAGTTATGATAATTTTTATATTCACTTTAACAGATGGTGACCTCAGCTAGGAGCGAAAGAGCAGCGAGGTTTCCCAGGTCTTGCCTTCCTTTTGTCCTTCTTCCAAACCAAGTAATTCGCCCGGATGTCGTAGCACTTGGTTCCCTTCTTGATTCTACTCCGGTTGCTCTCCATCGGTTTCTCCTGCGCCTTGTCGATGTTCAGTCTCAACTTGATTGATAACAGGAATAAATGCAATTATAGTTCATATTACAAATACATTTCTTACATATCTCTTGGAGGGCCAGAAAATATATTAACAGCGGACAATCATTTTTACCTGGTCAAAAACCTCCACATCCTTCTCAGTCCGTGCCTGAAGGTGGTCCTCGAAGGTGTTCTGATCTGGTTCCACAACTTCCACCACATCAGGTGGGGTTTCAGTGACCTGAAAGTACGTTATACAAAAATAGCAATAGACAAACGGCAACACTAAGTCAATCACACATTTGAAAGACTACAGTATATGCAATAATTGTATATACAATGGCATTGTTTACCTCAGTCAACAGCTGCGGCTCCTGTCCGTACTCGGTGAAGACCTTCTGCTGTTGTGTGGAAAGAGAATTACCTTCAGGTTGTTCTCCCACCCTTCCTGGTACCAATCAAATGACTTGCCCACGGCAGTCTTGAGGGTCTGGATGGTCCATTCACTAAACCTGGAGGAGGGGGTAGGAAAGCAATATCTATTGACAATGTAAGATATTAAAATGTCGGATTATGTACCATGGAAAAATAATTGTAAAAAAAAAGATTAAACAAACCATTGGTGACAGAATATAACCTAATAACATCCTTACCTTGTTCTAGCGTTCGTGACCTCGTTCACTCAAGATGTCTTCAGGAGAACCGCGGGTTTTGAAGATAGCCACCTCCAAGGCGATGGTGGACTCACCAGTCTTGTCCTTGATGGGTATCATACAAAACTAAAATCTACATTTGGTTCCAAGCACCCTTTTTAAATGGGTTACAGAAGGGAATTTAGAGTTAAGCACGTACTCTTCCTTTACTGACCTTAATGGGTATTGCCTCCACCCACTTGGTAAAGTGATCAGACACCAGCTGTTGCCATTCCTGGATTTAGTGAAGGGTCCGATGAGGTCCACCCCTAACATTTAATGTGTTAGAGAAGATTACTTTATTCTTACCAGTATCTGTCATACAGTATGCAGATTTTCATATTTGTAAGGATACTGACACACACACACACACACACACACACACACACACACACACACACACACACACACACACACACACACACACACACACACTATAATATTGAACTCTGCTGTGGTCAAATAAAGCAACCATTACAAAGCAACTTATCATTTTAAAATGTGAATTGGGACACTTACCGATCATGTGCCATGGTGACACAACTTTGATAGGCTTCGCCACAGTCTTCGTCCTGGCAGGCTAGACAGGGTACTGACCTTTAAGTAAAAAGTGACAAATTGAAACATTGTATGCTCTTTGAGATGACATTGATTGAATTCATAATAATTTCAGATATAATATTATCACGTTTCAGGTATGACCCAGATGCAGACAGTGTCAACGAAACAAAACAGTTTATTTCTAATACAGGGGCAGGCAAATGACAGGTCAAAGGCAGGCAGGGGTAAAGGGTCCAGAACGGCAGGCAGTTTCAGGGTCAGGGCAGGCAGGGGTCAATAATACAGTGAGGTGGGGCAAGGTATAAAATGGCAGGCAGGCAGAAGGGTCAAAAGGAGGGGTCAAAAGGACTAGGATGGAGGAGCAAGAAACAGACAGGCTCAAGGGAACAAACGCTGGTAGGTTTCACAAGCAAAACGAACAGGCAACAGACAAACAGAGAACATAGGTATAAAGAGATTGGCGACACCTGGAGGGGGGTGGAGACAAGCACAAAGACAGGTGAAACAGATCAGGGTGTGACAAATAGAATGTGATTGATAAACTAAAAGTTATTTAACTTGCCCAGGTGTCCACCTCCTTGACAATTCCCTGTCAGAAGAAGTGTAGGTTGATTTTGGCAGTCATGTGCTTCACTCCAAAATGACCAGCATGGATCTTGGTCAGCACGGCCTCCTTCTCAATAGTAGAAATCCCCCTCCTATGTGGCTGGCCATCCTTTCCCTGTAGGTACATATGATTGCCCAACAAGTTGTAAGAGAAGAGTTGTTGAAATACACAAGTCTAAGTTCCTAGGCTGTCACTGTAAATAAGAATTTGTTCTTAACTGACTTGCCTAGTTAAATAAAATACATTTGCACTGCTGTCTTTCTCTCTCTATCTCCATCTCTCTCTCTCTTCCCACCTCTCTCCCACTTTCATCCTTTTTTTTAACTTTCTCCCCCCTCCCATCTCTCTCTCTGTCTAGTGAAGACACCAAGTTAAGGACATTTGGAATTACCATAATTGCTTACACCTATCCATTTGATTGATCAGGTTTAACTTCTAGCTAGATACCTCAATATGACAGACATATAACTCCATCAGTGGAGGCTGCTGAGGGGATGGCTGGAATGGAGTCAATTGAATGGTATCAACCACATGGAAACCACGTGTTTGATACCATTCCATTTACTCCATTCCATATATTATGAGACATCCTCCCCTCAGCAGCCTCCACTGAACTATATGTATAGCTAGCAACATGTACTGTAGATGACCAACTAGCTAGATGAAAAATGGTTGTACAAAGTTAAATCCGTCCAGATATCTAATAGAAGTTAACTGCTTAACGTTACCCTGAATTGTGAATTTCTCTGAATGTTGCGCCTCTTGTTGAGATCAGGGGTGCCTTCATAGTACTTCCCCTGGTTGGAAAGTGTGCGAGCATTGCAAAATAAATTTAGAAATCTATGCTATTTAATTATTGCACCCACACTGCTCGCGCGCGTCAACGAGCATCTGCGTTGCCAAGGGCTAAAATAGAAGTCCTTTCTATTTGTGACGCAGATCGCGCTGAAAGTCCTGCCTCTCCCATCTCCTCATTGGTTTATAGAAGCAGGTACCCACGTGCCAACTCAATGTTTATATCCCAGGACAAATGAACTAGCAACAGCAAGCTAGCTAAATATGACAAATTAGCTAACAAGTGCAAGCTAACTAGCTAAATTGCCATTAATGCTTTTTGACTTGTCCCCAAATTAATGTAATTGGTTCAGAGTTTGTTATGACATTTTAACCTGCGTGTCGTGATCGTGTTTGGTGTAGGGGGACAAAATAAATGTATGCAAGATGGCACACGCTCGCAGCCGGTTTGGGTTCCGTGAAAGACGTTGAGTCGCAAGCTAGCGCGAGGACGCAGTCTTTGAAAGGAGGGAGTAGTGTAACAACCCTGGGTTTATAAGCGCAGATGCTTTTGCGGCACAGTCGATAGCACGCTGGACTAAAAGGTCAATGGTTCGAGACCTGCTCCCTGCCTGTTTCATTACATTGGTTTCAGAAGTGATCGGACCTTGCATCTATGACAGTGCGTGTTCTTGGCCGGTGAGCGCGTTCCTATAACAGGCTGACTACACTGCTCACGTCGCGTGCGCGAGTGTTGCAAAATAAATGTAGAAATCTATATTATTCAATTATTGCACCCACACTGCTCGCGCGTGCCAAGAGTGTGCAAAGCTGTCATCAAGGCAAGGATGGCTACTTTGAAGAATCTAAAATATATTTTGAACACTTTTTTTGGTTAATGCATGATTCCATATGTGTTATTTCATAGTTTTGATGTCTTCACTACTATTCTACAATGTAGAAAATATTAAAGAAAAACCCCTTGAATGAGTAGGTGTGTCCAAACTTTTTACTGGTACTGTATGCAGTTGTCTATAACGACACAAGGCGAGATGCAGACGCAGGAGGCAGATGGTTTGAGCTCTGGTATTTTTACAATCCAAGGGATAGACAAAAGGCAGGTCGGGGACAGGCAAGCGTTCATAGCCAGGGCAGAGTCCAAAACAGTACAGGGCCGCAGGCAGGCTCAAGGTCAGGGGCAGGCAGACTGGTCAGGCAGGCAGGCTCAGAGTCAGCACAAGCAAGGGTCAAAACCAGGTGGATGAGAAAATGAGAGACTGGGGAAAAACAGGAGCTGAGACAAAAACGCTGGTTGACTTGGCAAACAAGACGAACTGGCACAGACAGACAGAAAACACAGAGGATAAGTGGGGGGGGACAAGGACAGATGAAACAGATCAGGGTGTGACATTGTCAGTAGTTATAATATACCTAATTATAAATATACAAGCATATTATTTCCGAGCAAGCTGTTCACTGTTAGACAGCGTGGCTACTTTTCCAAGAGGCACCTCTGCCAAATTGGTCCCGTTCTTTGTTGTGTAAGTCCATAGACAGAGTCTGGCTGTAATAGGGAGCAGCGGTAAGCATGACCATGCACTGAATGAATAGTGATGGTTGAGTGCCTTACTGGAAGGGAGACTACAACAGGAGCAGCTGCCTACCCCTGCTCTGCAGCCAACAGCCCAACAGTTCTGTTGTCTCACTCACTTGTAATTAAAGTTATTAGAGTAACAGATCAGTAATATGAATAAATTAATAACCCTCTCATAACCAACAATGTTTTTTGATCAAGCCACCAGTTTATTCTGAGCTGCGCTGAAAAACAAAACATCGACAACAAACGTATCGCCTAACCAACAGTGCTTAAACTGCAACCACTTATTTGCTTTGACCTCATAGTGCTTTTACACCCCACCGTCCCACTGGTTTGTTTGGGATTAACAGAATTCACTACACTAGTCCACAGGTTTCCTCCTAACCTTTGGCTCTGACCACCACCTACTGTAAGGGTAAGCAGCAGCAGCGCCTCTACTCTATTATTCCTGACTTGTGAAATGAATTGGTGCTCAGCTCCTCTCCGCCGGCAGCTAGGTAGCTTTTCACTGTCCTTCATCCCTGCTCCCAATAAGGCTTCCTGACCCCCTCATCCCCACTCAAATTCGATTTACGCTGTGGCCTAGTTGAATTGGGGTCAGCAGGAAGGCCGAGCTGGCACTCCCCCAAGGCTTCTCTCTCTCTTTCTTCGCCTCTCTCTCCTCCCCCCACTCTCTCAATTGCATCACTTATCACAGGAAGTGAGGCGAGGTGATTATTCATATTAATACGCTGAGCTGGTTATTAATTAATGCTGATGGTTGATAGCAGGTTTTTCTCAGGCTGCACCATCAGTGGTGGCTGCCTCTCCCTCTTTAATTTTACAGCAATTACCCAGCACTGAACCCCACTGATTGGGAAGGATATTAAATACACACAGACAGAGCTAGCTCTAATGTGCCAAAGAATGCGTTTAGCATTTTATTAACTCGAGTAACTGATGACGATCTAGAGCAGAAGGTTTTTTTTAAATGTCATCCAATGTCAAATTGATTTTACAATGAGATTTTGTTGTAGAGATGTTTTGTGCTCATTGTAGATGAAAACAGAACAGGTCTTGGCGAGCACAGTAAGTAACCGAATTGACATTTTTTAGATTTTTATTTCACCTTTATTTAACCAGGTAGGCTAGTTGAGAACAATTTCTCATTTGCAACTGCAACCTGGCCAAGATAAAGCAAAGCAGTTTGACATGTACAACAACACAGAGTTACACATGGAATAAACAGACATACAGTCAATAATACAGTAGAAAAAGTCAACAGTGGGGGGAAAAAAGTATTTGATCCCCTGCTGATTTTGTACGTTTGCCCACTTACAAAGAAATGATCAGTCTATCATTTTAATGGTAGGTTTATTTGAACAGTGAGAGACAGAATAACAACAACAAAAATCCAGAAAAATGCATGTCATAAATGTTATAAAATGATGTGCATTTTAATGAGGGAAATGAGTATTTGACCCCTCTGCAAAACATGACTTAGTACTTGGTGGCAAAACCCTTGTTGGCAATCAGAGGTCAGACGTTTCTTGTAGTTGGCCACCAGGTTTGCACTCATCTCAGGAGGGATTTTGTCCCACTCCTCTTTGCAGATCTTCTCCAAGTCATTAAGGTTTCGAGGCTGACGTTTGGCAACTCGAACCTTCAGCTCCCTCCACAGATTTTCTATGGGATTAAGGTCTGGAGACTGGCTAGGCCACTCCAGGACCTTAATGTGCTTCTTCTTGAGCCATTCCTTTGTTGCCTTGGCCGTGTGTTTTGGGTCATTGTCATGCTGGAATACCCATCCACGACCCATTTTCAATGCCCTGGCTGAGGGAAGGAGGTTCTCACCCAAGATTTGACGGTACATGGCCCCGTCCATTGTCCCTTTGATGCGGTGAAGTTGTCCTGTCCCCTTAGCAGAAAAACACCCCCAAAGCATAATGTTTCCACCTCCATGTTTGACGGTGGAGATGGTGTTCTTGGGGTCATAGGCAGCATTCCTCCTCCTCCAAACACGTCAAGTTGAGTTGATGTAAAAGAGCTCCATTTTGGTCTCATCTGACCACAACACTTTCACCAGTTGTCCTCTGAATCATTCAGATGTTCATTTTAATGAGGGAAATAAGTATTTGACCCCCTCTCAATCAGAAAGATTTCTGGCTCACAGGTGTCTTTTTTACAGGTAACAAGCTGCGGTTAGGAGCACTCCCTTTAAGAGTGTGCTCCTAATCTCAGCTCGTTACCTGTATAAAAGACACCTGGGAGCCAGAAATCTTTCTGATTGAGAGGGGGTCAAATACTTATTTCCCTCATTAAAATGCAAATCAATTTATAACATTTTTAACATGCGTTTTTATGGATATTTTTGTTGTTATTCTGTCTCTCACTGTTCAAATAAACCTACCATTAAAATTATAGACTGATCCATTCTTTATCAGTGGGCAAACGTACAAAATCAGCCGGGGATCAAATAATTTTTTCCCCCACTGTATATACAGTATGTGCAAATGAGGTAGGATAAAGTTGGCAAGGCAATAAATAGGCCATGGTGGCGAAGGAATTACAATATAGCAATTAAACACTGGAATGGTAAATGTGCAGAAGATGAATGTGCAAGTAGAGATACTGGGGTACAACGGAGCAAGATAAATAAATAAATACAGTATGGGGATGAGGTAGTTGGATGGGCTATTTACAGATGGGCTATGTACAGGTGCAGTGATCTGTGAGCTGCTCTGACAGCTGGTGCTTAAAGCTAGTGAGGGAGATATGAGTCTCCAGCTCCAGTGATTTTTGCAGTTCGCTCCAGTCATTGGCAGCAGAGAACTGGAAGGAAAGGCGGCCAAAGGAAGAATTGGCTTTGGGGGTGACCAGTGAGATATACCTGCTGGAGCACGTGCTATGGGAGGGTGCTGCAATGGTGACCAGTGAGCTGAGATAAGGCGGGGCTTTACCTAGCAGAGACTTGTAGATGACCTGGAGCCAGTGGGTTTGGCGACGAGTATGAAGCGAGGGCCAGCCAACGAGAGCGTACAAGTCGCAGTGGTCGGTAGTATATGGGGCTTTGGTGACAAAACGGATGGCGCTGTGATAGACTGCATCCAATTTGTTGAGTAGAGTGTTGGAGGCTATTTTGTAAATGACATCGCCAAAGTCGAGGATCGGTAGGATGGTCAGTTTTACGAGGGTATGTTTGGCAGCATGAGTGAAGGATGCTGTGTTGCGAAATAGGAAGCTGATTCTAGATGTAATTTTGGATTGGAGATGTTAATGTGAGTCTGGAAGGAGAGTTTACAGTCTAGCCAGACACCTAGATATTTGTAGTTGTCTACATATTCTAAGTCAGAACCGTCCAGAGTAGTGATGCTGGACGGGCGGGCAGGTGCGAGCAGCGATCAGTTGAAGAGCATGCATTTAGCTTTACTTGCATTGAAGAGCAGTTGGAGGCCACGGAAGGAGAGTTGTATGGCATTGAAGCTCGTCTGGAGGTTAGTTGTCCAAAGAAGGGCCAGAGGTATACAGAATGGTGTAGTCTGCGTAGAGGTAGATCAGAGAATCACCAGCAGCAAGAGCGACATCATTGATGTATACAGAGAAGAGAGTCGGCCCGAGAATTGAACCCTGTGGCACCCCCAGAGACTGCCAGAGGTTCGGACAACAGGCCCTCCGATTTGACACACTGAACTCTATCAGAGAAGTAGTTGGTGAACCAGGCAAGGCAATCATTTGAGAAACCAAGGCTGTTGAGTCTGCTGACAAGAATGTGGGAATTGACAGAGTCGAATGCCTTGGCCAGGTCCATGAATACAGCTGCACAGTAATGTCTCTTATCGATGGCGGTTATGATATTGTTTAGGACCTTGAGCATGGCTGAGGTGCACCCATGACCAGCTCTGAAACCAGATTGCATTGCGGAGAAGGTACGGTGGGATTCGAAATGGTTGGTAATCTGTTTGTTAACTTGGCGTTTGAAGACCTTAGAAAGGCAGGGTAGGATAGATATAGGTCTGTAGCAGTTTGGGTCTAGAGTGTCTCCCCCTTTGAAGAGGGGGATGACCGCGGCAGCTTTCCAATCTTTGGGAATCTCAGATGATACAAAAGAGAGGTTGAACAGGCTAGTAATAGGGGTTGCAACAATTCCGGCAGATCATTTTAGAAAGAGAGGGTCCAGATTGTCTAGCCCGGCTGATTTATAGGGGTCCAGATTTTGCAGCTCTTTCAGAACATCAGCTATGCGGATTTGGGTGAAGGAGAAATGGGGGAGGCTTGGGTGAGTTGCTGTGGGGGGTGGAGGGCTGTTGACCAGGGTAAGGGATGCCAGGTGGAAAGCATGGCCAGCCGTAGAAAAATGCTTATTGAAATTCTCATATCTAGTGGATTTATCGGTGGTGACAGTGTTTCCTAGCCTCATTGCAGTCGGCAGCTGGGAGGAGGTGCTCTTATTCTCCATGGACTTTACAGTGTCCCAGAACTTTTTTGAGTTTGTGCTACAGGATGCAAATTTCTGCTTGAAAAAACTAGCCTTAGCTTTCCTAACTGCCTGTGTATATTGGTTCCTAACTTCCCTGAAAAGTTGCATATCACGGGGTCTATTCGATGCTAATGCAGAACACCACAGGATGTTTTTATGCTGGTCAAGGGCAGTCAGGTCTGGAGAGAACCAAAGGCTATATCTGTTCCAGGTCCTACATTTTTTGAATGGGGATGCTTATTTAAGATGGTGAGGAAGGCACTTTTAAAGAATAACCAGGCATCCTCTACTGACGGGATGGGGTCAGTATCCTTCCAGGATACCCGGGCCAGGATGATTGGAAAGGCCTGCTCGCTGAAGTGTTTTAGGGAGCGTTTGACAGTGATGAGGGGTGGTTGTTTGACCACAGACCCATTACGAATGCAGGCAATGAGTCGGTGATCGCTGAGATCTTGGTTGAAAACAGCAGAGGTGTATTTGGAGGACAAGTTGGTTTGGATGATATCTTTGAGGGTGCCCTTGTTTACAGATTTGGGGTTGTACCTGGTGGGTTCATTGATAATTTGTGTGAGATTGAGGTCATCAAGCTTAGATTATAGGATGGCCGGGGTGTTAAGCATGCCCCAGTTTAGGTCACCTAGCAGCACGAGCTCTGAAGATAGATGGGGGGAATTCAATTCACATATGGTGTCCAGGCCACAGCTGGGGGCAGAAGGTGGTCTATAGCAAGCGGCAATGGTGAGAGACTTGTTTCTGGAAAGGTGGATTTTTTAAAGTAGAAGCTTGAATTGTTTGGGTACAGACCTGGATAGTAAGACAGAACTCTGCAGGCTATCTCTGCAGTAGATTGCAACTTCATTTAACTAGTCAAGTCAGTTAAGAACAAATTGTTATTTTCAATGATGGCCTAGGAATAGTGGGTTAACTGCCTTGTTCAGGGGTAGAACAACAGATTTGTACCTTGTCAGCTCGGTGATTTGAACTTGCAACCTTTCAGTTACTAGTCCAACGCTCTAACCACTACGGCGACCAGACATGGCGATTCAGACAGCTAGCAGGCCGGGACTAGCAGAAGGGCCTTAGAGGGACGTCTCGACGGTGGGTAGTCTGTTTTAGCCTCCGCGTGCGGTGACGTCGATTGACCAGTCGTGATGGATTAGTAGGGTTCCGAGTAGCAGAGGGGTCCAAGTCCAATTGGCAAAATAGGTATAGTGGCCCAAGAAATTGGCCAATGGATCTATTCAGCTAAAAGTCCAATATGCTCTAGACAGCTAGCGGGCCGTGGCTAGCAGCTAGCGGGTGAATTATCTAATATCTGAAGGACTGAGACCATCCATGGGTGCTAATGTGACTTACACAAAGACCTTTCTTGTCAAATTAAATGGGCTTTTTATTTTGCTTAAGTGTCCAGGTGGCAATTATTATGTTGGAAGGTCTGAGAGAGAATTCAAAGTTTGAATTACAGAGCAACATCAGAACTGGTGATGAGAAGGCCCCTGTGTCCTGACACTTTAATGCGGTGGGACATGATGTGTGCCAACTGAGGTTCCAGGACATAGAAGTTGTACAGCCACCTAACAGATATTACATGCTGACCAGACCGCGCACAAGTTGATTTTGTCCACCCACACCAGATGCGATCAGGACACGCAGGTTGAAATATCAAAACAAACTCTGAACCAATTATATTAATTTGGGGACAGGTCGAAGTGCATTAAACATTTATGGCAATTTAGCAAGCTAGCTTGCTGTTACTAGCTAATTTGTCATGGTATATAAACATTGGTTTGTTATTTTACCTTAAATGCACAACGTCCTCTAATCCGACAATTAATCCACAGGTAAAATGGTAAACCGAGTTTGTTTCTAGTAATCTCTCCTCCTTCGGGCTTCTTCTTCTTTGGACTTTATATGGAGGTTGGCAACCAACTTCAAGGTGCATTACCACTACCAACTGGATTGGAGTGTGGACCTCAGTTCATCTTTCAATCACACACGTGGGTATATGCTCCTAAAAACCAATGAGGAGATGGCACGTTGCTATATGCTCCTAAAAACCAATGAGGAGATGGGAGAGGCAGGACTTTCAGCGAGTTGAACGTCACAAATAGAACCAAGTTCTATTTTAGTGCCTGGCTACGCAGACGCTTGTTGACGTGCGTGAGCAGTGTGGGTGCTATGATTGAATAATATGTACAGTTGACGTCGGAAGTTTACATACACTTAGGTCGAAGTCATTAAAACTCCCTTTTCAACTAGTCCACAAACTTCTCGTTAACAAACTATAGTTTTGGCAATTCACTGCAATTCACTGTATCACAATTAAAGTGGGTCAGAAGTTTACATACACTAAGTTGACTGTGCCTTTAAACAGCTTGGAAAATTTCAGAAAATGATGTCATGGCTTTAGAAGCTTCTGATAGGCTAATTGACATAATTTGAGTCAATTGGAGGTGTACCTGTGGATGTATTTCAAGGCCTACCTTAAAACTCAGTGCCTCTTTGCTTGACATCATGGGAAAATCAAAAATAATCAGCCAAGACCTCAGAAAATAAATTGTAGACCTCCACAAGTCTGGTTCATCCTTCGGAGCAATTTCCAAATGCCTGAAGGTACCACGTTCATCTGTACAAACAATAGTACACAAGTATAAACACCATGGGACCACGCAGCCGTCATACCGCTCAGGAAGGAGATATGTTCTGTTTCCTAGAGATGAACGTACTTTGGTGCGAAAAATGCAAATCAATCCCAGAACAACAGCAAAGGACCTTGTGGAGATGCTGGAGGAAACGGGTACAAAAGTATCTATATCCAAAGTAAAATGAGTCCTATATCGACATAACCTGAAAGGCCGCTCAGCAAGGAAGAAGCCACTGCTCCAAAACCGCCATAAAAGATCGTACTTTTTGGAGAAATGTCCTCTGGTCTGATGAAACAAAAATAGAACTGTTTGGCCATAATGGGCATTGTTATGTTTGGAGGAAAAGGGGGAGGCTTGCAAGCCGAAGAAAACTATCCCAACTGTGAAACACGGGGGTGGCAGCATCATGTTGTGGGGGTGCTTTGTTGTAGGATGGACTAGGGCACTTCACAAAATAGATTGCATCATGAGGAATGAAAATTATGTGGATAAATTGAAGCAACATCTCAAGACATCAGTCAGGAAGTTAAAGCTTGTCGCAAATGGGTCTTCCAAATGGACAATGACCCCAAGCATACTTCCAAAGTTGTGGCAAAATGGCTTAAGGACAACAAAGTCAAGGTATTGGAGTGGCCATCACAAAGCCCTGACCTCAATCCCATAGAAAATGTGTGGGCAGAACTGAAAAAGCCTGTGCGAGCAAGGAGGCCTGCAAACCTGACTCAGTTACACCAGCTCTGTCAGGAGGAATGGGCCAAAATGCACCCAACTTATTTTGGGAAGCTTGTGGAAGGCTACCCGAAATGTTTGACCCAAGTTAAACAATTTAAAGGCAACACTACCAAATAAATTGAGTGTATGTAAACTTCTGACTCACTGGGAATGTGATGAAAGAAATAAAAGCTGAAATAAATAATTCTCTCTACTATTATTCTGACATTTCACATTCTTAAAATAAAGCGGGGATCCTAACTGACCTAAAACAGGGAATCTTTACTAGGATTAAATGTCAGGAATTGTGAAAAACTGGGTTTAAATGTATTTGGCTAAGGTGTAAGTAAACTTCCGACTTCAACTGTATCTGTAAATTTATTTTGCAATGCACGCGACTCGAGCGGTGTGGTCAGCATGTTCGATAGTAGGTGATAAATTGCTGTTACAGAGGGAGATATTAAATCCATGTCTTACAGAGAGCCCTAGAGTCCTGAATGAAGAACTTCTGTTAAGTTGCTTCCTGTGAGCAACAAGGTACCTATTTCTTTGTTTATTCTCATTTTTATTTTGAAGCTCTTGAGGAAAATAGTAGAAAATGTCTGTAAATAATGTATGTAAATAATGATTGTGAAAAAAGAAAGAAGCAGTACTGCAATGTGACATCATCTATAAATATGGGTGAATGCCTATTGTCTGTTTTTGACCTCTGAGGCAAAAAAAAGGCCTTAACTTAAATAATATTTCAGTGAGTGAGTTTTTTCCTTTCTTCAAGTATATGTTTTTTGAACCTGGCCCCCGAAGACCTTTTGTCACTACAAACATTTGAGCTAAGCACGCCAATTTCTCCTTCTATGATTAAACAGAGACCCAACACAGCAAATGCCACCTTGTGTCAGAATCTCCCATCTGCCACCATGGGGACCAACATGCCTGGCAGGCTCTCTCTCTCTCTTCTCTAACACAATAATGTCTCCCAAGCATATGGCCCAGCAGGTTAAGCCATTGTTTTTCAGGATTCACAGATTAATGGGAATGGCTGCCAGCATTCGTCTGTACCAATCTGTCAGAGCAGAGAGAGCGGGACAGTCTTTGCCAGGTGGAGCCTGTCCAAAAGAAATGACTGAACAGCCATAATGGTTAGAATCACTGAAACTCTCAAAACCTTTGCAGAGCGGAGAACCTGAGGACTGGGGTGGGGTGGGGGGAGAAATGTGCAGAAACAATATTTCTATTTGTGTTTGCCCTGTCTCGTCCATCTGTGCTGAACTGCTTGAACTGGTGCCCAGAAAAAAAGCAGTCAGGGAACTATAAGCATCAACCTCTTCTCTGTTAATAGTTCACAGATATATTCATGATGGAAACCAAGAATATTCATTTTTTTGTATTCATTTTTTTTATTCATGTGGACCTTTATCTAATTAATCACCTCTAAGTGAAATTAATGCATAGATTTTGAATTGAAATAGATTTATTTACCATGAAGGCTAAAAAGCTGGGAAAGCCTCCACTAATGGTCTCTTCTGTAGAAACACAGACAGAGATGAAATGTCAAGGTCGTAATGGATTCACTAATATTCCCCAGTATACTGCATACTGTATGGTGACCGACCAGGTGATAGTGCGTGTTATCTGTGGGGTAGACTATTCTCTAACAGCTATCCAGCTGCCACATTTTCACAGACATAGAGGGACTATAATGACATGGCTGCTAGGGTAGAGATGTTAGCTCTCTTCAGAAATAGCCTTAACACAGCATTATTCACTCTGTGTGTACCGTAATAAAGTGTTAGAAGGGAAAAAAACTGACTTTGCAGGCTGAATGATGCAATACACCTGCAATGACTTAATGCCCTTCTATTACAATGTGGCAATACCCACAGCCTACCTCTTTTTTTTCATCAATGTTTTAACTTTATTTCTCTATGGAATGTTCAAGCAATCAATTGGACAAATAGCCTTCATCAACATCTCCTTATCTCCCCCGACTGTCCTTGACTGTCGACTCTGACTTTGGTTTTTGTCAGTCACTTTATCAGGCATTGTACGCTTGTGCGTTTAGTTGTATTCACACATTTGGTTAGGTTAGTCTTATTCTAAAATTGATGAAATTGATGAGGGAAAAAAAACAATCTGCACACGATAATGAAAAGCAAAAACAGGATTTTAGAAATGTTGCTAATTTATAAAAAAAAAAAAAATTTAAAGTATGAAATATCACATTTATAAAAGTATTCAGACCCTTTACTCAGTACTTTGTTGAAGAAACTTTGGCAGCTATTACATCCTCAAGTCTTCTTGGGTATGACGCTACAAGCTTGGCACACCTGTAATTGGGGAGTTTCTCCCATTCTTCTCTGCAGATCCTCTCAAGCTCTGTCAGGTTGGATGCGGAGCGTCTCTGCACAGCTTTTGTCAGGTCTCTCCAGGGATGATCGATTGGGTTCAAGTCCGGGCTCTGGTTGGGCCACTCAAGGACATTCAGAGACTTGTCCCGAAGCCACTCCTGCGTTGTCTTGGCTGTGTGCATTGCCCCCAGGTTAAGGTCCTGATTGCTCTGGAGCAGGTTTTCATCAAGGATCTCTCTGTACTTTGCTCCGTTCATCTTTCCCTCAATCCAGACTAGTCTCCCAGTCCCTGCCGCTGAAAAACATGGATGGTGCCAAGTTTCTTCCAGAAGTGACACTTGGCATTCAGGCCAAAGAGTTCAATCTTGGTTTCCTCAGACCAGATAATCTTGTTTCTCATGGTCTGAGAGTCTTTAGGTGCCTTTTGGCAAACTCCAAGCGGGCTGTCATGTGTCTTTTACTGAGGAGTGTCAGATTGTTGTCCTTCTGGAAGGTTCTCCCATCTCCACAGAGTAACTCTCGAGCTCTGTCAGAGTGATCATCGGGTTCTTGGTCACCTCCCTGACCAAGGCCCTTCTCCCCCAATTGCTCAGTTTGGCCGGGTGGCCAGCTCTAGGAAGAGTCTTGGTGCTTCCAAACTTCTCCCATTTAAGAATGATGGAAGCCACTGTGTTCTTGAGGACCTTCAATGCTGCAGAAATATTTTGGTACCCTTCCCCAGATCTGTGCCTCGACACAATCCTGTCCCGGAGCTCTACGGACTATTCTTTCGACCTCATGGCTTGGTTTTTGCTCTGACATGCACTGTCAACTGTGGGATCTTATATAGACGTGTGTGCCTTTCCAAAGCATGTCCAATCAATTGAATTTACCACAGGTGGACTCCAATCAAGTTGTAGAAACATCTCAAGGATGATCAATGGAAACAGGATACACCTGAGCTCAATTTAGATTCTCATATCAAAGGGTCTGAATACTTATGTAAATAAGTTATTTCTGTTTTATTTTTTTAAATAAATCTGCAAAAATGTCACAGTTTTCACTTTGTAATTATGGGCTACTGTGTGTAGATTGCTGAGGATTTGTTTTTATTTAATCCATTTTATAATAAGGCTGTAAAGTAACAACATGTGGAAAGGGTCAAGGGGTCTGAATACTTTCCGAAGGCACTGTATATATACAATACTGGTCAAAAGTTTAAGAACACCTACTCATTCAAGGGTTATTCTTACATTGTATAATAATAGGGAAGACATCAAAACTATGACATAACATGTATGGAATCATGTAGTAACCAAAAAAAAGTGTTCAACAAATCGAAATATACACTGCTCAAAAAATAAAGGGAACACTAAAATAACACATCCTAGATCTGAATGAATGAAATAATCTTATTAAATACTTTTTTCTTTACATAGTTGAATGTGCTGACAACAAAATCACACAAAAATAATAAATGGAAATCCAATTTATCAACCCATGGAGGTCTGGATTTGGAGTCACACTCAAAATTAAAGTGGAAAACCACACTACAGGCTGATCCAACTTTGATGTAATGTCCTTAAAACAAGTCAAAATGAGGCTCAGTAGTGTGTGTGGCCTCCACGTGCCCGTATGACCTCCCTACAACGCCTGGGCATGCTCCTGATGAGGTGGCGGATGGTCTCCTGAGGGATCTCCTCCCAGACCTGGACTAAAGCATCCGCCATCTCCTGGACAGTCTATGGTGCAACGTGGCGTTGGTGGATGGAGCGAGACATGATGTCCCAGATGTGCTCAATTGGATTCAGGTCTGGGGAACGGGCGGGCCAGTCCATAGCATCAATGCCTTCCTCTTGCAGGAACTGCTGACACACTCCAGCCACATGAGGTCTAGCATTGTCTTGCATTAGGAGGAACCCAGGGCGAACCGCACCAGCATATGGTCTCACAAGGGGTCTGAGGATCTCATCTCGGTACCTAATGGCAGTCAGGCTACCTCTGGCGAGGACATGGAGGACTGTGCGGCCCCCCAAAGAAATGCCACCCCACACCATGACTGACCCACCGCCAAACCGGTCATGCTGGAGGATGTTGCAGGCAGCAGAACGTTCTCCACGGCGTCTCCAGACTCTGTCATGTCTGTCACGTGCTCAGTGTGAACCTGCTTTCATCTGTGAAGAGCACAGGGCGCCAGTGGCGAATTTGCCAGTCTTGGTGTTCTCTGGCAAATGCCAAACGTCCTGCATGGTGTTGGGCTGTAAGCACAACCCCCACCTGTGGACGTCGGGCCCTCATACCACCCTCATGGAGTCTGTTTCTGACCGTTTGAGCAGACACATGCACATTTGTGGCCTGCTGGAGGTCATTTTGCAGGGCTCTGGCAGTGCTCCTCCTGCTCTTCCTTGCACAAAGGCGGAGGTAGCGGTCCTGCTGCTGGGTTGTTGCCCTCCTACGGCCTCCTCCACGTCTCCTGATGTACTGGCCTGTCTCCTGGTAGCGCCTCCATGCTCTGGACACTACGCTGACAGACACAGCAAACCTTCTTGCCGCAGCTCGCATTGATGTGCCATCCTGGATGAGCTGCACTACCTGAGCCACTTGTGTGGGTTGTAGACTCTGTCTCATGCTACCACTAGAGTGAAAGCACCGCCAGCATTCAAAAGTGACTAAAACATCAGCCAGGAAGCATAGGAACTGAGAAGTGGTATGTGGTCACTACCTGCAGAACCACTCCTTTATTGGGGGTGTCTGGCTAATTGCCTATAATTTCCACCTGTTGTCTATTCCATTTGCACAACAGCATGTGAAATGTATTGTCAATCAGTGTTGCTTCCTAAGTGGACAGTTTGATTTCACAGAAGTGTGATTGACTTGGAGTTACATTGTGTTGTTTAAGTGTTCCCTTTATTTTTTTGAGCAGTATATTTTATATTTGAGATTCTTCAAAGTAGCCACTCTTTGCCTTGATGACAGCTTTGCAAACTCTCGGCACTTTCTCAACAAGCTTCACCTGGAATGCTTTTCCAACAGTCTTGAAGGAGTTCCCACATATGCTGAGCACTTGTTGGCTGCTTTTCCTTCAATCTGCGGTCCGACCCATCCCAAGCCATCTCAATTTGGTTGAGGTTGGGGATTGTGGAGACCAGGTCATCTGATGCAGCATTCCATCACTCTCCTTTTTGGTAAAATAGCCCTTTCACAGCCTGGAGGTGTGTTGGGTCATTGTCCTGTTGAAAAACAAATGATAGTCCTTCTAAGCCCAAACCAGATGGGATGACATATCTCTGCAGAATGCTGTGCTAGCCATGCTGGTTAAGTGTGCCTTGAATTCTAAATAAATCACAGTGTCGCCAGCAAAGCACCCCCACACCATAACACCACCTCCTCCATGCTTTACGGTGGGAACTACACATGCGGAGATCATCCATTCACCCACAATGCGTCTCACAAAGACACAGCGGCTGAAACCAAGAATCTCCAATTTGGACTCCAGACCAAAGGACAAATTTCCACTGATCTATTGTCCATTGCTCGTATCTCTTGGCCCAAGCAAGTCTCTTCTTCTTATTGGTGTCTTTTTTAGTAGTGGTTTCTTTGCAGCAATTTGACCATGAAGGCCTGATTCACACAGTCTCATCTGAACAGTTGATGTTGAGATGTGTCTGTTACTTGAACTCTGTGAAGCATTTATTTGGACTGCAATTTCTGAGGCTGGTAACGCTAATTAACTTATCCTCTGCAGCAGAGGTATCTCTGGGTCTTCAATTCCTGTGGCGGTCCTCATGAGAGCCATTTTGATCGTAGCGCTTGATGGTTTTTGTGACTGCGGTTGAAGATTCCAAAATTATTTATATTTTCCGTGGTGACTGACCTTCATGTCTTAAAGTAATGGACTGTCGTTTCTATTTACTTTTTTGAGCTGTTCTTTGCCAGAATATGGATCTGGTAGTTTACCAAATAGGGCTATCTTCTGTATACCACCCCTACCACAACACTGATTGGCTCAAATGCATTAAGAAGGAAATAAATACCACAAATGAACTTTTAACAAGGCACACCTGTTAACCTCTCTCGGGTATGTGGGACGATTTCGTCCCACCTACGTAACAGCTACTGAAATTCCAGTGGCGCGATTTTTGAATCGTTAGAAATACTATTACTTCAATTTCTCAAACATATGACTATTTTACAGCTATTTAAAGACAAGAATCTCGTTAATCTAACCCCACTGTCCGATTTCAAAAAGGCTTTACAACGAAAGCAAAACATTAGATTATGTCAGCAGAGTGCCCAGCCAGAAAAAATCAGACAGCCATTTTTCAAGCTAGCATATAATGTCACAAAAACCCAAACCACAGCTAAATGCAGCACTAACCTTTGATGATCTTCATCAGATGACACACCTAGGACATTGTGTTATACAATACATGCATGTCTGTTCAATCAAGTTCATATTTATATCAAAAAACAGCTTTTTGCATTAGCATGTGACGTTCAGAAAACGCATAACCCCCGGCAAACTTCCGTTGAATTTACTAACAGTTTGCTAAATTACTCACGAAAAACGTTCACAAAAAGCATAACAATTATTTTAAGAATTATAGATACATTACTCCTCTATGCACTCGATATGTCCGATTTTAAAATAGCTTTTCGGATGAAGCACATTTTGCAATAATCTAAGTACATAGCCCGGCATTACAGGGCTAGCTATTTAGATACCCACCCAGGTCAGCATCCACCAAAATCACATTTCCTATAAGAAAAATGTTCTTACCTTGCTTGTTCTTCATCAGAATACACTGCCAGGACTTCTACTTCAATAACAAATGTTGGTTTGGTCCCAAATAATCCATCGTTATATCCAAACAGCGACGTTTTGTTCGTGAGTTCTAGAATGCTTCTTCCCGGTCTCGCGCATGGCGCATTGGCGTGTCAAAAATGTCTAAATATTCCATTACCGTACTTCGAAGCATGTCAACCGCTGTTTAAAACCAATTTTTATGCCATTCAACTCGTAGATTAGTGATAATATTCAGACCGGGAGTATGCATTGAGCCTAAACAGCCGAATAAAATTTCTCCTCAGAAGCGACTCATGCACGCGCATCATTCAAAGGTCCTCGGAGCATCCACTTTCAAAAGGCGATAATCTGTTTCAACCTGAGGCTCCCTCGTAAACCTTCAGTTATTTCGCGGGCTCTGAGAGCCTATTGGAGCCCTGGGAATTGTCACGTTACAGCTAAGATCCTTACTTTTCAATAAAAAGATGCAAGACGCACGACTCCTTGTCAGACAGGGTACTTCCTGCTTGAAACCTTGTCAGGTTTTTGCCTGCCATAGGAGTTCTGTTATACTCACAGACACCATTCAAACAGTTTTAGAAAATTCAGAGTGTTTTCTATCCAAACCTGAACAATAATATGCATATTCTAGCTTCTGAGTTGGTGTAGGAGGCAGTTAAAAATGGGAACATATTTTTTCCAAAATTCTCAATACTGCCCCCTACCCCAAACAGATTAATTAAAAATGCATTCCAGGTGACTATCTCATGAAGCTGGTTGAGAGAATGCCAAGAGTGTGCAAAGCTGTCATCAAGGCAAAGGGTGACTACTTTGAAGAATCTAAAATATATTTTGATTTGTTTAACACTTTTTTGGTTACTACATGATTCCATATGTGTTATTTCATAGTTTTGATGTCTTCACTATTATTCTACAATGTAGAAAATAGTCAAAATAAAGAAAAACCCTTGAATGAGTAGGTGTGTGCAAACTTTTGACTGGTACTGTGTGCGTGTGTGTGTTTTGGTGACAGTTTGCTGAAGTTGTCTTGAGTCAGTACTCTTCAATATCTCCTGTGGTATTTTCCTTCAGGAGCCTGCAGGTACTTGGTCAGGTCAATACCTTTGTCCTCCCAGTTGGTGATTGCCTCTGAGAGCTCTTTTATTGTTTTTTAGGAGGGAGTTAGGCTCTGCCCATCTCAGCCTATTGACAGCAGAGGAGACTCACTGAGCTACAGGACCTTGCTGCAGGGATGGTCAGAACAGAATTCTTACCGCTGATGTACATGCGTTGGATTGTGCTTCTGTCCCAATAGGCACATAATCAATAATGTAATAAGGTATGTCTGTACTAGGGTTGAGGGAGGAGGTAGGCGGAGAGCAACTAGCCTACCCTCGCCTATCAAACCATACACGTGGCTAAATTGAGAGTTTTGAGAGCTATGAGGCTGTAAAGAAAATAGGAGTCTTGATTTAGAATTAGGCCTATGAAGAAAGCCCTACACCAATGAGATCAATGATTCCATTAAGTCTGGATCGAGTGGTATTGTATAGGGGTGGCAGATAGCCTAAAAGTGATGGCAGGTAGCCTGGCGGGTAGGAGTGTTAAGCCATTAACCGAAAGTTTGCTAGATCAAATCCCAGAGCTGACAAGGTAAAAATGTCCTTCTGCCCCTGAACAAGGCAGTTAACCTCCACACCTCTCTGATTTAGAGGAGTTTGGTTAAATGCAGAAGACACATTTCAGTTGAATGCATTCAGTTGCACAACTGACTAGGTATCCCCCTTTTCCATTCCCCATTTCAGACACCGAAAAGCAATTTAAATGTATCCGGGGAAATCAGAAAACATCTCCAGACCTGATTAGAGATGCAGAGGAGATGAGTATATGAGGCAGGATATGTAGCAGTCAGCAGCTTTTAACAAGGCCAGAATAAGAGAACATTAGCCTGTCTGGGTAGTGACAGAGTGCAAATGAAGCTAGCTAGCACAGGTCCCCTGGAGCTTCTCTGGGTACGCACACACTGATTGCCCATGTAAAACAATGAATAATGCTACTATAGGAATAGATCCTGCAGTGCTCTGCATTTAACTTACTCTACCACTTAAAGCACTGCCAGTCCTATAATTGGATGAGGAATAATGAGACCATTGGATGTTAATGTTTCATTCAGGCCCCTCCCCCCTGCATCTGCCAAGGGTACTTAGAATAGAAGGAACTTCTAGTACTAGCTCAAGTGTTAAAGAAAACGAACACATCTCGCCTTGCAAACTCAAACACTTCGACATCATCCAAGATTAGAGGTGTCTTTCTGCTTAGTGTTAGTGTGGTTTATCGTCATGAAGAGGGTTGCCCCGGTGAACCGCTGACTGTCTCAAAACGGAGGAGAGAGAGATTGGGGCGCCCATGCTGTCCTTTCAAACACTGGAAGTCCCACTTAATGAAGGCGCTGCTCTTTGCCTGAGGTGTGCAAATAAACTCTCATTGCTTACGCACAGAGCCATAGGAGGGAGAGAGCCCATCAAAGTCACACAGATCATTGGCGTCCAATCACCTGGCCTTCTGTTTGCATTGTGTCTGATGTGATGTTTGTTGTCTCTAGTCTAACAGACATAGATCAGAAGGTAAATGGAGGAAGAAGACTGGGGGACACACACACAGTGCCCTTGAGGATTCCCATTTCACCTGAACTACCTCAGTTACAACACACGGTCACACAGTATGTGAGACAATCCAGTGAAAGTCAAACAGACGTGTCGGTCAAGCTAATAAATAATCTGATTATGACACCCTGCCCGCCGTACCCCCACACCTCTAAGATTAATATATGGCCTAGTGGTGATACACACACACACACGCACCCAGGCTGAACTAACACACAGAGGGTATAATGTCACGCCCAGGCTGAACTAACACACAGAGGGTATAATGTCACGCTCAGGCTGAACTAACACACAGAGAGGGTATAATGTCACGCCCAGGCTGAACTAACACACAGAGAGGGTATAATGTCACGCCCAGGCTGAACTAACACAGAGAGAGGGTATAATGTCACACCCAAGCTGAACTAACACAGAGAGGGTATAATGTCACACCCAGGCTGAACTAACACACAGAGAGGGTATAATGTCACGCTCAGGCTGAACTAACACACAGAGAGGGTATAATGTCACGCCCAGGCTGAACTAACACACAGAGAGGGTATAATGTCACACCCAGGCTGAACTAACACACAGAGAGGGTATAATGTCACGCTCAGGCTGAACTAACACACAGAGAGGGTATAATGTCACGCCCAGGCTGAACTAACACACAGAGAGGGTATAATGTCACACCCAGGCTGAACTAACACAGAGAGGGTATAATGTCACGCCCAGGCTGAACTAACACACAGAGAGGGTATAATGTCACACCCAGGCTGAACTAACACACAGAGAGGGTATAATGTCACGCCCAGGCTGAACTAACACACGGAGAGGGTATAATGTCACACCCAGGCTGAACTAACACAGAGAGGGTATAATGTCACGCCCAGGCTGAACTAACACACAGAGAGGGTATAATGTCACGCTCAGGCTGAACTAACACACAGAGAGGGTATAATGTCACACCCAGGCTGAACTAACACACAGAGAGGGTATAATGTCACACCCAGGCTGAACTAACACACAGAGAGGGTATAATGTCACGCTCAGGCTGAACTAACACACAGAGAGGGTATAATGTCACACCCAGGCTGAACTAACACACAGAGAGGGTATAATGTCACGCTCAGGCTGAACTAACACACAGAGAGGGTATAATGTCACACCCAGGCTGAACTAACACACAGAGAGGGTATAATGTCACACCCCGGCTGAACTAACACACAGAGAGGGTATAATGTTAAAATAATCTATCAGCAAGAAGCCTAGCCTACAATTACAAGATAATAAATTCAGTAAATGAATGAAGCCAATAGGCTAGTGGTTTCAGCTATATTGTTGTTGAAACGATGTAGGCCTTTTTAACCAATAAGAGAATGTCAAATTACTTGAATATGCCTATGTAAAGTGTAAAAATGTGTATTCGCATCAGTAGGCTAAGTGACTGAAATGCATCAGGTAAGTATTGGAAGGTTCATGAAAACATCAGGGTAGCTCATCAGGTAGGCTAGAGGCCAAATGTGTGTGTAGAGAAGATGTGCATTGCTTTCAATTGCCAGACTAATGATCATGAGCGCTCACCTCAACTTAGCTAACATTTCCCAGCATAATTGTAACCAAATATTCAAACGGAGATTCAGTGAAAAGAAAAATCTGACATTGATTTATCAAGAGAAGCTCCAGTGCTTGTGTCAAAGCAGCAATGACTGTCCCAATCAAAAGGGAGCTGGAATTAGCAGTTGACACATGGCAATTGCTTTACATTTATTATAACCAGTGGTGTAGTGCTATCTTTTTAGGTAGCCTACCGGAGCACCATTTATTATATTATTACATCATCATTTCTGAATGAAACTTGGTGCCTACATGTAGCCTATTGAAGACTATACAATAGGTCAGAATATAGAGTGGCAAGAAAAACTATTTGAACCTTTTGGAATTATCTGGATTTCTGCATAAATTGGTCATCAAATTTGATCTGATCTTCATCTAAGTCACAACAATAGACAAACATAGTGTGTGTCACGGTTGTCGTAGGAATGAGCGGACCAAAGTGCAGCTTGTGTGTCATTCCAAATTGTATTTATACTGTGAAACTATGCAATCCATAAATAAACTGAATAAACAAAACAAACCGTGAAACATACACTACTCAAAATTAATCTCCCACAAACCCAGGTGAGACAAACACCAACTTAAATATGACCTCCAATTAGAGACAACGATGACCAGCTGCCTCTAATTGGAGATCATCTCAAACAAAGCCTAACATAGAAATACAAAAACTAGAACAACCCAACATAGAAATACAAAACTAGAACATAACATAGAAAAAACTAAACTAGAACACCCCCCTGTCACGCCCTGACCTACTCTACCATAGAAAATAACAGCTTACCATGGTCAGGACGTGACAGTGTGCTTAAACTAATAACAGAAATTATTGTATTTTTCTTGTCTATATTGAATACATAATTTAAACATTCACAGTGTAGTTTGGGAAAAGTATGTGAACCCCTAGTCTAATTACTTCTCCAACCTAGAGTCCAATCAATGAGACGAGATTGGAGATGTTGGTTAGAACCTTCTTGCCCTATAAAAAAACACTCACAAAATTTGAGTTTGCTATTCACAAGAAGAATTGCCTGATGTGAACCATGTCTCGAACAAAAGAGATCTCAGAAGACCTAAGATTAAGAATTGTTGACTTGCATAAAGCTGGAAAGGGTTACAAAAGTATCTCTAAAAGCCTTAATTTTCATCAGTCCAAGGTAAGACATATTGTCTATAAATGGAGAAAGTTCAGCGCTGTTGCTAATCTCCCTAGGAGTGGCCGTCCTGCAAAAATGACTGCAAGAGCACAGCGCAGAATGCTCAATGAGGTTAAGAAGAATCCTAGAGTGTCAGCTAAAGACTTACAGAAATCTCTGGAAGATGCTAACGTCTCTGTTGACGAGTCTACGATACGTAAAACACTAAACAACAATGGTGTTCATGGGAGGACACCACAGAAGAAGCTACTGCTGTCCAAAAAAAACATTGCTGCATGTCTGAAGTAGGCAAAAGTGCACCTGGATGTTCCACAGCGCTACTGGAAAAATATTCTGTGGACAGATTAATCTACAGTTGAGTTGTTTGGAAGAAACACACAACACTATGTTTGGAGAAAAAAGGCACAGCACACTAACATCAAAACCTCATCCCAACTGTAAAGTATGGTGGAGGGAGCATCATGGTTTGGGGCTGCTTTACTGCCTCGGGGCTTGGACAGCTTGCTATCATCGACGGAAAAATGTATTCCCAGATGAAGATCAGATTAAATGTTATGACCAATTTATACAGAAATCCAGGTATTTCCAAAGGGCTCACATACTTTTTCTTCCCACTGTACATACAATAGGCCTATATCATCCAAGTTGCATGATTGCCTGTGCTTACACATAAGTGTCTCAATGAAAATGTTCTATGTTTAAAATCCTAAAAAAACTAATTAGACCTGCCTTGTTATAAATTAGGTCTACCTTTATTTTAAATTAGGCCTACCTTATTATAAATTAGGCCATCATCACTGTCAATTGTGAATGATAATTCTTCACGTTTTACAGGTGAAACGTCTATGCTGCATGCATGCCAACCATTTGATCCCAATTTCAGTTTCATGGTAATATGCATTTCAATCTTCTTGAATGACGTAGGCTAAGTAGCATAGCTGTTTAATCTCATTTTAGAGCAGATGGAGTTAAACACAGCCACCTGGATTTTGTTTCAATCAAAGCATATTTTAGCCCATGGCACCTGCTGTTGAGGTCTGTCCACATGAGAAAAAAAAAAACATTTCAGCACAATCATCCTAAATTGTCATCAGAAATTATGTGGTGTTTTTGGTATGACAGTAGCCTAACATTATCTATGCTATTATATTCGGTTTGTTATGTAGAATACTAATGAATCATAAAGTGATCTTGCAAGACATGGCACCATTCTGGAAGTGGCGGGGCATGGAAGTGGCACTACACCCCTGATTTATAACGGTTGGATGACTTCTGGGTGTTTTATCTCAAACCACTTTTTACACCATCGCAGCAGGACAAAAGATTTGGGAATGACCCAAAATCATGTAGGACTAAAGCCCCGAAAGCCAGATCGTGGTGACTTCCCTGGTCCTTAGACATATGTATAGAGAAAGAACACACAGTGACAACCCTGTTTAAACAAACAGATAACGTGCTCTTGAAGCTGGACGCTAAGCTACAGACATAAAACTAGGTAAATATACCTGTACTTTTAGGAAAGAACCTTTCTCCGTGAACAGTGGCAGGCTGGCTGTTTTTTGTGCTGTGTGACCGTTACCCGGTGATTGTAATGGCCTGTAGTAGAGCACAGAACCATTCAGAGTCTGGGAAAGGAAACAGCTCCCCATCACAGCACTGCACTCTGCAATCCCACCAGTCAAGGAAAGGAAGCCATTTTGATCCTTTTCCCTACAAATTTTTTACTCCAGGAATCTGTACAACTGGTGGCATATCTCTGTGTGCTTAGAAAGACTGTCAATATATGCAAATGCATAGTAATTACACAATTTAATTCAGTGCATCTGTTCCAAGTTTATGTAATTATTCAAGCACTGCAAAATGGGTTACGTCAACTGTTTTACAAACACTGACTCTTCGCTCATAGCTACAGTATTAGCTTAGATTTCTCATAAAGTACCAGCACATTTATCAGTGCTCTAACGGTATCAGTGTACAAGACTATACTGTAGCTACCGTAGTAATAACCCCACCGACCTGTTTGACAGTTTGATGTTTTTGAGCATGAATGAATAATTAGCTTTTGGATGCTTCCTACCTGCTCCTCTGTAAATAGTGTTGTCTCCAATTATTCCTCCTCTCCGGCCTGACTCTCTTTCTCTCTCACTCTACCCACACTCTGATCCCAGAGAGCTTTCTTTTGTCAATTATGGTCATTAAAAAAAGCAGACATTTTAGAATGCTCTCATGTTGGGCTTGTTGTGCTAAGAGATTACTGCACACAATGCTAGCTATAATAACTGAAAACAAATAACTAGCTAGCCGCGTTGTTCTATTGAGATTGCAGGAAGTTTTTTTTCCTCTCATGATCCTTGGGAAGAGGCTGACTTCTCTCGGGTGGTTTTGTTTATCTGTTTGTTTTTGTCATGTTAATTGCTTCCCTTGTTGTATCTGTCTTGTAATTAATTTTGAAATGTTAGCCATGCACTGAAGCTGAAAGGGAAATCTTATATATGGTAGTTTCAGCTTGTTAAGGCTTAAAAGAAGTTTACGCACTTAACTCTAGTCAATGCTACATGACCAAAAGTATATGGACACCTGCTCGTCGAACATCTCATTCCAAAATCATGGGCATAAATATGGAGTTGGTCCCCCCTTTGCTGCTATAACAAAAAGGTTTTCCACTAGAACACTGCTGTAGGGACTTGCTTCCATTCAGCCACAAGAACATTAGGGCACTGATGTTGGGCGATTAGGCCTGGCTTGCAATCGGCGTTTCAATTCATCCCAAAGGTGTTCGATGGGGTTGAGGTCAGGGCTCCATGTAGGCCAGTCAAGTTCTTCCACACCGATCTCGACAAACCATTTCTGTATAGAACTCGCTTTGTGCACAGGGCATTGTGATGCTGAAACAGGAAAGGGCCTTCCCCAAACTGTTCCCACAAAGTTGGAAGCACAGAATCATTTAGACTGTCATTGTATGCTGTAGCGTTAAGATTTCCCTTCACTGGAACAATGAGCCTGAACCATTAAAAACAGCCACAGACCATTATTCTGCAACAAAACTTTACAGTTGGCACTATGCATTCGGGCAGGTAGCGTTGTCCTGGCATTCGCCAAACTCAGACTTGTTGGACTGCCAGATGGTGAAGCGGGATTCCACTGCTTCAAAGTTCAATGGTGGCGATCTTATCACCACTCCAGCCGACACTTGGCATTGCACATGGTGATGTTAGGCTTGTGTGCGGCTGCTCAGCCATGGAAACCCATTTCATGAAGCTCCCGACTTACAGTTTTTGTGCTGACGTTTCTTCCAGAAGCAGTTTGGAATTTGGTAGTGAGTGTTGCAACCGAGGACAGACAATTTTTGTTGCTCCTAGACGTTTCCACTTCACAATAATACATTTACATTTACGTCATTTAGCAGACGCTCTTATCCAGAGCGACTTACAAATTGGTGCATTCACCTTATGATATCCAGTGGAACAACCACTTTACAATAGTACATCTATATATATTTTTTTTTGGGGGTGGGGGGGTTAGAAGGATTACTATATCCTATCCCAGGTATTCCTTAAAGAGGTGGGGTTTCAGGTGTCTACGGAAGGTGGTGATTGACTCCGCTGTCCTGGCGTCATGAAGGAGCTTGTTCCACCATTGGGGTGCCAGAGCAGCGAACAGTTTTGACTGGGCTGAGCGGGAACTGTGCTTCCGCAGAGGTAGGGAGGCGAGCAGGCCAGAGGTGGATGAACGCAGTGCCCTTCTTTGGGTGTAGGGACTGATCAGAGCCTGAAGGTACGAAGGTGCCGTTCCCTTCACAGCTCCGTAGGCAAGCACCATGGTCTTGTAGCAGATGCGAGCTTCAACTGAAAGCCAGTGGAGTGTGCGGAGGAGCGGGGTGACGTGAGAGAACTTGGGAAGGTTGAACACCAGATGGGCTGCGGCATTCTGGATGAGTTGTAGGGGTTTAATGGCACAGGCAGGGAGCCCCGCCAACAGGGAGTTGCAGTAATCCAGATGGGAGATGACAAGTGCCTGGATTAGGACCTGCGCCGCTTCCTGTGTGAGGCAGGGTCGTACTCTGCGAATGTTGTATAGCATGAACCTACAGGATCGAGTCACCGCCTTGATGTTAGCGGAGAACGACAGGGTGTTGTCCAGGGTCACGCCGAGGCTCTTAGCACTCTGGGAGGAGGACACAATGGAGTTGTCCACCGTGATGGCGAGATCATGGAAAGGGCAGACCTTCCCCGGGAGGAAGAGCAGCTCCGTCTTGCCGAGGTTCAGCTTGAGGTGGTGATCCGTCATCCACACTGATATGTCTGCCAGACATGCAGAGATGCGATTCGCCACCTGGTTATCAGAAGGGGGAAAGGAGAAGATTAATTGTGTGTCGTCTGCGTAGCAATGATAGGAGAGACCATGTGAGGATATCACAGAGCCAAGTGACTTGGTGTATAGCGAGAATAGGAGAGGGCCTAGAACTGAGCCCTGGGGGATACCAGTGGTGAGAGCACGTGGTGCGGAGACGGATTCTCGCCACGCCACCTGGTAGGAGTGACCTGTCAGGTAGGATGCAATCCAAGAGTGAGCCACGCCGGAGATACCCAACTCGGAGAGGGTGGAGAGGAGGATCTGATAGTTCACAGTATCAAAGGCAGCAGATAGGTCTAGAAGGATGAGAGCAGAGGAGAGAGAGTTAGCTTTAGCAGTGCGGAGAGCCTCCGTGACACAGAGAAGAGCAGTCTCAGTTGAATGACCAGCCTTGAAACCTGACTGATTTGGATCGAGAAGGTCATTCTGAGAGAGATAGCAGGAGAGCTGGCCAAGGACGGCACGTTCAAGAGTTTTGGAGAGAAAAGAAAGAAGGGATACTGGTCTGTAGTTGTTGACATCGGAGGGATCGAGTGTAGGTTTTTTGAGAAGGGGTGCAACTCTCGCTCTCTTGAAGACGGAAGGGACGTAGCCAGCGGTCAAGGATGAGTTGATGAGCGAGGTGAGGTAAGGGAGAAGGTCTCCGGAAATGGTCTGGAGAAGAGAGGAGGGGATAGGGTCAAGCGGGCAGGTTGTTGGGCGGCCGGCCATCACAAGACGCAAGATTTAATCTGGAGAGAGATGGGAGAAAGAGGTCAAAGCACAGGGTAGGGTAATGTGAGCAGGACCAGCGGTGTCGTTTGACTTAGCAAAGGAGGATCGGATGTCTTCGTCCTTCTTTTCAAAATGGAAATTTGACAAACTAACTAATAGCACTTACAATTGATCGGGGCAGCTCTAGCAGGGCAGAAATTTGACAAACTAACTTGTTGGAAAGGTGTCATCCTATGACGGTGCTACGTTGAAAGTCAATGAGCTCTTCAGTAAAGCCATTCTACTGCCAATGTTTGTCTATGGAGATTGCATGGCTGTGTGCTCGATTTTATACACCTGTCAGCAACGGGTGTGCCTGAAATAGCCAAATCCACTAATTTGAAGGGGTGTCCACATACTTTTGGATATATAGTGTATATCCACCCACAATATCTGATGAGCGTACAATTATATTCCCTGTGGGAACAGGCGTTGTTAGAACATGTCTCTCTCATTCTCTTCACAGGTGAGGAGAATCTGCTGGCTATACTGAAGAGGCGATGGTGGAAGTACATGATTCTGGGATTAATAGACATCGAGGCTAACTACCTGGTTATCAAAGCCTACCAATACACCACACTAACAAGTGTACAGGTGAGTCTGTTTACATATATCACATCTGAACCCGTGTGTGTGTGTGCAATGGGTGCGTGGGTACAAACGTGTGTGTAGGTGTTTGTGTCTACTATAATATTCTGCCGGTCCCTAGACATCCCCCTGACTGGTCAGCCATAAGACGGTAAGACAGCAATGGCCTTTGAGTCCAGAGGCGTAGGTAGAAATTGCCGTGTGGCTGGGCCTGAGTAAAAGTGACTGGGCCAACATTTTCCAGCAAAAATACACAGACATCAGTGGTGTAGTTGTGGTGCATGGAAAACATTTTCCAAACGTTTCCCAAATGGCCTGCCTGGTGAATGAATAGGCACCCTGTGTAAAGAAAATCAATGAAAAACAGATGTAGGCTACTCTGAATGACCTAAAATCATGGCAATACCCAGAATTAAATAAAAGGCTTAGCCCTTATGGCTGATATGTTAGGCTAAGGGGCCAGATAAGCGGATGCTAGTCGCTGCTGATTCATCTCTGTATTGTATGTTTTGCTAGAGGACATTTATGGGTTACAAAAAAAGGCTTAGGCTACATTAAATTTCATACACCACGGTTTACACATATTTCTACCCTAATATTTCTATTTTTGTATAACTTTTTTTATGCTTTAGTCTTTGCCACATTATTTCTGTAGGCCTAGGCTATTTCATGTATGGGGAACTGATGATCGCTACTGGATCGAGTCTGGTCCTCTAGCCTAAACCTCATAACCTGTCCCTAAAGTTCTTCTACCGAGAAGCAAAATAAAGAGGCTAAACTGTAAAACTTATGAGACCTTAATAAATGCCCAATTCTCATTGTGAATGTGAATAATTCTCATTGTGAATGTGAATAATTCTCATTGTGAATGTGAATAATTCTCATTGTGAATGCGAATAATTCTCATTGTGAATGTGAATAATTCTCATTGTGAATGCGAATAATTGTCATTGTGAATGCGAATAATTCTCATTGTGAATGCGAATATCAGGAGTCAGAGAACAGAGTGGAGGGTGGAGCTGTCTAGTGCTGAAATCTTTGATTTGACATTTGCGGGCTCAGCATTACCTGCCCGTGTGGTGCTCAAAAGCCCAAAAGTGCCCACTTTTTGCCATATGAAAACAGCCACACACAACACAATACAAACACTTAAGTCTATATCTTGAACTGTATGGCTATGAAACTTATGGGTATGAAATTAATAGCTCACTTTGAATAAGCAAACGCTACTCTATAGGCATTCAGACATGAAATCATTATGCATAATACCACAGCGGGTATGAGTACAACAGCTCACTTGAATCCGCAAACATAAACCTGGCCTACCAAGGCAGGCATTAAAACATGAACTCATCATAAATAGCCTAATATCACGGTGGGTATGAATACAGTAATTCACTTTGAATCAAACACATAGGCCTGACCTACCAAGGCAGGCATGAAAACATTAGGCTAAATTGAAAATAAACAGTATCCAGACTTAACTTTCTTGTTTCACATTTTACAGCACAAGTGTAGATGCCTAGGCATGGTGTTGAAGGTGGAGATTATATCATCATAGTCCAAAGAGTCCCTGAGTTCTGTTTCAAAGGACAACCAGGCTATAATTGTTGAGACGTGCAGTCAGCATGCAAGATCTGATGGTTGTTTTGATACGGCCTGTAGCGAAAAAATGGCCTGACCACTTGCACTACATTCTTCCACTGCTCTGTCGTTTGCTACATACTTTAGTCTGAGACTGCCATCATTGAAGTCGTTTGTGGTGAAGAGGGGCAGGAGGGGTGTTGTACAAAACGAAGTCATCAGTAATTGGATCGGCTCTAACCAATCAGAATATCAAAGCTAATGACACATTTTTAAACTGCCACTTTACCCACATGTGTTCTGGCTCTGGCCCAACCAGACTGCCCTGAATGTGTTCACATTCGGTACTCAGATCCAGACTCTGCGGAGAAGAAATTAACGTTTGTTGGTGTGGCGTTTGGCCGGAGCAAGGAGTCTGCATAGCCAGGCAAGTGGAGAAGTCTCTCTCAACAGTAAGTCATAGGAAGTGTGACGATGGCCCTTAGTTGCCTATTGATATTAGAGGAAATGTCAGGGCTACAGCTGTCTAAACCTTCAATAAGGGATGGGAATTCCTGACCTCATAAATACGCTTCATTCAGCATCTTCAGCAGAGATATGGTAGTGACCACATGGGACCACCAGTGATTATTTCAGTGGAAAAGTCCTAGACCCTGGCCGACAGGGCGCTGCTGCTTTCATTTAGGTCTGACCCCAATTAGGTGACTGGCAAATTGTTTGGTCATAAGGCTGTTGGTTGACCTTGGTTGTTGTGATTGTGCAGTAACAAATATATACACTGCTCAAAAAAATAAAGGGAACACTTAAACAACACATCCTAGATCTGAATGAAAGAAATAATGTTATTAAATACTTTTTTCTTTACATAGTTGAATGTGCTGACAACAAAATCACACAAAAATAATCAATGGAAATCCAATTTATCAACCCATGGAGGTCTGGATTTGGAGTCACACTCAAAATTAAAGTGGAAAACCACGCTACAGGCTGATCCAACTTTGATGTAATGTCCTTAAAACAAGTCAAAATGAGGCTCAGTAGTGTGTGTGGCCTCCACGTGCCTGTATGACCTCCCTACAACGCCTGGGCATGCTCCTGATGAGGTGGCGGATGGTCTCCTGAGGGATCTCCTCCCAGACCTGGACTAAAGCATCCGCCAACTCCTGGACAGTCTGTGGTGTAACGTGGCGTTGGTGGATGGAGCGAGACATGATGTCCCAGATGTGCTCAATTGGATTCAGGTCTGGGGAACGGGCGGGCCAGTCCATAGCATCAATGCCTTCCTCTTGCAGGAACTGCTGACACACTCCAGCCACATGAGGTCTAGCATTGTCTTGCATTAGGAGGAACCCAGGGCCAACCGCACCAGCATATTGTCTCACAAGGGGTCTGAGGATCTCATCTCGGTACCTAATGGCAGTCAATCTACCTCTGGCGAGCACATGGAGGGCTGTGCGGCCCCCCAAAGAAATGCCACCCCACACCATGACTGACCCACCGCCAAACCGGTCATGCTGGAGGATGTTGCAGGCAGCAGAACGTTCTCCACGGCGTCTCCAGCCTCTGTCACGTGCTTAGTGTGAACCTGCTTTCATCTGTGAAGAGCACAGGGTGCCAGTGGCGAATTTGCCAATCTTGGTGTTCTCTGGCAAATGCCAAACGTCCTGCACGGTGTTGGGCTGTAAGCACAAATCAAATCAAATCAAATTTATTTATACAGCCCTTCGTACATCAGCTGAAATCTCAAAGTGCTGTACAGAAACCCAGCCTAAAACCCCAAACAGCAAGCAATGCATGTGAAAGAAGCACGGTGGCTGGGAAAAACTCCCTAGGAAAAACTCCTGAGAAAGGCCAAAAACCTAGGAAGAAACCTAGAGAGGAACCAGGCTATGAGGGGTGGCCAGTCCTCTTCTGGCTGTGCCGGGTGGATATTATAACAGAACATGGTCAAGATGTTAAAATGTTCGTAAATGACCAGCATGGTCAAATAATAATAATCATAGTAATTGTCGAGGGTGCAACAAGCACGTCCGGTGAACAGGTCAGGGTTCCGTAGCCGCAGGCAGAACAGTTGAGCAACCCCCACCTGTGGACGTCAGGCCCTCATACCACCCTCATGGAGTCTGTTTCTGACAGTTTGAGCAGACACATGCACATTTGTGGCCTGCTGGAGGTCATTTTGCAGGGCTCTGGCAGTGCTCCTCCTGCTCCTCCTTGCACAAAGGCGGAGGTAGCGGTCCTGCTGCTGGGTTGTTGCCCTCCTACGGCCTCCTCTATGTCTCCTGATGTACTGCCCTGTCTCCTGGTAGCGCCTCCATGCTCTGGACACTACGCTGACAGACACAGCAAACCTTCTTGCCACAGCTCGCATTGATGTGCCATCCTGGATGAGCTGCACTACCTGAGCCACTTGTGTGGGTTGTAGACTCCGTCTCATGCTACCACTAGAGTGAAAGCACTGCCAGCATTCAAAAGTGACCAAAACATCAGCCAGGAAGCATAGGAACTGAGAAGTGGTATGTGGTCTCCACCTGCACAACCACTCCTTTATTGGGGGTGTCTTGCTTATTGCCTATAATTTCCACCTGTTGTCTATTCCATTTGCACAACAGCATGTGAAATTTATTGTCAATCAGTGTTGCTTCCTAAGTGGACAGTTTGATTTCACAGAAGTGTGATTGACTTGGAGTTACATTGTGTTGTTTAAGTGTTCCCTTTATTTTTTTGAGCAGTGTATATATATATATTTGCGCCTATCTCAGTGAACTAATCCATTGTGGAGGCCTAGACTAAAAGCGAATTTATGTTTGATCCGAAAAAAATGTAGTCGGATGCTCCATAGGGATGGTGTGATGCAAATGCGGAGCCTCCAGGCATGCAGAGGCCAAATCAAGCTCCGTACCGCATGGCCTTGTGCCTCCCAAATTTTGTAACAATGCGGAGGGCTCTGTATAGCTCCTCATTGGCATAATTAGTTGACGGTAGGTTGGGGCAGTAGGTCCTGTATAAACACAAACTCACTACCTTGAAAACAGCTCTGCACTGCTCAGCGAAGCGCAATAAGTATGAATGCCTTGACTTCTGCTGAGGCCATATCACCATAAATGCTGCATGGCCAATGCAGACGTGGGATTGATCATGCGCCCAGATGCACAATGCACTTCTCTCTCCAGCCAATTTGTGCACATTCATTGTTTCATAACTTCATTGTGTGAATTGTTTGCTTTACTTGTTAGTGTAGATCAATTCCCCATTACATATATCACCATTAGTACATTTACCGTTAATTCCCATAATTTCTAATCTACAATGTTGTTTATTTGGTTATGGTAATTTATTTTAATGCATTCAATATTATTATTCAAGTATTTCTGTTCTCATTGTTTGAGTGGACATATTTTTTTGCAGAATGTATAACCAATGCTACACTTGTGAGAGACAAGTTTTGGTTTATTTCATTCCATTTACGAGGTGTCAATTTAGTCTTGGCCTTTTGTTTGGAGCACTCCTGTCAATGTTGAGTAAGGACGCGCACGAATAGAAGTAGGCCTATAGGCCACCTGGCCTGCGCACAAATGTAGGCATATAAATGTGCTCATTTGGGGATCTGATAGTATTTCTGATTGGCTTAACGCACCACAACTAATGACCTATGGAGCTTCTCAAAGTCATGTTTTCTTCACCTCAAACAGCAAGCAAAGTCTGTTTTTACATCCATTGAGAATAACAATAGTCCCTCAATGTATTTGAAAAATCTTTCCAGCTCTCTCCCTTTCGATAACCACTCAGCATGAAAGGGAAAAATGTCATGCTCTGATCCAGTAGAAATGTCATAAAATAGGCCTACCTCATAAATTCTTATCAGTGCTTGACTTGGACTGAACCATATACTCATTTTGGGTGCTGGTACTGTTTATATTTAGGTGTAGGAGCTCCACAATACTGTAGAGCTAATATTCTATAAGAGGAACAGGAGCTCAAACAGTAGAACATTTGAGGTGCTGGTACTCAGCTCCGGTGTGTTTCTTATCTCTTGCGCAAATAGCCTACAACTGCCTGTCCTGAGCTCACTGGCGCTGGAAGTTCTAAGGGCCCAGAATATTTTATTCAATGCTAGCGCAAGCTTCAGCCGGACCCAAGTTAATGGTTGATACAATGTTTCAAGTTTGTTGCAGACAGGCCATGTGTAGCCAATGTGATTTATAGGATATTTATTTTTATTTTGATATTTTCTACCTGCAGGCTGCAATGTTGTGTGTTGGCTTTATGTAGGCTAATTTTACATAGTTGGCAATAGAAGTTACTTTTTAGGTTTGTATAATTTTCATTTAGATTTGGATACAATTTTGATTAACCACAACACAATTTTGGAGATATGAAGACTTTATTATAAATTAAATGGAACCGTTTCATGAAAATATACATATAAAAACTGGCATGCAGATCGGTAGAAATGGGAAGATAAATTGGCATTCAACATGAGAAAGGTTGCAGACTCCTCGTGTAGCCTATTATTGGCAACTTCAGGAGAGTAATGGCAGAATCTGCAAGAGGTGAATAGTTAGGTCAGGTTTTTTATTCTGGTTATCTAGATCTCTGGCGCCCTCTTGAGGCATTTGTCTTATTTCATCAAACCGTAAGCTTTAAGCATCAGACAAGCTCAATGCATACAGTGGCAAGAAAAAGTATGTGAACCCTTTGGAATTACCTGGATTTCTGCATAAATTGCTCATCAAATTTGATCTGATCATCTAAGTCACAACAATAGACAAACATAGTGTGCTTAAACTAATAACACACAAATTATTGAATTTTCCTGTCTATATTGAAAACATAATTTAAACATTAAAGGTTGGAAAAAGTATGTGAACCTCTAGGCTAATGACTACTCCAAAAGCGAATTGGAGTCAGGAGTCAGCTAACATGGAGTCCAATCAATGAGACGAGATTGGAGATGTTGGTTAGAGCTGCCTTGCCCTATAAAAAACATTCAACAAATGTGTGTTTGCTATTCACAAGAAGCATTGCCTGATGTGAACCATGCCTCGGACAAAAGAGATCTCAGAAGACCTAAGATTAAGAATTGTTGACTTGCATGATGTCGGAAAGGTTTACAAAAATATTTCTAAAAGCCTTGATGTTCATCAGTCCACGGTAAGACAAATTGTCTATAAATGGAGAAAGTTCAGCACAATTGCTACTCTCCCTAGGAGTGGCCGTCCTGCAAAGATGACTGCAAGAGCACAGCGCAGAATGCTTAATGAGGTTAAGAAGAATCCTAGTGTCAGCTAAAGACTTACAGAAATCTCTGGAACATGCAAACATCTCTGTTGATGAGTCTACGATACATAAAACACTAAACAAGAATGGTGTTCATGGAGGACACCACGGAAGAAGCTACTGCTGTACAAAAAAACAAAAAGTGCACCTAGATGTTCCACAGTGCTACTGGCAAAATATTCTGTGGACAGATGAAACTACAGTTGAGTTGTTTGGAAGGAACACACAACACTATGTGTGGAGAAAAAAAAGGCACAGCACACCAACATCAAAACCTCATCCCAACTGTAAAGTATTGTGGGCCTGGACAGCTGGCTATCATTGACGGAAAAATGTATGTGTTGGGTGACGCAACAGGACAACGACCCAAAACACAGAAGTAAATCAACGACAGAAAGGCTTCAACTGAAGAAAATACTCCTTCTGGAGTGGCCCTGTCAGAGTCCTGACCTCAACCCGATTTTGAGATGCTGTGGCATAACCTCAAGAGAGCAGTTCACACCAGACATCCCAAGAATATTGCTGAACTGAAACAGTTTTGTAAAGAGGAAGTTTGATCCGCAACTACAGAAAATGTTTGGTTGAGGTTATTGCTGCCAAAGGAGGGTCAACAAGTTATTAAATCCAAGGGTTCACATACTTTTCCCACCCTGCACTGTGAATGTTTACACGGTGTTTTCAATAAAGACATGAAAACGTATAATTGTTTGTGTGTTAATAGTTTAAGCAGACTGTGTTTGTCTATTGTTGTGACCTAGATGAAGATCAGATCAAATTTTATGACTAATTCTTGCAGAAATCCAGGTATTTCCAAAGGGTTCACATACTTTGTCTTGCCACTGTAGATGATTTTATTATTATTATTATTATTATGGTGTGTCTATATATGGAAAAATACAGTTTAACAAATTTAGACCAATCTATTGGTCGAAAGAACAGACGACTTTCGGTCGTCTAAGATGTTTTTTTTGTCGGGGACAGTCCTACTCTCATTATTCCATATTGATCCTCCTGGAACAGGGTATGCAGCTCAGTCAGCTGTCTGTCCAGGACCATGAGTCTAGCGTTTTTGGGCAGCTGTTATAGACGATTTAAATTTTTTGTTGTTGTCATATTTGGTTATTTATGTAGAAATGTAAAAAAAGTTTCACTTTTTAAGGGCCTCTTCACTGTTCTCTATGTCTATGTAGTGCTATGAACTTGCGGTTAAGTTGATTTAAAACATTACCCTGGCTTTGATTTGTTATGGCATGGCACTAGAGCCTTCACATTTATCCAGTGCAAAAGAGTGGGGTTTGCTAGCCAGGTGTTGAAGCATGCCTCGCAAAGATGCTTCCAATCTTTATATATGTCTCTAACCAATGAGCCTTCCATAGTGGCCTTGGAGAAATGTCTACACAGCTTTACAGAAAAGAGCGTGCTTTGTCGAACTGTATGCCAGCCAATAAAACTGGCCATACCAAGTGGTGCAGTGGTCTAAGGCACTGCAATCTCAGTGCTTGAGGCGTCACTACAGACCTGGTTCAATTCCAGGCTGTATCACAACCGGCCGTGATTGGGAGTCCCATAGGGCGGCGCACAGGTTACGGCTTGGCCGGGGTAGGCCGTCATTGTAAATAAGAATTTGTTCTTAATTGACTTGCCTAGTTAAATAAAGGTAAAAAAATTATAATTCCAAAACGGGGAAGACTCATATTTTTGGTTGTGTGGGTGGTTTGTCAACTAGAGTTCAGACAAATCCGCAGGTGGCCTCGTGATGACATGCTCACCATGACAAGGCCAGGCTGGGCGATGTTGAGCTGGGCTGTGGAAGTCAAAGCAGTAGCTAACCTCGTGGGCTGACGATGACTCTGACAGATTTGGTTTAGCCAATGGAGGTAGTGGAGCAGGTGTTTTCTTCATCCTCCATCTGTGGCTTTTTGAAAAAGTGCATGAGTGAACTTTGTTTTGCCATAACTTGTGACTAGCTGGCTAGCGCTAGTTCGCATTAGCAAAGAATTGCAGAGGGTCTAAACAATTTTCCCACAGTTAGCATGCTAGTAGGTACATTTGTGTGGGGGGGATAGTGGTACCATATGATTGCGATAAAACAAATTAGCCTCCTACTGCATTTTTCAACATTTCTGTTTAGTCAGGAGACAATACAAACTACAAATCAAATTCATGTACTTAATGTTATGTGTATATATAAAATGAAATAAATGAATTTGATTTGTTGTTTGTAATATATATAAATAAGGCCATCTTGATTGGCTGGCCCTCTGCCTGGCCTGGCCCTGCCGTGAATCCACTTCTGGTTGAGACTGCATGATAAGGGGGCTAATTAAAGGTCCACTGGCTGACTCTCGTTCCGTGTGTCAGTTTATCTTCATTAAAATGTGGTTAGTGCCAAAGGAGCCTTACTCATATCCACCCGAAAGGCATCAGTTTGCTAGTGGAGGAAGGGATGGAGAGAGGGAAGATTATAGGAGAGTCCTGCTGAGAGCAGGATAGATTTCTTTTTCTCACCCTCTTCATTTCCTCTAATCTCAGCTAAATCTGGCATTTCCCTCCACCCCTCCGGAGCCCAGCCAGGACTCAGGATCCATCCAGGGGCCCCAGGGCTGACCGATTTGGGGAGACAGACAGTGAGGAGTGTGTTAGTATCCCCTCTGTAGTCTTAAATCAGGCACCTAAACACTCTCCTCTCTCAGTAGTCAGGGCTGAACGTGGACAGACACTACCATTAGCACTTCATTGGCTTACCTGGACATTTATGGTACTTCCTGCTCACCCAGGTTATTATAGTTTTGCTTTTTTATGTTAATTGTTATTCCTATTTGTTTTTTATTAGTAGTCCTGACACTTAGAGGAAGGCCCACAAAATTGTCAGACTCCAGTCACCCAAGTCATAGACTGTTATCTCTGCTACCGCACGGCAAGCGGTACCGGAGTGCCAAGTCTAGGTCCAAAAGGCTCCTTAACAGCTTCTACCCTCAAGCTATAAGACTGCTGAACAATTAATCAAATGGACACCCAGACTATCACTTTACCCCTACCTACATGTACAAATGACCTGGGCTAACCTGTACCCCCGCACACTGACTCAGTACCGGGGCCCCTGTATGTAGCCTCGTTATTGTTATGTCATTCTACTGTGTTTCTTTTTATTTTGACTTTATTTTATTTAGTAAATATTTTCTTAACTCTGTTTCTTGAACTGCATTGTTGGTTAAGGGCTTGTAAGTAAGTATTTCACGGTAAGGTCTACACCTGTTGTATTCTGCGCATGTGACAAATACATTTTTATTTGAGATGAGAGCGGAAAAATGAGATCAGTGCCAACTGCAAAGTTGTGATAATGGGTATAGCTTGTGTATACAGCCATATCAGTCAAATAGGCTATACAAGGTGTGGTGGTGTCATTGTCATTCAGTAGTCCTTCCCTGCAGTCAATGACCAAAAGCCCCCTATTTGGCCTCATGGCTGGAATGTCATTAATTATTTTTCATATGTATTCAAGAGCATGTTGTGTCTCAGCGGATGGCCGGCACAACACAACCTCAGATGATGTAAAATATGTCTAAGCTACAACTTATGTGTTTTATAATTGACTTTTAAGGTAAAAAAAAAGACGTTTTATAAAAATTAATTTTTTTAAAGAAATTATTAAATAGTTTGACAACCCTGTTTTTAAGATTTTAAATTATATCAATCTCAACCGTTTATCTCAAATATATTTACCCTAATGTCTATGATAGCCTGAGAAAATAAGGTATCAGCAACAATCTGAATAAATATAGATTGATTCTTTCTTCAGATCCTAGAAGTTCAGATCCAACATTTTCCATTTCCTAGTATCGAGACAGAGGGAGCCATGTGGAAAGAAGTTGAAAGAAAAACATATTTAAATGTGTCTATTATCAGCTCGTGTGTCACGTTGGCATGAATGATTCAGGAGACAGGTGCAGGAATGCGTACCGTAAATTCCGGACTATAAGCCGCAACTTTTTTCCCACGCTTTGAACCTCACGGCTTAAACAATGACGCGACTAATATATTTGTTTTTTCCCGCTTTCAATTTTTTTTTCAAAAAAAAAAACATTCTGTGACGTGCTCAGTTTTTTGGCGGCATGAAGCTTTCATTAGACCAATGAAATTGCCGAACGGGTTAAGGTCAAACAGTGACGAGAGCGACAATGAAAACGATCCAATATCGGATGAAGCAATTCTGAGGCTATTCAACTCCGACACCGAAGGAGATGGCTTCAGTGGTTTCAGTGCACAGGAGGAGGAAGATAGTGACCAATGACTTTCTTGGTAGGCTACTGTTTACTGCAAATTTTTAATTTTTTGTTACAAGCCGTGTTTCGTTAAAACCTGTGTAAAGTTCATTTGTTTCAATGTACCGGTAGGCACCTGCGGCTTATAGACATGTGCGGCTTATTTATGTTCAAAATAATACTTTTAAAAAAATTCAGTGGGCGTGGCTTATATTCAGGTGCGCTCAATAGTCCGGAAATTACTGTAATAGTTTTTTTTATTATACCCCAGATTACGGCGTGCCGTGTAAGGGCACGTGGACGAAGACCAAACAAACACGTAACAAAAACACAGGGTTGAAACCCAAACAAAAAAGCGAGGAGCACCTCGAATAAATAACACAAGCGCACAATGATTATCACACAGGATGAGACCCGTAATCATCTGCGCGATCCACAAAGGCACGGAAGCCCAAAACGCACAGCACAGGTACTCACACCCACCAACAGACATAGTAACAATAATCGGCAGCACCATGGTGAACAAAGGGCACATAAATACAATCAGTGGGAATAGGGGCCAGGTGTGCGCAATGAAAGTTCCAGAGGGATCTGTGACATCATGGGATTCTGTCTTTGTCTCTTCCTCTACTTCTGCGTCTGTCACTGCCTCCGCCTCTACTCAGCCAGACAGAAAACAGATGGTGCGTCAGGGTCTGTCTCCATCAGGTAGCACTCTGCTTACATCATCCCCCGTCCGCCACTCGAGACCACTCCGCCTCATCGTTGTTTCAAGAAGGGCAATCGATGACAAGCACGGAACCTCGGTCTCACAGAGTGTCAGGGCCAGTGGTGTGGAGCGTTGATTGTTCTGCTGAAGTGAAGTGGTGGAAGTCGAGTGTAAAAGGTAACAGAATCCCCTCATTGGTGATCTGACCCTGTGACAGACAGACAGACAGACAGACAGACAGACAGACATGATGATGCATGGACGAGTTTATCAGTACCTCCATGCCTTGCTGACCCAGAGTCAGGCCAAGGTACTGATGTGACAAGCACACGGGTGGCCTGCAGCAACTGTTCACACAGGGATGGATCTATCTATCTATCCTCATGGTGTGACTGTCACTGAGTGACTAGGCCAGAAGGTGAGGAGAGTGATAGGGTGACTCTCTTCACCAGTGAAGAGATGGATATTTGAGAGTAGCAGTCTACAGCAGTAGCTCTCTCTTCAAAGTAAACCCAGTCTGAGGATATTGTGAAGGTGATTAAACATTCAGAGGAAGGTGTGCCCAAGGAATCACTGTAAATATTGACTCAGTAAACAGCTATAACTCAAACTGGTACAAATATTTTGAAATACATTTTTTTCCAGATCTGCTGTGCAAGTTGGTTTGATAATGAGCAGTGTTTCCCCTATGATTTTCTTCTGCAGTGGTGGCAAAGTCAGCGTGGGGGGGGGGGGGGGGGGTTGCCTGGTAGTAGGCGGGGCTATTGGCGCAGTCTCCGACCGGAAAATTTTAGAGGACCTCGTCTTTGCCGCAGAGACAATATCTTTGTTTTAAAGCAAATTTCCAGCAATTCTACACATTTTGCTATGGGGTGGAGAGAACAGTTTAATAGTTTCCTTCTATTCTACACGTTTTGTCATAGCATATGAACACGACATAAGCCATCTGAATGACTTAAACATTATAACAAAATCCATGAGGGCCCCATGACAGCTCGAGGATGAGAGGTCTAAGGAGAATGGCAAGAATCTTGCAAGCTAACAGGTGGGCCACAAACAGGCAAATAGCAGCACAGTACAACAGTGGTGTGCAGAATGGCATCTTGGAACGCACAACTCGTCGGTCCTTGTCACAGATACCCTATTGCAGCAGACGACTACACCGGGTTCCACTCCTATCAGCTAAAAACAAGAAGCGGCTCCAGTGGGAAAAAAATATAGCCTGGTCCGACGAATCCTGGTTCCTGTTGCATCATGCTGATGACAAAGTCTGGATTTGGCGTAAGCAGTCCATGGCCCATCCTGCCTGGTTGTTTACGCTACTGGGTGGTGGTGGTGTAATGTTGTGGGGAATGTTTTCCTGGCACATGTTACCAATTGAGCAACGTGCCCATGCCCCAAAGAATTCAGGCTGTTCTGGAGGCAAAGGGGGGGTCCAACCCAGTACTAGATGGGTGTACCTAATAATTTGAACACTGAGTCTATAGCTCCATTATCATTTTTACATACTTTTTATGGTTTTAGTCGTTTAAGTTATATTTGTTATTTTTGGGGGGAGTGGGGGCAACTATAATAGATAAAATATATATTATCATTTTGTAATATAATAAATTAAATAGAGTTAAGCAGAGGCTAAATGAATATAGGAGAAACACTGAAAAAGAGAGCAGCTCAGGTCAAGTGAACTCAAATGAAGTAAGTTTGGTGTTAGTTGGAGACTTGATCAATGGACCCTCTCACTCTAAGGCCAAGTCAGACACTTCTCTTGTTCCTCTGTGCAGGGTATGTTGGCATTTAATTTAATTGGCTCTCCCACTGATTCTTTAGGGAGAGTGGAGGAAAGAAATAGGCACAACAATTCTCAACAGTTTTTTATAAACTATAACGAGGTTAGACAATGCCTCATCAATATTAATATTTCCGCCATGAAGAGAACGAGGCATAAAACAGTGCTATAAAGGACTTTCCCATTAAGGGGGAAATGATTAGTTGTTATGAATGGTCATGGAGTCTGGCTAGGCTCCAGTATGAGGAGCCCCTCTTCAAACCCCTCTTCATCAACTCATTATAACAGCTGGCTAGGGACATTATCTTCACTGCTATTCACACTCCTCCAGTTAGAGATATGCAGGTAGCCAGCCTGGGGACATAACACTTTAAAACTGAGGAATTAAATGAAGATTTATTCGGTAGAGTTAAGCACAGAGTCTTATTAGGACTGACTAAATAGCCAGGGGTTTAATTTGTTTGCTGGTATTTGTAAAGAGGAGCAGAGAATTTCATTACCAAGTCATGTCTATTATTTTGCCAATAACTCACTGTTGTTTCCTGCCATAGCTGTTACACAGATAGCACTGAGAGAACAGATGAGAGTAACACAGAACTCAACCTCAATCATTCACTCACTTTCAGGGTTCTCTCATGGTTATTGTTACCCTACATCAGGGTTCCCCAACTGGCGGCCTGTGGCCCGAATTTGACCCACGGTTTTATTTGGCCCCCCCAAGTTTTCTGAGAAACAGTTTTATTTTTATTGTTGGACATAAAATACTGTAAAAACACAAGGAAATCAGCTCCAATTGATTTTTGTTTTGGAAATCTGTTACCAAGTTTTCCCACATAGTAGAGAGACAGACACATGATCGTATACAAATTTAAGCAAGGTTTGAAATGATTGTTTTAGTCAAATGTTTGGGCTTCTTGCGGTCAGTTTGCATGCCAGTCCACCCAACCATCCGCTCAAGAAAAATCCCTGGCCTACACTGTTTATCTCTCTCCATCTCTTGCTGATGAGAGAGGAGAGACTGAGACATACTGGTCTGAGGAGAGACTGAGACATACTGGTCTGAGGAGAGACTGAGACATACTGGTCTGAGGAGAGACTGAGACATACTGGTCTGAGGAGAGACTGAGACATACTGGTCTGAGGAGAGACTGAGACATACATACTGGCCTGATGAGAGAGGAGAGACTGAGACATACTGGTCTGAGGAGAGACTGAGACATACTGGTCTGAGGAGAGACTGAGACATACTGGTCTGAGGATAGACTGAGACATACTGGTCTGAGGAGAGACTGAGACATACTGGTCTGAGGAGAGACTGAGACAAAGTGGTCTGAGGAGAGACTGAGACATACTGGTCTGAGGAGAGACTGAGACATACTGGTCTGAGGAGAGACTGAGACATACTGGTCTGAGGAGAGACTGAGACATACTGGTCTGAGGAGAGACTGAGACATACTGGTCTGAGGAGAGACTGAGACATACTGGTCTGAGGAGAGAGGAGAGACTGAGACATGCTGGCCTGATGAGAGACTGAGACAGTGGTCTGAGGAGAGACTGAGACATACTGAGCTGAGGAGAGACTGAGACATACTGGTCTGAGGAGAGACTGAGACAAAGTGGTCTGAGGAGAGACTGAGACAAAGTGGTCTGAGGAGAGACTGAGACATACTGGTCTGAGGAGAGACTGAGACATACTGGTCTGAGGAGAGACTGAGACATACTGGTCTGAGGAGAGACTGAGACATACTGGTCTGAGGAGAGACTGAGACATACTGGTCTGAGGAGAGACTGAGACATACTGGTCTGAGGAGAGACTGAGACAAAGTGGTCTGAGGAGAGACTGAGACATACTGGTCTGAGGAGAGACTGAGACATACTGGTCTGAGGAGAGACTGAGACATACTGGTCTGAGGAGAGACTGAGACATACTGGTCTGAGGAGAGACTGAGACATACTGGTCTGAGGAGAGACTGAGACATACTGGTCTGAGGAGAGACTGAGACATACTGGTCTGAGGAGAGACTGAGACATACTGGTCTGAGGAGAGACTGAGACATACTGGTCTGAGGAGAGACTGAGACATACTGGTCTGAGGAGACACTGAGACATACTGGTCTGAGGAGAGACTGAGACATACTGGTCTGAGGAGAGACTGAGACATGCTGGTCTGATGAGAGAGGAGAGACTGAGACATACTGGTCTGAGGAGAGACTGAGACATACTGGTCTGAGGAGAGACTGAGACATACTGGTCTGATGAGAGAAGAGAGACTGAGACATACTGGTCTGAGGAGAGACTGAGACATACTGGTCTGAGGAGAGACTGAGACATACTGGTCTGAGGAGAGACTGAGACATGCTGGCCTGATGAGAGACTGAGACATGCTGGTCTGAGGAGAGACTGAGACATGCTGAGCTGGCGTTTAGACAAATCGATAAAACCACACATTATTATGCCAGGGTTGTCCTAGGTGTCAAAACATTAATTGCGCACATCAATGTTGTGAGCTGTCAGGATGGCCACTCCACCACCTCTTCTCTTCTCCTTTGTGTACTCTGCCTGTGATGGGCAGTGATGTGGGGGGCATTTTGCTGTCCTACGGTTCAATTTAGCACTTTGTTCTCCTGTGCACTACTTGTCCCCGAGGGTGAGCCCATACTGCTACCACTAAGTGCCAGAAAGGCTTCCCGGAATGGAGGCCTGATGGTCCCCTAGGCAATCATAAACCTTACCTCTCCTCCCTCCCGTATGACCCCTTCTGCCTGACGCAAAATCCTCCATCACCCCTAATTCTCCATCCTCATTCTTTCTCATCACCGTTAGTGTTGGACTGTCCTCTGACCTTGTCCTCTAGTACAGTGTGTCCTATGTGTCAGCCCCTGGCCTCTGTGTGGGGGTGGTTTTTAGGTCTACTGTGATACCATCCCCCTAGGTGTGTCTATGTGGCATACAGTATCTTGGAACTCCATTTAATCCAGTAATGGGCAACTTTGACGGGGGTGATATCTGAGTGAGAGTGACTAATAAAATCAATGGGGGCCTCCCGGTCGGTAATTCTACCATGATTACTACAAGTTTAGATAGCTGTCTAGACTTACTTACCAATCTAAAAAATGTTAGCTGACATGCGGTAATTGAGTGACTGTCTGTGACTGACATAACAAGAAACTGATGATGCACAACCAAATTTCAAAATTGCACCTTGGATATTCTAACTCTCAACATTAAGTTGAGACCCCGACTGAGTTCCTAAAAAATTATGTTGGGGGAGGCGTCATTGATCCGGGGGCCTACAAAGGGCGGCTAGTTGCCCATCCCTGATTTTAAATCATGTTCTCTCTGTTGTGTCTGTATTAACCACAGTTCATTGTGTCCGTTCTAACCCTGTATGTCTCTCCTCTGCCTCTCAGCTCTTAGACTGTTTCACCATCCCCGTGGTGCTGCTGCTGTCCTGGTTCTTCCTGCTGGTGAGGTACAAGGCCGTGCATTTTGTGGGCGTTGGGGTGTGTCTGCTGGGCATCGGCTGCATGGTGGGGGCAGATGTCCTGGTGGGAAGACAGCAGGGCCTAGGTAAGGCACACACACACACACACACACACACACACACACAATACCCTTACTGCCCCAAGGGCCAGTAACACAGTGTTATCGAATAACCATTTAATTAAGCATTTACAAAGACTCATAATAAATGTGTACTGCTCTGACTCATTGGAGACCTTCAGTCTGCTGTGTCCTTCACGCAAATACCCCGATCACCCCAACACACGGTGTCCTCACTGTGCAGTTCACCATCACTGTCTCATTGTGTTTAAACCTCAGTACCTTTAGCAACAACACAGTCAGCTCCCCGGTGTTATCCCTGGTGCGGTGTGCCTTTCACATCTATGGACAGCTTCCCCCTCTCATTATTCCATGAATTACCCCCTGGATTTCCAGTAGATAGAATTTTGGTTCACTATGAATAATAAATGTTCCAATCCAAATCATATTACATGTTCTGGATCCGAGGAGTTTAGAGTTTCATTAAAAACAAACTGCTAGAGTTTCATTTCTGTCTCAGAATTGACAGAATAGTTATATTATATCTCAAATGTGTGCTGAGTATCTGTAAGATCTTTGTTTGGTCGGGCACAGTTGATCCCTTCATGACGGAAACCCACTGCTGCGTTCAGTATGCACTGAACATGCAGGGATAAAGGGATAATTCAATACTTTGGTATCAGGTTCCAATCAATAATGGCCATTTGTCTTACCAGCTACCGGTAGTGTTACGGAGAAGGGGGTCATTTCAAACCCAATAAAGTGAACAGTATCTTAAATTTGCTTAATTTATTAACTCCAATTAAGAAAAGTTGCTGCAGCCCAGTTGCTGTCTGTACATCAGCCAATGTCTTTCACTGCCTTGTTGTCATCCATTACTAATGGGTTTTTATAGGCTAGCCACTTAGTCTGATATTACTGAAGAGCGTTTCATATGATAACCTATGTGTCATGGATAACTCAAGGATAGCTCTTTCATATGATAGGCTATTGTAATGTTGTGCTCTAGTAATTTCCTCCTCGCTCTCTATCTGCCTAGGGGACCATAAGCTCCTGGGGGACCTGCTGGTTCTGGGAGGGGCCATGCTCTATGGAATCTCTAACGTGTGTGAGGAGTTCATCGTTAAGAACCTGAGCAGGGTGGAGTTCCTGGGCATGATGGGACTGTTCGGCTCTTTCTTCAGCGGCATTCAGCTGTGAGTGTGTTTGTGTGTCAGACCTGGCTTCAAATACTGTTTGAAATCATTTCAAATATATTTAGCTTGTTTGAGCTTGTCTGGTACAATGGAACCAATAGAATAGTCCCAAAATGGCAAACTCTGAAAATCTGTCACTCAAAGCAGGCAAACATTCAAAGTGTTTCAAAGATTTCAAACTGCATTTGAACTCAGGTCTAGTGTGTCATTCCTCACTGATACTATACTGGACAGAGCATCCCTCTTCACCAATACCACAAGAGCAGCCAGTAGAAACTCAGAGCTGTAGTGCTATATCTTTAACACCCCAACACTAACATTAGCAAGCTGGAAACCTTAAGTTCATCTACACTGAGTATACTAAACATTAGGAACACCTTCCTAATATTGAGTTTGCGTTCAGAACAGCTTCAATTCGTTGGAGCATGGACTCTACAAGGTGTCGAAGGCATTCCACAGGGATGCTGGCCATGTTGACCCCAAAGCTTCCCACAGTTTTGTCAAGTTGGCTGGATGTTCTTTTGGTGGTGGCTCATTCTTGATACACAAAGGAAAGTGTTGAGCGTGAAAAACCCAACAGCGTTGCAGTTCTTGACACAAACCGGTGCGCCTGGCACCTACTACCATATCCCGTTCAAAGGCACTTAAATATTTTGTCTTGCCCAATTACCCTCTGAATGGCACACATACGCAATCCATGTATCAATTGTCTCAAGGCTTGAAAATCATTCTTTAACCTGTCTCCTCCCTTTCATCTACACTGATTTGAAGTTGATTTAACAAGTGACGTCAATAAGGGATCATAGCTTCACCTGGATTCACCTGGTCAGTCTGTCATAGAAAGAGCATGTTCCTAATGTTTTGAAACCTTAGTGTATACATTCTGTAGCACTTGCCATCTGATCTTATACAGCCGTTGATGCCAGCTACATATCTACAGACATGCCCCATTTTCAACATATACTCCCACCAGCAGGTTCTATAGTATTACGCCTCTCTCACTCCAGATCAGATTGTGACTCTTTAACTTTTTAATAAGCTCATTATGAGGCTTAAAGAGGAATGATGAAACCGCCTGGTTATGAGACATCGCCTGTCTTCCCTCCACTTATTTCTTTATATATGAAATGATCCCAACCAGGGAAGACAGTGGGGGGGGGGGGGGGGGGTGAATGATCTGCCATGTTGTTTCTATTGTAAGTGCCCCTCTGGAGTCAGATGATTCCGTCTATAGAATTCCCAAGATCCATTCCGTAGGGTCAGAGGGTTGAACCCCCACCTCGCTCTGAAAGGACGGATTTGTCCCTCATCAGAATCACAGGTGCTGAGTTGTCAAAACTGAGCTTTCTGTCAAGAGACTTTTGATCCTCCTGTCTTACTTTCCTCCCTCCATCACACACTGTTTTATCCCCCCATCTCACAAATCTCACCTGTGCCTGACAGGAATTGTGTAATTTTCTTTCTGTTTCAGGGCCATCATGGAACACAAGGAGCTGTTAAAGGTGCAGTGGGACTGGCAGATTGGTAAGCTACTGTTACTGTGTGTGTGTATTTGTGTGAGGAAGGGAAGTGCGTGCATGTGGGAAGGAAGTAAGTGGCAGTGGGTGATACAGGGATGATTAAACATTGGCAAAGGGGGAATTGATTGTCCTGTCTAGCGGAGATGCCCTCCCACACCTCCTCCTCCCCTCCACTGCGGTGTCAGATCCTCCTCACACAATCAGTTAGGCTGTAAGGGGTGTCACTGGAAGATCACTCTGCAAATGAAGTGGGGGTGACAAAGAGATGGGTCACTGAGCTAAGATGGATGGGCCACTGCTGTACAGTAAATGTGTACAGGCCGGCTAAGGGGTGGTGTCAACCTTTACGAAGGTCTTGTTGTGCTGCATGAATTACAGGTAGGAGATGAAGGTGTCTAACTGATATATGGATGCACTTTATTTACTTATAACATCAACGGTTCACAATATTTGATTTGCCACAAACAAGTCAGACGGGGTGCTATTGTACAGCATATAGCAGCTGTTGGTTAGCTAGTAGGAGTAAGCCAGCGGGGTGCTATTGTACAGCATACAGCAGCTGTTGGTTAGCTAGTAGGAGTAAGCCAGCGGGGTGCTATTGTACAGCATACAGCAGCTGTCGGTTAGCTAGTAGGAGTAAGCCAGCGGGGTGCTATTGTACAGCATACAGCAGCTGTTGGTTAGCTAGTAGGAGTAAGCCAGCAGGGTGCTATTGTACAGCATACAGCAGCTGTTGGTTAGCTAGTAGGAGTAAGCCAGCGGGGTGCTATTGTACAGCATACAGCAGCTGTTGGTTAGCTAGTAGGAGTAAGCCAGCGTGGTGCTATTGTACAGCATACAGCAGCTGTCGGTTAGCTAGTAGGAGTAAGCCAGCGGGGTGCTATTGTACAGCATACAGCAGCTGTTGGTTAGCTAGTAGGAGTAAGCCAGCAGGGTGCTATTGTACAGCATACAGCAGCTGTTGGTTAGCTAGTAAGAGTAAGCCAGCGGGGTGCTATTGTACAGCATACAGCAGCTGTTGGTTAGCTAGTAGGAGTAAGCCAGCGGGGTGCTATTGTACAGCATACAGCAGCTGTTGGTTAGCTAGTAGGAGTAAGCCAGCAGGGTGCTATTGTACAGCATACAGCAGCTGTTGGTTAGCTAGTAAGAGTAAGCCAGCGGGGTGCTATTGTACAGCATACAGCAGCTGTTGGTTAGCTAGTAGGAGTAAGCCAGCAGGGTGCTATTGTACAGCATACAGCAGCTGTTGGTTAGCTAGTAGGAGTAAGCCAGCAGGGTGCTATTGTACAGCATACAGCAGCTGTTGGTTAGCTAGTAGGAGTAAGCCAGCGGGGTGCTATTGTACAGCATACAGCAGCTGTTGGTTAGCTAGTAGGAGTAAGCCAGCGGGGTGCTATTGTACAGCATACAGCAGCTGTCGGTTAGCTAGTAGGAGTAAGCCAGCGTGGTGCTATTGTACAGCATACAGCAGCTGTTGGTTAGCTAGTAAGAGTAAGCCAGCGGGGTGCTATTGTACAGCATACAGCAGCTGTTGGTTAGCTAGTAGGAGTAAGCCAGCGGGGTGCTATTGTACAGCATACAGCAGCTGTTGGTTAGCTAGTAAGAGTAAGCCAGCAGGGTGCTATTGTACAGCATACAGCAGCTGTTGGGTTAGCTAGTAGGAGTAAGCCAGCGGGGTGCTATTGTACAGCATACAGCAGCTGTTGGTTAGCTAGTAGGAGTAAGCCAGCGGGGTGCTATTGTACAGCATACAGCAGCTGTTGGTTAGCTAGTAAGAGTAAGCCAGCGGGGTGCTATTGTACAGCATACAGCAACTGTTGGTTAGCTAGTAGGAGTAAGCCAGCGGGGTGCTATTGTACAGCATACAGCAGCTGTTGGTTAGCTAGTAAGAGTAAGCCAGCGGGGTGCTATTGTACAGCATACAGCAGCTGTCGGTTAGCTAGTAGGAGTAAGCCAGCGGGGTGCTATTGTACAGCATACAGCAGCTGTCGGTTAGCTAGTAGGAGTAAGCCAGCGTGGTGCTATTGTACAGCATACAGCAGCTGTTGGTTAGCTAGTAGGAGTAAGCCAGCAGGGTGCTATTGTACAGCATACAGCAGCTGTTGGTTAGCTAGTAGGAGTAAGCCAGCGGGGTGCTATTGTACAGCATACAGCAGCTGTTGGTTAGCTAGTAAGAGTAAGCCAGCGGGGTGCTATTGTACAGCATACAGCAGCTGTTGGTTAGCTAGTAGGAGTAAGCCAGCGGGGTGCTATTGTACAGCATACAGCAGCTGTTGGTTAGCTAGTAAGAGTAAGCCAGCGGGGTGCTATTGTACAGCATACAGCAGCTGTTGGTTAGCTAGTAGGAGTAAGCCAGCGGGGTGCTATTGTACAGCATACAGCAGCTGTTGGTTAGCTAGTAGAAGTAAGCCAGCGGGGTGCTATTGTACAGCATACAGCAGCTGTCGGTTAGCTAGTAGGAGTAAGCCAGCGTGGTGCTATTGTACAGCATACAGCAGCTGTTGGTTAGCTAGTAAGAGTAAGCCAGCGGGGTGCTATTGTACAGCATACAGCAGCTGTTGGTTAGCTAGTAGGAGTAAGCCAGCGGGGTGCTATTGTACAGCATACAGCAGCTGTTGGTTAGCTAGTAAGAGTAAGCCAGCGGGGTGCTATTGTACAGCATACAGCAGCTGTTGGTTAGCTAGTAGGAGTAAGCCAGCGGGGTGCTATTGTACAGCATACAGCAGCTGTCGGTTAGCTAGTAGGAGTAAGCCAGCGTGGTGCTATTGTACAGCATACAGCAGCTGTCGGTTAGCTAGTAGGAGTAAGCCAGCGGGGTGCTATTGTACAGCATACAGCAGCTGTCGGTTAGCTAGTAGGAGTAAGCCAGCGGGGTGCTATTGTACAGCATACAGCAGCTGTTGGTTAGCTAGTAGGAGTAAGCCAGCGGGGTGCTATTGTACAGCATACAGCAGCTGTCGGTTAGCTAGTAGGAGTAAGCCAGCGGGGTGCTATTGTACAGCATACAGCAGCTGTTGGTTAGCTAGTAAGAGTAAGCCAGCGGGGTGCTATTGTACAGCATACAGCAGCTGTTGGTTAGCTAGTAGGAGTAAGCCAGCGGGGTGCTATTGTACAGCATACAGCAGCTGTTGGTTAGCTAGTAGGAGTAAGCCAGCGTGGTGCTATTGTACAGCATACAGCAGCTGTCGGTTAGCTAGTAGGAGTAAGCCAGCGGGGTGCTATTGTACAGCATACAGCAGCTGTTGGTTAGCTAGTAGGAGTAAGCCAGCGGGGTGCTATTGTACAGCATACAGCAGCTGTCGGTTAGCTAGTAGGAGTAAGCCAGCGTGGTGCTATTGTACAGCATACAGCAGCTGTCGGTTAGCTAGTAGGAGTAAGCCAGCGGGGTGCTATTGTACAGCATACAGCAGCTGTTGGTTAGCTAGTAGGAGTAAGCCAGCGGGGTGCTATTGTACAGCATACAGCAGCTGTTGGTTAGCTAGTAGGAGTAAGCCAGCGGGGTGCTATTGTACAGCATACAGCAGCTGTTGGTTAGCTAGTAGGAGTAAGCCAGCAGGGTGCTATTGTACAGCATACAGCAGCTGTTGGTTAGCTAGTAGGAGTAAGCCAGCAGGGTGCTATTGTACAGCATACAGCAGCTGTTGGTTAGCTAGTAGGAGTAAGCCAGCGGGGTGCTATTGTACAGCATACAGCAGCTGTTGGGTTAGCTAGTAAGAGTAAGCCAGCAGGGGTGTACAAGGGACTATGCTAAAAGCCTGCCCGCTGTAGAAGTGATTAAAACATTTGGGGCTGATACAGATATTGTCAGATGATAAGTTGACTTTATTCAGAGTGGCAAAATATTTTTTCAAAAACAATAGGACTCGGTATGATGTGGGTCTGTACCATCTTATGTGGACAGTGGCTTCACTCCTGTAGTGCTCCTCTGTACTTTTTCCAAATGCTTTTCCGACATGACTTCTGTCATAGTCATATGATGTATTGGGACTTTTAGTTCAGACACAAATCAGAATATTTAACAGCAACCTAATTCTAGAATCTTCCCTTGAAGTTGTCTAAGTTTCAGTTAATTGGTTAAAGAATATTTCAAATACAATAAATTATCATGACAACATGATATATATAGTAGCCCATGAAGATGCCCGATTTTCAATGACTTTCTTAGGAACTAAATCTATGACGTGCAATTTGCCGCTCTCCAAAAGCAATGTAGGTGACTAGGTCCTTAATCCACTCCAATTCACCCATTTCTTTTGATTGAGCAAGCCAGGGCGTGTGGTGCTGATGCCAATAGTGGGGTTTGGGTAGTGTCCCAGGAGATGCTGGCTCGTCACAGAGGCATTAGCCAGTCTGTGGTGGCTTGAGGGGCACGTCATTAACTGTCACGGCCATGGCAGGCAACACAGCAGGTGCCAGAAGGAGAGAGATCTGCTCAGCCAAGATTGTGCTACCCTAGAAAAATTATGAGGACTTGGTCATGTAAAATGTATTGGAGGAATTTGTGCGTTCTCCAAAGACTTGGTGGCATTATATATATAACAAAGCATCCTTCACTCATGCTGCCAAACATACCCTTGTAAAACTGACCATCTTACTGATCCTCGACTTTGGCGGTCATTTACAAAATAGCCTCCAACACCCTACTCAACAAATTGGATGCAGTCTATCATAGTGCCATCCGTTTTGTCACCAAAGCCCCACCACTGCGACCTGTACGCTCTCGTTGGCTGGCCCTCGCTTCATACTCGTCGCCAAACCCACTGGCTCCAGGTCATCTACAAGACCCTGCTAGGTAAAGTCCCGCCTTATCTCAGCTCGCTGGTCACCATAGCAGCACCCACCTGTAGCACGCGTTCCAGCAGGTATATCTCACTTGTCACCCCCAAAGCCAATTCCTACCTTTGGCTGCCTCTCCTTCCAGTTCTCTGCTGCCAATGACTGGAACGAACTACAAAAATCTCTGAAACTGGAAACACTTATATCCCTCATTAGCTTTAAGCACCAGCTGTCAGAGCAGCTCACAGATCACTGCACATGTACATAGCCCATCTATAAATAGCCCAAACAACTACCTCTTCCCCTACTGTATTTATTTAGCTCCTTTGCACCCCAGTATTTCTACTTTGCACACCCATCAACTGTCAAATCTACCATTCCAGTGTTTTAATTGCTATATTGTATTTACTTCGCCACCATGGCCGATTTATTGCCCTTATCTCACCTCATTTGCTCACATTGTATATAGACTTATTTTTCTACTGTATTATTGACTGTATGTTTGTTTTACTCCATGTGTAACTCTGTGTTGTTATATGTGTTGAACTGCTTTGCTTTATCTTGGCCAAGTCGCAGTTCTCAACTTGCCTACCTGGTTAAATAAAGGTGAAATAAATAAAATAAAATATATATATTGTTTCTTCCATCCTCAAGCTTACCACATGGAGAGTTGTGTGTTTTAATAATCAGTTATTGGTCATAAGGAAAGTGAAAACAAAGGTTCATAGAGGTCGACCGATTATGATTTTTTCAACGCCGATACCGATTATTGGAGGACCAAAAAAGCCGCTGACGATTAATCGGCCGATTGTTAATAGGCTTTTTTTAATATATATATATATATATATATATATATATATATATATATATACATATACACACATATACATACACACACACACACACCTCTGAAGTGACAACGATACTGAAGAGTCTGCTTAGGTGTAACGTTTGTCGTCGGGAGACGAGGAAGCGGACCAAAACGCAGCTGGGAGCGAATACATGTTTATTTAACACACTAGAATTAAACATGTACACAAAATCAAGGAAAAACTGCCAATACGTTACGTGCTCAAATAACGAGACAACAACCCACAAACATCGTGGGGGAAAAGGAACTTAAATGTGATTCCCAATCAGACTTCACAAGCGACAGCTGTCTGATTGGGAAATCACACCGAGCCCAACATAGAAATAAAACACAAAGAAAGGCTATAACCAAAACATAGAAAATAAAGCATAGAAATGCCACACCCTGACCAAAATAGCAGAGTTCACCTGGTCAGGGCGTGACAGTACCCCCCCCCTCCAACGGTGCGTACTCCCGGCGCACCAAACTAAAGTCTATTAGGGGGGGGACCCGGGTGGGCGCCTCACCCTCGGTGGAGGCTCTGGCCCCGGGCGTGTTTCTCCCCCTGCCTCCACCCTAGCCCTACCCCTCTGGCCCGGACTGGACCACTGTGGATCGGCATGCTCAGGCTCCGGAGCGGAGCCGTCGACTGGAACATGATTGGGCACCGGTGGACCAGACACGGGCCGTGCCGGACTGTGGACACGCACCGTGGGCTTGGTGCGGGGAACAGGAACGGGCCGGACAGGACTGGGGACACGCACCACTAACCTGGTGCGGGGAGCAGGGACGGGCCGGACAGGACTGGGGACACGCACCACTAACCTGGTGCGGGGAGCAGGGACGGGCCGGACAGGACTGGGGACACGCACCACTAACCTGGTGCGGGGAGCAGGGACGGGCCGGACAGGACTGGGGACACGCACCACTAACCTGGTGCGGGGAGCAGGGACGGGCCGGACCGGACTGGGGACATGCACCACTAACCTGGTGCGGGGAGCAGGGACGGGCCGGGCCGGACTGGGGACACGCACCACTAACCTGGTGCGGGGAGCAGGGACGGGCCGGACTGGACTGGGGACACGCACCACTGACTTGGTGCGGGGAGCAGGGACGGGCCGGACAGGACTGGGGACACGCACCACTAACCTGGTGCGGGGAGCAGGGACGGGCCGGACAGGACTGGGGACACGCACCACTAACCTGGTGCGGGGAGCAGGGACGGGCCGGACAGGACTGTGAACACGTACTGGTGACCTGAAGCGTGGAGCCGGTTTAGCCACTCGTCCTGGCTGGATGCCCATCCTAGCACGGCATGTGCTGGGCATGTCCACTGGACGCACTGGGCTGTGCGGGCGCACTGGCGACACAGCGCGCAACTCTGCATACCATGGCTTGGTGCGGGAAGCAGGGACGGGCCGGACAGGACTGGGGACACGCACCGTGGGCTTGGTGCGGGGAACAGGAACGGGCCAGACAGGACTGTGAACACGCACTGGTGACCTGAAGCGTGGAGCCGGTTTAGCCACTCGTCCTGGCTGGATGCCCATCCTAGCACGGCATGTGCTGGGCATGTCCACCGGACGCACCGGGCTGTGCGGGCGCACTGGCGACACAGCGCGCAACTCAGCATACCATGGCTCCTCCTCCAGATCTTCCCTCTGCAGGTCCTCAATCAAACGCCTCATCTCCTTCTCTTCCTCCGCCGTCATCCCCCACGAGAGCAGTGGTCTGGGCTCTTCCTCTGCCCTTCCGGACCACCCCATTAGCCCCCCCCCAAAATTTTCTTGGGGCTGTTTTCCGGGCCTCCTCGACCGCCGCCTGCGACTCCGTCTACCGGCTGGCTTTTCCTCCTCGACCTGGGAGTCCGTCCGCCAGGGTCCTTTCCCCGACATGATCTCTTCCCAGGTCCAGAACTCCTTTCCCTCGCGAGCCCATCTCTCGCGCTCCTTTTCCTCCCGCTGCTTGGTCCTGGTTCGGTGGGTTGTTCTGTAACGATTGTCGTCGTGAGACGAGGAAGCGGACCAAAACGCAGCTGGGAGCGAATACATGTTATTTAACACACTAGAATTAAACATGTACACAAAATCAAGGAAAAACTGCCAATACGTTACGTGCTCAAATAACGAGACAACAACCCACAAACATCGTGGGGGAAAAGGAACTTAAATGTGATTCCCAATCAGACTTCACAAGCGACAGCTGTCTGATTGGGAAATCACCCCCGAGCCCAACATAGAAATAAAACACAAAGAAAGGCTATAACCAAAACATAGAAAATAAAGCATAGAAATGCCACACCCTGACCAAAATAGCAGAGTTCACCTGGTCAGGGCGTGACATTAGGAGACAAATACTCTCAACTGTTTGAATAATAAAAATAGAGTTTAAGTTACCTGTGATGAATGCTGAAAACAAAAACTGTAATTTCTATATGCAGGAAATCCTATTTTAATATTGGGCATGGTAAGAATTGACTACCAAAGTGCGAGTCACAATTCCCATGACACCTTCTAGCAAAATCTGAAAAGCGGTTCCTTCATTTATTCCATAGGATATTTTTAGATTAATTTAAAATAAGGTCTGTGTTTGGTTTAGGCTTACACCACCTTGCCAATTTTATAACTGTGTAGATATCCATAGGATATAACTCTGATCAATATAAACAAAGATAATTTTTTTTGTAGAGTGGATTTATGAAAATATGTTGACAAACGTTACCTAGTGAGATTTACACGGGTATCAAAACGCCGAGGCGGTTTAAGCACAAAACACAGACCTTATTTGAAGTAGATCAAGGCATTCTCTATGGAAGACATGAACGGTAAAATAACGAAGGAACCCCTTTCAAGTTCAGCCGCAAGTTATTACAGGAATTATGACACGTCGACTATTTCTCTCTAAATCATATATCTTTGAATATTGCGAGCCTGCTGCTGCCTACCACCGCTCAGTCAGACTGCTCTATCAAATATCAAGTCATAGACTTAACTATAATATAATAAACCTTAGGTCATTAATATGGTCAAATCTGGAAACTATCATCTCGAAAACATTATTCTTTCACTGACATACGGAACCGTTCCGTATTTTATTTAATGGGTGGCATCCATAAGTCTAAATATTCCTGTTACATCGCACAACCTACAATGTTATTTCATAGTTCCGTAAAATTCTGGCAAATTAGTTCGCAACGAGACAGATTCTGTATACCCTGATTCTGCGTGCAACGAACGCAAGAGAACTGACACAATTTCACCTGGTTAATATTGCCTGCTAACCTGGATTTCTTTTAGCTCAATATGCAGGTTTAAAAATATATACTTCTGTGTATTGATTTTAAGAAGGGCATTGATGTTTATGGTTAGGTACAGTCGTGCAACGATTGTGCTTTTTTTCGCAAATGCGCTTTTGTTAAATCATCCCCGTTTGGCGAAGTCTGCTGTCTTTGTTAGGAAGAATAGTCTTCACAGTTCGCAACGAGCCAGGCGGCCCAAACTGCTGCATATACCCTGACTCTGTTTGCAAGAGAAGTGACACATTTTCCCTAGTTAAAAGAAATTCATGTTAGCAGGCAATATTAACTAAATATGCAGATTAAAAAATATATACTTGTGTATTGATTTAAAAAAAGACATTGATATTTATGGTTAGGTACACGTCGGAGCAAAGACAGTCCTTTTTCGCGAATGCGCACCACATCGATTAAATGCAAAGCAGGACAGGCTAGAAAAACTAGTAATATCATCAACCATGTGTAGTTAACTAGTGTTTATGATTGATTGATTGTTTTTTTCATAAGATAAGTTTAATGCTAGCTAGCAACTTACCATGGCAACCTAAAGCAGGTGGTTAGAGCGTTGGGCTAGTTAACGTAAGGTTGCATCCCCAAGCTGACAAGGTAAAAATATGTAGTTCTGCACCTGAACAAGGCAGTTAACCCACCGTTCCTAGGCCGTCATTGAAAATAAGAATGTGTTCTTAACCGACTTGCCTAGTTAAATAAAGGTTTACATTTTTTATTTTTTATTGGCAAATTGGTGGCCAAAAATACCGATTAACGATTGTTATAAAAACTTGAAATCGGCCCTAATTAATCGGCCATTCCGATTAATCGGTCGACCTATAGTTCATATACAGTGCCTTCAGAAAGTATTCATACCCCTTTGACTTATTCCACATTTTGTTGTGTTACAGACTGAATTCAAAATTGATTAAATAGATTTTTTCCCCTCACCCATCTACACACAATACCCCATAATGGCACAGTGAAAACATGTTTTTAGAAAATGTAGCAAATTTGTTGAAAATTAAATACAGAAATATCTAATTTACATAAGTATTCACAACCCCTGAGTCAATTATTTGTAGAATAACCTTTTGGCAGTGATTAGAACTGTGAGTCTTTCTGGGTAAGTCTAAGACTTTTCCACACCTGGATTGTGCATCATTTGCCCATTTATTCTTTTAAAAATTCTTCAAGCTTTGTCAAGTAGGTTGTTGATCATTGCTAGACAACCATTTTCAGGTTTTGCCATAGATTTCAAGTAGATTTAGTGTCTGGTGGATTTTGCCTGTGCTTATCTCCATTCTGTTTCTTTTTTATCCTGAAAAACTCCCCAGTCCTCAACGATTACAAGCATACGCATAACATGATACAGCCACCACTATACTTCAAAATATGGAGAGTGGTACTCAGTAATGTGTTGTATTGGATTTGCCCCTAACATAACACTTTGTATTCAGGACAACAAGTTAATTGCTTTGCCACATTGTTTGCAGTATTACGTTAGTGTCTTGCTGCAAACAGGATTCAGGTTTTGGAATATTTTTATTCTGTACAGGCTTCCTTCTTTTCACTCTGTCAAATAGGTTAGTATTATGGATTAACTACAATGTTGTTGATCTATCCTCAGTTTTCTCATATCACAGCCATTAAACTCTCTAACTGTTTTGAAGTCACCATTGGCCTCATGGTGAAATCCCTTAGCAGTCTCCTTCCTCACCGGCAACTGAGTTGGGAAGGACGCCTGTATCTGTGTAGTGACTGGGTGTTTTGATAGACCATCCAAAGTGTAATTAATAACTTCACCATGCTCAAAGGGATATTTAATGTCTGATTTTTTACCCAGCTACCAATAGGTGCCCTTCTTTGTGAGGCATTGGAAAGTGTTTGTGGTTGAATCTGTGTTTGAAAATCACTGCTCGACTGAGGGACCTTACAATTATCTGTATGTGTGGGATACAGAGATGAGGTAGTTATTCAATAATCATGTTAAACACTACTATTGAACCCAGAGTGAGTCCATGGAACTTATGTGACTTGTTAAGCACATTTCTACTCTTGAACTTATTTAGGCTTGCCATAACAAAGGGGTTGGATATTTATTGACTCAAGACATTGCAGCTTTTCATTTTTATTCATTTGTAAAAGTTTAGAAAAACATCATTCCACTTTGACATTATTGTTAATATTGTGTAGGCTAATGACAGAATCTTAATTTAATTATTTTAAATTCAGGCAGTAACAAAAAAATGTGGAAGAAGTCAAGGGGTGAGAATACTTTCTGAAGGCACTGTACTGTATGTGGGAATAATGCTCTTGGGGTGGTAATCATACAGATATAGCTCTTCCTTCCTAATAACAGGGATTTCAATATTCATGGTTTCAGATTGCTAATGTGTTTCTAAAATCATCATCATCCTACTACACCATTAAAACTTAGCCCGGAGATACACTTCAACTTAGTTAAGAAAAGCAGGTGATGGCCATATTTATCTCTGGTGTGTATGCTGCCAGACATGGTAAACAAGTCATTTGAATAACGCATGAGGTCCTCTGTTCAGCTATTCAACCGACTACCAACAGTGTCTGGAGAAAACCATGTGAGCCTGTGAGGAAGTCAAGTGAAACTTCAAGGGTTAGGAAGTCTATGTGCTTGCCCATTGCAAAAAATGTACTGTTTGCTTGAGTGGATTGGATTCAAAAAAGCATACTGAATACAGTGAGTGCATTGTAACCAACCGCCAGAATGTAGCGCTTAGTGTAGTCCTGTAACGGCTGTCTTCAGAAATGGACCAAGGCGCAGCAGGTATGTGAATACTCATATTTAATTACAAATAAGGAGTAAAGCATCCACTTAACAACACAATAAAGGTGATAACAGCTACAGTTCTGCAGGCTATAAACGCAGTGCAAAAACAACCACCCACAACCCCAAAGAAAAACACACACACCTATATAGGACTTCCAATCAAAGGCAACTCAACACACCTGCCTTCAATTGGAAGTCCCAATCAACAACACAATCATTCACATACACAAAAACTGCCACGTCCTGACCCCAAAACTAATACAATAGCTCCATCTGCTGGTCAGGACGTGACAGTACCCCCCCTCAAGGTGCAGACCCCGGAATGCACCTACCAACAGAAAACACCAACAAAAAACCCATAAACAATAACCCCTAAACAATAAGGGAGGGAAGGGAGGGTGGCTGCCGTCACCGACGGCACTGTGCTACACCCTCCCTCCCCAACCCACCTATCCTGGAGGTGGCTCAGGTGCAGGACGTGAACCTCGCTCCACCTTCGGCGTCACCCACTTTGGTGGCGCCGATAGCTGCGCCGGGCAGATGGGCCACTCGGGCTGACCCTGGCAGACAGACCACTCGGGCTGGGTCGGAAGACATGCGGGCCACTCGGGCTGGGTCGGAAGACATGCGGGCCACTCGGGCTGGGCAGGAGGGCAGGAGGGCCACTCGGGCTGGGCCGGAGGGCAGGAGGGCCACTCGGGCTGGGCCGGAGGGCAGGAGGGCCACTCGGGCTGTGCCGGAGGGCAGGAGGGCCACTCGGGCTGGGCCGGAGGGCAGGAGGGCCACTCGGGCTGGGCCGGAGGGCAGGAGGGCCACTCGGGCTGGGCCGGAGGGCAGGAGGGCCAATCGGGCTGGGCCGGAGGGCAGGAGGGCCACTCGGGCTGGGCCGGAGGACAGGAGGGCCACTCGGGCTGGGCCGGAGGACAGGAGGGCCACTCGGGCTGGGCCGGAGGACAGGAGGGCCACTCGGGCTGGGCCGGAGGACAGGAGGGCCACTCGGGCTGATCCTGACTGACGGACCACTCTGGCAGCTCCTGACAGGCAGGGCACTCTGGCAGCCCCGAACAGGCGGGCCACTCTGGCAGTTCTGGGCAGTCGGGCCACTCTGGCAGACCCGGAAGACAGTCGGGCCACTCTGGCAGAACCGGGAAGTCGGGCCACTCTGGCAGACCCGGAAGGCAGTCGGCCACTCTGGCAGAACCGGGCAGTCGGGCCACTCTGGCAGAACCGGGCAGTCGGGCCACTCTGGCAGAACCGGGCAGTCGGGCCACTCTGGCAGACCCGGAAGACAGTCGGGCCACTCTGGCAGACCCGGAAGACAGTCGGGCCACTCTGGCAGAACCGGGCAGTCGGGCCACTCTGGCAGACCCGGAAGGCAGTCGGGCCACTCTGGCAGACCCGGAAGGCAGTCGGGCCACTCTGGCAGAACCGGGCAGTCGGGCCACTCTGGCACACCCGGAAGGCAGTCGGGCCACTCTGGCAGACCCGGAAGGCAGTCGGGCCACTCTGGCAGACCCGGAAGGCAGTCGGGCCACTCTGGCAGACCCGGAAGGCAGTCGGGCCACTCTGGCAGACCCGGAGGGAAGTCGGGCCACTCTGGCAGAACCGGGAAGTCGGACCACTCTGGCAGAACCGGGCAGTCGGGCCGCTCTGGCAGAACCGGGCAGTCGGGCCGCTCTGGCAGAACCGGGCTGGCGGGCAACTCTGGCAGAACCGGGCTGGCGGGCAGCTCTGGCAGAACCGGGCTGGCGGGCAGCTCTGGCAGAACCGGGCTGGCGGGCAGCTCTGGCGACTGTCGACTGGCGGGCAGCTCTGGCGACTGTCGACTGGCGGGCAGCTCTGGCGACTGTTGACTGGCGGGCAGCTCTGGTGACTGTTGACTGGCGAGGCTGGGCTGACACACTAGACTCCTGATGCGTGGGGCTGGTACTGGACGTGCCAGCCTGGAGACACGCACCTCCATGCTAGTGCGTCTAGCGGGAAACACCGGACCGAAAGGGCGCACTGGCGGTCTTGAGTGCAGGGTTGGCTTCACCCCTTCCGGCTCGATGCTCACCTTGCCCTGGCACCTGCGGGCTGCTGGTACCGGGCGGACTGGGCGGTGCGTCCGTATAGGCGAGATGGTGCGTACCTCAGCGTAACATGGCCTCTCCGCTCTCGCCGCTTCAATCTCCCACTGCGGGAGGCGATAATCCCCAGCCTGAGTCCATGGTCCCTCTCCGTCCAGGATTTGCTCCCACGTCCATTGGTCCATCACGTTGAACTCCTGTGGCTCCTTCCTCTTCCACTGCTTGGTCCTTTTGTGGTGGGTGGTTCTGTAACAGCTGTCTTCAGAAATGGACCAAGGCGCAGCAGGTATGTGAATACTCATATTTAATTACAAATAAGGAGTAAAGCATCCACTTAACAACACAATAAAGGCGACAACAGCTACAGTTCTGCAGGCTATAAACGCAGTGCAAAAACAACCACCCACAACCCCAAAGAAAAACACACACACCTATATAGGACTTCCAATCAAAGGCAACTCAACACACCTGCCTTCAATTGGAAGTCCCAATCAACAACACAATCATTCACATACACAAAAACTGCCACGTCCTGACCCCAAAACTAATACAATAGCTCCATCTGCTGGTCAGGACGTGACAAGTCCTTAGTAGCCTACCAGACTTGCTAATTGCCTGGTACTCAGCACTCTATTGTCCCTCTAATCACTCTGACATCAATACAAATGTGATCAAAAACACTTCATGAGAGCCAAGGAGCTCATGTTGCGCAACATTTATATATGCTATGCAATTGTATGATAAAACAGAGATTTAATGTCCTCTATTAAAAAGTTGAAAAGAGGAGGATCCCATCAGCTTTCTGTAGGCTAGGTCTACTCTATTTATTTATCAACTTTCTAATATTAAGCACATTGCTTCTCTTTACAACAGGAGTATAGCCTACCTGGCTGGCATGACAAGGAACCATGGGAAAAGCATCCTCCATTCGCTATTTAAGTGCATAGATGACGTTGTTTTTTTTCTTCCATGCCTCTGTTCCGAGACCGGTGCATGATAATGGTCCATTCTAAATCAAACTAATATCACACATAAAGTACCAATCAAAAGTTTGGACACACCTACTCATTTCAGGGTTTTTATTTTTACTATTTTCTACATTGTAGAATAATAGTGAAGACATCAATACTATGAAATAACACATGGAATCATGTAGTAACCAAACAAGTGTTAAACAAATCAAAATAATTGTATATATTAGATTCTTCAAAGTAGCCACCCTTTGCCTTGATGACAGCTTTGCACACGCTTGGCATTCTCTCAACCGGCTTCACCTGGAATGCTTTTCCAACAGTCTTGAAGGAGTTCCCACAAGCTGAGCACTTGTTGGCTGCTTTTCCTTCACTCTGTGTTCCAACTCATCCCAAACCATCTCAGTTGGGTTGAGGTCAGGTGATTGTGGAGGCCAGGTCATCTGATGCAGCACTCCATCACTCTCCTTCTTGGTCAATGACCCAACACACCTCCAGGCTGTGTAAGGGCTATTTGACCAAGAAGAAGAGTGATGGAGTGCTGCATCAGATGACCTGGCCTCCACAATCACCCGACGTCAACCCAATTGAGATGGTTTGGCATGAGTACCACTTTCATGGTACTGGTTATCCCGAGTTGAACTCAGAGTTGACCAAAGTTACCTCGCTAACTCCTCAAACCTGATTTATAGTGTAGGGCTCAGATCTTCAATATTTGAGGTTTTAATATTGCATAGTACATCTTCGGTAGTCAGATTCTGATATATGCAATGGCTTGGGACTGTCATGGTGAGTGCTGCCTCATTATCTATGATGATTCAAACTCCCTTTAGACAGCTCTGCAAGCATCATCATGTCAAAATGCCTTCGTTACTCACCAAATATGGAGTTTCACTGAGCAACTATCTTCATTTACTCCCGTTACGGCCGGTATGTACTTCCGAAAAAATGACTCTCCAGCAAGACAATGTATTGCGCTGTTGTTGACTTCTGACCTATCTGTGACAGTAATAAGTAATTTCTTCTGGGTTTTATTTGTTTGTTTTATTTGATTATAAATGCTTGTACATTTTTTGGAAGTACATACTGGCCGTAATGGGAGTAATTGAAGATAGTTGCTCAGCGATAGCTGGAACAGTATAGCTGGAGCAGTGAACTGGAACAGTGAAGAGACTACTATGAATTGGGATTGGTGATTTACACTGCATTTAAACAGTGTTTGAACTTATCCACTCTTCAACTATCACTTGTCAGCTGTCCTTCAGTACTTTCTCACTGCAGAGAAGCAGGTGGATATTTTTGCCTTCTCTCCTGAGGACTACTCCCCTGATATGTAATGTATCTATGACAATGAAAAGCGATTGAATAGGATCCTGATTTCTTTTAGTGGAATGAGCGAGACGGAAATGGCCCTGGCAGCATTCATAACATCTCTGAGAGCAGAATCTGCCAGATAAGTGCTGTTTACGTTTTGTTTTGAGACAAATTACCATTATCTGTCTGTGTTGTCATTTCATCTGAGGCCGTAAAAGTCGTGTCCTTCATAAATACATTTTTTTAAATGAACCTGAAACTAGATGAGCAGGTAATTTAATTTCATAGTAACACTAAATCCCATTACTGTGTTTCTGCATGACAAAATATAATCAGAATGTCCCTAGTCCCTACATGACAACTATCTCCCTGAAATACCCATCATTATGTCATGATTTTCTGTCTAAGCCTCCCACTTTCTCCTCAATGTCTGTTGTTTGATAGTCATTGACCTTTACAGTGACCTTATATGGCATATATTTAATGATATTTGCATCCTCCTCCTCTCCCTTTTTTGGTTAAAGGTGAAGGAGGAAATGCTGCCATGACTATGTTCCCATTTATATCAGTTTGGTGTGCAGGAAGAATGTCACAGGATCCAACAAAATATTAGGTCATTGGACAAATCACTGCACATGTACAGATGTAGGATATTAATTTGAGTCAGTTTGCTACAGCAGGAAAATAATCTTGCAGCAACAGGAAATGTGATTATAAGTAATGGACATTTGATACATTTTTCAAAAGTGGAAATCAAGTCTGAAATTTCAAAGTGGAAAGTTCTCCTGGAAAGTTCTCCTGCAACAAGGTGATCAAATTAAGATCCACCACCTGTAATAGGCAAATGTGTTGATGAATGGAGAAGATGAGCCCTTCCCTACTCTGTCATCAAGGTCCTTCTATCTTTACATGGACACAAGAAGAAAACTCTCCTATATAAGCCTTGATAGACCGGCAGGTGAACGATTTTTTTGCTGGCTAGTTGGTATTCTGGGGAGCATTCTGCTGTTAATTAGGTCCAGTCTGCCCCTGCAGCTCTGTCACTCATTGTGTGTGTGCGTGTGTGTGTCTTCTATGTGTGTGTGTGTATGTCTTTCACCAGGGTTGCTGTATATCGGCTTCAGTGCCTGCATGTTTGGCCTGTACAGCTTCATGCCCGTGGTCATTAGAAGGACCAGCGCCACGTCGGTCAATCTCTCTTTGCTGACCGCTGACCTCTACAGCCTGTTCTGCGGCCTCTTTCTGTTCCAGTACAAGGTGAGTACCACACACACACACCCTCATCCTTAAGCTCTTTCATCTATCATAATGATCCAGATTGTAAGAGATTGTACATCGCTATTACCTCAGACAATCCTATTCCACATATTGCCTTTTAGTTTTTCTGCCTATTATTTGCCGTTTTCTTCCTGCATGCTGCGCGCTAGTGATCGATCGCAGCTTTCACGCTGCTCTGAAAGGCTCTTCAGTTACCTCGGCGCAGAGCAGTCTATATTTCTGCAGGCCAAAGACACCATGCGGGCCTTCATTTTCCTCTGTCCCGACTGGGCGGGTGGGCGAGCAGGCAGACCACAATCATTACTGTTAAAGCAGCTAGACCACCAAACACTGCCCATTAGTCATGCCTTACAATAAATAAAGCCCTCTAATCGCTTACCCAGATTTGACTCATGTAGTGCAGATTACCGCCTGCTGCAAAAGAAAGCGAGAAAGAGAGAGAGATTAAATTGGATGACTTTATGCCGTGTAATCTTGTAACTGCACATCTGCAAATCTCTGCATTCTCTCTCCCACCCCAGCAAACCTTAACTGTGTTGACTCTAATTGAGGAGGGCATTTGGGCATTGCTAATATTTTACTGGTATGTCTTAGTCACTCCTGTCTTTGTTACCTTTTAAAATGCAGCTTTTTCAAAGTGAATCATGGCTTATAATGCCATCGACAATGGCTGGCAGATAGCAGTCAACAATTGCTGGCAGATTGCAGTCAACAACGCTGGCAGATCACACTTTATTTTAAGGTTACTACTGTATATGTCCATGTTAGGTCTGTAAGTAACCTGGAAGGGAGTCAGAGACCACCATGAATAAGGTCCTTTCTTCAAAGAAAACCCACCACTGCTTTTATTTCTACTGTGCTCCTTCGGGTGGCAATCCCCTGAATAAATACAGTACAATGAGCATGGCGGGGTGTGAGACAGCCTCCTTCAGCCCAGAAATGCCATTAAGCCCTGGGGTCTGTGTCACGGTATCCAGCCTGCCCTGTGATTGGAGAATGTGAAGTGGAGCGCAGGGTCTATAGTAGCTAGCACTCTCAGCAGCTCAAGGCTGTTCCCTCTCCGCTGATTTAATCAGGCCCTTGTGCTGTCACTAAGGGGCCTCGTTTCCATCCTCACCACAATCACTTTGCCCCAATCACACTCAAGAGATGCTGATTGGGTGGCCAACATACACAGTTGGACATGACCAGGGTAGCTCTGAGATGAGCAGATGACGTTGGTAAAGGTTCTTGTATCATCACTCTGAAGGGGTAAGACGAGGGAGTCGACCTTGCAATATTTATCTATGAAATCACAGGGCAGAGAGAGGCTTTTTTTGTTCTAGCAATTTATTGGGAAAGTTGTTATAAAACAGGTATTGTGGGCCATTGTCTAATGTAGGTTACCAATCCAAGAGGAAAACGGAGTATTCAAAGGAACGTTCTGTGGTGTACTTGGCTAAATCATTCACTCTGATCATTTTAAATGTACAACTGGAGCTTAAACCTGTAGTTTGTTCTGTTGTGAGTTCCTTTGTGTTAACTCACCTCCATGCCGGATACTCTGTAGTATTACTGAACCTGAGAATAATAAATGATATTCTTGTCCATGTTTTGGGTAAAACAGCTTCATTGTGTCATGTTCAGAAAGGCTGGACAGATTATTACCAAATGCTACGAGTGGTAGCAGAATTCAGGAAGTATCCATTATGGTCTGTACATGAAATGAATGCTTAAACCATTCCCAATATAATAAAGGCCTTCTCTCTACCTTGTCGTACATGTTATGTTGGGCCAGCAGCAGACAGTGCAATGGAGAAGTATAAGCAGTACCCATTGTACTTTATCTTTGTGGCGACATGCAGCGTGAGAGAACAGATACACAGTATTTTGTTCAAATCTCTCCCTCTCTTTTTCTGTCTCACACCACCTCTCTGTCTCTATTTTTCTCTCTCGCTTTCCCTTCTCTCTCCCCCCTCCCTCTCTCTGTAAGCTTCCTCAAGTTGGTCCTGCGTTGACAAATAGCCATGTCTACTGCAGACCACCACCCCAATCAGCCCATTGCTGATCCCTCTCTATAATACATGTTCCCCTACCCACTGTGCATGGATGACTTCTTCTGCACCTGTAATCCATTGCATTTCAACACATATTGCCATGGGTCAGAGAGAAAAATTAGCAATTTTATAATGCTATTCTACCCATTTTGTTATAATGCAGAGAGAAAATGTGGCAGTTTTATAGCTAAGTTCCTGCTATTCTACACATTTGGCTATTGCTTATAACGTGTTAATATGCTATTTGGGGGGCCCCTGACCTAAAAATATATTTTTATTCTGGGGGGGTTGGTGGCCCCCTGGAAGTCATGGACCCCGGGGCACGTGCCATGCGTGCATGTTCGGTAATCTAGCCCTGCAGGCAGTTATTGTGGGAAGAAAGAGAAGGGAACTTCAGATTGTCTTGGCCTCTGGATGCATTTTTACAATGGCTGTGCTGCTTTGAAGGCAAGAGCTATTACAGACCAGACAGAACCAATCTACAAAGAATAAGAAAGTGATTGAGTTGTACTTTGGACAATATGTCTGTCCTGGCTGCACTGAAAGAGTAAATATCTCAAGGTAGCCAGTCTTTGTAGAGAAGAAAGCATTCCATTCAACACCTGAGACAACTGTACTAACCCAATGTATATGGCCATTATTCAAAGATGAATCATAGCCGTTTTCAGAATTTGATTGAAACACAGATTCATAGTCATCTGATGTCCTTATTGTAGCTGCAGTGAGTCAGTGTAACGAGGTGCACTGAGAGTCGGGAAGCAAGTTCGGGAGTGAGTGTTTTAATAAATAAACGCAACATAATACAAAACACGAACAACACACAGACATGAAACTGAAACAGAAACAATAACACCTGGGGAAGGAACCAAAGGCAGTGACATATATAGGGAAGGTAATCAGGGAAGTGATGGAGTCCAGGTGAGTCTGACGCTGTCACGGGCGTCATATTGATTAGACCGAAATGCAGCGGGAGTCTGTATACTCATCTTCTTTTTTATTTGGCAGAAAGAAGGAAAACCAAAACAAAACACACGTATACAAAAATAACGACGACAAACAGTCCTGTAAGGCATACAGCTATATACGAAACAACTACCCACAAAATCCCATAGAAAAACACCCCTCTTAAATAGGACCTTCAATAGAAGCAACTAGGAGCAGCTGCTTCCAATTGAAGGTCAACCCAACAAACACCACATAGAAATAGACATACTAGAACTAACATAGAAATAGACTAACAAGAACATAACCCAACAAACCCCGAAACACTCTAAACAAACACCCCTCTTAAATCAGAACATAGCCCAACAAACCTCGAAACACTCTAAACAAATACCCCCCTGCCACGTTCTGACCAAACTACAATAACAAATAACCCCTTAAACTGGTCAGGACGTGACAGACGCGCAAGTGCGCGTAACGAAGGTGACAGGTGTGCGCCATAATGTGCAGCCTGGTGACCTAGAGGCCGGAGAGGGCGCACACGTGACAGTCAACAAATAATACTTGTTCAAATGAAATTGCCTAGGAACAGTGGCAATTTTAGCATGTAAATCTTGGTGGGCAAACTCAACCAATTTTTTTTAGATGCATGCCAGCAAAGCCACAACAGAATGAGTTTTTTCCCCACAGAGGGCTTTATTACAGACAGAAATACTCCTCTGCATCGCCTCAGACGATCCTGCAGGTGATGAAGCCGGATGTGGAGGCCCTGGGCTGGCGTGGTTACATGTAGTCTGGTTGTGAGGGTGGTGGGACATACTGCCAAATTCTCTAAAACGACGTTGGAGGCAGCTTATAGTAGAGAAATTAACATTAAATGATCTGGCAACAGCTATGGTGGACATTCCTGCAGTCAGCATGCTAATTACACACTCCCTCAACTTGACACCTGTGGTATTGTGTTGTGTGACAAAACTGCACATTTTAGTGGCCTTTTATTGTCCCCAGCACATGGAGCGCCTGTGTAATGATCATGCTGTTTAATCAGCTTCTTGATGTGCAACACCTGTCAGGTGGACGGATTATCTTGGCAAAGGAGAAATTCTCACTAACAGAGATGTAAAAAAATTGGTACACAACATTTTTTTTTAAATAAGCTTTTTGTGCGTATGGAAAATTTCTGCGATTTTTTTTATTTCAGCTCATGAAACATGGGACCATCACTTTACATGTCACATTTATATTTTGTTCAGTGTACATGGGTTTACTGAGGTTTTTGTTGGAAAAAACATGGTTACAGACTCATCAACAGTATCCCCTCCTCGTGAAGAAAGGCACATGAGCTAATTATAATGCACAAATTCATCAAAAATATGAAATGTACCATTCCAACATTGCCTAAAATGATGAATAAGATACTAATGAGAGAGACCTATATAAGCAATATAACAATTGAGATGTACAAACTACGGCATAAGGGAACGATGAACGGGTAAGAGGCAAGCCATAATTTCGATTAAGAAATTAAGCTAAAATGGACAAATATGTACACCAAGACAGTCGTGAAGAGGTCACAACAAAGCCTATTCCCCCTCAGGAGACTGAAAAGATTTGGCATGGGTCCTCAGATCCTCAAAAAGTTCTACAGCTGCACCATTGAGAGCATCCTAACTGGTTGCATCGCTGCCTGGTATGGCAACTGCTCGGCCTCCGACCGCAAGGCACTACAGAGGGTAATGCGCACATTTTACATTTACATTTGCGCACGGCCCAGTACATCACTGGGGCTAAGCTTGCTCCCATCCAGGACCTCTATACCAGGAGGAGTCAGAGGAAGGCCCAAATAATTGTCAAAGACTCCAGCCACCCAAATCATAGACAGTTCTCTCTGCTACCGCACGGCAAGCGGTACCGGAGCACCAAGTCTAGGTCCAAAAGGCTTCTTAACAGCTCTACCCTCAACCCTCAAATGGCTACCCAGACTATTTGCATTGCCCCCCCCCCCCTCCCCAATCACCGCGACTAACCGGTGCCCCCGCACATTGACTCTATACCAGTAACCCCTTGCTATTGTTATTTTACTGCAGCTCTTTAATTATTTGTTACTTTTATTTTTTACAGAAGAGTAGGCTAAGTTCTTAGTGGGAGAGGGACCAAATTCTTAGGGTGAGACACACCCTAAGTGTAGTAAGCTACTAACAGCTTACTACACAACATACATTTAGTATTACTGTCTTAGCTACAGTATTCATACAGTTTAATCGGAAAGTATTCAGACCCACATTTTGTTACATTACAGCCTTATTCTAAAATGTATTTAATTGTTTTTTTCTTCATCAATCTACACACAATACCCCATAATGACAAAGCAAAAACTATTTTTTAACATTTTTGCAAACATTTTTGTATTTTTACAAAGAAAAAAATAGAAATGGTACATTTACGTAAGTATTCAGACCCTTTACTCAGTACTTTGTTGACGCACTTTTAGTGGCCATTACAGTCTCGAGTCTTCTTGGGTTTGACGCTACAAGCTTGGCACACATGTATTTGGGGAGTTTCTCCCATTCTTCTCTGCAGATCCTCTCAAGCTCTGTCAGGTTGGATGGGGAGCGTTGCTGCACAGCTATTTTCAGGTCTCTCCAGATATGTTTGATCGGGTTCAAGTCCGGGCTCTGGCTGGGTCACTCAAGGACATTCAGAGACTTGTCCCAAAGACACTCCTGTGTTGTCTTGGCTGTGTGCTTAGGGTCGTTGGCCTGTTGGAAGATGAACCTTCACCCCAGTCTGAGGTCCTGAGCGCTCTGGAGCAGGTTTTCATCAAGGATGTCTCTGTACTTTGCGCCGATCATCTTTCCCTCGATCCTGACTAGTCTCCCAGTCCCTGCCGCTGAAAAACATCCCCACATGCTGCCACCACCATACTTCACTGTAGGGATGGTGCCAGGTTTCCTCCAGACGTGACGCTTGGAATTCATGCCAAAGAGTTCAATCTTGGTTTCATCAGACCAGAGAATCTTTTTTCTCATGGTGTGAGAGTCTTTAGGTGCCTTTTGGCAAACTTCGAGCGGGCTGTCATGGGCCCTTTACTGAGGAGTGGCTTCCGTCTGGCCACTCCACCATAAAGGGCTGATTGGTGCAGTGCTGCAGAGATTGTTGTCCTTCTGGAAGGTTATCTGATCTCCACAGAGGAACTCTGGAGCTCTGTCAACGAGACCATTGGGTTCTTGGTCACCTCCCTGACCAAGGCCTTTCTCTTCTCCCCCGATTGCTCAGTTTGGCTGGACGGCCAGCTCTAGGAAGAGTCTTGGTAATTACAAACTTCTTCAATTTAAGAATGATAGAGGCCACTGTGTTCTTGAGGACCTTCAGTGCCTCAGACATTTTTTGGTATCCTTTCCCAGATCTGTGCCTCGACACAATCCTGTCTCGGAGCTCTATGGACAATTCCTTCGACCTCATGTTTTGTTTTTTTTCTCTGAAATGCACTGTCAACTGTGGGACCTTATATAGACAGGTGTGTGCCTTTCCAAATCATATCCAATCAATTGAATTTACCACAGGTGGAGTCCAATCAAGTTGTAGAAACAAGGATGACTAATGGAAACAGGATACATCTGAGCTCACTTTTGAGTCTCAAAGCAAAGGGTCTGAATAGTTTCTCGAAACCTGTTTTCGCTTTGTCATTATGGGCTATTGTGTGTAGATTAAGGACATTTTTTTATTTAATCCGTTTGAGAATAAGGCAGTAATGTAGCAAAATGTGGAAAAAGTGAAGGTCTGAATACTTTCTGAATGCACTGTGTCTCCCTGGCATATTACATCATTTATGCAGCAGCATACAAGACATATTTTTAGACTCACTGTTGTGCTGTGTTCACTTGAACAGGAAGGTGGCTCAGCGGTCCATCTTGTGGGCAAACTTTGTCATAAATCGTTGTCATCAAGGTCTGGCATTCTCTGGATGTATGGTACTTTCAAGGATTGAATAGGATTTGCAAGTATATTGTTGATGTGATCTATGGTGATGACTGCTTGTCTAGTTAGCTAGCTTGCTAGCTAAGACTTTGAAAGTATGATATTGACATGATCAGTCCAATCAAAGCTACGGTAGATATAACATGATTTGATGTAATTTTATCTGTGGCCGATACTTCTAATGTAAATATATGGCAGCACCCAATGGGGCTTGAACTGCCTAGCTCTCCCTGTACATTTTGTGGTGACATAGTGTCCCCATGAGTGACAGAACACTGAGCAGATCACGGCGCAACTAGAGAAGATTACCAACATTTACGCTCTGTATTTTCGCTGGCTGCCCCACCACCACAGAGAGCACTGAGCAAGGCTGAAACACCTGCATTTTGGAACTGCCTAACTCAAGAAAAAGACCATGTTTGTATGCAGATTTATTAACTCAAGGATTTATTTGTATTTATTTGCAAATATTTGCAAATTGAAGTGACACGAATGAATGCCAAAATAACATTTTATTTTTTGCTAAACAGGGGGGGGCTCAAAACAGTTCTGCCCCACCTGCCCTGAATGATGGGTCGCCACTGCCTAGGAACAACACAAACATTTATTTTCCTCACTAGAACTAATTGCTTTTGAACTCCTAAGGGGAGATGCAGGGAGTTGTGTACTATTATTGACAGTTGTGGATGAATTAATATTAATAGCGTTATACTGTAAACTAGAGAGAATCAAGAGGGGAGTAGATATTACAAATGTCTCCAATTAGTTTTAGTATTGATGGAATATTCTGAAATAAGATCTTTCACAATGCCTTGGCTGGTATTTTGGCTAAAACCTTTGCAGCATTTAGCTGAGCCACTTTGAATGAATATGCCATATCATTCCCCTTCCAGATATTAACAACAGCTATACTGTATATCTAATGGTTGGTTGGTTTATCAAGGCTGTAGTTTTAAATCGAAAGGTGAGGGAACAGGGAAGTTGTTGGCTTTTTACTCCGTCTTAGCTCCCTGACCACTATTACCACAACTGTACTCTTTGCCTCCAACCAGACCAGCATGAGGAATGCATCTGAATGCCTGTGTCAGCAGTTCACAACACAGTGTACTTTATGGTACAAGTGCTTACAATACCATTCTCAGTAGCGCATGCTGTCCAATGTTGAAATGATAGTGGTATCCTGGAATTACTTTTAGAAAAGCTATGTTTGTCCTTAGAACAAATCACATCAATAGTACCAACCCCACACCGTAAATTATCTTTCCTTAGTGATCAGTGATTTGTCTTGGGTTAAAATCATCAATCATGACAAAGTCCTAATACTAAGCATGCAGTGCTAATGGTTTGGTTTAACCGGGCTCTGAGCAGCAGGAGCATTAAACCCAGATCCTCGACCTCTATCATCAGACAGTCATATTTGATTCCTATTCTCTAAATGGCTCCTGTCCTCACATTATAAAATCAAATCAAATGTTTTTGGTCACATGCTACAACTTACAGTGAAATGCTTACTTACAAGCCCTTAACCAACAATGCAATTTTAAGAAAAATACCAAAGAAAATAAAAATAAAGTAACAAATACTTAAAGAGCAGCAGTAAAATAACAATAGTGAGGCTATATACAGGGGGTACCGGTACAGAGTCAATGTGAGGGGGCACCTGTTAGTCAAGGTAATTTAGGTAATATATTCATGTGGGTAGAGTTATTAAAGTGACTTATGCATAGATAATAACAGAGAGTAGCAGCAGTATAAAAGAGGGCAATCCAAATAGTCTGGGTATACATTTGACTAGATGTTCAGGAGTCTTATGGCTTGGGGGAGAAGCTGTTTAGATGCCTCTTGGACCTAGACTTGGTGCTCCGGTACCGCTTGACGTGCGGTAGCAGAGAGAACAGTCTATGACTAGGGTGGCTGGAATCTTTGACTATTTTTTTGGGGCCTTCCTCTGACACCGCCTGGTATAGAGGTCCTGGATGGCAGGAAGCTTGGCCCCAGTGATGTACTGGGCCATACACACTACCCTCTGTAGTGCCTTGCACTCGGAGGCCGAGCAGTTGCCATACCAGGCAGTGATGCAACCAGTCAGGATGCTCTCGATGGTGCAGCTGTAGAAACTTTTGAGGATCTGAGGACCCATTCCAAATCTTTTCAGTTTCCTGATGGGGAATAGGTTTTGTCATGCCCTCTTCATGACTGTCTTGGTGTGCTTGGACCATGTTAGTTTGTTGGTGATGTGGACACCAAGGAACTTGAAGCTCTCAACCTGCTCCACTACAGCCCTGCCGATGAGAATGGGGGCATGCTTCGTCCTCCTTTTCCTGTAGTCCACAATCGTCTCCTTAATCTTGATCACGTTGAGGGAGAGGTTGTTGTCCTGGCACCACTTGGCCAGGGTACTATGGTGTTGAACGCTGAACTGTAGTCAATAAATAGCATTCTCACATAAGTGTTCCTTTTGTTCAGGTGTGAAAGGGCAGTGTGGAGTGCAATAGAGATTGCATCATCTGTGGATCTGTTGGGGTGGTATGCAAGTTGGAGTGGGTCTAAGGTTTCTGGGATAATGGTGTTGATGTGAGCCATGACCAGCCTTTCAATGTACTTCATGGCTACAGACGTGAGTGCTACGGGTCGGTAGTCATTTAGGCACGTTACCTTAATGTTCTTGGGCACAGAGACTAGGGTGGTCTGCTTGAAACATTTTGGTATTACAGACTCAGGCAAGGAGAGGTTGTAAAAGGTCAGTGAAGACACTTGCCAGTTGGTCAGCGCATGCTCAGAGTACATGTCCTGGTCATCCATCTGGCCCTGCGGCCTTGTGAATGTTGTCCTGTTTAAAGGTCTTACTCACATCGGCTGCGGAGAGTGTTATCACATAGTCGTCCGGAACACCTGGTGCTCTCATGCATGTTTCAGTGTTACTTGCCTCGAAGCGAGCATAGAAGTAATTTAGCTCATCTGGTAGGCTTGTGTCACTGGGCAGCTCTCTGCTGGGCTTCCCTTTGTAGTCTGTAATAGTTTGCAATCCCTGCCACATCTGACGAGCGTCGGAGCCGGTGTAGTATGATTCGATCTTAGTCCTGTATTGATGCATTGTCTGTTTGATGGTTCGTTGGGAGGCATAGCAGGATTTCTTATACACTTCCAGTTTAGAGTCCCGCTCCTTGAAAGCGACAGCTCTACCCTTTAGCTCAGTGTGGATGTTGCCTGTAATCCATGGCTTCTGGTTGGGGTATGTACGTACAGTTACTGTGGGGACGAAGTCATCAATCCACTTATTGATGAAGCCAGTGACAATGTGGTGTATTCCACAATGCTATCGGAAGAATCCCGGAACATATTCCAGTTTGTGCTAGCAAAACAGTCCTGTAGCTTAGCATCTGCTTCATCTGACCACTTTTTTATTGACTGAGTCACTGGTGCTTCCTGCTTTAATTTTTGCTTGTAAGCAGGAATCAGGAGGATAGAATTATGGTCAGATTTGCCAAATGGAGGGTGAGGGAGAGCTTTTTTACCCGTCTCCGTGTGTGGAGTAAAGGTGGTCTTGAGTTTTGTTTTCCCTCTGGTTGCACGTTTAACATGATGATATAAATTAGGTAAAAGAGAATTAAGTTTCCCTGCATTAAAGTCCCCGGCCACTGTGGTGGTATGTAGACAGCTACGAAAAATACAGATGAAAACTCTCTAGGTATATAGTGTGGTCTACAGCTTATCTTGAGATACTCTACCTCAGGTGAGCAAAACCTAGAGACTTCCTTAGATATCGTGCACCAGCAGTTGTTTATAAATATACATAGACCCCCACCCCTAGTCTTACCAGAGGCTCCTGTTCTAGCCTGCCAATGCAGCGTGGAACCCACCAGCTGATGTTAATCATGTCATCGTTTGGCCACGACTCGGTGAAGCATAAGATATTACAGTTTTTAATGTCCCGTTGATAGGATATACGTGCATTTAGCTTGTCCAATTTATTTTCCAGCGATTGTGCATTGGCCAGTAGTATGGATGGCAAGGGCAGATTAGCCACTTGTCGGCGGATCCTCACAAGGCACCCCGATCTCTTTCCGCAATATCTTTTCCGTCTCTTTCTCCTGTGAATGATGGGGATGAGGGCCTGTTTGGGAGTCTAGAGTAAATTCTTCTTGTCCGACTCATTAAAGAGAAATTCTTCATCTAGTTCAAGGTGAGTAATCGCTGGTCTGATGTGCAGAAGCTCTTTTCAGTCATAGGAAACTGTAGCAGCAACATTATGTACAAAATAAATTACAAAAAATGCGAAAAAACAAACAAAATAGTATGGTTGGTTAAGAGCCGATGAAACGGCAGCCATCCTCTCCGGCGCCATTATAGCTCATTGAAATGAGCTGTAGCTGATGTAATGTAATGCTATCTCTACCTGCCATGACCACAGTAGGAGTAAACCATGACCTGGTAGGAATCTAATCAGAACAGAGCAACAAGCCATAGCACACCATCTGCTTAAAAGAAAATGGCTACATTTTCATTCTCAAAGGTTTTCCTACAGTAGATTAGGAACAGTGGTGGTGAAAGTCTCCTCCTTAGGCGGCTGACGTTCTATCATGGTTTGCAGGGCTCTAGCCGTGGCTCCTGTAGAGAATGTAAATGAGTATGTGGAGATGTCGCCATGCTAAGTAGAATGTATTCCTCTCAGTTTCCCAGTTATTGCTTTTTCCTCTCATATATTCTCCCTCGCTGCAATAGCACTTTCTTCGGCCCATTACTCCACATGTTAATAAAAGTCTCCTTGACAGAGCTATCTGCCTAATTTGTTTCCCGTGTTCTACATTGATATTGCTCTCAGGAGTGTTTACTTTATCAAACGCTAAATTGAAACACTGCGTGTGAGGTATTTCAGCTCTACAATAGGGGCATGTGTGTGTGCCTCCAGAGAGAGAGAGAATACCGGGTTGTCGCGGCAATGATTCATATTTCAGTGGGACGAAGTGCGAAGTTTCATTTATGCCCAGTATTGTTTTTGTAATCCCTTTATCCCTGTGACTGTGATATCCATGTGACATTCATGTGTTAGGTGATGTACAGGTAACTGCCAAAAATAAAAGGAAACATTGAGTAAAGAATCAAATCAAATGTTAAAATACAGTTGTGTTTGTCACATACTTCGTAAACAGGTGTAGACTGACAGGGAAATGCTTACTTACGGATCCTTTTTCAATGCACAGTGAAAGATGATAAAAAAATCTAATAGAAATGGTGACACGAGGAATAAATACACAGGGAATAACGAATAACAATGGCGAGTAAAAATAACATGGTTATATACAGAAAGTACCAGTACTGAGTCGATATGCAGGTGTACTAGGTAAATGAGGTAGCTATGTACATATACTGTAGGTAGGATTAAAGTGACTAGGCAACAGGACATATAACAGACCGTAGCAGGAGAGGGTAGCCATTTGATTAGCTATTTAGCAGTCTTGTTGTGCAGTCTTATGGCTTGGGTGTAGAAGCTGTTCAGGGTCCGCTGGTTCCAGACTTGGTGAAATGGTACCGCTTGCTGTGCAGTAGCGGAGAGAACAGTCTATGATGTGGGTGGCTGGAGTCTGAAAAATGCTTTGCAGTTGCCGTACCGAGCGGTGATGCTGCTATTCAAGATGCTCTCAATGGTGCAGCTGTAGAACTTGTTGAGGATCTGAGGGCCCATGCCAAATCCTTTCAGCCTCCTGAGGGGGAAGAGGCACTGTCGTGCCCTCTTCATGACTGTGTGTGTGGACCATGTTAGTTCCTTAGTGATGTGGGCACTGAGGAACTTGAAGCTCTCGACCCACTCCACTACAGCCCCGTCGATGTAGATGGTGGTATGCTAGAAAATGTTCGTAAATGAGGAGTACAAAGTACTGTATATTGAAAGCAGTTGTGGTTCTGGAGTTAATTAATGCTTAGGGTCATGTATAAAATGCCCAGTTGCCCATTATTTTGGCTACCATGGCTAGAAGAGATTTCTGACTTTGAAAGAGTGGTCTCAAATGAGCATAGGAGGTTTAAAGAGTGTGTGTGTGTGTGTGTGTGTGTGTGTGTGTGTGTGTGTGTGTGTGTGTGTGTGTGTGTGTGTGTGTGTGTGTGTGTGTGTGTGTGTCAGTCACCAGATCTCAACCCAATTGAAAACGTATGGGAGATTCTGGAGTGGTGCCTGAGATGGTGTTTTCCACGCTCAACAAAACACCAAATGATGGAATTTCTCGTGGAAGAATGGTGTCACATCCCTACAATAGAGTTCCTAACACTTGTAGAATCTATGCCAAGGCACATTGAAGCTGTTCTGGCGGCTCGTGGTGGCCCAATGCCCTATTAAGACAGTTTATGTTGGTGTTATACCTGCAGGTATTTTGTGTTGTTTCTGTAAATGCATGGTCAAAATTCAAGCTCTATTCTTGATATGTTCTCTGTGTAGTCCTGTTAGTGTGCCGAGACAGAAACGGTTTTGTTCCTTGATTGACTGTACTTTGACTATCTTTTCTAGTTGTTTTATTTTCTGGTCACCGGACCGATTGCTCCGTATTGCTGCAGCATAAGGCACATCTAGACATCTTCAGGCCAACGGCAACAGAGAGGCTTAATAAAACCTGTATGGGCTTTACTAATTAATACACATTCCTCAAAAGCTTGGAACACATTCACCGAGCGGCGGTGGCGTGAGAGAGTAGAGGGCTCCCTCACTCTCCCTGCTTCCCTCCCTCACTCTCCCTGCTTCCCTCCCTCACTCTCCCTGCTTCCCTCCCTCAGTCGCCCTGCTTCCCTCAGTCCCCCTGCTTCCCTCAATCACTCTCCCTGCTTCCGTCACTCCTCTCGCCCTGCGCACACACACACACACACACACTCTCCCTGCTTCCGTCGCTCCTCTCGCTCCTCTCGCCTCTCTCCTCTCACCCTGCTTCCCTCTCTCCTCTCACCCTGTTTCCCTCTCTCCTCTCTCCCTGCTTCCCTCTCTCCTCTCTCCTCTCTCCTCTCTCCCTGCTTCCCTCTCTCCTCTCCCTGCTTCCCTCTCTCCTCTGTCCCTGCTTCCCTCTCTCCTCTCTCCCTGCTTCCCTCTCTCCTCTGTCTCTGCTTCTCTCTCCCTGCTTCTCTCTCCTCTCTCCCTGCTTCTCTCGCTCCTTCTCTCGCTCCTCTCTCCCTGCTTGTCTCTCTCTCGCTCCTCTCTCCCTCCCTCACTCACTATTTCTCTCTCTGCATCTCTTTCCATCTCTCTCTCTGAATGGCCTGCCTATGCTACAGCTAGGACATTGTCAGATAGACAGTCACAGAGACAGTCTCAGGGGTTGTCCACCTGTAGCTCAGCCCACCAATAAGGGGAGCAGAAATAATTAACATCCCATAACACCATGTCTCCCTGCTCCGTCTTACAACATCCCTGCCGTCCCACATCCCTAATGGCAGCTAGCTTCAGCACCCAGGGACATGTGTAATTTGGTAACGGTGTGGTAATCGTGTTAACCCAGGGGAGGAGATGCCACCCACTGCCCATCGATAGGGGATGCACGCTGCCCATCGATAGGGGACCGACATGGGCATCATGAACGCCCAGGCACTGGAGACTGACATTGTGCCTACTTCGGCACCCTGCTTTTGTGTCCTGAGGGGCCGCCCTGAGAGGAAAGGAATCTACCGTATGTCTGTTCTGTTTCTCTGCAGTGGTCTGAATGTGCCAAAAACCATCTTACAACTCAAAAGCATGCAAATCTTAAACAGACGTTTAATAATACATAATATGTTTGTTTTGAGATCAGAAGACTGATCGTGATAACGAGGCTGTTATGACCAGAGGCACTGGGGATGTTATTCCTACTACTCCCATGAGGCTCAGCCTCTTAGCATATTTAAGAAGGCCCCATATCCACCCCCTGGGGCCAAACATAAAACTCAGCCTAAATTGCAGCAAAACACAGACTCCTATGTTATCCCAGAGGCATTGGATTTTAAATGTCAACCAGTGCCTTACCTTTTGATGTTAGCAGGTTCTTCTTATGATTTTAAACAAATAATGTTTACAGCTGGGAAGTTTTAGATTTAGGATGTTGCGTCATACTATTGTTTATTATTGCACTGCAGCAATCTTACAGTAGCTGTAACTTTAATCTCTAAATCAGGGATGTAGACCTGGGAAACAGGCCAATAGAGTCATTGGTCAATCATTACATTACAGGTTACAATACATTACCAGTAATCAATCAATTAACTTCCAAGGGAAAAGTAAAGAGAACCAGCTGTACTGTGGGGCAAACTTCAAGGCTAGTATTTGAGTACCCTTGCAACAGTCCACAGAGTGAGGGGCATATAATCAAGGAGACTACTACAGTAGATGTCTCATTATAATACCTCAAAACATTGCCCATTCAAAGTTACAGTTGAGTTATTAGTTGATTTCAACAACAGCCCCCTTCAATACACCAATCAGAACACACCGTCAGGGGCCTTATTTGAGCTTGTGCCACTAATTCGGTCTAATTCTCATTGGAACACTGTACTGTGACCTGATGTGTCGTGTTATCATACTGATATGTGTGAATAGAACGTATGAATCACATAAAGCTCCATTGACATGCAGACTGAGTAATGGAACATTCTCATTGGAGCTTCGGGCCTTTACATTCTTAGATGTACTGTGTGCATTTGGCCTATTTTCCTATTCACTGTGTACTGCTGTGTCAACACAAATGACTGGTTGGTACTTGAGTGTCACTTTCCGTCTCTCACAAGATCTAGGGTCAATACCCATGTTTGTCTGTAAATCCATGTCTGTGAAGCCATGTCTGTGAAGCCATGTTTGTAGCATCTTGCTTGGTTTTGTATGAATCATAACAGGGATTATTCCAGAATATCTGTTTTACTCTCATACTTAGCGCAGAAAAAACATTTATGTTTATTTACCCCATCAATCCTGTCTAGGAAGACATTTTTACTGTGTATCTCTCCCCAAAAAAAAGATATGGTTGTTTGTCCTCATTCAATCAACTCAATCACAAGATGGTATTACCTCGTACCCCTGCACATTGACTGGGTACTGGTACTCCTTGTATATAGCCTCCTTATTGTTATTGTGTTACTATTTCCTTTTTTTCCCTTTGGCTAATTGTTTTTATTTTATTTTTTAGAACTTTTTAACTCTGAGTTGTTGGGAAAGGTCTTGTAAGTAAGCGTTTCACTGGAGAGTCTACACCTGTTGTATTCGGCGCAAGTGACCAATACAGTTGGATTTGATTTTGATTATCACCCTGTCTTTCGGGATTCTAGTTTTTACTTGTCACATGATAGGTTCCCGCTTTGCCAAGGATGTGACGTCAGTGTGACTCGTAATAGATGTTCACTAAAAATAGAAAAACAAATGTAGACATTCTGTTCTAAAAAGGCTCATTACCTCGTGCATTTCATTACTGCTCTTTCCTATTTCCTAACTTCAGTTTCTAGACATCGTCATCACTATGCAAACTCACTGCTTCAACTTGATGCATTTTCTACAATTGTGCCATGAGTAGCCCACAAGGCAGCCTCTTGGAAACTCTGCTTGGTCTGCTATTACAATGCCCTCTGTTACATCTCATCAGACAGAGATATTTCACTATTTCTTAGTTTACGGAGAGTGTTTGTGTGTCTGTTCCAGTTTTCAGGGCTCTACCTCCTGTCCTTCATCATCATCATCCTGGGTCTGGTGTTCTACACCTCCTCCTCCACCTACGTGGCACAGGACCCGCGCGTCTACAAGCATTTCCGCAACGCCGGCCACCCCATCACGGACACGCCCACTCTGGGGCCCCTGGAACCCTCGGTGACCTATACCAGCCTAAGGCAGGAGATAGAGGAAGAGCCTCGCATCAGGGTGGCCTGAGAGGGTGGGGCCTAATCATCCACTGCCCCACCTCCCCAGATTCTGTACAAAGAGAAGGATCACTGAATGATTAAAAAAATTATCGAAAACATGTAGCAAACAAGCAAAAGTACACTGTGATCGCAAACTGTGAATAGATAGCAGTGGCTATTTCTGATTTGGAAGATTTGTTTCATGTATAGAAATATACTGTTACCCCATCACATTCCCTCGTACTGTACACTTGACATGTTTAAAGGTTTTGTGCTTAAGACTTGTGTAAATGCTCAATTGTGACTGTTTCCTTTTTTACATGAGCACAAAACGTTAATGCATTTTAAGCTTTGAGTTTGCGCTGTGGGTTATTTCAGTGTTTAGTTGTTCCTTCAAATCGATCTCTTTTTGGAAAACTCCCCCGTTAAAGTAACATGTCCAGAGGTACGATAAAGTAATACACAGACTTAACATGAGTCAGTGCCTTACTATGTATTACTGTTGTGTGTTAGAGCTGCACATTATAATGGCCCCTTCCCTGTCCAGCATTGTCTGAGGACATTGGATACTGATGCAGCCCCTCCAGTTATATTCATTTATAAACTGGGTGGTTCGAGCCCTGAATGCTGATTGGCTGACAACCGTGGTATATCAGACCATATACCACGGGTATGACAAAACGTTTATTTTTACTGCTCTAATTATGTTAGTAACCAGTTCATAATCGCAATAAGGCACCTCGGGGGTTTGTGGTATATGGCCAATATAGCACGGCTAAGGGCTGTATCCAGGCACTCCGCGTTGTGTCGTGATTAAGAACAGTCCTTAGCCGTAGTATATTGGCCATATACCATACCTCCTTGTGCCTTATTGCATAGGGTGGCGCACAATTAGCCCAGCGTTGTCCGGGTTAGGGTTTGGCTGGGGTAGGCCGTCATTGTAAATAAGACTTTGTTCTTAACTGACTTGCCTAGTTAAATAAGGTTAAATCAAAAATATAAATGAAATTGCTTAAATAAACTCTACTTAGAACACTGTGGATTGCTTCTCTGCAGTACATTTAGTCTGACCTTACAACTACTTACCCACAGATATAACAACTTTCCATGTTGGAACCATTATCTCCTGAGGCAAATGGGTATAAAGACAAATATATCAGGATTGCTAATGGAGTGACGTGATTATTGTACATTTGGTTCATTGTTCATATGTACTGTACACTGAACTCTAGTTGATAGAAAAATAACAACTGGTTGTAAAAATGTGATGATTACAATGCACTTGTCATTCCAGAATTGTGCTGTTCTCTTTTATTGATTGTCCAGCTGTTGGACTGTATTTTAAGTGTGTTGCTTTTTATTCCCTGCTGGATTTTATCCAAAGCACATTAATGAAATGATTTGGGACAGATTTCTTTCAAAGTATTATTATTCCCTGTTTTTTGTATTATATTTGATTTTGGTGTATTGGAGCACTTGCTGTCAGAAACGTTGCCGAAAATAAAGTATCTTTGTCTGAAACGCTGAGAATTCGGTTTTAAGAAAAATCACACCACTCAAAGCATGTTACCAGGAACACTCAACAAATTATTCATAGTATTTTCATAGCAATTTGGGGTTTTGGTGAAGATTCGCGCAAAGAAACACAGAAACAAGAGCACTATTTGCAACCGAATATTGTTGAGTGAATGGTTGGGCAGATACAGATAACCTCATCCACAATTGATGATGGAGCTCATCACTGTGCAGGTCCACAACTAAAACAGCAGAAGAGCAGGTCATGTTGAAACAGTCAACTGCTCATTTAGTTGTTCATTTCTATTATATTCTGGAATACAGTATGTAGAACATTGTAACATTCATTTTGGAAGTCCAAGCAAATGCGCTTTGGTCATAGGGACTTCAGATTGCAATATTGTTTTTATATACAGTCCCAGTCAAAAGTTTGGACACCTACTCATTCAAGGTTTTTTCTTTATTTTTACTATTTTCTACATTGGAAAATAATAGTGAAGACATCAAAACTATGAAATAACACATGGAATCATGTAGTAAAAAACAAGTGTTAAACAAATCAAAATATATTTTAGCTTTTAGGTTCTTCAAAGTAGCCACCCTTTGCCTTGATGACAGCTTTGCACACTCTTGGTATTCTCTCAACCAGCTTCATGAGGAAGGAGTTCCCACATATCAGCACTTGTTGGAGAACTGGTTGGCTGCTTTTCCTTCACTCTGCGGTCCAACTCATCCCAAGCCATCTCAATTGGGTTGAGGTCAGGTGATTGTGGAAGCAATCTGATGCAGCACTCCATCACTATCCTTGGTAAAATAGCCCTTACACAGCCTGGAGGTGTGTTTTGGTTCATTGTCCTGTTGAAAAACAAATGATAGTCCCACTAAGCGCAAACCAGATGGGATGGTGTATCGCTGAGGAATGCTGTGGTAGCCATGCTGCTAAGTGTGCCTTTGAATTCTAAATAAATCACTGACAGTGTCACCAGCAAAGCACCCCCACACCATCACACCTCCTCCTCCATGCTTCACAATGGGAACCACAGATGCGGAGATCATCCGTTCACCTACTCTGCATCTCACAAAGACACGCTGGTTGGAACCAGATTTCCACCGGTCTAATGTCCATTGCTCGTGTTTCTTGGATCAAGCAAGCCTCTTCTTATTGGTGTCCTTTAGTAGTGGTTTCTTTGCAGAAATTCGACCATGAAGACCTGATTCACGCAGCCTCCTCTGAACAGTTGATGTTGAGATGTGTCTGTTACTTGAACTCTGAAGCATTTACAGTTGAAGTCGGAAGTTTACATACACTTAGGTTGGAGATATTAAAACTCGATTTTCAACCACTCCACAAATTTCTTGTTAACAAACTAGTTTTGGCAAGTCGGTTAGGACATCTACTTTGTGCATGACACAAGTAATTTTTCCAACAATTGTTTACAGACAGATTATTTCACTGTATCACAATTTCAGTGGTTGTGAAGTTTACATACACTATGTTGACTGTGCCTTTAAACAGCTTAGAACATTTCAGAAAATGAAGTCATGGCTTTAGAAGCTTCTGATAGGCTAATTGACATCATTTGAGTCAATTGAAGGTGTACCTGAGGATGTATTTCAAGGCCTACCTTCAAACTCAGTGCCTTTTTGCTTGACATCATGCTGTGTGGTCCCAAAATCAAAAGAAATCAGCCAAGACCTCAGAAAAGAAATTGTAGACCTCCACAAGTCTGGTGCATCCTTGGGAGCAATTTCCAACACCTGAAAGTACCACGTTCATCTGTACAAATAATATTACGCAAGTATAAACACCATGGGACCACGCAGCTGTCATTCCGCTCAGGAAAGAGACGCGTTCTGTCTCCTAGAGATGAAGGTACTTTGGTGCGAAAGTGCAAATCAATCCCAGAACAACAGGAAGGACCTACTGAAGATGCTGGAGGAAACGGGTACAAAAGTATTTATATCCACAGTAAAACGAGTCCTATATCGACATAACCTGAAAGACCGTTCAGCAAGGAAGAAGCCACTGCTCCAAAACCGGCATAAAAAAGCCAGACTACGGTTTGCAACTGCACATGGGGACAAAGATCGTACTTTTTGGAGAAATGTCCTCTGGTCTGATGAAACAAAAATAGAACTGTTTGGCCATAATTGTCACATGAGTTGACGCTGGAGCGACGAAGCAGGTACGGGGAGTAAAACATTTAATATTGAACGAGACAAGAACAGCGTCAGTATACAAGAAAACAAAGACAAAAAATCAATGCATCAGCAGGGAACAGAGCAAGAGAACTGACAAATATAGGGGAGGAAATAAACAGATGATGAGTGAGTCCAGGTGAGTCCAATATTGCTGATGTGCATGACGAGGGAAGGCAGGTGTGCGTAATAGATGATAGGAGTGAGTGAAGCAGGGCAGCCTGGCGCCCTCAAGTGCCGGGGGGGGGAGCAGATGTGACAGTACCCCCCCCCTCTAGGGGGGCCAACCGGCGTCCCACCTGGGTGAACTGGCCGAGACATGGGCGCTGGGCAAGCCGGTTGGGGCATGGGAGCCCAACGAACCGGCAGGAGCGTGAGAGCCTGGTGAGCCGGCTGAGGCATGGAAGCCCGACGATCTGGCTGAGGCAAGATGCCTGTCGAGGAGGCCTACACACCTGACTCAGTTACACCAGCTCTGTCCGGAGGAATGGGCCAAAATTCGCCCAACTTATTGTGGGAAGCTTGTGGAAGGCTACCTGAAACGTTTGACCCAAGTTAAACAATTTAAAGGCAATGCTACCAAATACTAATTGAGTGTATGTAAACTTCTGACCCACTGGGAATGTGATGAAAGAAATAAAAGCTGAAATAAATAATTCTCTCAACTATTATTCTGACATTTCACATTCTTAAAATAAAGTGGTGATCCTAACTGACCTAAGACAGGGAATTTGTACTTGGATTAAATGTCAGGAATTGCGAAAAACTGAGTTTAAATGTATTTGGCTAAGGTGTATGTAAACTTCTGACTTCAACTGTATTTAGGCTGCAATCTGAGGTGCAGTTAACTCTAATGAATTTATCCTCTGCAGCAGAGGTAACTTGTGAGTCTTCCTTTCCGGTGGCGATTCTCATGAGAGCCAGTTTCATCATATCGCTTGATGGGTTTTGCGACTGCACTTGAAGAAACGTTCAACGTTCTTGAAATCTTCCGCATGTACTGACCTTCCTGTCTTACAGTAATGATGGACTGTCATTTCTCTTTGATTAATTGAGTTGTTCTTGTCATAATTCGGACTTGGTCTTTTACCAAATCTTCTGTATACCACCCCTACCTTGTCAGAACACAACTGATTGGCTCAAACGCATTAAGAAGGAAATAAATTCCACAAATTAACTTTTAACAAGGCACACCTGTTAATTGAAATGCATTCCAGGTGACTACCCCATGAACCTGGTTGAGAGAATGCCAAGAGTGTGCAAAGCTGTCATCAAGGCAAAGGGTGGCTACTTTCAAGAATTTATTTCATTTTTGGTTACCACATGATTCCATATGTGTTATTTCATAGTTTTGATGTCTTCACTATTATTCTACAATGTAGAAAATAGTAAAAATAAAGAAAAACCACTGAATGAGTAGGTGTGTCCAAACTTTTTACTGGTACTGTAGGTTTTTTCAAAACGTTATATGATATGCTAAAATGGGTCCGCATATATGCAGCAGGATGTTAAAACAATATCAGTCTACAGGTAACTGACAAAATAAAGGAAACACCAACGTAGTGTCATAATAGGGAGTTGAGCCGCTAGAACAGCTTCAATGTGCCTTGGCATAGATTCTACAAGTATCTGGAACTCTTTATTTGGCGTTTGGTTGATAGCGGTGGAAAACCCTTGTCTCAGGCACTGCTCCAGAATCTACCATAAGTGTTTAATTGGGTTGAGATCTGGTGACAGAAAGACAGACACACACCCTTTAAACCCCTATGCTCCTTTGAGACCTATTTTTCACTGAGATCTAGCCAAAATAATGGGCAACTGGGCATTTTTATACATGACTCTAAGTATGATGGTATGTTAATTGCCTAATTAACTCAGAAAACCACAACTGTGTGGAAGAACCTGCTTTCAATATACTTTCTAACCCTCATTTACTCGTGTTTCCTTTATTTTGGCACTTACCTGTATATGGAATATCAGAGAAAGCACGTCATTTATCTCTTACTTTGCATAGTGCATTGCACTTCAGATACAATACACAATCTTAACATTGCCAAACGTTTAAAGGAAAGGTTGCTGTCTTATGTTAGGTCTAAAGTGCTATCAATATTCTGTGACAGAACACTGAGCGACTAGAGAACATTACCAACCCCTACGCTCTGTATTTTCCACTGGCTGCCCCACCACCACAGACATTTTTCAATGATTATTATTTATTTATTTAACCTTTATTTAACTCGGCAAGTCAGTTAAGAACAAATTCTTATTTACAATGACAGCCTACCCCGGCGACTCTGGGCCAACTGTGCACTGCCCTATGGATCTCCCAATCATGGCCAGATGTGATGCAGCCTGGATTCGAACCAGGGACTGCAGTGACACCTCTTAGCACTGAGATGCAGTGCCTTATACTGCTGTGCCACTCGGAAAGCACTGAGCTAGGCTGAAACACCTGCATTTTGGAGCTGCCTTATTCGAAAAAGCAAAAAAGAGACCATGTTTGTATGCGGTTTATGAACTCAATTATTTATGATTTTTTTTTACATTGTTTGCAAACTGATATGTGACACACATTCAAGCCAAAATAACATGCAAAACAGCCAACATTCTCTTATCTTTTGCTAAAAATGTGGGGCTCAAAACGGGTCACCACTGGGAAGGAGTTAAATTACCATTTGATATCTGCATTTTCTAAATGGATTGGCTGTGGTAATGTATTAACTGTAAAATCCTGATGATCACCACGCAATTAGATGGAAAGTCAAATTTACCTAATGTAATGGTAGGCTACCTAGATACATAATTGAATGGTACAACCTGAATAGGTGCGCTTGATTTAGATCGCACCGGGTTAGTTGGCTCTTTGGAAAAGCCTATTCATCATTTGGTAACTCACTAGGCAAGCTCAATCAATCGTCCCTCATGCCCAGGTGTAAAAGTCCCTGGTGATTTCCCGTTTGACTGCAACAATGGTACGTTCCTAAACCTTAAATCCCTCTCAAGCATGGCAGACTTTTGCAGGTGGCAAATATGGCACTTCCTGAGGGTAGTTGGGAGGATGAGTTGCAGGGACAGTTCTCGCTTTTATCCGCCACTTTGTTCGAGGTCAAAGAAGAAAGTGAGGACACACATGGAAGCTCCAACACGGGGATACTAGACTTAAGTGACGAAGTCTTTATTCTCATCCTACGACGGCTGGATCCCACGTCTCTCTTGAGAGTTGGGAGCACCTGCCGAACCCTGTTTCGAGTTTGTTCCTGTAACTCACTGTGGACAAGACACTTCCAGGTAATGTAAATTGAATTAGACTTTAGTAAAACATTTTTTTAGGTTGACCGAAATTTGCTGATCCTCTTTTGATTGAAGTTGGTAGGTTATGCATTGCCCCAACTACAGACTTACACAAGGTAATGTAAGTTAACCAACATTTGTATATGTTACAGGATAGGTACTATATGGTGTAGTACATAGACCAACTTTAGCGATTCTGCCGTTGCCCTCGATTCGCGGAAAGAGTCAGTCTGTGTCCACTTGCAGTGGATCTGTTTGAATTTTAAACGCTCCATACATTTAAAAAAAAAAGTAATCTAACAATGAATGTATGTTGCGATGTTTATTTCAAGTCTTCTCTCATTGATAGACAGTGTCTAGCCCAATATCGGACTGAAGGCCTTTGCCGTTAACGTTACTCCTTATTGTCCAAGGTCCTTACATATTCTAACGGCGAATTGGCTCAGGAAGCCAATACAAATACGTCAATCGATCATCTATGTACAGTTTTAATAACAAATCCTTTCTACTTTTCGATCACATTAAAATAATTTCGCAATTAATTAAGTTGCAGCGGACAGTAGTGTTCAGTGACCAGAGTTTGTGGGGTCGTACTAATGATCCATCTGCGTCCTTTTGGATAAGCAGATGGCTAATTAGCACAGGTAGTCTGTTTTCTGTAAACCAAGTGCCCTAACATGGAAATATGGCCGTGTGGGAACCCTAACCCTGTAAAGGTGTCAGTTGAACCGTTTTGGGGAAATTATTTCTCTCTATGAAATAAGGTTCTTATGTTTCCCAAACCTTACTGCATGCAGTCTAATGTTCAGACCCAGCGTCAGGGGTCTTAAAGCGGCAACTTGTAACTTTTTGCACTGACTAAATCCACAAATGTTATAGAGCTGTCATTCTTATTTAAAGCAAGTATAAGAAGTGGTATATCTTTTCTATGCTTTCCATTAAGTTTAGTTTGTCTTAAACTACAATATTTTAGCTTATGGAAAAGATTTCACAGCGGTTTAGTGTGTAGAGAATCATTGGGCCATCTTGCTTGCTTGTCGCGAAAACATTAGTTTCAGCAACCAGGAAGTGGCGGTGTGAATTTTGCATAGTGCATCTTTAACAAAAATCCCCTGTACAGAAGACACCGTGGTCCAATGACTTATGTTTAATGTAATGGAACTGAGCCATGATCAAGGGCTAGTGGGTGTCCACCACGATGTGCTGCATGTCATGAGACGCCTTTCTCGATCAATGAGAAGATTTACACGTTTTTGGATTACTTCGCGCAAAATATATATATATATATATATTCTCAATGCGAACTGGACATGGCCATTTTGAGACTCTTGTTTCCATGAATTGATAATGAAGACTATCGCTAAGGTTAGTCAAATTCTGTGCTACACCAAACAGTGTTTTCTGTAAATGGATACAAAATCTTTGTTTAAATGATATCTGGTCTAACAATCTGTAGCTAGCATTGCACATTCACTAGGCTTTTTCTTCTTTCTATGCAGACCTCATTTGGCGTCCCGTTTGCCACCGCCACCTGCTCCATCTCTGCCAAGAGTGCCTTCCGTTTGATCTTCATGTGGCGAACTCTCTTTAGAAACCTGCACTGTAACCGGTCTCTTCAGGAGAAGCTCTTTGCAGAGATCCCATTCCCACCACACAAGTACTGGGTTCAGTGGCTGGTTCTGGAAGAGACTGTTCCTCTGCCCTCTGTCAGACTGCCTTGCACTGACATAGAGAGCTTATGGGGAATTGAGAAGGAAGTGTTGGAAGGTAAAGTCCAAGGTGAGTTCATTTATTTTTGGAAGATGTAAAGCTGTATTTATATTAGCAGTTTGGCTCCTAGGAATTGCCCCCCCCCCCCCCCAGACCATCAGGCTTCTGAATAGCTGCCACTAGTCAGCTACCTGCTCCCCCTGTCCCCCTTCCTGCACCACCCCAATGGTCATTTAACATGTTGCAGTTGAATATATGTATATTTTAGTTTGTTCTGCCCTTTGACATGCACTGTTGGAGCTCGGCTCTTCACTGTAGCCTGCATGTACATCTGCAACCCTGTGCATGTGACTAAACTCCCTGAATCTAAGTGAAGTTTGTCAGGTAGTGGAGGAATGTTGCTCACAATGTTAATATTGCAACAGTGTTTTGTTCTTTGGCAGAGAAAGATGAGGATGAGGGCAGAATGCTGAAGTTCGAATGGAAGGAGCTGTATGCCTTGGCTCTTGAGCACCATGGAAGCATTGCCAAGGTTTTCCAGCATGTTCTCAACCAACAGAGCAATGGTAGGTTGTATGGGCCATACCACCTTTAGCTTTCCATTAGTGCTTTGTTCAGTCAATACTCTGTTAATTGGCTGAAAGTGGGGTGTTGCTGGGATAATTAAGATTTGTCTGCTTTCTACAACCAGTTATGAATTGTAATTTCTTTACGGTGACTGCAATGTGACTCAAAGGTGGTAATGTCCTTTATTGCCAGCTATGAGCCTGCTGCCATATTGTTATTCAGATCGACTTTTTGGCAGTGCAGATGAAGGCTCCTGACTGTTGTGCTGTATCTATGGCCAACTTATTTGTGAATTCTGGCCAGAAACATGGCTGTTCCCAATGGGTAAAGAGAATGATCTGTTATTTTAGAAGTTGACACCACACCTATAAGCAATGACTTTATTTCATCTTCAAAACAGAGCTCTGATCTTACTCATCATACCCAATCTCTTGAATGTTGTACTGGGAACCACCAAATTGCCTTTTTACACTGGGAAAACCTTTTTGAGCCATATCCCCTTGCTGGATTTTGGTTTGATGGAAGACATCAAGGTAAAAAGTATCTTTTTTTTATTTATTTTTTTTCTCTGGTGAGCCGCTTCAAAGTGTTTTTATCAGCTGATATGGGGAGCAGAAACTAGACGCGTGGTTTCAGTCTGAGCTGTCTCCCTCTGGATTATACATCATGTTTTACCCTCTGGACTGAAGCCCTGCCCTTCGTATGCCATCAAACTAACAGCCTAAGCCTATAGGTAGGGCAGCTACTGGCCTTCAGGCCTCCCTTACTTGTGTCTTATGATACCAAAGTAATTACCAACTCTACTGTAAGTGGCAGACAGGCATTGATCTGTGTCCATCGATAAATGAGTCATGTTTCTGGGCTCAGCTGGCTTTAGATGTATTGGAACATAAATGCAACTTTACCCCTCGACACAGTGCATCCACTTGAGCTAAAGGTTTCTACCCCGATGTGGACTTCTACCCTACCAGACCACTATGAGCTGGAGGCCATGTTCAGTCAGTACAGCCAGTGTCGGTTCCAGTGGCTCTTCACCTACTGGTTGTTCCGCCAGCCAGCGCCCTTCGCTAGGCAGCTCAGGGCCATCTACCTGCAGTGGCAGAAGCACAGCAAGAGGAAGGTGGTGTCCTGGGGAGGCACGTTGTGTGACATCAGGTACCTGGCCTCATTGCATCACATCACCGCTGACTACTGGCGGGGCAAGCTGGCCCAGGGTGACGAGACTGTGGGTAAGTAGCGCTTTCAGATATTGCTCCTCGCCCCACTTTCATTCTGCTTTGTGTTAATGTTATGCCCCGTCATGGCACACGCTCTTATTTGGAGTGGATTAAGTCTTTAGTTCTGGATTTGTTTTAGAACGGTGACCCCCTCAAGTCATAAATCTACTTCAGTCATTATGGTTATATTCATTTTCTATGCCTCAAGAATATCATACCATCTTGATTTATAACTATTAATGGTGTAATTTTTTTTTTTTGCCTCTCCATGCAATGAGGCTCTTCAATAGAGTGGTGCCCTGTACAGACACATCTTGTACAAGGCCTCCTGTGATCGAGTGGCTCAGCATGGAGCTCTCAGGGCTGCTGGCTTTTGTCAAGCATCTATTCTCCTTCCTCCCAGGAATTCAGACGGTGGAAAACTATTTCTCCATGTGCAAATCCCTGGTGGCCTGGATTTTAGGGCGTGACTGGGGCAGATTGAAACGCAAAAAGGTATAGTAAAGGACTTTAAATCCTGCCCTTTAACGACTTGGTGTCAGGCAAAGTGGGTAGTCTACCTACTGAAATGAGCACACAAGCTGTGTTTTTGCCCACACTCAGTGTTTTTAGCACCATGCTGAAAAAATCTATACAAGTCATAGGTGAGATGCCTTCAGACTGCTTGTATACAAATTACATTTTGGCATCTATTCAGTAGTCATTAGTATTCCATCAGTATGCATATCCTTCCATTAAGCATCTCCAGAGCATTAGCTCTGTGCTGGTGATTTCACAAGGCAGATTGAACAGGAAGCTCGCAGTCTTATGTAATGGGCAGCTAAATGTATTATAGACATATCAGTGATGTCCTGCTCAATTACACTTCATGTGTGAATCCAGCTAAGCTGCTACAATGCGATCCATAGCAATAGTCCAGGACGGTGTTACCAAGAGAATTGATAACATCAGATTGGCACAAACTGCTTATGTAAGCAATTATGACAAATTATTTTCTCATCTGGTTATACTTAACGTATAGAAATGGAAAAGCACTTGTGAGGTAGACTCGGTGATATGTTGCCATGAGCAGCACGTCAGATTGAGATGAGCGTGATGCAAGATGTTGCTCTGTCACACAGTATCTGCTCATGTGCACAGATTCGCCTCATGTTACAGCATGGTTGCCACGGGAAGTTGAGCCCCACGCTTCAACGCTCTTAGTAGTTGTGAAAATTGACACAATGCCGTTTACGTCTGTCATATTGCAGAGTCTACTGTAATTTTTTGCATGACCGTAGCCTTAATGACATTATCCTTTCAAAACTGGTTTCAACTCCCCTGGTCCATAATCCCTTCATGATGTGATCACTTTTTTATTAGCCTGTTGTATTGAATTGTTGCCTGCTCAGTGTTTACTGTGAAATGTTATTTGACTGCTTTCTCTTAAAAAATAGATATTTCATCTCTGAGACTAACCTGGTAAAATAAAGGGGGTAATATGTGGACACCCCTTCAAATTATTGTATTCGGCTATTTCAGTCACACCTGTTGCTGACCGGTGTATAAAATTGAGCGCACAGCCATGCAATCTCCATAGACAAACTTTGGCAGTAGAATGGCCATACTCGAGAGCTCAGTGATTTTCAACGTGGCACCGTCATAGGAGTGGTGTAAAGCTCACCACCATAAGACTCTGGAGTGATGACTCACACTTCCCCATTGGAGTACGATAGACTAATCTGGGTTTGGCGGATGCCAGGGGAACGCTACCTGCCCCAATGCATAGTGCCAATTAACATTTGGTAGAATAATGGTATGGGCTGTTTCATGGTTTGAGCTAGGCCCCTTAGTTCCAGTGAAGGGAAAGTAACTCTACAGCATACAATGACTTTCTAGACTATTGTGCTTCTGCACAGAGCCCTGACCTCAACTGAATCAAACTCCTTTGGAATGCCGACTACGAGCCAGGCCTATTCGCCCGACCTCACTAATGCTCTTGTGGCTGAATGGAAGCAATCCTCGCAGCAATGTTCCAACGTCTAGTGGAAAGCCTTCCCAGAAGAGTGGAAGCTGTTAAAGCAGGAAGGGGGGGGGGGGGGGGGGAGACCAACTCCATATAAATGCCCATGATTTTGGAATGAGATGTTTGCGATTGTCCTCAAACTTTCAGTTTGGTCATGTGTTGTATTTCAGCTTCTGGCTAAAATAAACTTAACATGTAGTGTTGGCTGCTCTTAAGTGTTACAGTATGTGTTGACCGAGTGCAGGTGTATGAGGACACGCTGGAGGGTGTGTACCTGCTGCTGAGGAGGGAGATGCAGGAGACCCTGGTGGAGCACGAGAGGTTCTGGCAGGTGGCCAAGGTCCAGATGACACGAGTGTGCACCCTGGAGGAGACTGCTGTAAACTACGTCAACTGGAAGATGATTGCAACGCTGCCCTACTACAAGTATGTGTCTTCTAAAGTTTGGGCTGCATAATTGTGATTTCAGGTTCTTGAGGGAATATGGGATTACTGGTTGGGTTTGAAGAATTGTCAACTAGAAAAGCCTCTTGACTGCTTAGCAGTCACTGCTTGATTTTGATAACCTTCCCAGTTTTAAGACTCATTGGGTTTGGCTGATCCTGGGCTACCTGATGTGAATTTGGCCCGTGAGGTTGTGATTAGCTAGATGGTGATTCTACTCTATTAAAAGTGAGTTTCACTACTTGAGGGGTGTGCTGCTGGTATGCTCTTTGACAGGGCTTTGAAGCCGGGGGAAAAAGCGGTGAGTATTGGGGCACTGCTGGTAGCTTCAAACACAGTGCCCGCAGCGCAGCACCCAGCGCTATCCACTGTCAGTCGATGATCTGTTTGAACTTCAAGACCACTCATCCCCTCGACCTATACAGTGAAGTTCATCAGAAGCACTCAAACCCAGAGCTAGAATCTTTTACCCCAGAGATGAATGACATTTTTCCAAATGGTGTTTTTCCCCTGCCTTAGTGATGAGGAGCTGAAAAAGCCCTGACTGGCTGCAGGACAATTTAATGACTGCTTGAGAATAAAAAGCCTTTCACAATGGTATTATCAATGTAATATTTAAAATGCCCTTAGTATTCAGAGCCTGGCTGGGTGAGTCATTTAATATTCTGATAATCTGCTCCCAAATGTAAGACTTTGGAGAGAATAGGTTGTTAGCATAACTTGCGTTCTCTGAAAGTTACTTTGGCCACAGCACTTTCCTCTGACATCGCAGTAGACGTCCCTAGTGATTTGGGTGTTCTTGAATATAATGAACAGTTCATTGTTCTAAGATGAGAAATTGCCTTCATGGCACTACTTCACTGTTCTTGCACATGTTGTTTTCCAGCCCCTATGTGGTTTGATCACGTAAAGTGTCCCTGCTTCTAAAAGAATGATGCTCAAACTAAATACTCTCTCCTTGTTACTCCAAGGGGTCTCAATTCAGGGCCACCCACCTATTAATATCCCCCTTCTGTTTCACTCTTCATTTTGTTAAATTTATATCGGGAACATTAGGAATTCTATTCATTCTGTCATTCATTAATATGCATTTAATTTTAGCGTGATGCCCATTAGAAATGGCTGAAGTGTTGAACTCTGGCCATCCCTCAGGCTGTACATGGTGTCAGGCAACATGGTGTACCTAGACCACGTGCAGGGCTTCCTCCACAGGAAGAGGCTGGTCCATGACTGGTTCTTCATGAAGGAGAACACCTGGGTCAGACAGCTGCTGCCTGCTGACCTCTACCCTCTACTGGAGTTTGACACCAAGATCTCCCAAGGTATAGTAGGACCTTTGTTCCCCTGTATATATCCATCTGATCAGCCACAAGGTTGTGTTCTCCAGTATACACTGAGTGTAATCCTAATATTGAGTTGCACCCCCTTTTATCAAAAGCGTTCCACAGGAATGCTAGCCCATGTTGACTCAACGCTTCCTACAGTTTTTGTCAAGTTGTCTAGATGTCCTTTGGGTGGTGGACCATTCTTGATACACACAGGAAACTGTTAACGTTGAAAACCCAGCAACATTGCAGCTCTTGACACAAACTGGTGCGCCTGGCACCTACATAACCCGTTCAAAGGCACTTAAATATTGTTTTGTTTTTGCCCGTACGCACTGACTGGCACACATTCACAAACCTTTCTCTAGTCTTAAATCCTCCTTTATCCTATCCTCCCCTTCATCTATGCTGATTTGAAGTGAATTTAACAAGTGACATCAATAAGAGGTCATAGCTGTCAGTCTGTCATGGCAGGTGTTATGTTTTGTACACTGTATACCCCCCACCACTGAATCGGCCACAATGTTCTCTGGAGACTAGACGCTTAGATTTCCCTCTTTCTATTGAGTTCTTCAACGCTGTCCTTTCTCATTTAGGTTCTTACTATACTTAGTATAGTCATTGCATTTATATTTTAAGTTAGTTCATAAAAGGAAATCAGTCAATAGAAATAAATTCATTAGGGCCTAATCTATGGATTTCACATGACTGGGCAGGGGTGCAGCCATGGATGGGCCTGGGAGGGCATAGGCCCACCCAATCAGAATAAGTTATTTTACAACAAAAGGGCTTTATTAGACATAAATAATCAGTTCCTTGATATGCCACACCTGTCAGGTGGCATGATTATCTTGGCAAAGGAGAAATGCTCACTAACAGGGATTTCTAACAGATTTGTACACAATTTGAGAAATAAGCATTTTGTGTATTGAATGCTATGTTGTCTTAGGTCTCTCGTGTAGTATTGTGATTTGTTTTTGTCTAATATTTTTAATCCCTGTCCCCGCAGGAGGACTTTTGCCTTTGGTAGGCTGCCATTGTAAATAAGAACTTGTTCTTAACTGACATGCCTAGTTGAAACATGGGACCAACATTTTATTTTTTTCAGTGTAGTTTACCTTGTAGCGTTGAGGGATGTTTTTCAGCCTTGAAGGACTTTTCAATCTGCTTTAGAAGTTCCGGTTTACAGCCTGATTGCCTTTTAAATTGAAATGTTCCTGCTTTAGACTACATTCATGTTAAACGCTGCATGTCAGCTCAATCTGAAGTCATTTCTATCGTGGAATCTGTAATGCTTTAGACTGAATAGAGCCGTACCTGACGATATTGGTCGTAATCAGTATTTGATAGTGTTAAAACAAATCTTCTTGGTTGGCATGCATTTCTCCTGTACATCAGGGGGAAATCCCCCTCCAGGCATTCAGGGTGGGAGGTATTGACTGCAAATGGTTTGACATTTAACCTGGGCTGTGCTACAGCCATCCATCACTGGCCCTGGCCAGGACAGGTTGTCAAAACACTGTAAAAAGCCTTAATTAGGATTTAGTACCTGGGCCTGCCCTTGGCTGTCTGACCCATGGGCCAGATCATAGATTGACACACTCAAAGGGGCCATTTGTCTTGTTTACAAGTTTAAAATAATGGCTTTGCAGGTCTGTTCCTTATGCTGCACCTGTAGTTCAAATGCACACAGCAGCTAACCTTTGTTTTTACACTACTCACTCTATTGGTGCTCCTAGGAGGGTTTCCTGTAGTGGATGGCTGCACAAATGCTTTCATTAATTTTTTTTCCCTCATGCACACAAAGGTGTGGATCTGCCAATATGGTCCTACTGTATCCCGGTTTGGTTGGAAGATCTGGTGTTTGCATGGCTTTCAGTGCAGTTGACTTGTGGTTTGTGGGGCTGTTGTCTTATGTTGCTGTGGTTTATGAGGGTATAGTTTGATCTCTTCACTTTTGTGATGTGGTCTACTGACTGCAGGGCTATTGTCTGATACGGTGTCTCTTTACAGACAGCCTGCACGGAGACTCCATGCCAGCCCAGCTGAGCAGGGTGGTCTGGCTGTACCTCCACTCTGGACGGCAGCTCTACCTGGAGGCAGTGAAAGGCCTGGTGCTGCAGTGTGCTCAGGCCAGTCTGGGCCACTTCTGCAGCCTCTCCCCTGGCGCCTCTGTTCAGCCCCATGTCAGCTAGCTGGCTAACAGATTGACCACTCTGTTTTTAGAGCATCTACGAGATGTACAGTACCCCTTTTTCTTCACGGGATCCAATGTCCACAGTGCTTTTTATCACTTTTTACTGTATTGTATCACCACTCAGATTTTAGCTGGTGGACTAGAATTAATCTAGATTTTTTAAACTTTTTAATCTTTATCAATAGTTAATGAAATGTAGGCTATTGATGTACATTGTAGAAACCTTGTTTGCTGTCATGCAATTAATCTACAGCCAACATGTGGGGCAAACCATTGAAGTGTTGGCATTGATCAATCATTCTCAAATGGTGGTAAATTTATTCAAAGCCTAACAATTCTTGGCCAATTAACAAAGGCTAGAAACTTAACAGTGCTGGGTTGCTGTATAACGAATAAACAACTCTGACAAACTTTCTTCTGATTTGTCTGATTCTAAGTAGTGCGCAATAGAGGCTGACCGATTTATGATTTTAACACCCATACTGATTATTGGATTTATGATTTTAACACCCATACTGATTATTGGATTTATGATTTTAACACCCATACTGATTATTGGAGGACCCATACTGATTCTGATACTGCACCCATACTGATTATTGGAAGACCAAAAAACCCATACGATTAATCTGCTTTTCTTTTATATATTTGTAAAAATGACAATTGCAACAATACTGAATGAACACTTATTTTAACTTAATATAATACATCAATTTAGTCTCAATAAATAATGTCATGTGTTCAATTTGATTAAAATAATGCAAAAACAAAGTGTTGGAGAAAAGTAAAAGTGCAATATGTGCCATGTAAAATAAATGCTGACGTTTAAGTTCCTTGCTCAGAACATGAGAACATATGAAAGCTGATGGTTCCTTTTAACATGAGTCTTCAATATTCCCAGGTAAGAAGTTTTAGGTAGTTATTATAGGATTATTTCTCTCTACCATTTGTATTTCAAATACCTTTGACTATTGGATATTCTAATAGGTACTTTAGTATTGCCAGCCTAATCTCAGAGTTGATAGGCTTGAAGTTATAAATCAGCACAATGCTTGAGCTGCTGGCAAATGCAGGAAAGTGCTATTTGAATGAATGCTTACAAGCCTGCTGCTGCCTACCACCGCTCAATCTAATTATAATAACACACAGAAATACGAGCCTTTGGTCATTAATATTGTCAAATCCAGAAACTAATTTTGAAAACAAAACGTTTTATTCTTTCAGTGAAATACAGAATATGCACAACCTTCAATGTTATGTCATGATGTACAATTCTGGCAAATTAATTACGGTCTTTGTTAGGAAGAAATGGTCTTCACATAGTTCAACGAGCCAGGCGGCCCAAACTGCTGCATATACCTTGACTCTGCTTGCACAGAACGCAAGAGAAGTGACAATTTCCCTAGTTAATAGAAATTCATGTTAGTAGGCAATATTAACTAAATATGCAGGTTCAAAAATATATACTTGTGTATTGATTAAGAAAGGCATTGATGTTTATGGTTAGGTACACTGGTGCAACGACGGTGCTTTTTTTCCCCCATGAATGCGCTTGTTAAATCACCCGTTTGGCGACGTAGGCTGATTCAATGATAAAAGAACAGGCACCGCATCGATTATATGCAATGCAGGATAAACAAGTAATATCATCAACCATGTGTAGTGAACTAGTGATTATGTTAAGATTAGATTTTTTAAAGTAGTTTAATGCTAGTAACTTGGCTCCTTGCTGCACTCGCGTAACAGGTAGTCAGCTTGCCACAGTCTCCTTGTGGAGTGCAACATAATCGGTGTCCAAAAATGCTGATTACCCATTATGATTAATCGGTCAACCTCTAGTGTGTGATGGCGTATATTGGCCGAGAACACAAACTGTTATAGAAAAATATTTTATTTGCAGTCTGTACAAATGACAATCACACCTTAAATGGAAAAATACTTAACACTTTTAGGAACATCGTATATAAATAAACTTTTTGGCATTCATAAAATCTAGCTGCAAAACTAAAAGCGTAACATTATAAACAGAAATTCCTATGTACAGTAAAGCCAACCAGTGGCTCCTAGTCCAGTACAGACAGCCATGACAACCACACCTATTTCCCTTTAGATGAGCACTATACTCGCACAGCCCTACACATCAATGGATGCTGTGCATCGAAGTACATTCTTCAGGTTTCACAAGAGCCTGTTATGGCCTTAATTTACCTGAGTGGCTATGGCTTAGCATAATTGTGTAATCATACAGTGATGGGTAGCCTTTTATTTACACCATGCAGAATAGTTGTCTCCAGACCCTGTCAATAGGGAGAAACAGGAGCTCTTATCTGCTGCATAGATTAAAAGGCACAGAAGAACAATAACATTTTCATATCTGCTACTGAATGGGAGGCGCTAGCTGGTGCATGTGACATTGCATATTAGTTTCCATGCATATTAGTTTCCATGTAATGATTAGGACTAGATTCAATCTATATTGCTGAAGACCTGTGCAATTTTTAAAGGCAATGTTCGCGGAGACTGCAATCATGGTAAATGTTGCATGTCGGCCCAATCGGAAATTACCTTTCAATGCTGCTATTACTCGGCTCTTCAGTGGTAGGGTTTGAATCTAGGCCCGAATCAACCTTTGTTCTTTATCTTAACCTGCCAAAACATTTTACATAGACCATGTTTCCTTTCTAAGATTGGTAATACAACAATATAATAGAATACCCTACAACTACATTAGTCTAAATTGAGACATGCAAAATATACTTGGCTCTAAACTGATGACCATTTTTAACCACTTGTCACCAGGATAAATTACAATCTGTAAAAATGTATAACATCACCTTATAGCAGGTTTTCATTTTGCACAATCAAGCTTGATCATTTCAATCCGCTGTGTAGCGTTAGGGCAAAACAAACCGGGGGTCCCGAGGACAGTTTGAAACCCTGCCTTATAGCAAACAGTAATGTGTTGGTTGTCATGACCGGCTCTCTAAAATTCACGTTCCAATTAGTTTGAGATGAAGCAAGTTCCTATGACAAATAGTGGGAACAGCAGTCAAAGTAAAACAGAAGAATGTGAACCAACGATTACCCCATGGATGCATTAATCTAGAGCCCCCTCTGTGTGGTAGAGGTTGGAGGAATATTTCTCAGTAAACTCAATGTTTAACTGGTGCCTATATTGACAATGGATTTATAAAAATGAGTCAAGTCCCAGTAGGTAATGTGGGCCTATACTGTAGAAGTGCTGCTGTGGTGGTTTTGCATTAGTTCTAGTCTCAATCAAATGGTGTCTATGGCTGTATTTACACAAGCAGCCCAATTTATTTTTCTTTCAATAATTCATCTTTTGACTAATCAGCTCACCAATTAGTGGAAAAATTATCAGAATTGTGCTGTCGATGTAAATGCAGCCTATTGAAGTCATAGGAGGCAGTATTAAGCCCTGACCTTACCAGTCAATCTGAACTTGTAAAAACAATTCCTGAATTTAATTGTTAGAAAAACACCTGAATATTACCTGATGCTATTATGTTCAACACAACAGCAAATAATATGAAAGGGGTTATTGCCATGCTATTTCATTTTCATTAAAAATATCTATCCGAATAACCAGTATGGGGCGATCCACATCACTGAAATCTTCCATTGCAAACCATTCATATCCCAAATAGCGAACCACTTACACACACAAGAAATACTGAAATGGAACAGAAGCAGCTCTCTTGGTGGGCCAGTTTGTTGTGGAGCCAAGGGAAGTGCCACTAGGCAGTCTCGACTATGGGCAGCTGCTGAGAGTTCGGGGAGTTCGTCTTTGGATAACACACGTGGCGATGTGAAAGGAGAGCCATGGGTTGCCATTGGAGACAACTTAGGAAGAGGACAGCTGATTAGTGGAGAAGCTGTCACACACAGAGGCACTTGACAGAGGAGCAGTGAGTCAGTTTCCTACTGGCCGGTGAGATTGTGTGGGAGGGGCCAAACACTCATACTCCCTTCTGTGAGGGCAGGGTCTCCAGCTATAAGTACGTATCTGTGCATGAAGCAATGTACATGATCATGCAGGAATTCATTCTATTACACAGGAAGCGCAATTGACATTTGAAAAATCAAAACATCCTATTTTAAGACTTCCTTGTAAACTTGATTCACAGCTTGATCCTATATTCAGAAAGCTGGAGCTAGATACCTCCATGACGTAAAACTGGATATAAATAAAATACAGCATTTTGACACAGTACCTAGTTTCTAATTCCATTTTTAACGCTGTTCTTCCTCCAATCAGGATTTTTCCTACCCTTACTGGCTGTGAAACAGTAGCCGTGGGGAGTGGGCATGCCGTCGCTGGGCGTCAGTGCCCCTCATGGCGGGTGTGTCATTGCGTCACACAGTTTTCGCCCATGTCCTGTGCGTAGCGGTCAGAGATGGCGGTGCGCAGGTCCTCAATATCCTTCCTCAGCTGGCCAACCTCCAGCAGCTTGGCCCGCAAGCTGTCCTCCACCAGGGAGTTGTCGTTCTCCTCCCCTGACATGCTCATCGCTACGGGGGTCAGAGAGAGAAGTACACCGTCAACCTGATGGGGCTTTAGCTCAAATCTACCATGGCAAGACTTCAAATTTTGTCAATGAGCATCGTGTGAGTGTGAAATACGCTAGGTTTTGAGATGGTGTGTGTGTATCTTCTGTCAGATGTTTTTTTTTTTCATGCTGTGCGAAAGATCCTGTGTGTGGGGGGGGGGGGGGGGGGGTACTCCAGTGAGGTTGAAGGGGGAAAGTGACAGCTCTTATCTAGTTCAGAGTGAAAAGTGTACAGTCCTGCCCAAAAGTTTTGAGAATGACAAATATTAATTTTCACAAAGTCTGCTGCCTCAGTGTCTTTAGATATTTTTGTCAGATGTTACTATGTAATACTGAAGTATAATTACAAGCATTTCATAAGTGTCAAAGGCTTTTATTGACAATTACATGAAGTTGATGCAAAAAGTCAATATTTGCAGTGTTGACCCTTCTTTTTCAAGACCTCTGCAATCTGCCCTGGCATGCTGTCAATTAACTTCTGGGCCACATCCTGACTGATGGCAGCCCATTCTTGCATAATCAATGCTTGGAGTTTGTCAGCATTTGTGGGTTTTTGTTTGTCCACCCACCTCTTGAGGATTGACCACAAGTTCTTAATGGGATTAAGGTCTGGGGAGTTTCCTGGCCATGGACCCAAAATATCGATGTTTTGTTCCCTGAGCCACTTTGTTCCCTGAGCCACTCACTTTTGCCTTATGGCAAGGCGCTCCATCATGCTGGAAAAGGCATTGTTCGTCACCAAACTTTTCCTGGATGGTTGGGAGAAGTTGCTCTCGGAGGATGTGTTGGAACCATTCTTTATTCATGGCTGTGTTCTTAGGCACAATTGTGAGGGAGCCCACTCCCTTGGCTGAGAAGCAACCCCAGACATGAATGGTCTCAGGATGCTTTACTGTTGGCATGACACAGGACTGATGGTAGCGCTCACCTTGTCTTCTCCGGACAAGCTTTTTTCCGGATGCCCCAAACAATCGGAAAGGGGGATTCAGAGAAAATGACTTTACCCCAGTCCTCAGCAGTCCAATCCCTGTACCTTTTGCAGAATATCAGTCTGTCCCTGATGTTTTTCCTGGAGAGAAGTGGCTTCTTTGCTGCCCTTCTTGACAGCAGGCCATCCTCAAAGTCTTCTCCTCACTGTGCGTGCAGATGCACTCACACCTGCCTGCTGCCATTCCTGAGCAAGCTCTGTACTGGTGGTGCCCCGATCCCACAGCTGAATCAACTATAGGAGACGGTCCTGGCGCTTTCTGGACTTTCTTGGGCTCCCTGAAGCCTTCTTCACAACAATTGAACCACTCTCCTTGAAGTTCTTGATGATCTGATAAATGGTTGATTTAGGTGCAATCTTACTGGCAGCTATATCCTTGCCTGTGAAGCTCTCTTTGTGCAAAGCAATGATGACGGCATGTGTTTCCTTTCAGGTAACCATGGTTGACAGAGGAAGAACAATGATTCCAAGCACCACCCTCCTTTTTGAAGCTTCTCGTCTGTTATTCGAACTCAATCAGCATGACAGAGTGATCTCCAGCCTTGTCCTCATCAACACTCACACCTGTGTTAACAAGAGAATCACTGACATGTCAGCTGGTCCTTTTGTTGCAGGGCTGAAATGCAGTGGAAATGTTTTTGGGGGATTCAGTTCATTTGCATGACAAAGAGAGACTTTGCAATTCATCTGATCACTCTTCATAACATTCTGGAGTATATGCAAATTGCAATCATACAAACTGAGGTAGCAGACTTTGAAAATGTAATATTTGTGTCATTCTCAACTTTTGGCCACAACTGTACATGTATTCAGATGAGCTTGTTGTGAGCTGACAGCCTAATTCCCCCTCTGTTTCTTAGGGAAAAGAAGTGCATCCTGCCGACGGAGGTGGGCAGAATAGAATAAGGAAAACAATTAAGAATAGGTGGGACCAAACATCAATTTCAAAAGGAGTTCAAGTAATTTGACATCAAAGATGGTTGAGAAGTATTAACTGTAAGGTAGCTAGTGAAGTAATGTCTTCCTCAGTGGAAAAGCCCAATTACTGTTGATGCTCGAAAACTATGAAGTAGATATTCAGAAGCCTATAACTGAGTAGATGGGCTAGTCCGAGGAGCTAATGTTGGGTTTGAATATGGCAGTAGTTCATGGTGGGTGTGTGCAGATAGGAGGGGCCGGGATTCAATCCGATCTCTCTGTCGGCAATATGGGTTTTAAAGGCAATGTCTCTGCGTTTGTGGAGACCACATTCGCTGTAAAATGCTGCATTGTCGGCTCAATTGGAAATGACCTTTTAAATGGTGCATTGTCCAAAGCCGCAATCGGATTTGAACCCCAGCTTAAGAGGATTAAACCAGATGTATCTACTTACATTTGATGCCCAGTAGCAGTGCCAGGTTGGGCTCCTGGCCCTGGGCCCTCTGGGTGAGGATATTACAGAGGGCCTTGAGGTCAAGCAGACACAGGGACATCTCCTTCAGCAGGGGCCCTGCCTCTAGCCCCTGGCCCCCGCAGCCCTGACGAATCACCAGGCCATCCTCCACCTGCCTTTGGTTCTGTAGAAACACACGTAGCTTAGAGACCAACACTGGGTTTATTACCAAACACCACGCTAATGCAGCAGAGCTCAGGAGTGTTCAGTAAAACACAAAATCCCCCAAATATTAAATCCGATTTTTGTGCAAGTTCAGAGTAGATCAAGTGTTGCTGAATTGAGACATACATTGGCTAAATCCTTTTGTGCTGAAAAGCTTTTATTCTCTGTCACTGCCAGATTGCATTTATTAATAAATACACATTGTAAAACGCTGGAGGGAGTTTAGCAACACTCAATAAACATTATTTTGTGTTATAACATGACAGCCATACTGTTATTCCTGAACAGAAGTGGATTTGTACATTAGGACTTGGAGTGTATTTTTTAAATTAAAACTGAACTTGAGAGGGAGAACTGCTGCCGCTGGCATCTAAAGCTCAGTGTGTCTCCCTGTGTGGATCAACACTTCAACACCCTCTCCATGGCTGGGCTTTGAAACAGAAGAGTTAAAATATACACTTTCAAATGAGTCTCAAAATGTCTCACAGAATACCAAGGAGAAAATTAGAATAATAATCACCATCATAACAAGGTTTCATAGCAACACTAACACCCACAGAGGTGGCCGAAAGGTAAAAGTTGCTGCAAAGTCCTTTTCGGACCGATTATCCAACTTCCTGCTCTCCCAAGATGGAGGCCATTTCACCACTAAAAGCTTTGTCTTTCACCTCAGTATCATCTCCATGTAACTAAAGGTGCCCACCCATGTGGCTGAGTTGGTAGAGCATGGTGCTTGCAACACCAGGGTTGTGGGTTCGATTCCCACGGGGGACCAGTATGAAATAAAGGCACTCACTTAAGTCGCAAGTCGCTCTGGATAAGAGCGTCTGCTAAATTACATGAATGTAAAAATGTAACGCTGGCAATCAAATCTCTCTTCTCCCCTCTCAATTGCTCTACACGGTGCTGGAGGGAACAGAGTGTGTGTGCAGATAAATACCCAGCCTCCAACATTCAACAGCCACACAGAGCAGTGGAGAGCACGGTCAAATTAAAACCAGTGATCCTAGACAGGGCGCTGTGTAGACTACCTCATCTCGTCATATCTCTCTGTCCCTTCAGACACGAGCTGCCTGGGAGTCACTGCAGAGCCAGGCAAGGTCAGCCAACAAACACTCCCCCATCCCTCTCTCCAAACCAGTGACCTTCCCTTGTGGGAGCCAGGCGGAGGAATCTTCCAGCTGATAATTGCCTTTTGTGTCCCTGTCAGAGGGATAATGTATGGTTCTGGGGCGTCAGCTGTCTGTGTGTGTGTGTACTCTACCTCTCCTATGTACAGGACACACACATTACCGCCTGCATGAATTCAGACCTTTTATCACCAGGCTCATCCTCACCTTGAGACGGGCGGGAGAGTTGAAAAATGACACCATGAATTCTAATTGGGTCCGTGTGGTAGTGGGGGTGCTGAAGGGGGCATATTGGGTTATTCATGACTCTGCTGCTATGAAAAGATCTGAGGACAGAAAGGGCCTGTAGAGGAACAGAATGGTGGTGAATGGACTTCTCCATCACCAGCTAAACCTGGGACAGAGATAACTGTCTGTCAGGATGTAGGTTGGAGAGAGAGAGGAAGCTACCAGCTACTGTGGATACTAGCTCGCTACACCACTCTAGCCCTGGGTTGGAAAATCTGAGAAATAAAAAATGTCTGCTCCCAAGAATAGTACTTTCTGTGGGAGTAGTCCTGTGTAGCCTTCTTTATTTGAACATGTTTGAAGAGGCAGCGTGGGGCTGGTTACCTGGTGGAGGGTGTCGGCGAGTGAAGCCAGGTCTTCGCCCTGCAGCTGTTGCTGGAGCTCTTGGGAGAGACATCGCTCCTTCTGCAGCCTCTGCTCCACAGCCTGCAGCAGAACAATAAAACAGCTGTCACATACTGTATAATGCTCTGATGACTCATCATCCCCACCACTGACAGACACAAGAACACACAACATGACAACTACTACAACAGCAGCTGATTGAAGCATACAGTTCACCCAAATGAAGTCTATTAACAGGTAAGGATGTAACGGTCCACATATTTGTACCGAAACCGTTCGGTATCGGGACCTCGGTTCGGTCCGCACTGTGAACCCGAAAATCAAAGCGCTAGGCCTATAGGTTATGCCTACACTGCGTTGTATGCCTCTTGAGTAAATCTGAGCTGAATTTCTTTCAAGCTATTCCGTTAAAACAACAAGATCCTATGCGCACGTTGTAATCAAAATTAAAATCTTAATTGGTGCATTTCAAACTGTCCTTTTGTGGGGCACAGCCGGGAAGTAGTTCTGTACGATGCTGAGTGGTGGAGTCGATGAACCAGGAGGATTCTCCATCATCGTTTAAATCTCCAGTTTGGGAACATTTTGTCTTCCCAGTAGGTTACAACGACGATGGACAGAGAGAGTATGTCTCCACTGCCCAGTGAGAATAGCCTATGCAGCTACCAACACCTCAGACATCCCCCCAGTATTCCTACCACCGGAGCAAGATGGAAACGCAAAAAAAGAACACAACTTCGGTCTCCCCTCTGCATTCAAGCAGCCCTTCGCAGCTGATTTTGACCAGGCCAAAGACGTGACGAGCGATAGGTACGTTTACAGCCGCGGATATGAGCCTATTCTCTGTGGTTAAGAAGAATAGGGGGTTTCAGCACCTCGTGAAAGTGAGCGACGTTATCAACTTTGCCCCCTCGCTCTATACTAGCAAGCTAAAGCCAAAGTTGTCAATGAATTGGTCAACGCACCCCGTGTTGCGCGTCGTACAGATGGATGGACCTCCAGGGCTACAGAGAGCTGCTTAACAGTGACATCACATTACCCTGCAGTGCACCGTACTACAGACACGCCCCCTTTATGAGAGTCACACAAGTGCACATATTTTTGTCTTTGTCAGAAAACATAACATAGGCCTATACAATGTTTGAGCCATGTTTAAACGCATATTGCACTTTATTTTAGTGTCGTTGATGAGTAATCGGGTGTTTTCATTTAAGAAAATCCAAGTTGTTGTTATTTCAGATGGTGATCTCATCAGGGATTATGAATCAGAAACGGAACCGTGACTCCAAAACCGCAATATGTACTGAACTGTGGGTTTGGTGAACTGTTACACCCCTAATAGCAGGATCTTACCGTCAGCTCAACGGTGAGTTTTTCAATCTGGTTCTTCTGATTGTCTATCAGCTGAAAAAGAGCAGAGGGGCATTGTAAACGTCTGGTAGCAGCCTGGCTCATCTCTCTGTGTGACCCTGTGTGTGTTTGTGTGTGTTTGTGTGTTGTGGTGTAGACAAGGAGATACATTAGTTGTCAGTCTTTTAAAAATGACCAGATATGTCAACAAATGTCAAAGCTTGAGACTAAGCTTGAGAATGTTAAAACCTTCTGCCAGTTGGGAATAACAGTATATTAGGTAAGACAGTTGGGTTATTACTGATACACTAGATGAGGCTTTGCCTTAGCATTAAGTGTGTGTGTGTGTCTTTGTGTGTGTGTCTGCATGCATCCCTGCGTTTGTATGCATTCTGCGTCTCACCTCGGTGGTGGTGGCTTGCTGCTCCTGTAACCGTGCGTTCTCCCTCTCCAGCTCCTTCAGGTCCAGCATGGGGAGCCGGACCCCGTCCTCAAGACACTGCTCCACCTTCTCCTGCAGACTGGGGGAACCAGGGAGAGACAACGTTAAGGCATCGTCTGTCATCAACACAACCATAACTTACCAGCTCTGACTGTTTTAACACACTGTTACAACTAGAAGGAGGAGTTGCAGAGGCAGATTGTATTTTCGACCCACCTCTGTACAGCAGCCACCAGCTCCTTCTCCCTCTTGCACTGGGTCTCAATCAGGTCCTCTTTCGCCTGCAGCATGGCGCAGCCCTCCTCCAGACTCTTCTCCAGACAAGCCACTGTATCCTGCAGACCCTGGGCCTTCCCCTGACCCTCCTCCAGCTGATGGACACATACAGGAACAGAAAATTAGGACTATACACACACTATCTGTGACTGTCCCAACCACATCTCAGAGAACACCACAGGAACATATGTACACAAAGACCACTAAGACTGACCTGGCCAAAGGAATATCAGTACACACTACACACAAACCACTAAATAAAGTTGACACCGTTTGGTTCTTATTGACCTCTGGTGGCAAGATGGTGTATTACATGATTACCATTAGACAACAATGAGATTCAATTTGACGATGATTTAATTATCATTACAGTAAAGATAGACAGGGCAAACACAATAGGAGACATATTATCTTAAGGTTGACCGGAGGCTGTTAATAGCCACTCTGAACTCCCATCCCACTCTACCACTACCACTAATGCAGCCTGAAATGGCTGATCTAATCAGGTCTAATGAGATTACAGAGCTGTAATGAAGACATGCCCCCGCTCCATTACCAGGTGTTAGCTTAGCACTGAGACGCTAACTAGCAGATACGCTAGCAGGGTCTCACTATCTGGCCACGCTAGAGAGGGCAGAAATAAGGAGCTTTCTGACCAGTGACCACAAATCCAATGGACCACTAACCTTAAACTTTAACCCTCACCAGAACCGTGACTTTAATCTTAACCCTAAAACTAAATCAAGATCATACAGGCTAGCTCGTGTACTTTCTCATAATAAAAAATAAAAAAAGAATTCTAACATGGCCATCAAATAACTAAGAAGCTTTAGCAGAGATACTAGCAGAGATGTCAGTAGAGATGCTAGCAGAACCCCTGTGGTCAGCCAGCCAGACGGGACCCCCTGAGGTGGTCCTGTGGCTGGGGAGACAAATTACCTGCTGGGCCTGGGTCTGGACCTCATCGAGGGAGGGCAGGTCAGCTAGGTACTTCTCCAGGGTCTCTATCCTCTGCTGCTTTTCCTTGTTCTGCTCACTCTCCCTCAGACACTTCTTCTTCAGGCTGCTGATGTAGCGGTCACGTGTCTTCATCTGAAAGGCAGGACAAATGGTTGATTACATTCATTAGGGTTAGGATTTTGACTGGGTTGATCCGGGGTGTGGACATGAACTACATTAGGATTAGGGTTGTGGTGAGGCTGGTGTTTGTGGTTGAGGCTGGTGCTAAGGTTGATCTGTGTAATGTGCCCTTTGGTCACCTTTTCCTCCAGCTTCTTGGTGTCCTCTGTGTATTTCTGGGTGTTCTGTTTGAGGAACTCGTTGAGGTGGATGACCTCCAGCTCTGCAGCGGCCAGCTTCCGACCCAGCTCCCCGTTGTCACAGCACAGAGGACTCGCCCTATCTGGGACCTGCAGCTGGGGGTGGGGCTGGGGGTGGAGCTGGGGGTGGAGCTGGGGGTGGGGCTGTGCTACAGGACTGTCATATGGAGACTCCTGGGAAAGAGACAAGGAGACACATTAGTTGTCAGTCTTTTAAAAAGTTCCAGATATGTCAACAAATGTCAAAGAATGTTAAAACCTTCTGCCAGTTGGGAATAACAGTATATTAGGTAAGACGGTTGGGTTGTTAATGATACACTAGATGAGGTTTTATTACCTTAGCGTTAAGTAGATAGGGGTCGTCACAGCGCCCCTTCTGGCTCTGGAGGACCTGTTGCGCTTTCAGCTCATTGTCCCTGATCCGGGCATGGAGCTGTAGGATCTGCTGCTTCTGTCTGCAAAACACACATCAGACATAAGATGTCAGTGACACATCACCATTGATTACAGAAGCAGGTATACTGATATCCAAGTCATACTAACATGGGAAAACATCTTATGAGGTACAGTAAAATAAGCAGTGCCAGCTCTCTCCATTATCCATATTACACAGACAACAGGCCAATGAATGCCCACTCTGTGTGGATCATGTAGGACGATATATAATAACATCCATCTTAATGCCACTAGAGTTTATAGCATACATATGTAGCCCTGGGTACTTCTGAGTCAGTGTTGTGGACAGATGGTAATATACGGTGCTTTCTACTGGGCCCTGGTTGGCCAGTAAAACATGAAGATTAAGGCTGTGTGACAGAATCTCCACTCAGTATAAATCACTTGTCTAATATTTCTCTCTAGTGGAGGGTGGGCCAGCTGCCTGCATGCTATCCTGATGAGGCAAGCACAATTTCACTCCCCTAAACCCCCCGCCCTGAAAGAATGTCATATTTAGAATCAGCTCATAATGCTTGTGTGTAACTCTTACCTTGTCATTTTCTGCCTTTCAGCAAAATAAAAGGGGGGTGTTGATTAATGCTACTGGATCAAGGTAGGAATACTAAATGCTGTGTACCGATATACTATATTAAATCAATTGTAGTGTATTCAAGGATTAAAAAACCTTCTAAAGTTTGTAATTCCCACTTTAAAATGTCAGATTTATCGTGGCTAAAAATGTATCAACCTCTACAAACTGCACATTCATTATAATCCACATAATAATTTACATTTCCTGTTGCTGCAGGTATATTTTCCTGCTGTGAGAAACTGGTCAAATTAAGATACTACACATGTACACTGAGTTTACAAAACATTAGGAACACCTGCTCTTTCCATGACAAAGACTGACCAGGTGAATCCATGATCCCTTATTGATGTCACCTGTTAAATCCACTTCAATCAGTGTAGATGAAGGGGAGGAGACAGGTTAAAGAAGGATTTTTAAGCCTTGAGACAAATGAGACATGGATTGTGTATGTGTGTTATTCAGAGAGTGAACGGGCAAAACAAAAGATGTGTCTTTGAACGGGGTATGGTAGTAGGTGCCAGGCGCACCGGTTTGTGTCAAGAACTGCAAGGCTGCTGGGTTTTTCACATTGAACAGTTTCCTTTGTGTATCAAGAATGGTGCACCACCCAAAGGACATCCAACTTGACACAACTGTGGGAAGCATTGGAGTCAACATGGCCCAGCATCCCTGCGCTTTAGACACCTTACAGAGTCCATGCCCTGACGAATGAAGGCTTTTCTGAGGGCGGGGGGGGGGGGTACAACTCAATATTAGCAAGGTGTTCTTAATGTTTGGTATAATCAGTGTATGTAGGTTTGGTTAAGACTGCCACCTGGTGGTGAAATTAGCTTTGAACTGAATGCATTCAACTGAAATGTGTCTTGCGCATTTAACCCAACCCCTCTGAAGGAGGCATACACTTGAGAAAGTCAAACCTTGAACACCCTGAACACCCTACTGTTAACCCAACTCATGGCTAGAAACATAATGGTAAGAAACCGTTAATCCCATATCTAATGCACATAGCATCTTGTCTAATTCACTATAACACCTAGGTACCAACAATTGACCAGTCTCAAGAATGAGCAGGCTGGGCTGGGTTCAAATATGTATATAAACCCTGGATTGCAGATGCTATGTGTTGGCAATTGAGGGGCTTTGAAGCCATCGGTCGGCCATATTGTCACTCCCCAGTAGGGACAGTCCTCCATAGGAATGAATGGAATTATACAGTATTTCAATTCAATGTTTCAAGGACAAAATTATATGTATTTAAGTATTTTGTTGTAGCGGGGCCAGTAACATTAGGTTAATTATACTTTAAGGAAAATAGTTTTATATATACAGTACCAGTCAAAAGTTTGGACACGCCAACTTATTTCAGGGTATTTCTTTATTTTTACTATTTTCTACATTGTAGAATAAGAGTGAACACGTCAAAACTATGAAATAACAAATGGAATCATGTAATAACCAAAAAAGTGTTAAACAAATCAAACTATATAGATTCTTCAAAGTAGCCACCCTTTGCCTTGACTGCTTTGCACACTTGGCATTCTCTCAAACAGCTTCACCTGGAATGCTTTTCCAACACTCTTGAAGGAGTTCCCACATATGCTGAGCACTTGTTGAATGAGTAGGAATTTTTCTGTTTAGCTCACATAATACACTGAACAAAAATATATAGATTATTCTTTTTTTCATGTTTCATGAGCTAAAATAGAATATCCCAGACATTTTCCAGACCCACAAAAAGCTTATTTCTCAACAACAACAAAAATGCACAAATTTGTTTACATCCCTGTTAGTGAGCATTTCACCTTTAAATGGTATATCAAGAAGCTGATTAAACAGCATGATCATTACACAGGTGCATCTTGTGTTGGGGGCAATAAAAAAAATACTAAATGTGCAGTTTTGTCACACAACACGATGCCACAGATGTCTCAAGTTTTGAGGGAGCGTGCAATTGGCATGCTGACTGCAGGAATGTCCCCCAGAGCTGTTGCCAGAGATTTGAATGTTTATTTCTCTACCACAAGCCGCCTTCAACATCGTTTTAGAGAATTTGGCAGTACGTCCAACTGGCCTCACAACCACAGACCACGTGTATGGCGTCATGTGGGCGAGCGGTTTGCTGATGTCAACGTTGTGAAGAGAGTGGCCCATGGTGGCAGTGGCGTTATGGCATGGGCAGGCATATTCCTACATACACAATTGCATTTTATGAATGGCAATTGGATTGCACAAAGATATTTTGCCGAAATCCTGAGGCCCATTTTTTTTTAAGGTATCTGTGACCAACAGATGCATATCTGTATTTTCAGTCATGTGAAATCCATAGATTAGGGCCTGATGAATATATTTCAATTGACTGATTTCCTCATATGAACTGTAACTCAGTAAAATCAATGAAATTGTTGCATGTTGCATTTATATTTTTGTTCAGTATATCATTTTAAAGTATGCATTAATGTGTCTGTAATAGAATAAGTGTGGCAAAAATGAATGTAGACATTAATAAATGCATTTCTATAGCTTCCAAAATATATATTTTTTTACACTGGTGGGGGAGTTCCAAGATGGTGGCACGGTGACTTCAACACAGTGCCCCGAATCAGTCATCTAGTGTATATATAAATCAATGGCTGGGTTACACACTGATCCCTCCAATTCAAAGTCGGCCCAACCTTTCATGTTAAGGCCAGTCTATGTGTCGGTGCGGCAGGGTAAGTCTCTGTGCTGTGTGTCTGCTGTGTCTCTGCCTGTATTTCCTACAGTAATCTATGGGTGGGTGGTGATAGGTGACCCTGTCCTGTCCACTCCCCTCCCCTGGCACTGCCCAGCTTGTCCTGTCAGCGCCAGCCTGCCACTCTGAAAGGGGACACCTCGGACATGTGTGGCCGCATGCCGCCACACTGACATCTGCTCAAGGTCATTGAAAATATGTGTGTCTGTGTGCCTCGAGGGGGTGACAGTGACAGTGTGTGGCCCATAGAAAAATGAATGCAGTACTGCCCCATCATATCAGAGACTACAGTGCACTAACCTTCCCCTGGGCAATGGCACCCCGAAGGGAAGGGACACTTTCTCTCACAGTGCTTTTCCTACTGCGACGAACAGAGTCAGACACAGTGGTGGAATATAATGAGGTGCATAGAGACTCAGTCAGACATGTTTGCTGCTCCAGCACAATAAGACTGATTTTGGTGTGGTCCTCCTAGAATTGTTCTGGTGTGTTTTTCTCCAGGCTTAATTCATTCCCCTGCTTTGCCCAATGATTCAGTGCAGCCCTGCGCGTTTAAATGGCCTCCCTCCTCTGTGCTCTGTATTACTGACCTGTCAATCTCCAGCTCTCTCTGTCGCAGCAGACCCTCTTTGATCTTCACCAGAGTGTTCACAGGAAGCGAGGCTCCGCCCAGCATCTGCACAAGAAACATACAAGTCGATCAGCCCATTTACAATAACATCTAGTAAACAGGCCAATCCACATCATCATCAACAATATAAAGGTTTAACTAAGAGACACCCAAGCAAGCGACTCCACTAGCCAAAAGCCATTTTGCATTCATTAACTTAATGTAGTCCCTGATCTACTGTAGTCCCTATCCAAACACATGAGCCACAGCTTAATTAAAACGTTCCATCTGTTTTCAAAGCCCACGTACAACTCCACACACGGTGCCTTCACACATTCCTACAGTATATGCTGTATAACCTAGCCCTCCTCTATGCAGGCATGTGGGAGAGGGTGTTGCGGCCAGGCAGGCAGGCGGGTGTCTCTTGAACATTGCATCAGTGGGTGACTAATCTCTTGTAGCATGACAAGGCTATATAGCACAAGACTACAGTGCATTCAGAAAGTATTCAGACGCCTTGATTTTTTCCACATTTTCTGACAGCTTTATTCTAAAATTGATTAAATAAATGTTTTTTCCTCAATCTACACACAATACTCCATAATGACAAAGCGAAAACAGGTTTTTAGAAATGTTTGCAAATGTATTAAAAATAAAAAACAAATATATCTTATTTACATAAGTATTCAGACCCTTTGCTATGAGACTCGATATTGAACTGAGGTGCATCCTGTTTCCATTGATCATCCTTGAGATGTTTCTACAACTTGATTAGACTCCACCTGTGGTAAATTCAATTGATTGGACATGATTTGGAAAGGCACACACCTGTCTATATAAGGTCCCACAGTTGACAGTGCATGTCAGAGCAAAAACCAGGCAATAAAGTCCAAGGAATTTTCCATAGAGTTGCGAGACAGGATTGTGTCGAGGCACAGATCTGGGGAAGGGTACCACATTGAAGGTTCCCAAGAACACAGTGGCCTCCATCATTCTTAAATTGAAGAAGTTTGGATCTACCAAGACTTCTAGAGCTGGCCGTCCTGCCAAACTGAGCAATCGGGGGAGAAGGGCCTTGGTCAGGGAGGTTACCAAGAACCCAATGGTCACTCTGACAGAGCTCTAGAGTTCCTCTGTGGAGATGGGAGATCCTTCCAAAAGGACAACCATCTCTGCAGCACTCCACCAATCAGACCTTTATGGTAGAGTGGCCAGACGGAAGCCACTCCTCAGCAAAAGGCTAATGACAGCCCGCTTGGAGTTTGCAATAAGGCACCGAAAGGACTCTCAGACACTGAGAAACAAGATTCGCTGGTCTGACGAAACCAAGATTAAACTTTTTGGCATGAATGTCAAGCGTCACGTCTGGAGGAAACCTGGCATCATCGCTACGGTGAAGCATGGTGGTGGCAACATCAAGCTGTGGGGATGTTTTTCAGCGGCAAGGACTAGGAGACTAGTCAGGACCGAGTGAAAGATGAACGGAGCAAAGTACAGAGAGATCTGCTCCAGAGCGCTCAGGACCTCATACTGGGTTGAAGGTACACCTTCCAACAGGACAATGACCCTAAGCACACAGCCAAGACAACACAGGAGTGGCTTCGGGACAAGTCCCTGAGTGGCCCAGCCAGAGCCCGGACTTGAACCTGATCAAACATCTCTGCAGCGACGCTCCCCATCGAACCTGACAGAGCTTGAGAGGATCTGCAGAGAAAAATGGGAGAAACTTCCCAAATACAGGTGTGCCCAGCAATTGCTGCCAAAGGTGCTTCAACAAAGAATTGAGTAAAGGGTCTGAATACTTATGTAAATGTGATATTTCAGTATTTAATTTTTTATTAATTTGCAAACATGTCTAAAAACCTGTTTTGGCTTTGTCATTATGGGGTATTGTGTGTAGATTGATAAATTATATATATATATATATATATATATATATATATATATATATATATATATATATATATATTTTAGAATAAGTTGTGGCTGCTTTGCGTGATGTATTGTTGTCTCTACCTTCTTTCCCATTGTGCTGTTGTCTGTGCCCAACAATGTTTGTACCCTGTTTTGTGCTTCTACCATGTTGTGTTGCTACCATGTTGTTGTTATGTTGTGTTGCTACCATGCTGTGTTATGTGTTGCTGCCTTGCTATGTTGTTGTCTTAGGTCTCTCTTTATGTAGTGTTGTGTTGTCGTGATGTGTGTGTTGTCCTATATTTTTATTTATGTTTATTTTTAATCCCAGCCCCCGTCCCCGCAGGAGGCCTTTTGGTAGGCCGTCATTGTAAATAAGAATTTGTTCTTAACTGACTTGCCTAGTTAAATAAAGGTTAAATAAAATAAAAAATAACAAGACTATATAGCATAACAAGATATATGTGCCAGATGGCTGGGCTTAAGCAGGGCTCTGGTGAGGAGCTGTCAAAGAGATCACGCTATGCCCCTCTAACAGGGTGCTGAAAAGGTCCCATTATAAGGTCAGGTATGTCCTCGCTACCAGCTACTGCAGGAGCACAGGGCAGAGATTTGATTGTATTTGATTTTATTAGGATCTCTTTTCGTCCTCATTTGGACTAATCTTCCAAGAGTCCTTAAACATTAAAATGCAATTTATAATATGAACACATTTTCACATATAACACACTGTTACAAACAGACATACTACAATGACATATTGACCAGATAAATACTCTAACAGTCTAAAAAGATAGCTTGATTTTTCAGAGAGCTGAGTCATGTTCAGAGGCATGATCATCTTTTTAAACGGAAAGACAAAAATGAGTTTTCGTATGGAGAAATTCAGTTACTACCGCCTCTGTTTTATATGGGTCTCTGCAGTTTTCTGCCGACTGATCGTGACCCTTCATATTATAAGCTGGTCTCAGTCTCCATAAAGGGATGAATGGATTGTATGGGAGGCTGCTACATCTAAGCTGTAACATACACTGAGTGTACAAAACATTAAGAACACCTGCTCTTTCCATGACACAGGCTGATCAGGTGAATCCAGGTGAAAGCTATGATCCTTTATTGATTGTTTCTTGAGTGGATGGTCGGGGGCCGGAACAGAATTACAAATCATTTGTAGACTGCAAACTGATCGCAAGAACCCCAAACAGATATAATATTTGACTAAACATAATTATTTCAAACATTGCTTACATTTGTATACGATCACATGTATCTCTCTATTATGCGTGGGAATACTTTGGAACAGATTTTTATAATTACAATCTCTTGGAGCTACAGTCTTTTATGTCCAACAATAAAAAATTAAAAAATGTAGTGATGCACCTATATGACATTTTTGGCCGATACCAATATCCGATATCTTCCTTGGCAAAAAAAACCAAACTGATACCGATAACCGATATTTAACATTTTAGCGGCCTTTTAAGCATTCTAGTACAGTTAAATAGTTAACACACACACATGGACGCAGCGGTCTAAGGCACTGCATCTCAGTGCAGAGTCGTCACTACAGTCCCTGGTTCGAATCCAAGCTATATCACATCGGGCCGTGATTGGGAATCCCATAGGGCGGCGCACAATTGGCCCAGCGTCGTCCGGGCCGTCATTGTAAATAAGAATATGTTTTTAACTGACTTGCCGAGTTAAATAAAGATTACACCAATTACCAGTAAAACAAAATCAAAACCTATTTCTTTCACTTACTTTCTGTGCTGTTTCATTGTTCATTTGTTCAGTAGTTTCATTCTCAACCAGGATTTCTATGGAACGCCGTTTGGGTCTTTGCGTGTCAAAGATACACGCCAAATAACACAAATTTTCGTGTCAAATAAGCTTGTTGACCAATCAGGATCTGAATATGACTGCACGTCAAATAATACATTTTTTACGTAGTTGTTACACATTGATTACACTATCACTCGTATTTCATATGTCACAACGATTCATCGATACGTATGCTATGATGCTGGTAAAGTTGTCTCGCGCACCTACAGTGCTGGTCATTAAAAAAAAAAGCTAGCTCATGCAAACAATGTAGTTCTTCCCCCAAAACATAGCAAAACGACATAATCTGTTTCAGTAGCTATAGTTAACTAGCTAACTATATAGCTAGGTGTCATCATCTAAAATAACCCTAATTTTTAAGACAGTTCTTATTTGATTAGTGGTGGTCGGACCCAACTATGTGAAGCTAGCCACAATAAGGATTAGCCACAATAGTGGACTTTGCGGTTAGCCTTCAAAATAAAAGTATGGCATAATTATATTATTTGTATTAATTTGGATCACTGTCAATTACATACTTTTGTTTTGAAGGCAAACCGCAAATTCCCCTATTGTGCCTAATCCTTATTGTGGCTAGCTTCACAACATATAACCCGGTCCGGTCGAGGCTCACTAGCCAGATGAAGCTTGCTGGCTGCTTATAACTTTAGCATTGGGCAACAGGTTTAAGTAGCTGGCTAGCTATTTATTTTCATGAACTGAAGTTCAATTTCAATAGGCGAACAATAAGTGGCAACATAGCTACTCACAAGGATTCCTAAATCATTGCTAAGAATAATGAAAATTATTGCAGTTTCTACTGGTCATTATTTTCAGGCTGGTTGTATTTGGTGCTAGCTAGGTACCAAGCTAAAGCTAGCTACCCCAGAAGTTGCGGTTGAACAAATTATGCTTTATTACTAACGCGGTATTGTAAACACATCGTTCGTGGCCGGTGTTTGCTTGTTTGCAGACTTTTTTGTACAGCTTTGACAGTGCTACTGTATCTTTTTTGACATGCAAAGACCCAACGGCGTTCCATGGTATATATGTCGTGAAGCTAAGAGCAGTGACGCTATTACTGTGTAACTCCGGTAGGGTAACATCTGAAAAATAACGCACCGGTGCTCGACCAGTCAGCGAAAGCCAACATCATCCACGACAGAGAACGGTTGATTGTCAAGGGCAATGAATTCCATTATCTTGGCTTTAATGGATTTCACCTTTGAGTTGTCTCGCTGAAATGTTCTTACTCTTTCAAATGACTGCTCGACTTGTTGACTGCTCGATCCACACAGCAGACATTGTGGGCTAGGTTAGGAATGCTGTGTTGCACGTGTAGCCCAAAACTTTACGTGGCGTCATTACGTACCTCTTAAATAGGTATGCACGGTAGCTTTGACATCGGTTTTTGACATCGGCGTTAAACTAGACATCGGGCCGATACCGATGTTGGTATTTTTAGCTAATATCGCCCGATTCCGATATGTTCACTGATATATAGTGCAACCCTAAAAAAATAGTATTTATTTTTGCACTGAAAACCACCATGGGCTGCCAGTTGGGGAACCCTGGTGTAGATGAAGGGAAGGAGACCGGTTAAACAAGGATGTTTAAGCCTTGAGACAATTGAGACATGGATTGTGTATGTGTGCCATTCCGAGAGTTAATGGGCAAGACAAAATATGTAAGTGCCTTTGAACAGGGTATGGTAGTAGGTGCCAGGCGCACCGGTTTGAGTGTGTCAAGAACTGCAATGTTTCTGGGTTTTTCACACTCAACAGTTTCCCGTGTGTATCAAGAATGATCCACCACCCAAAGGACATCCAGCCAACTTGACACAACTGTGGGAAGCATTGGAGTCAACATGGGCCAGCATCCCTGCGGAACGCTTTCGACACCTTGTAGAGTCCATTCCCCGACACTATTGAGGCAATTCTGAGGGCAAAGGGGGTGCAACTCAATATTAGCAAGGTGTTCCTACACTCAGGGTATAGCTCAACAGAAACATTTAAAACCCTAGAAAATCCCACAGGTATCCTGATATGGTGGACTGGACATTGTGTCTACAACACTAGGATCTCGTTCTGACAACTGTGGTGGTCTGGCAGTCATCATCCACCTCAGCCTTAGTAGCCCTAGATGCTATGGTGCTATGTGCACAAAAAATGCACATCAATAACATGGATCCTGGACACATAATCACATTCTTCATTTTACAGCGCCTCTTATCAGATGTGTGTAACCCCTCAGTAATCTTCTCTTTAAAATAATTCCAGTGACGGTCAGACTTTGAGTTAACCTGCCTGCCGCCAGGTTATAAATACCTCTCCTATTAATGCCCTCCCCAGCAAACCGGAAACATTACCAGGACATTAGCTAACATTCCCATTAAAGCGGCAATATTTGGGCGACCCGACATAATTCACGTAGAAATGTGCGTTATAGATCTGTCATTCTCATTGAAAGCAAGTCAAAGAAGCGGTAGATCAGTTATATGTGCGCTATTTCTATGCTTCCCGTTCTTAAGTTTTGTTTTTTATCTTTAACTTTGGTTTCGTACACCAGCTTCAAACAGCTGAAAATAAAATATTTTTGGTTATGGAAAATATATTTAAAAGCGGGTAAGATGGTACAATGATTGTCTACACTATACTTTATTTTTTTTGTCACAAACTGAAATTAGGCTAATTATTAAAAACATTTTTTAGAAAAATACAATCATTTATTATTAAATCATACAATCACTACATAAGTGCACCTTTAAGTTCTCGTTAGGATTCTATCTAACATTAGTATGACAACATCCCCAAAACATTCAAAGAATGTTTTTGATAACAAAATGTTTTAAACGGAATGATCTCCTAAAACTCACTAAAATGTATGCACAACCACTACAGAACATTCCCCGAATATTCTTATTAGGTTTCCTGGTAATGTAATAACACAATGTCCCAGTAATGTTTTTAGAACATAGTGCCGCAAACAAAATGTGGGGAACATATCTTTTGTGATGTCCCCATTCTGTTCCCACAAACTAATGAAACATTCTGGGAACCTTTAAAGTACAGACAAAATGTCTTCTGGGGCATTCTTGCAAGATCAGGTGAAAGATTTAAACAAACATTGTATAATCATAAGCATAACTGGACAGTGTTTGTGTTATGAGAACATTTAGGTTAACCTAATGAATGTTGTAGGAACATTCACAGAACCAATTTTGGTTTGCTGGGAATCAGCTGTAGAGCTTTTGTCTCTGTCTCTCTATTCCCCCCCCCCCCCCCCCCCCATGAGGCTATTCTGTAGTGACAACAAACAAGAGGTGGGGAGTTTCCACAACACTGAGCAGCTGTGTGAAGAAGCCAGGACAGGCCAGGGTAAGTCAGACCAGGATAAGACAGGCCAGGCCGGAGTAAGACAGGCCAGTGGGGCCCACAGGGGCTGGCCTGAACTCTGTCTGGGTCCCACTGCTGGCTTTGGCCCTCTCATCACAACACAGACACACAGCCGGCCTGGGACAAGGCTAAAAACATACGTCAATGCTCGTTAGCTCTGACAATATCGGCAAGCATTAGTGTTTACGTGTTTCGCTGCAAAGGAAACAGAGGAAAGCCCCAACTCCCTTTTGTTTTAGGCTGGTCTAAATAGAGTGTAAATACCAAGCATGGCAAGCTGAGGAGATGTCCCTGTGTAGAGGAAACTACGTGTGTCTCTGGGAGCAGGAACAACCCTGAGGAGCGGAAGTCACTGTCCAAACAGACCAAGGTCTAAATTGGGACTAGTGGTTTCTGTCCTGTCCTGCCTCTCTCAGTGACCTTGCTGTGAGAGAATGAGGACACAAGGGAATGAACTGGGGATGCATCCAGCATAAGGAAATTCCCAATTCAGTAGATTCTCCATCACCTTTAGGAGGTCACACTAGTCACTAAGGCACCAATACTGATAAAACAGTCCACTATCTAACTCTTAATAGCCCTCTTTACTTCATTGACATATCCCTCTTTGATCATCTCAGTTAACAGTATGAAACCCACTGGAGTGTGGCTCTACTGCCGCTGAAATAACATTGATGGATGATGGTCGATTTTGTACATGGAACTAAAAACTAAATGGCATTGTATGCTGGATACCACTTTCGCTGGGAATCAATGAAAGAGATCAGCCTCTTCACTTGAGAGAGAAAGAGAGGGAGAGACACAGAAAGTGAGAGAGTACGTTAAGAGAGATGGGATGAGTGGAGGGGTGAGCTTGTGTTTCGCCATTCAGTCGGAGGCTCTTGGGTCGGGCCTGGGGGGGATTTACTTTAAGATTAGGGGTGAATGCCTGGTCTAAGGCATAGCTGTCATTCCCTACCAGCTGATAACACACAACACACCGACCGCCCTTTGGCTGAGTGTGTCACCGCGGGCCTGCTAACCTCACACCACACCCACGTTTTTATACTGCATTGGTTTAATTTCATGCACCAACCGCAGAGAGACCTAAGCCTTACCCCAGCATCCACCCCTAGGCCCAGTATCAGGTTACCTCTCCTTGTCACTGGTCCTACAGCAAGACCATACTGTATATATCTGTCTATCCGGCAACAGGCTTCTATCTAAAGACCATTGTTGTTCTCTTTCTCCACACAGTCATTTCAACCAATTACAGTACCAACAGTAACAGCTGCTACCAGCTCAAGTCATTACATCGGGCTGCTGCCTGCTGAACGCTGGAAATGCCAAACGTCAAGTTTCATTTATCTGCACCATACAGGGAGATAGAAACACACACACACACACACACACACACACACACACACACACACACACACACACACACACACACACACACACACACACACACACACACACACACACACACACACACACACACACACACACACACACACACACACACACACACACACACAAAATGAGCCTAAAGAACCAGGAACCAAATCATCTTGTATAACATGTCCCACATACACTGAGTGTTAGGGCTGACCCCATTTAGTTGACTGGTCCATTGTTTGGTTGATAGGCTGTTGGTCGACGGAGAGTTCTTTAGTCGAGCAGTCGCATTTATGTATATATATTACTCAGGTCTATACATATATACACTGCTCAAAAAAATAAAGGGAACACTTAACACATCCTAGATCTGAATGAAAGAAATAATCTTATTAAATACTTTTTTCTTTACATAGTTGAATGTGCTGACAACAAAATCACACAAAAATAATCAATAGAAATCCAATTTATCAACCCATGGAGGTCTGGATTTGGAGTCACACTCAAAATTAAAGTGGAAAACCACACTACAGGTTGATCCAACTTTGATGTAATGTCCTTAAAACAAGTCAAAATGAGGCTCAGTAGTGTGTGTGGCCTCCACGTGCCTGTATGACCTCCCTACAACGCCTGGGCATGCTCCTGATGAGGTGGCGGATGGTCTCCTGAGGGATCTCCTCCCAGACCTGGACTAAAGCATCCGCCAACTCCTGGACAGTCTGTGGGGTCTGAGGATCTCATCTCGGCACCTAATGGCAGTCAGGCTATCTCTGGCGAGCACATGGAGGGCTGTGCGGCCCCCCAAAGAAATGCCACCCCACACCATGACTGACCCACCGCCAAACCGGTCATGCTGGAGGATGTTGCAGGCAGCAGAACATTCTTCACGGCGTCTCCAGACACTGTCACGTCTGTCACGTGCTCAGTGTGAACCTGCTTTCATCTGTGAAGAGCACAGGGCGCCAGTGGCGAATTTGCCAATCTTGGTGTTCTCTGGCAAGTGCCAAACGTCCTGCACGGTGTTGGGCTGTAAGCACAACCCCCACCTGTGGACGTCGGGCCCTCATACCACCCTCATGGAGTCTGTTTCTGACCGTTTGAGCAGACACATGCACATTTGTGGCCTGCTGGAGGTCATTTTGCAGGGCTCTGGCAGTGCTCCTCCTGCTCCTCCTTGCACAAAGGCGGAGGTAGCGGTCCTGCTGCTGGGTTGTTGCCCTCCTACGGCCTCCTCCACGTCTCCTGATGTACTGGCCTGTCTCCTGGTAGCGCCTCCATGCTCTGGACACTACGCTGACAGACACAGCAAACCTTCTTGCCACAGCTCGCATTGATGTGCCATCCTGGATGAGCTGCACTACCTGAGCCACTTGTGTGGGTTGTAGACTCCGTCTCATGCTACCACTAGAGTGAAAGCATCGCCAGCATTCAAAAGTGACCAAAACATCAGCCAGGAAGCATAGGAACTGAGAAGTGGTCTGTGGTCCCCACCTGCAGAACCACTCCTTTATTGGGGGTGTCTTGCTTATTGCCTATAATTTCCACCTGTTGTCTATTCCATTTGCACAACAGCATGTGAAATTTATTGTCAATCAGTGTTGCTTCCTAAGTAGACAGTTTGATTTCCCAGAAGTGTGATTGACTTGGAGTTACATTGTGTTGTTTAAGTGTTCCCTTAATTTTTTTGAGCAGTGTAATATATATATATATAACTTACTTAGGCCTATATTTCAATACTTCTATAGGCTATTGCATCAATCAATCATTCATTCGTTCATGCCATCACACAGCATACGAGACATTCATGCTTGAAATGCAATCAAGCATTTTAGTTTTTAAATGAAACAACAAAGGGAGCTTTGAATAATTAGCCTAAGCAATAAATAAAACACAATTCACGAATGCATGCAACTGTTTTCAGTCTTCTGTAATAAAGGCTTTATCTATATTTTTTCCGTTAGTACAGACTCTCTGGTAAACGTATGTATTTAGTGTTGTTTACACTGTCCCAAATGGTCGGAATGTCAAATGACTATCTTCCTGGCAGAGCTTGTTACTTAAAGATCAGATCAGATTACAGCAGCATACTGTAATTATGTTAGGCCTACTGTTCAAAGGTGCTGCTGGCTAGTTAGTGTGGCTTGAGTTACAAGTAACATGGCACAGCTATGTTACACTGAGAGAAGTGAACATTGCTAGCTTGTTAGCACCTACTGCTACTACAGCTCACTAGCTAGAGTTACACAATGAAAGAGTGCAGTTGTATCAGCTTCCTTATATTTTCTACTTCCAACAGAAATAGCATGTTTCACCAAGTCTATCTTGGACCATCCAGTCGAGGTCAGCATTTGGCTTTGGGGCAGGTTTAAGCTGTATCGATATGTCACCATTTAAAATGAACCTGGCACATTCGGCACAACACAACTTCCATGACTTCCTGTGGAGATGGCTTACTTCAAATGACACCTGAGAGCCAAGCAGGCTAATGATTGGCTCTCTCTATGGCTCTCTGCTGGAGGGGAGGTCTAGGAGAGCCTGGAGACCTGGCAGGCAAAGTCATTATACTTTAATATGGTGGGGCAGTATGGAGGAGAGAAAAGCCTGAACCTCTCTTTCCTCTCTCCTTCTTTCCTTTTTTCTCTCTCTCCCTCCATTTACTCTCTCTCCTGACTCCCTGTCCCCCGGCTACTTCCGTGGCGAGGCGAGGTGAGCTCCACTTTGTCAAATAGCACAGCTAATCTGCTGCCAATTCCCAGAACGTTATCGCCCCCGCCACCCTCCTCCCAGTCCAGTCCAGACACCCCAGCTTTCAGCTCTCTCTCCCAGCCTTGCCCACACCTCCCCCGAGCATTGACACGTCTCCCCCGAGCATTGAAACATTGGGACAGGAACTGCCCTGATTTGAGCAGAGAATGCATTAGGCTATACATTCAGAGCCAACTCCACCATATAATGTAGTTACAACTGACCCACATGACCTTAATGGGTCAAAATGGTGCCTGCTGGACTGGTGTGGACTGCATCATATGACTTTCAGACAAGTGACCACAAAACCCAGTAAATTGGGGTGTAATCGCTGTCCACATGCTCTGGTGAGACTGGAAGGTTAGTCACATGGAGCTTAGGGACAGTGGGTCATAAAGTTTGGACTGACGGCCTTTGGGAACTTGAGCACCACACGCAACAAGAAGTTTCCCTCATCCCTCCCGCTAATTGGGCAACTTTTGCAAATGTGAGTGAGGGAAATGCTGTAAATTAAGACGACTCAATGTATTTTGCAAGATGAGACGTAATAAATACCACTTTGATGTCGTACAAGCAAGCCAAACACCCGTTAGTCCAAATGTGCACTTCATATCTCCAAATCATAAAACCCATAGCATATACACTGTCAATGTTCATGATCTCTATGTTTGATGTACAGCTACAAGATGACATGTCGTCATGTCCTGGGTTGTTCTGAACAGAATGAGCCTGTGTTTGTTTATTGTGAAGAAATTGACACACCTGACTCCTTTCTATACACACCAACATGATAACCAGTTTCTCTGAACTGTCCTGTGAAAGCCTAACACTGTAAGATTGTATTTTATAACTTAGCTAGTCATGTTGGCAATAGAACAAGCTTTCAAATAATTCCCACCTGACCCAGATTGCGGTTTATAATGGAGCGTTTTTGGATTGCGTGAACAACACCAGTAATTGTGTGATGGCGGGGATACAGGGTTGTGTTCCAAACAAAATAACTACACGTCTGCTTGCTCTAGTTCCTCAACGACACAGCTAGGAGAGCTCAAAAAAGTACCTTACAGTTGAAGACTCTTCTTAGAGTCATAAAGTGCATTGAAATGACTTAGGAACTGTGCACACTGTGGAGAGGCCACGTGGAGACACCAGTTAGTCCTCTCACTCAAACCCTTTTCATTTTTTGGTCTTATGTTGCACCTACCCCAAATTTTCCAGGAATTGTCTTATCATCTTACTGAATGTATCCAGAATATGTTCAGATTTCGTTATCAACAAATCAGCTGAAAATTACATGAATGTAAAATGCACAGTTTGGATTCAGTCTTGTGTCAGGTGAATTGTTGTGTCCTCACCTTAGGTCTAATAATATTCCCATAATCTCCACACTGGTCCCTTTAAATTGCTACCATGCTTATTATATTTCATTTAACGAGGCAAGTCAGTTAAGAACAAATTCTTATTTACAATGACGGCCTACCCCGGCCAAACCCTAACCCGGACGACGCCGGGCCAACTGTGAGCAGCACTATGGGACTCCAAATCACGGCCGGTTGTGATACAGCCTGGAATCAAACCAGGGTCTGTAGTGACGCCTCTAGCACTGCGATGCAGTGCCTTAGACCGCTGCGCCACTCGGAAGCCCAAATGCACTTCATATTTCTTCTGTAACACAAATGTCAATTTAGCCCTATCAATATAGGCCAATTGTCACGAGTATAAAGGGTTAAAAGTGTGTGCGACTGTGTATGAACCCGCACAAATGTGTGCACACACACACACACACAAACACATGCACGCACACACACACAAACAGAGCGCCTGAAGGAACAATAAGGCACCAAGCTGGGAGGAGTCAGTGTGTTGACAGGTGAGGGATAGAGCTGTGTGGTCTGGGACACGGAGCCGAGAGACGTGGATGTTCTGCTCCTAAAGCATGGCCTTGGCCTTCACACGCAGCCAGAGGGCACCGCCATGCCAGCTGCAACACACTGTGACCTGCTTATTACCCACTGCTCCCTGTGTTTACGCATACACACGGCTGTTACATGCACTAAACACAGGCTGCAAACCAACCCAACGACCACAGAAGGTCACAATTAACGAGACCCACACTCGTGCTTGGACTTTAATGAACTAGCTAAACAACAGGTTCTGATATACACCTATGTGTCTCTCTCTCTCTCTCTTAATCCCCCCAAAAGATGAGAGGATTTGGGGGACAGGGATAGCAAGCTTTGGGACAAAGCCCTGCAGAGATAGGTATGAATGGTGTATGTGTATGTATGTGTGTGCGTGTGTGTTTTTGTTTCTCCGCTCCAGTGGGTGTGTGTGCGTGCGTGTGTGCGTGCGTGTTTTTGTTTCTCTGCTCCAGTGGGTGTGTGTGGAGAATACAATCAGTAAGCCACAGCTTGGGTGACATGCTTCATTAAACCTCTAATGAAGGGCACCGACCGCTGGCATCCAGCATGTGAGGGCATACCTGTGCCACCGCAGGAGGGGGTGCCAAGAACAGTACCCTCCCTGATGCACAGGAAACAGGGACGAAGCATGTCGCCCTAACGCTCTTCCTCATTGTCCAAAGCAACAGACATTTTGGAGCTTGCTTTGATTGAGTCAAGACCCAGCTGAAAGCTCCTTTTAAGGAAGACAGAAGAGCCAAAAAGGCAGGATATTGTTTATATTTTGGGGCTGAAAAACAGTGCAGGAAAGTTCCCAGATCCAGAATCCCTGGAGAGATTGATGACCACTGTGTTTTCTCTGATACAGGGGCATAGAGAGGACTGACTGCATGAAACAGCACTAGACAATCCTTCAAACATGGGCTATGTGGGTTAGGAAGCATGCTCACACTGGAGCTGCAGCTATGAGACAAGCTATCCCAACCTGCTTGAATGGAAGCCAGAAACACTGATGGAGAACATACTGCATCTGGCAAAATGAATTCTCAATAAGAAACCAGTAAGCAATGTTGTTGATGATTCTTTTCTCAGGAGACTTTCCAAGAACGCCGATTCATTCTCGTGAGAGTGAAAAATAACATCAACAGCAACAGTCATGACTGCTCATGACTTTCATGAGTGATAATCAGCCTACATTTGTCATTTCAGAACAACCCAGTGGAACCTAACTAGCAGACAAGAATGTGAAGACACACAACTCCTCAGGGGTTTCAGATGGTTTAGGTCCTCCAGCAGCAGACTTCTTCCTAGAGAGGGAGGAAGAGAACCAGTCCTGATAACATCAAACCCAGTGGTATTAACCTATATATGCCAGGTGAGGGGGTTGGCCCATCCAGGATAAACAGACCCCATACCAGTGATGCCACTCCCCCCAGGCAGCTACATCCCTCTGTCCCTTCCCTCTCTCCCCCTCTCTATTCTCTACTCTCCGCCCATCTGATTTTCCTCCCATAAACTAGATGACATAGTGTAGAGAGCTGCCAGAGAACCTTCTCGCCTGGTGGACTCCCAGCCTTTCTCCCAGCCTCCTCACCAGACTGTCTGTGACCTCCAGAGCAGAATCTACCCATCCATCTATCCATTAATCCATCCACCCCGCTGGAGCAGGTAAGAACACAATCCTGATGACGATTTGTCTATGCGTGTGTCAACGTTCTCTGTAGTAAGGAGAAGAGGGAAAAAAGGTAATATAGTTCCAGCTAAACTTGGGCTGAAATGATATGATCTACATTAATTTCAAACTAATAACAATGCATTTTTGGAGGGCTCCAAAAAGTATCTTAAATGTAATCACCAGGTCCAGCTCTAACAGGAGTTCAAAAAGATAAAGAAACTCACAAAAATACATGAGAAGTTATACTTGTCTCGAGAGTAATGATGATTTTCTGATACGCAATAGTGTTGTTATCAAGGCTAAATCCTGAGACAATGGTGAACTGCAGTCTGGGACAAAACAGTATTGAACATAACTGTCCTCCTGTCTAAACATACAAAGTAGTTCACAGCACGAGAGACACACCAATCAGAGGCCAGCCATGACCTATCCTCAACACCTACATTTGCATCTGGCAAAGGCCTTGCATTTACTGAAATGAGAGGGTAGTCTGTGGACAGGAAAAGGTTACCACCAACCAACAAATCACACACTGGAGGAAAGAACAGGAATGAAATGACCCATTCTGGCTTGCCTCAGTGCAGGGTTGGGCAGTATCCAGATTTTCATATCGTCATACCGTCCTTGTCTCACACTGGGATTTACGGTATGACCGGCTTAGTACACAAGGGGGTGACAAAAACACACAAAAAAGCCCCTTGGGCGTCAATTACCAGAATGCTAACAAAATTAGCACAAGTAATAGTGAAATTCCATGGAGGCTGCTTGCTAAATAGGCCAATCTGGCTCACAAAGTTATATATATATATATATAATATATATATATATATATATATATATATATATATATATATATATATAGGTAGGAGCTACTGAATGCCATTTTTAGTGAGTTTGGACATTTACATGTGAACGAGAGACATTGTGCAAATGAACAAAGTTTTGATGCATGCTTGTCTGAAGGAAAAACAGTACTGTGTACTAAGAACAGTACTGTGTACTAAGAACAGTACTGTGTACTAAGGATGTCCCTGACAAAAACAATCTTGGTCAACCGAGGTGTCTGTTCTTTTGATCAATCGATTGGTTGAAATTTTACGTGTATTTTTCCATATATAGACACATCCTATGTATTTTAATCAAATCAACCATATGCACTGAGCTTATCTGACGCTTTAAGCTCACTGTTTGATGAAATAATTAAGACACAAATGACTAGAGGGGGTCAAACCGCAATTAATTTGATTGTGCCGGACCGGGCTCAGACTTGCTGCGCTGTGTAAAAAAAATGACAGCGAGTGATGGTGTGACTAGCACCCATTGTCTCTCTCTCGTCACTGCTGCAGCGACCACCACAGAACAGTGTTTATCGCGCTGTCCGTTGTGCTGAAGCTGCAACATAATTACAGCTATTACTGGCTGAAAAGTTCTATAACCGAAATCCCTCATTTGTTTAGGAAAAACATTCCCTATTCCCTCAACCCTTGCTCTCTTTACCTGACACATGTATGCATCGCATGCACGTGACCAATAGGGCCTGACAGCATATCATAATCACATAAAAAAATTGGTTATAACAAACAAAATGGATGCAGAGGACGTGACAAAGTTTACTGGTTGCTCAGGAGGTAAAGGGGAAGTCAGATGTGTGGAATAAATGTGACTAGTTGTGGAAAATACTGGAGATAAAGAAAAAGAAGGTAAGGAGCAAATGCTTCGTGCATATTATGTATGCCAAACAGATGCTGTTAGATTGCAATATCATTTTTCTGACCGTTTGGAACAATGTAAACAACATTAAATAAATTATAAGCGTACCAGAGAGTCTGTTGTAATGTTTTTTTGTAAAGCCTTTATTACAGCAAAGACTAAAAACTGAATGCAATTTACGAAACGGAACGGTTTATTTATTGTTTATGCTAATTATTCAAGGTTCGCTTTGTTATTTTATTTTCAAACTAAAATGCTTGATTGCATTTCAAATCATGAATGGCTCGAATGCTGTGTGATGACATGAACAAATTAATGATCGATTGATACAGTAGCCTATAAAAGTATTGAAATATAGTCCTCAGTAAGTTACGCTATAAAGACTAAACAGGATGCGCTCTTAGGCCTACAGCTCAATGGTGGTTATACAAGGCTGCTATACTAAGCCTACTAATGATAATGACATTACTTATTATTATAATAATAATAATAATAATAATAATAGTAATAATAACAATAAGAAGGGTTATTATTATTATAAATATACATTTTCTGACCATTTGGAACAGTGTAAACAACACTAAATAATAATGCCAGAGGCTATTCTAATGAAAAACAAAGTGTAAAGCCTTTATTACAGCATAACAAAGATTAAAAACAGACCAATTTGTGAAATTGTTTATCCGACTTGTTGTGGGTGTGTGAGGCTTGGTGCTCACGGAATCAGTAGGCTATTAAACAAACACTCAAACAGGCAACAGAAGCAGGATCTGTCTTATTTCTGTGTGTATATATATATATAGATGATTTATAAAGCCAGGCACATTTAACAGTTAGGTTATTGATTATAGACATTATTTAGTTGTGGTTTCCTCTCTCCTCATTTTTCTTAGACAATAAGTCAAGGGCTGTTTTCTCGTCTCCTTATTCTGCTGCTGCCTCCACCGCATTGCTCTCAACACCAATATGCTGATTAACTTTGCTATTGTGCATATAGCAACATTTATCTAGGAAAACGGAGGAGAGGAGAGGAGAAAAAAAACAAGGAAATCAAGCTGCAGTAGCAGCTGTACAGATATCTCATCCAAAGGGCTTTGACTTCTCAAACACGGTAGAAAGCTAACACAATATGATGGTCCAGCTGTGTATTGACCCCTGTTAATGCACAGCTGGACCTGCTCCCGCTTTCTCCCGTTGTGCTATTTCCAAACAAACACGCGACTGGCTCAACTGTTCTGGAGAACTACGGTAAACTTCATAATGTACAATAATGTGACGGGTGAAATGAAGAAGGCAATCTGCTTTATCTCCTAACGTATCTCCTAACCCAAGCCTACCGATAATCACTTCTCATTTCATTGTAATCTATATTTCAATATTACCTGGTGGAAGAGGCTGATATGAAGAGGATTTTTGTTTGAATAGAACAGACATTTTTTAGTCGTCCATTCATTGACCACAGTTCACACTGCTGTATGTACTGTAATTGGGTCTGTTTAACATTGGCGGTCACTGTTGCCTGTGGAGGACACTAACTAATGCTCTCTCCTGTACACACAACCACACTGATGTCCAGTTCCCTGTACATTACTGTGTGATGCCATCATGGAATGTTCAGTTTAACGGCCAAGCCTATTGGAAGCTTTCCTCTCCCTGCCTCCACATGACTTATTATCCCAGCAACTATGCCAAGAGAGCAGAACATTTTAAAAACACCAACATTATTGGCATGGGAATGCTTCTGCCAGGCTTCAGAAGGATTTCCTTCTTAGGTTTGATTCGATTTAATGTTCTTCTTTGTTTTTCACCCACTGGCTCCTTAGAACCATGCCGGCATTTTTATGAAGAAGAATGGTGGGTTTGGGTTTTAAATCAAAACAACGTCCCCGTAGGGTTTCAACTATGGGTGTGCCGATCTCATCATACTCATATTCGTAATTACTTTCACTTTCGAGAGGAGCAAAACATTTCTCTCCCGACACTTCGCCTAAGCCATTAAGATAATCTCCATGCCTAACATTTGTACAATCAAAATAAACTATCTACATTTGTCATTTTATTATCTACATTTGTCGTTGTATTATCTAATGATCTGACGCCCAGTAAACGAACCTGGGCTATAATAAATAATAATAGCAAGCATGGGCTTGGATCACCACATAACGACGTCAGCAATGGAATAATTATACGGACAGACAAAGTAGGCCTACTGCCAAGTTGACAGACAAAAACAACCATATGGCCTCAGCAAAGTCTAGCTTTGATGACTACGGATTCTGATTCATACACGATGTTTGGAGAAGTGGAGGCTTGTGCTCTGAGACGAGTGACTGTGAGTGTTTTGTCTGGAGAAATGAGAGCTGACTAGGCAAGTCAGTTAAGAACAAATTCTTATTTACAATGATGGCCTACCCCGGCCAAACCATAACGACGCTGGGACAATTGTGCGCCGCCCTATGGGACTCCCAATCACGGCCGATTGTGAGACAGCCTGGAAACGAACCAGGGTCTGTAGTGACGCCTCTAGCACTGAGATGCAGTGCCTTAGACCGCTGCGCCACTCGGGAGCCCAATCCAATCTAATCTAATTCAATCGTTGCAGCAGACTCAACCGATACCCTGCACCATTTCTTGACAGACAGAAGAACTAGCCAATAGTTGTTTAGAGCACACAGCGCTTCACACTGTTTGAGTGAAAGAGAGATGCATGCTGGCAGCTGTAAAATACTAGTGGGTGGGTGAACCCAGGGGGCAGTGAATGAATAGATGGTGACATGTTTAGTGGTGCCAAGGGAGATGTTATTATTAATGAACTTATTATGCCCCCTTGTCTTGACATGAAGGAGGGCAACTCTCATGACCACTCCAGAGCTGGAAGCTCTCAGGCTGGGAGCTCCAGTGAACAGCAGGAAATAGCCTAGCATTCCTCTCAACCACAATGGAATGTCAACAACAACTCCAAAACATGAGAAATGTACGAAAATAATGTTCTATGCAGCATTCTACGAGCTGAGATTTCATTGTCTGCTATGAGACAGACTGCTCTCTTAGTGTTTTTTGGCTCTGTAGCAGAGATCTGTAGGAGATCACAGAGCTAGTGATCACAGTGATTAGCCAGGTGCTATAGTGGATAGAGGAAAGGGCCTTAGTCATCACAGATTTATTATCAGGACTCTAGATATTCCTCAGATTCAACATTTAATCCACACTCCCCTGCTCCATGCCCATGCTTGGCACCCCTCTCCCAGTTCCCCTCCCTCCTCCCTGCTGGTGTCCACAGGGTCAGAAGCATGTTTAAGAGGGGTTTAGGTTTGGCTAGTGTTGAAATGGACTCCACCCCTGTGAGATAGCCAAAGGTCAGCCCTAAGAATACCCGCAGGCACATAGCTGGAGCCTGGCAGATAACTGCTGTCAGCAGGTCGTCAGCGGGCCTGGCCACCGTCTGGCCAAATAACTCCCTCCCTTCAGGGAACCAGCAGGGCCCAGGGGAAGAGCTGGGAGAGGGACTCACAGACCCTCACCTTCCCTGGGCATGCCCATCACTGAGGAGACCCGGTGGGGAGAGAGGAGTCTGGAAGGAGGGATAATTCCTGTCTGGATGGAGTAGAGAGAAGTGGGGCTGCTCTGACGATCACAATGCAAGGAAGATATTCTCGGCACAAAATGGCGGAGAGTTTTACCCACAGTAATCTCACCAGCACCACCTCAGCCACTGAGCTGTTTGAATGGGTCACATCAGCAGTCAGAAGTGTGTGTTCCAATAAGGGGTGCGATCTCCAGCAGGTTTTATCATATAACGCACTGCCTGAGATAATGCAGTGAAGCCAGATCAATAGGACACACCTTATACAACTCCTACTTTCTCCACCGTGCAGTTGTCAGACTGCGGGTGCAGTACATGAAACACATATTCCACATATAATCATCGAATAATCATCCACCTACAGCATCACCACCAAATATACCAAAATATACAAAGGCACATTTAAAAACAAGCCAAATACACCCTGAATACCAAACGGATACATCCTGGGTTACAAACATCACTTCAGACCTCGCTCTCGACTCGATAAGCAACTTCTAAACCTCTTAGAGAGAAAAGTACAAAACCGTTCTCCTTTTCAGAAAAAATAGCGGTGCATCCTTCATAATTTCAAATAAGATTGGCCATATCCGGCCAGCTGGAAAAGATCATTTATAGAGAGGAATTAATTATGTGAGAAGACTGGAGGTTGGAGTCCATTTTTATCATCAATCTATTAACCTCCCCTCTGTGTGGTCTGCCTTGAGAGGAGGGAAGAACTGTCCAAACACGCCGGACTCGAGAGCAGAATCACTGGAGATAGGAGATCTGTGATAGATTATAAAGCCTGAGGTTATGAGGCCCCCAAAGTGAGTGGTGTTTGATTATTATTCCTGTTGTTGGCCATGATGGGTTAAGGTGGAGAAAAATGTGTCCTTCAGTTCAACCCTTTAAGTAATGAACAGTATGTGACTGATCATTTCCTCCTGAGTCCGTTCCACAGTGTGTTTCTGTTTGTGTCTTCTGCATGCTCACTGACTCTACCTTCTCTGCTGCCCCCAACCCCCAGCTCAGCTCCACCAGACCCTGGGCACCGGGACCACTCCTGTCACCTCCACCACCTCCCTCCATCACCCACCCCACCACTACACTATCATCTGCACCACCTCTCTGTCCATCTGTCCTGCACTAACCTCCGGTCACCACTAGAGTGCACTCTCGCCCCTTCACTCCCTCTCACTGCCCAGCACCGAGCCTCAGCATGGAGAAGGTGCAGCACACGATGCGCTCGGCCATCCGCAGGGCCTCCATGGTGGTGGACGTGCCCCCCCAGGCCAAGCAGAACTTGCAGGAGCTCTTTGTCAACTTCAGCCTCATCCTCATCTGCCTGCTGCTCATCTACATCATCGTGTTGTTGATGTGAGGGCCTCAGAGGGGCCGGGAGGGGTCAGGCTACAGCCCAACAGGGCCATGACCTCTCAAGAGGGCCAAACAATGGAAGGGGAGGGGAGGAGGGGATTGGGAGGCAAACATGGAGATTATCCTAGTATTTTGTAAACTGGTTTTAAATTGAAAGGAATTTGTGTAGAATAAGATCAGATTCTGTTTTGTAGAGTTTCATATATTCTGCCTGATTTTAATGACACAACTATAATCACTCATTATAACACTATAAAGGTGCAGTGTGTGAGTTGCAGTAGAAGATTGTTGGTCCCAGATGCAGTTTATGTCAGTTCTGTGTCACACACGTCACCCTTCTGTAGCTCTGTCATCCATCCTCCACATCCTGTCACCACCACAGTGTCTCTGCCACCCCTCACTAGAACTCAACACCTACAGCCACCTGGCTACACCACAGTGTCTCTGCCACCCCTCACTAGAACTCAACACCTACAGCCACCTGGCTACACCACAGTGTCTCTGCCACCCCTCACTAGAACTCAACACCTACAGCCACCTGGCTACACCACAGTGTCTCTGCCACCCCTCACTAGAACTCAACACCTACAGCCACCTGTCACCACCACAGTGTCTCTGCCACCCCTCACTAGAACTCAACACCTACAGCCACCTGGCTACACTGGGCTAGACACACACACACACACACACTCACACACTCACACACACGCACACGCAGACGCACACATACATACACACATACACACACACACACACATACGCACACACACACACACGCAAACGCACACACACACACACGCAGACATACATACACACATACACACACACACACACACGCAGACACACACACACACACACACACACACACACACACACACACACACACACACACACACACACACACACAGACACACACACACACACTCACAGACACACACACACACACTCACAGACACACACAGACAGAGGAAATAAACTTACTGACAATATTAACCCAAGGGAATCAGACTTGTATGTGTGTGATGATCATGTGTATGTCTGTGATAGTGTTCCAGTCTCTCACTGGGCCCCTGTTTTCCCTCCCAGACCTCTGTAGCTGAACCAACGAGCACCACAGCACAGCGAGGGCTAAGCAGGGGGATGTAACGATCCATCAAACCATCTCCATCCCTGGTCTTCCTGAGGACACCTCCAGAATTACCCTCTTAACTGAAGAGCTTTGCCCAGAATTGATCACTCTGCCTGGGGCATTTGCAGCCTCAACCCAGCCTCTCCATGTCGAGTGAAACCATGGACCTGGTCAACAACCGCGGACTCAACCTGATGCTCAACTTCCTCCTCATCATCATCATGCTGCTCCTCATGCTTGTCCTGGTCAAACTCATGTAACCTCTGACCTCTGACATACAGTATGACCTCATGGCATAGGTTGAGCAATTCCAGTCCCCAAGGGCCACAGGGTCTGATGGGAGTCCCTCTACCTCTGATTTGGTCATATAAATACACCATGACTTCAGCTAATTATTATTCAACAGTTCACATCAAAAATCACTGAAGAAAGGCCATTGAACCTGTTGGAGTAGAAGTAAACATTGTGAGCTTTTGGAGAGTAGAAAAGAGTTTGGGATTCCATGAGATCGTTACATGGGATGGCAAGACTCAAAATATGAATTAACAGGAGGATGAAACTCCACCCACTGATGCTAAAGAAATGAAATAAAGTTGACATGGCATGATCAATAGAACGCCCTCCTTTACACTTAGTTTACCTCCCTCTAGTGGTAGAATCACCAAACTGCACCCCATCTACTTCTGGCCAGGGCACTGAACACAGAGACACATCCATGCTCTCTGATCCTCACTGTAGAGTTGTGGTTTATATGAGCCATAGAGAGCAATCATTTCAAAGCTTTAACGCTCACAGTCACTGACTATTCAAAGCTATTAGGACCAAAGCACATGTTACAACTGACAACTGAAATGTAACTGAAAATGATTAAAGCCATAGTCCTTTGCTGTGTGATATGAGTTGTTTATGTAACTGTTGAGTGAAGCTTAGGGTCCTTCCCTTTGGAGACTCAGATTGCTCTTCATCTAGTAGCTGATAAGTACAACAGATACCTGACTAAATAAAAACTTTTCAGTGAGATATATAATATTGTAACTACAATATCCTAACATAACTGAGTGCTGTAGTGCAAATGTTTCCGTGTTCAGTAGTAGTAGTTGATTCATTTGTTTTGTCAGAGTAATGAACAGCTAGAGAGTAAATACACCAAACCAGCTAAACACAGAGAAGCTCTCTACAGTCTGAAGATGAAACAGGCATGACTACTGCAGAAGTGTTGTCGTGTTGTCTACCTGCAGGCGCTGGTTCCACTTTACACTTTCTTATGTCACACGGCATTTTCTAAAGAATGTCATAAAATAAAGATAAAATACACAAACTATAAAGCATTTGTCTGTCTTCATTCAAAATTGACTTCATTAAAATGATGGAATGCAGGTGCTTTTGTCTCCAGGAAAAACGTCAACGCCTCAGACGCCCACCAGAGGGCGTCATGCCCTCATATTTAGTCCTACATGAACCTGCACAATTTGGAGGGAAATACTGACCAGCTTTGAGTACAGACTCATCACATATTGTGCTGAAAATCTGGCAGGTTAACACCCACAACAACAAACTAACAGCATTCAGTTCACTTGACAGAGTCCCCTGACTAGCTGTCTAACAGATACTGTAGCCTACTTCCTTCCAGTTCTCTGCTGCCAATGACTGGAAAAATCTGGAAAAACTGCAAAAATCACTGGAGACTTATGTCTCCCTCTCTAACTTTAAGCATCAGCTGTCAGAGCAGTGTTCATGTACACAGCCAATCTGTAAATAGCACACCCAACTACCTCATCCCCATATTATTACTTACCCTCTTGCTCTTTTGCACCCCAGTATCTCTACTTGCACATCATCATCTGCACATCTATCACTCCAGTATTAATGCTAAATTGTAATTATTTCGCCTCCATGGCCTATTTATTGCCTTACCTCTCTAATCTTCTACATTTGCACACACTGTACATAGATTTTTCTATTGTGTTATTGACTGTACGTTTGTTTGTGTAACTCTGTGTTGTTGTTTTTGTCGCACTGCTTTGCATTATCTTGGCCAGGTCGCAGTTGTAAATGAAAACTTGTTCTCAACTGGTCTACCTGGTTACATAAAGGTGAAATAAATAAATACAAAATTAAACTTCCTCATCCCCTCCTCTCACCTGGTTGAGCTCGGCCTCCTGCCGCAACCTCTCTCTCTGCTGCTGCTCCTGTTGCCAGGCTGACAAGCCCCCACATAGCTCTGTCCCAGGTCCGGGTGGCCGGTACTCCATCTGCTCACTCAGCCACATCTGGGTCCTCACCGCCGGCTGGATGGGGGACCCTCCTACTGCTTGGTGGCCCAGCGGCAGGCCCCTCTGGCTGGGTACCGTCAGCCCGACGCCAGGGTGCTTGGTCTCCGGTAAGGCACTGTAGGTCAGGTCTAAGGTGTTGGGTTTGAGCGGGGAAGAGCAGGCCGAGTGAGAGTCTGTCTTAGTACTTAGAGGGTATTTGTACCGGGCCTCGGCCCCTGGGGAGCGCAGGTGGAGCCCTTGGGATAGGTAGGGTTCTGTGGGGCGCAGAGGGTCCTGTCTGTAACCGTACAGCATGCCTCTGTCCAGGGAGCCGTGGGGGTCAGTGCGGTATGCTGCCCGGCCCACGGGGCTGGACTTCTCCTGGACGCTGAGGCGGGTGAGGGAGGACCAGCGGCGGACGGGCCGGGGGTCCTTCATGTCCAGGGGGCTGTCGAGGGGCGAGGGCAGCTGGCAGGAGGACCAGAGGCTGCCCCCAGGGGAGGGTACCGTGCTGAGCTTGGAGCCAGAAGAGGGTGAGGGCATGACGTGGGCTGTGGGGATGGCACCCTGGGAGCGCAGTGGCTGGAAGGACAGTGTGGTGCTGGAGCTGGATTGGTCTGAAGGACAGGAGAGAGGGAACGAGAAAGACACTTAGAGAAGCAGAACAGAGGAACAGTATATGTGGACTATCTTACTTATTCAAACTACATCCATTTCTACAACAAAACGACCACAACTTTATTGGAAGTGCAGACTTTGGGAACAAAGGAGGTGCTTCAGAGTGATTCTTCTAAACATTGTACTGCACAGTGGGTTCCAAGAAGCATTTCATACATATTACTGGGCATTATGTGTCCTGGTTCATAGAAGGCTGCAGTAGGTCTAACTCATAGACTGTTCTGTCTGCTTCTGCAGGGCAAGCGGTACACCAAGCGGTACACCTAGAACCAACAGGACCCTGAACAGCTTCTACCCCCAAGCCATAACACTGATACATAGTTAGTTAAATAGTTAACCAAGTAACCAAATAACCAATTTTACACTAACACATTTTTTTCACATACGCTGCTGCTACTATCTGTTATCTACCCTGTTGCTTAGTCACTTTACCCTCTATGTACATATCTATCTCCATGACCTCGTACCCCTGCACATCCACTCTGTGCTGGTACCCGTGTATATAACCAAGTTATAGTTACTCACTGTGGATTTACTCCTTCTGTTATGATTTATACATTTCTCTTTGTTTCTCTCTGCCTTGTTGGGAAGGGCCCATAAGTAAGCATGTCACTGTTAGTCTACACCTGTAATTAATAGGAAGAACCCTATGGACTAGTACGACTGTAGACCGTAGCACTAAAATACAGCCACTAGTTAGCCATGAGTATGGAGGTAAGAGTCCAAACCAATACTCCTTTCAGCCCATTACATCAGCACATCATGGGAAACATGCAACAACCAGAGGCCCATATCACACTTTCATCATCTACACAAATAGACAAATATAAAGACATCAAGCCTCCAGCAGGGCTTCCGTGCATCTTATTAAAACTAGAGGACTCTGCAATGCAGCAGAGCAGGAATGTACTGTTCCAGAAGTACTGTAAGTAGCCTGGCTTGGTTTGGGGGGAAAGGGAGAGGAGGGGAGAGTAAGCCACAGAGAAAGCTGGGGCAGAGTGGGTGGACAGTAGCTTGGTCTCAGCTCAAGCCAACTTCTTTGTCATTCCTTGTCATGCCTTTATATAGAGAAATACAGTTGTCATGGTAACATACACCACAGAGGACTGAACAGTTGGTTAAACTAAAGCACATTGATCTGCCACCGGATGAGGAGGACAGAGGACCTGTCTGATGGTGACAGGTCAGGGCAGTCCTCCAACATCGCCACAGTCCTCCAGTACAGTCCTCCAAACTGCTCCTGGCCAACACAGACCCCTGTGTAATGTCCCTTCAAATGAATCTCAATGACTGATGACCAGAAAAACAGAGAGTCCAAAGAACCTCGGCCAAAGAAAAGAGCACCGCAGGGAAGGATGCTGAATGTCCTGTACCCTGACAGTGACAGAGATGTCATGGAGGAGGAGGCAGCCAGGCAGGACAGTGACAGAGATGTCATGGAGGAGGCAGCCAGGCAGGACAGTGACAGAGATGTCATGGAGGAGGCAGCCAGGCAGGACAGTGACAGAGATGTCATGGAGGAGGAGCAGGCAGCCAGGCAGGACAGTGACAGAGATGTCATGGAGGAGGAGGCAGCCAGGCAGGACAGTGACAGAGATGTCATGGAGGAGGAGGCAGCCAGGCAGGACAGTGACAGAGATGTCATGGAGGAGGAGCAGGCAGCCAGGCAGGACAGTGACAGAGATGTCATGGAGGAGGCAGCCAGGCAGGACAGTGACAGAGATGTCATGGAGGAGGCAGCCAGGCAGGGCAGTGACAGAGATGTCATGGAGGAGGCAGCCAGGCAGGGCAGTGACAGAGATGTCATGGAGGAGGAGGCAGCCAGGCAGGGCAGTGACAGAGATGTCATGGAGGAGGAGGCAGCCAGGCAGGACAGTGACAGAGCAGTCCTTCTGTCAGCCCTCCTCATGTTAAATTATTCATTAGTGCCATTCACATCACATCCACCAGATGCACATGACTAACGACCGCAATGTTGTCAAATATGTAAAAATGGCACTGGGAGACGCATTAAATGATCCATTATGATTTTATCCTTTGTCGAGTTATAAGGTCAATCAACTTAAAAGATTCAGCAATATTTTGAAAGCAACGTTAGTTCAGAATGGAGGTCAATTGCACTGGCTTACAAGTTGTACTGAAGTAGCCTACTTTGACTGATTTGTACTGAGAAAAGACCCTGTTGTCATGCCACCCAGATTCCATTGGTGGGTTTTCAGTTCTTATGCGTTCAGTTCCCGCTCACCTTCAGCTAATAGAAACACTTGCACACGGCTAGTTGAGGTTCTGACAAAGTGGTCCTTTGTTAGTGTGTGTCAGAGAAAATGCCAGAGCAGCTGGAGAGGCTGGAGAGGCTGGGGGTTGAGGAGTGGTGTAGCCAGAGCAGCTGGAGAGGCTGGAGAGGCTGGGGGTTGAGGAGTGGTGTAGCCAGAGCAGCTGGAGAGGCTGGAGAGGCTGGGGGTTGAGGAGTGGTGTAGCCAGAGCAGCTGGAGAGGCTGGAGAGGCTGGGGGTTGAGGAGTGGTGTAGCCAGAGCAGCTGGAGAGGCTGGAGAGGCTGGGGGTTGAGGAGTGGTGTAGCCAGAGCAGCTGGAGAGGCTGGAGAGGCTGGGGGTTGAGGAGTGGTGTAGCCAGAGCAGCTGGAGGGCTGGAGAGGCTGGGGGTTGAGGAGTGGTGTAGCCAGAGCAGCTGGAGAGGCTGGAGAGGCTGGGGGTTGAGGAGTGGTGTAGCCAGAGCAGCTGGAGAGGCTGGAGAGGCTGGGGGTTGAGGAGTGGTGTAGCCAGAGCAGCTGGAGAGGCTGGGGGTTGAGGAGTGGTGTAGCCAGAGCAGCTGGAGGGCTGGAGAGGCTGGGGGTTGAGGAGTGGTGTAGCCAGAGCAGCTGGAGGGCTGGAGAGGCTGGGGGTTGAGGAGTGGTGTAGCCAGAGCAGCTGTAGAGGCTGGGGGTTGAGGAGTGGTGTAGCCAGAGCAGCTGGAGGGGCTGGGGGTTGAGGAGTGGTGTAGCCAGAGCAGCTGGAGAGGCTGGGGGTTGAGGAGTGGTGTAGCCAGAGCAGCTGGAGGGGCTGGGGGTTGAGGAGTGGTGTAGCCAGAGCAGCTGGAGAGGCTGGGGGTTGAGGAGTGGTGTAGCCAGAGCAGCTGTAGAGGCTGGGGGTTGAGGAGTGGTGTAGCCAGAGCAGCTGGAGGGGCTGGGGGTTGAGGAGTGGTGTAGCCAGAGCAGCTGGAGAGGCTGGGGGTTGAGGAGTGGTGTAGCCAGAGCAGCTGTAGAGGCTGGGGGTTGAGGAGTGGTGTAGCCAGAGCAGCTGGAGGGGCTGGGGGTTGAGGAGTGGTGTAGCCAGAGCAGCTGGAGGGGCTGGGGGTTGAGGAGTGGTGTAGCCAGAGCAGCTGGAGGGGCTGGGGGTTGAGGAGTGGTGTAGCCAGAGCAGCTGGAGGGCTGGAGAGGCTGGGGGTTGAGGAGTGGTGTAGCCAGAGCAGCTGGAGGGCTGGAGAGGCTGGGGGTTGAGGAGTGGTGTAGCCAGAGCAGCTGGAGGGCTGGAGAGGCTGGGGGTTGAGGAGTGGTGTAGCCAGAGCAGCTGGAGGGCTGGAGAGGCTGGGGGTTGAGGAGTGGTGTAGCCAGAGCAGCTGGAGGGCTGGAGAGGCTGGGGGTTGAGGAGTGGTGTAGCCAGAGCAGCTGGAGGGCTGGAGAGGCTGGGGGTTGAGGAGTGGTGTAGCCAGAGCAGCTGGAGGGCTGGAGAGGCTGGGGGTTGTGGAGTGGTGTAGCCAGAGCAGCTGGAGGGCTGGAGAGGCTGGGGGTTGAGGAGTGGTGTAGCCAGAGCAGCTGTAGAGGCTGGGGGTTGAGGAGTGGTGTAGCCAGAGCAGCTGGAGGGGCTGGGGGTTGAGGAGTGGTGTAGCCAGAGCAGCTGGAGAGGCTGGGGGTTGAGGAGTGGTGTAGCCAGAGCAGCTGGAGAGGCTGGGGGTTGAGGAGTGGTGTAGCCAGAGCAGCTGTAGAGGCTGGGGGTTGAGGAGTGGTGTAGCCAGAGCAGCTGGAGGGGCTGGGGGTTGAGGAGTGGTGTAGCCAGAGCAGCTGGAGAGGCTGGGGGTTGAGGAGTGGTGTAGCCAGAGCAGCTGTAGAGGCTGGGGGTTGAGGAGTGGTGTAGCCAGAGCAGCTGGAGGGGCTGGGGGTTGAGGAGTGGTGTAGCCAGAGCAGCTGGAGGGGCTGGGGGTTGAGGAGTGGTGTAGCCAGAGCAGCTGGAGGGGCTGGGGGTTGAGGAGTGGTGTAGCCAGAGCAGCTGGAGAGGCTGGGGGTTGAGGAGTGGTGTAGCCAGAGCAGCTGGAGAGGCTGGGGGTTGAGGAGTGGTGTAGCCAGAGCAGCTGGAGGGGCTGGGGGTTGAGGAGTGGTGTAGCCAGAGCAGCTGGAGGGGCTGGGGGTTGAGGAGTGGTGTAGCCAGAGCAGCTGGAGAGGCTGGGGGTTGAGGAGTGGTGTAGCCAGAGCAGCTGGAGGGGCTGGGGGTTGAGGAGTGGTGTAGCCAGAGCAGCTGGAGGGGCTGGGGGTTGAGGAGTGGTGTAGCCAGAGCAGCTGGAGAGGCTGGGGGTTGAGGAGTGGTGTAGCCAGAGCAGCTGGAGGGGCTGGGGGTTGAGGAGTGGTGTAGCCAGAGCAGCTGGAGAGGCTGGGGGTTGAGGAGTGGTGTAGCCAGAGCAGCTGGAGGGGCTGGGGGTTGAGGAGTGGTGTAGCCAGAGCAGCTGGAGGGGCTGGGGGTTGAGGAGTGGTGTAGCCAGAGCAGCTGGAGGGGCTGGGGGTTGAGGAGTGGTGTAGCCAGAGCAGCTGGAGAGGCTGGGGGTTGAGGAGTGGTGTAGCCAGAGCAGCTGGAGGGGCTGGGGGTTGAGGAGTGGTGTAGCCAGAGCAGCTGGAGGGGCTGGGGGTTGAGGAGTGGTGTAGCCAGAGCAGCTGGAGAGGCTGGGGGTTGAGGAGTGGTGTAGCCAGAGCAGCTGGAGGGGCTGGGGGTTGAGGAGTGGTGTAGCCAGAGCAGCTGGAGGGGCTGGGGGTTGAGGAGTGGTGTAGCCAGAGCAGCTGGAGAGGCTGGGGGTTGAGGAGTGGTGTAGCCAGAGCAGCTGGAGGGGCTGGGGGTTGAGGAGTGGTGTAGCCAGAGCAGCTGGAGAGGCTGGGGGTTGAGGAGTGGTGTAGCCAGAGCAGCTGGAGGGGCTGGGGGTTGAGGAGTGGTGTAGCCAGAGCAGCTGGAGGGGCTGGGGGTTGAGGAGTGGTGTAGCCAGAGCAGCTGGAGGGGCTGGGGGTTGAGGAGTGGTGTAGCCAGAGCAGCTGGAGGGGCTGGGGGTTGAGGAGTGGTGTAGCCAGAGCAGCTGGAGAGGCTGGGGGTTGAGGAGTGGTGTAGCCAGAGCAGCTGGAGGGGCTGGGGGTTGAGGAGTGGTGTAGCCAGAGCAGCTGGAGAGGCTGGGGGTTGAGGAGTGGTGTAGCCAGAGCAGCTGGAGGGGCTGGGGGTTGAGGAGTGGTGTAGCCAGAGCAGCTGGAGGGGCTGGGGGTTGAGGAGTGGTGTAGCCAGAGCAGCTGGAGGGGCTGGGGGTTGAGGAGTGGTGTAGCCAGAGCAGCTGGAGGGGCTGGGGGTTGAGGAGTGGTGTAGCCAGAGCAGCTGGAGAGGCTGGGGGTTGAGGAGTGGTGTAGCCAGAGCAGCTGGAGGGGCTGGGGGTTGAGGAGTGGTGTAGCCAGAGCAGCTGGAGGGGCTGGGGGTTGAGGAGTGGTGTAGCCAGAGCAGCTGGAGGGGCTGGGGGTTGAGGAGTGGTGTAGCCAGAGCAGCTGTAGAGGCTGGGGGTTGAGGAGTGGTGTAGCCAGAGCAGCTGGAGGGGCTGGGGGTTGAGGAGTGGTGTAGCCAGAGCAGCTGTAGAGGCTGGGGGTTGAGGAGTGGTGTAGCCAGAGCAGCTGTAGAGGCTGGGGGTTGAGGAGTGGTGTAGCCAGAGCAGCTGTAGAGGCTGGGGGTTGAGGAGTGGTGTAGCCAGAGCAGCTGGAGAGGCTGGGGGTTGAGGAGTGGTGTAGCCAGAGCAGCTGGAGAGGCTGGGGGTTGAGGAGTGGTGTAGCCAGAGCAGCTGGAGAGGCTGGGGGTTGAGGAGTGGTGTAGCCAGAGCAGCTGGAGGGGCTGGGGGTTGAGGAGTGGTGTAGCCAGAGCAGCTGGAGGGGCTGGGGGTTGAGGAGTGGTGTAGCCAGAGCAGCTGGAGGGGCTGGGGGTTGAGGAGTGGTGTAGCCAGAGCAGCTGGAGGGGCTGGGGGTTGAGGAGTGGTGTAGCCAGAGCAGCTGGAGAGGCTGGGGTTGAGGAGTGGTGTAGCCAGAGCAGCTGGAGGGGCTGGGGGTTGAGGAGTGGTGTAGCCAGAGCAGCTGGAGGGGCTGGGGGTTGAGGAGTGGTGTAGCCAGAGCAGCTGGAGGGGCTGGGGGTTGAGGAGTGGTGTAGCCAGAGCAGCTGTAGAGGCTGGGGGTTGAGGAGTGGTGTAGCCAGAGCAGCTGGAGGGGCTGGGGGTTGAGGAGTGGTGTAGCCAGAGCAGCTGTAGAGGCTGGGGGTTGAGGAGTGGTGTAGCCAGAGCAGCTGTAGAGGCTGGGGGTTGAGGAGTGGTGTAGCCAGAGCAGCTGTAGAGGCTGGGGGTTGAGGAGTGGTGTAGCCAGAGCAGCTGGAGAGGCTGGGGGTTGAGGAGTGGTGTAGCCAGAGCAGCTGGAGAGGCTGGGGGTTGAGGAGTGGTGTAGCCAGAGCAGCTGGAGAGGCTGGGGGTTGAGGAGTGGTGTAGCCAGAGCAGCTGGAGGGGCTGGGGGTTGAGGAGTGGTGTAGCCAGAGCAGCTGGAGAGGCTGGGGGTTGAGGAGTGGTGTAGCCAGAGCAGCTGGAGGGGCTGGGGGTTGAGGAGTGGTGTAGCCAGAGCAGCTGGAGAGGCTGGGGGTTGAGGAGTGGTGTAGCCAGAGCAGCTGGAGAGGCTGGGGGTTGAGGAGTGGTGTAGCCAGAGCAGCTGGAGAGGCTGGGGGTTGCGGAGTGGTGTAGCCAGAGCAGCTGGAGAGGCTGGGGGTTGAGGAGTGGTGTAGCCAGAGCAGCTGGAGGGCTGGAGAGGCTGGGGGTTGAGGAGTGGTGTAGCCAGAGCAGCTGGAGGGCTGGAGAGGCTGGGGGTTGAGGAGTGGTGTAGCCAGAGCAGCTGGAGAGGCTGGGGGTTGAGGAGTGGTGTAGCCAGAGCAGCTGGAGAGGCTGGGGGTTGAGGAGTGGTGTAGCCAGAGCAGCTGGAGAGGCTGGGGGTTGAGGAGTGGTGTAGCCAGAGCAGCTGGAGAGGCTTGGGGTTGAGGAGTGGTGTAGCCAGAGCAGCTGGAGAGGCTGGGGGTTGAGGAGTGGTGTAGCCAGAGAAGCTGGAGGGCTGGAGAGGCTGGGGGTTGAGGAGTGGTGTTGCCAGAGCAGCTGGAGAGGCTGGGGGTTGAGGAGTGGTGTAGCCAGAGCAGCTGGAGAGGCTGGGGGTTGAGGAGTGGTGTAGCCAGAGCAGCTGGAGGGCTGGAGAGGCTGGGGGTTGAGGAGTGGTGTAGCCAGAGCAGCTGGAGGGCTGGAGAGGCTGGGGGTTGAGGAGTGGTGTAGCCAGAGCAAGTCATTCTGGTTGTGAGACAGCACATTTCACACAGGACCGGCTGCCACTCAAATCCCGTTCTCCAAGTCTCACACCACACTTCCTCCCCTAGCCGGCGGTGTGCAATAACCTGGTGTGGACGTGGTTATTCTCAACCAGATCTCCAGACCACTAACACAGCCCCCGACAGGCAGTCTGGAAGGCGTGATGGCTCAAAGTGAAGACACGAGTCTAACAACGTGGAAAAGGCATTCAGTATGTTAACACTGACAACCATCTCTGACAGCCTGATGATGCTGCCATGTACCGCAGTAGATGGTAACTGGTATGATAGTGGGCTACCAGGGAGCAACCACAAAGAGAGAACATCCCATGGTGGTGACAGGACTGGTGGCTGGGAGGATGTGTTCAGGACAAGATTTGGCTTTTACAAGTTTGGGAGTGGCATTATATTTTTAAACGATGCCAATAAGCTTGTTATTGGAGCAAAAACAACAAAAAAAGGATTCTGAAAGATTACACAGAGTTCTGAGGCCCAGCAGGCTTGAATCAAACTGAAATACCTGGGCCTTATTAAGAGTGATATCAAATGTTATTTACTGTATGAAATCAGAGGGCACACACACACACACACACACACACACACACACACACACACACACACACACACACACACACACACACACACACACACACACACACACACACACACTAACAACTGTTATTCATGACACAATAAAAAAGGGAGGTTGGAAGAGCGAGGTCTGTGTTTTCCACCATTATATAGGTAGGGAGGTAGTAACCGAAAAGCCTCACGTTTTCATAGGAGTCTAGTTAAACTCCAGACTGGGGTTTAATGCACCCAGAACACACTCATCTGGTTCTGATTTGCATTACGGCAGAAGAGGAAAAACAGGCTAAGAGAGATTGGAGAGAAAGACAGAGAGGGAGAGAGAGAGACAGAGAGAGACAGAAAGTGATGGGGAACTCGGCCTGCAGAAGCCTGGGATTGGTAGTATTCAGCTCCCCCCCCCACCCCCCACAGATTTGGGGAGAGCTTCCTTACAGTGCTCCTGCTTCTAACAATCACAATCACAGCCATGGTGTCCCAGATACCGGTCCCTGTACACACGGCCTGCTTCTCCCAGCAGGACGGATAGATGGGTGTGCATGGCTCTTTCTTGTTCCACTCCCAGTTACAGTCAGTAACAGTCAGCTGTAGAATGTAGAGCTAGATAGAGCTAGATAGAGCTAGACAGAGCTAGACAGAGCTAGATAGAGCTAGACAGAGCTAGATAGAGCTAGACAGAGCTAGATAGAGCTAGACAGAGCTAGACAGAGCTAGACAGAGCTAGACTGAGCTAGATAGAGCTAGACAGAGCTAGATAGAGCTAGATAGAGCTAGACTGAGCTAGACAGAGCTAGACTGAGCTAGACAGAGCTAGACAGAGCTAGATAGAGCTAGATAGGGCTAGACAGGGCTAGACAGAGCTAGACAGAGCTAGATAGAGCTAGATAGAGCTAGACAGAGCTAGACAGAGCTAGACAGAGGTAGATAGAGCTAGACAGAGCTAGATAGAGCTAGACAGAGCTAGATAGAGCTAGATAGAGCTAGACAGAGCTAGACAGAGCTAGATAGAGCTAGACAGAGCTAGATAGAGCTAGACTGAGCTAGACAGAGCTAGACTGAGCTAGACAGAGCTAGACAGAGCTAGATAGGGCTAGACAGGGCTAGATAGAGCTAGATAGAGCTAGATAGAGCTAGACAGAGCTAGATAGAGCTAGACAGAGCTAGATAGAGCTAGATAGAGCTAGACAGAGCTAGATAGAGCTAGACAGAGCTAGACAGAGCTAGACAGAGCTAGATAGAGCTAGACAGAGCTAGATAGAGCTAGACAGAGCTAGACAGAGCTAGACAGAGCTATACAGAGCTAGATAGAGCTAGACAGAGCTAGACAGAGCTAGATAGAGCTAGACAGAGCTAGACAGAGCTAGATAGAGCTAGACAGAGCTAGACAGAGCTAGATAGAGCTAGACAGAGCTAGATAGAGCTAGACAGAGCTAGATAGAGCTAGACAGCGCTAGATAGAGCTAGACAGAGCTAGACAGAGCTAGACAGAGCTAGATAGAGCTAGACAGAGCTAGACAGAGCTAGATAGAGCTAGATAGAGCTAGACAGAGCTAGACAGAGCTAGATAGAGCTAGACAGAGCTAGACAGAGCTAGATAGAGCTAGATAGAGCTAGACAGAGCTAGATAGAGCTAGATAGAGCTAGACAGAGCTAGACAGAGCTAGATAGAGCTAGACAGAGCTAGATAGAGCTAGACAGAGCTAGATAGAGCTAGACAGAGCTAGACAGAGCTAGACAGAGCTAGATAGAGCTAGACAGAGCTAGACAGAGCTAGATAGAGCTAGACAGAGCTAGATAGAGTAAAATAGGAGTACTGCCTCCTCCATCTTAGAGGATGATGAGGTTTGGGAAGGAGGAAACAAATGGAATGTTGTGTAACTGACTAGGTATCCTCTTCTCTTTCCCTCTCGGTACAGGCAGAAAGGTGCAGTACTCACCCCCTCTGCCTCTCGTGCCCCAGCAGGGTCACAGCGAGCCACCCACCCAGGCCAGTGGCCTTTCCCAGCAACCCTGCTCACTGCTGTCCGATGGACTGTGACAGTCTCTGGGGGCAGCAACAATCCCACACTGTGATCTAGCCAACACAACATCCACAACACAGGTGGAGGCTGCACAGTGGGGTATGGTGGCTGTACAGTGGGGTACGGTGGCTGCACAGTGGGGTACGGTGGCTGTACAGTGGGGTATGGTGGCTGTACAGTGGGGTATGGTGGCTGTACAGTGGGGTATGGTGGCTGCACAGTGGGGTACGGTGGCTGCACAGTGGGGTATGGTGGCTGTACAGTGGGGTATGGTGGGGTATGGTGGCTGTACAGTGGGGTATGGTGGCTGTACAGTGGGGTATGGTGGCTGTACAGTGGGGTATGGTGGCTGCACAGTAGGGTACGGTGGCTGTACAGTGGGGTACGGTGGCTGTACAGTGGGGTATGGTGGCTGTACAGTGGGGTATGGTGGCTACACAGTGGGGTATGGTGGCTGTACAGTGGGGTATGCTGGCTGTACAGTGGGGTATGCTGGCTGTACAGTGGGGTATGGTGGCTGTACAGTGGGGTATGGTGGCTGCACAGTGGGGTATGGTGGCTGTACAGTGGGGTATGAAGGCTGTACAGTGGGGTATGGTGGCTGTACAGTGGGGTATGGTGGCTTCACAGTGGGGTACGGTGGCTGCACAGTGGGGTACGGTGGCTGCACAGTGGGGTACGGTGGCTGCACAGTGGGGTATGGTGGCTGTACAGTGGGGTATGGTGGCTGTACAGTGGGGTATGGTGGCTGCACAGTGGGGTAAGCTGGCGGTACAGTGGGGTATGGTGGCTGTACAGTTGGGTATGGTGGCTGTACAGTGGGGTATGGTGGCTGTACAGTGGGGTATGGTGGCTGCACAGTGGGGTTTCGGTGGCTGTACAGTGGGGTATGGTGGCTGTACAGTGGGGTATGCTGGCTGTACAGTGGGGTATGGTGGCTGCACAGTGGGGTATGGTGGCTGCACAGTGGGGTATAGTGGCTGCACAGTGGGGTATGGTGGCTGTACAGTGGGGTATGGTGGCTGTACAGTGGGGTATGGTGGCTGTACAGTGGGGTATGGTGGCTGTACAGTGGGGTATGGTGGGGTTTGGTGGCTGTACAGTGGGGTATGGTGGCTGTACAGTGGGGTATGGTGGCTGTACAGTGGGGTATGGTGGGGTATGGTGGCTGTACAGTGGGGTATGGTGGCTGTACAGTGGGGTATGGTGGGGTTTGGTGGCTGTACAGTGGGGTATGGTGGCTGTACAGTTGGGTATGGTGGCTGCACAGTGGGGTATGGTGGCTGTACAGTGGGGTATGGTGGTTGTACAGTGGGGTATGGTGGGGTATGGTGGCTGTACAGTGGGGTATGGTGGCTGTACAGTGGGGTATGGTGGCTGTACAGTGGGGTATGGTGGCTGTACAGTGGGGTATGGTGGCTGTACAGTGGGGTATGGTGGCTGTACAGTGGGGTATGGTGGCTGCACAGTGGGGTATGGTGGCTGCACAGTGGGGTATGGTGGCTGTACAGTGGGGTATGGTGGGGTATGGTGGGGTATGGTGGCTGTACAGTGGGGTATGGTGGCTGTACAGTGGGGTATGGTGGCTGTACAGTGGGGTATGGTGGCTGTACAGTGGGGTATGGTGGCTGTACAGTGGGGTATGGTGGCTGCACAGTGGGGTATGGTGGCTGCAGTGCAAGATGGCTCCACAAGTCATCCCAAGCATTCATCCTGCCAAATATACTACACACATAATTCAACAGATACAGTTCTGTGTTCATTTTCGAGATGAAATCACATGGCCGGGAGAAGAAATCAACTGTATTTAAATAAACAGTATTTACCTGAAACCCAGTTCCATATGTAGGGCCAGGCTGTGGCTGTAACACCCAAACACAGGAAGAGTGGATCAGGGTGATCTCTGTTAGCCGGACCAGAACAGGATCACATGGTCACAGCATTCCTCTAGGCCTAACAGTATCTAGTCCTAATTAGACTGACGAGGAGATGAGGTCCTTCTTAAATCACACGCCAGAATCTCGAACGGCATTGAAGCGCGTGGCCCAACACCCAATGAGTCCAATCATGAAGTTATCCTAGATAGTATCCTCAGTACAGGACAGGACAGTGGGTCCAGGTGTGGGTAACAATGAGACCAAAATGACAATGGGAGAAAGGATAGAACGGACCCCAACAACGTGACCGTTGGGTGGTGATGGTGATGATGAAGAGCGATCCTGAAAGAGAAGGTTGCGTCATCATCACTGTAAACAGAACCCTGCTGTAGCTTCATGGTGTGTTCCACGAGCCAGGCCCTGCTAAGCAACCACACACGTCTATTAGCCAATCAACAGCTCGGTGTGTGTGTGTGTGTGTGTGTGTGTGTGTGTGTGTGTGTGTGTGTGTGTGTGTGTGTGTGTGTGTGTGTGTGTGTGTGTGTAAGAGAACCTGTGTAAGTGGATGAATACACGAGAACATATGAGTGAAAGACGGTATGTGTGGTAGCCAAGTTGTGCATACAGTACAGAGTTAAGAGTGTGTGTGTGTACTGTATGTGTCAGACAAAATGCTAACATGACTGGACATGTTTTTCTCCCATTTTACAGACAGCCATGCTCCCTGAAAGGTGTGGTCCACATGAACACGTATTTAGCCACAGCTATCTGGTTTCACGACAGCGGGATGTTACCGCAGCGCTGGCGCCGAGGAGACGGGTCACCGGGGAAGGACACACGACTCGGGAGTTACCAAGGGCCCGCCCATGGCCAAGAAGGAGGTTCCTATAAAAAACACGGTTGTTTTTACAGATGGGGTCCGACAGGGGCCAGAGTAGAGGGAACCAGAGGGGGGTGAGGGTGCTATATTGGCCTGTTGCTTGGCGTACTGCGGAGGGAGATATAAATAGGATGTTTTGATTCAGGTTTAATTTGGGATGGGTAAACATCCTATGGTCCAGCCACTCAGGGATGTGATGTAAAGAAGGACCCCTGGGTTAAGGTAGGTATCCTCTGTCCTGCCGGTCATAAACACAGGAAGAATAAGGTGACTGGACAGCCACATGGTAGGATTAAAATGTCATCTGTCATCATGTGACTCAGGATTTGTTTACACCTTTGAGTAATACTCCCTTATCAACAGCAGTACCATGGACAGCTCACTGTTCCAACAGCTTTCAGTTCTTCTGATCCGAACACGCTTTCATGTCCGTCAACATAATCATTCATCACACTTTTCATGTTTGTTCACAGACCAGCTCACAATGATGTCATTCAATCTGCAATGACAGCCGTGTGGTTTTATAACTCAACATCATGAATGTAATTCAAAGCACATCAATCTAATATATTGATGTGGTGAGAGGGAATCCGAAAAAGGGGAAAGCAGAGGCGTTGACTTCCTGGCAGCAGGCGCTCCTCGTGACATAACATGCCTGTCCTGCTAGCTGTCATCTGAGCAGCACTGGAAATCTCTCTCCGCTGGTGTTACATCACCATCACCACAGACAGCACTTAGCTAACCCCGCCAACTTGCTCATGTCCTGGACTTAACAGCAGGCTTCATGGACGAGATGTGCTGACGTAACCAGAGAGAGGTAGATAGGGCGTGAGCTAGGCAGACAGGGAGACGGAGGCACGGGCACCAGCTGAAATATGAGTCAGCACATAGGAGAGGGGAGGAGAGGGGAGGCGGGATGTGCTATCTAAGCATTGGTCAAAGAGGATCACAGTTTAGTGGCCATAAACAGAGATGTGAGCTAGTGATATGGCTGTTGATCTCAACTCTAAATAGCCTACCAGTTATGCATTGCGCCCATCAACAATAACAAGCTCTAGACTAATTGTTAGTGACAAGTAGAGAGCAGCGGTGTCCGATCCGGTGCTTTTAAAGGGGTTACATAAGACCTTTAGTGGCCGAGCAGCAGCTTTGATGCGGTGTGTTTGTGTATGCCCAGTCTTTGTTTATGTAATAGTACTTCAACCCAAAGTTCATGTAAGAATCCTCAGGCACAACCAGCAACGTGTAGCAAGTGTGTGCAGTATACTGTAATTCTGCACAGTATGTGTGTACAGATGTAGGATCTTCATTTGATCACCCTGTCGCAGGAGAACTTTCCTGCGTTGCAGGAAATGTTAAACTTGTTGTGTATGTAAGTTTAAAGAGGCTTCTGAAGGTTCCACTTGAAAATTTGAGACTTGACTTTCCCTTACAAAAAAATGTACCAATGCCCACAAAAATGTCCCTTAATTATAATCCACATTTCCTGTTGCTGCAGGATTATTTTCCTGCTGTAGCAAACTTGCTCAAATGAAGATCCTACATGCATGTGCCCAGATGAATATCATGTGAGAGCAGTGTGTCCACATGGCTGGATCACGGCACCACTAGTCAATAATCCCACCCAGGCGAGTGCTGTGTGTGTGTCTGTGTGTTTGTGCACATATGTCCCTCTGTAATCTCCCAGAGGGGGTTAATGGAGGCCTCTTGACGGAGGGGCACTGTGGGAGAGACAGGCTAGCTGGATGGATGGAGCTGCATCCTCTCTCTCTCAATCTCTCTCAGCAGCCTAACCAACCTGAAGCACAAACACAGGGCTCAGCAGTCAGCATATCCTTCATGGAAACGGTTGACTAGATAAAACAAGCCTGGACAGGAGAGGAGGCTGGCTGGCTGGCTGGCTGGCTGGCTGACTGGCTGGCTGGCTGGCTGGCTGGCTGACTGGCTGGCTGGCTGGCTGGCTGACTGGCTGACCGACCGACCGGCTGGCTGGCTGGCTGGCTGGCTGACTGGCTGGCTGGCTGGCTGGCTGACTGGCTGGCTGGCTGGCTGACTGACTGCGTAACGTTGAAGAGAAGTGCTGAGCCATCAGGTCTGTCAGAGCTGAGTGATGGACTTCATAAAGACAGAGAGGCGTATGACTGGGCTCTGCTTTCCAACAATTCCCTGTCATTCCTAGAACGCCATGCACCAAGCCGATCCATCGATTACCTCAGTTGAGCTTAGTCAGATCTACCACTGTGTTCTCTCCTTCCTGTAGCAATTCACATCCTTCTGTCAGCAGCTCACAGGAACGCAAACCCAGCAGCACATAGCAGGCCATCAATATGCATTACACCGGACTGGAGTATCAGTGCACATGGATCTGTAGTCTAACTACAGCCTTGCTGCTGTATCCTTCCCTTAACTCATTAAACACACATTTTAATTAGAGCCCTGCCTTTAACACTAAGGGGACAAGTATTCCTGGTGTATACCATAGAGCCTGGGTGGGGACTGTAATACCCTGTTAGCTATGCAATAAACTCCTGCCATGTTCATGTTGCCTCTGTAATGAAGCAGGACTATTAGTTCTCCCCTCATCCCTGCTTCTTTCATTCATTAAATCCAGGGTGTCTGACTACATCTGTACGTGATGACATAGGCATCAGCTTTAATTGAGAGAGAGAAAGAGAGAGAGGCTATATGACCATACTCTGAGACAGAGGAGGGGAGAGGGATCCATTTTCCTGCTGTGTAGCTCGTGACAAAAGGGGGAAAGGAGAGCAGAGAGGGAGAAGGGCAAAGTGGAAGTTTTGCCTACGTAAAGAGAAAAAAGTCAGACAGCGAAGATGGTGAGAGGTGATGCATGAGTTGACTGTCTCTGTGTGTATTCCTGAGGGTGGGAGCAGAGGAAAGGAAGACAGAAAGACAAGAGGGAGGGAGAGGGAGGCAGCCGGAGGGGAGGAGAGATAGAGGGACAAGAGGAAGTGGGATCGTGTGCCTGACTGCACCCGGACACATAGGAATAATACACCAACAGAACATGCCTGGTTTCTGCTCCACCTCCAGGCAGAGTGTGTGTGTGTGTGTGTGTGTGTGTGTGTGTGTGTGTGTGTGTGTGTGTGTGTGTGTGTGTGTGTGTGTGTGTGTGTGTGTGTGTGTGTGTGTGTGCCAGCTCCACCTCCTACCCTGGGGGTTCTGAGTGACAGGTAGGGTGGGGTCATGACTTCATGTCCCCCAGAAAGGCCATGAAGCTGGGGCAGATTGATGAATGAAAGACCCCTGCCCCCCCATCATACACTGGGTTTTAAAGTGCACCCACCACAACAGCTATCAAACCCATCATAGCTTACATCATTTGTGACCCGTTTCAAGAAGCTGTATGTTGCACGATATGAGAATGCAATATATATATATATTTTTTTTATTTAAATGCATTTTTTGGGCAGAAATGCCTTCTGGAACATGTGAACTTCCATGTGCCTTAATAACAAACTTGTTAAATACCAATACAATTGTTAAATTACGAGAATAGTTGGTTTAATCATGGAAAAAGTTTAATCATGGAAAAAGCCAGGAACCTTCCCCCTAGCCATGATTGGCTGAGATAATGGGTGGTCTGGACATGCCGAGAGATGAGTTCGGATTGGTCTGCCATGTAGCATGCTTCCGTCTATAACATGAGCTGTTCACTATGTGTAGATAATCCTCGCTACTGTGGCTTTTTTTTAAAGATATAACGTTAGCCATGGAGAACTGCAAAAGTGTTGCTACAACTCTCAACAACAATGCTGCCCTGAATTTAGCAAGTGCTATCAACAAAGATCAGTGGGAAAAAGTTGTAAAGCACTACTTCCTGCACACGGTCAGTGTGAACCAGAGTGACTTGACACAACGGACCAAACAAGCTGTAGCTAGCTACAAACCAAACGGAAAAGACACGCTGTCGTGAAGCGTTCATCCATGTATACAGGTAAGAGTCTAGCTGACAGAAAATCATTTTCATTGCAAGTTAAAGCGTACTTTTAAATATCTAGCTAACGTTAGCTTGCTGGCTTGCTAGCTAACGTTGCATGTATGACCTGTGTAGTAATATTATCTGTACAGTGAATTCAGAAAGTATTCACACCCCTTGACTTTTTCCACATTTTGTTATGTTACAGCCTTATTATAAAATGTATAAAAAATATTTTAAAATCCTCAGCAAACTACACACAATACCCTATAATGACTAAGCAGAAAAAGGTTTTTAGAAATGTTTGCAAATTTATAAAATATGTAAAACAGAAAAACCTTATTTATATAAGTATTCAGACCCTTTGCTATGAGACTCGAAATTAAACTCAGGTGCATCCTGTTTCCATTGATCATCCTTGAGATGTTTCTACAACTTGATTGGAGTCCACCTGTGGTAAATTCAATTGATTGGACATGATATGAAAAGGCACACACCTGTCTATATAAGGTCCCACAGTTGAAAACAAGCCATGAAGTTGAAGGAGTTGTGCGTAGAGCGCCCAGACAGGATTGTGTCGAGGCACAGATCTGGGGAAGGGTACCAAAAAAAGTCTGCAGCATTGAAGGTCCCCAAGAACACAGTGGCCTCCATCATTCTTAAAAGGAAGAAGTTTTGAACCACCATAACTCTTCCTAGAGCTGGCAGCCTGGCCAAACTGAGCAATCGGGGGAGAAGGGCCTTGGTCAGGGAGGTGACCAAGAACCCAATGGTCACTCTGACAGAGCTCTAGAGTTCCTCTGTGGGGATGGGAGAAATTTCCAGAAGGACAACCATCTCTGCAGCACTCCACCAATCAGGCCTTTATGGTAGAGTGCCATGCATCATATCTGGAGGAAACCTGGCACCATCCCTACGGTGAAGCATGGTGGTGGCAGAATCATGCTGTGGGGATGTTTTTCAGCGGCAACAACTGGGAGACTAGTCAGGATCGAGGTAAAGATGAACGGAGCAAAGTACAGACAGATCCTTGATAAAAACCTGCTCCAGAACTCAAAGGACCTCAGACTGGAGAGAAGGTTCACCTTCCAACAGGACAACGATCCTAAGCACACAGCCAAGACAAAGCAGGAGTGGCCCGGACTTAAACCTGATCGAACATCTCTGGAGAGACCTGAAAATAGCTGCACAGCAACGCTCGCCGTCCAACCTGACAGAGCTTGAGAGGATCTGCAGAGAAGAATGGGAGAAACTCCCCAAATATAGGTGTGCCAAGCTTGTAGTGTCATACCCAAGAAGACTCGAGGTTGTAATCGCTGCCAAAGGTGCAAAAACAAAGTACTGAGTAAAAGGTCTGAATACTTATGTAAATAAGCAAATATGCAAGGAACCATTTCACTGTACCGTTTATACCTTCTGTATCCTGTGCATATGACAAATAAACATTGTTTTTATTTGATATAGGGTGTGTTTACCAGAGACGGTAATGTGAAGAACAACATGACCTGCACCAAAGTCAAATTAGGATATAGGCCAAGGACTAGATAAAGTGCATTTTATCTGGAGATTCTACTTAATTGTAGGCTACTACTTTCACCACTTTTAGTCTTGAAATCTTTGGTTGTTTACTACACTACCTTACTCACTCTGTTTACCTCACATGTGAATCCTTAAAGAAATGGGTGGGGTTTAAGAGGGTGTGAACGATGCTGAATAGGTGTAGATAAACAAGAGATCTCCAGTAGGTGTGCCAAAACATTCAAGGTCCATTTTATCAAAAGTAGGGTTACAAGTTTATCAACTTTCAAAACAGAATTACCTTCCCATTGTTTCTCAACTGCAGTGTATGATATACCGTTTGTAGCTCTGAGTCTCTACTTTTATCTAATGTAAAAAACATCATTTCAAATGTTGCTACATAAAACCGAATTGAGGCAGTCGGTCACAATTATTTTTGTTAGCCTACAGCAAAGGGAAGATGCCATACTGACACCAGAAATTACTCATCACTAGGCTAAACCCTACAATCTCAGAGCAAGGCTGTTGCTGAAAAACCTTGAGAAAGCTCAGAATAAACAACTTTCTGGGTTTTAGAAATGAGGAGATTAGCGGAGTGACCTCATTCAGAGCCTCCATTCATTTTCAGAAGGATACTATTTTTTGTCCACGAGGTCTTTGGTTCTGTTGAATTACGTCAGTTGGAGACAATTTAGATTTGAGAAATGGTTCATTCATAGACTGAGACCGGCAAAGCTTGTTAATCGCTGTCATTTGAGACGTGAAAACTTTCAAGAGCATTAAATACAGTTGAAGTCGGAAGTTTACATACACCTTAACTAAATACATTTAAACTGAGTTTTTCACAATTCCTGACATTTTATCCTAGTAAAAATTCCCTGTCTTAGGTCAGTTAGGATCAGTTAGCATCACTTTATTTTAAGAATGTGAAATGTCAGAATAATAGTAGAGAGTGATTTATTTCAGCTTTTATTTCTTTCATCACATTCCCAGTGGGTCAGAAGTTTACATACACTCAATTAGTATTTGGTAGCATTGCCTTTAAATTGTTTAATTTGGGTCAAACGTTTCAGGTAGCCTTCCACAAGCTTCCCACAATAAGTTGGGTGAATTTTGGCCCATTCCTCCTGACAGAGCTGGTGTAACTGAGTCAGGTTTGTAGGCCTCCATGCTCGCACATGCTTTTTCAGTTCTGCCCACACATTTTCTATGGGATTGAGGTCAGGGCTTTGTGATGGCCACTCCAATACCTTGACTTTCTTGTCCTTAAGCCATTTTGCCACAACTTTGGAAGTATGCTTGGGGTCATTGTCCATTTGGAAGACCAATTTGCGTCCAAGCTTTAACTTCCTGACTGATGTCTTGAGATGTTGCTTCAATATATTCACATACTTTTTCTTCCTCATGATGCCATCTATTTTGTGAAGTGCACCAGTCCCTCCTACAGCAAAGCACCCCCACAACATGATGCTGCCACCCCCGTCCTTCACGGTTGGGATGGTGTTCTTCGCCTTACAAGCATTTTTCTTCCAAACATAACGATGGTCATTATGGCCAAACAGTTCTATTTTTGTTTCATCAGACCAGAGGACATTTCTCCAAAAAGTACGATCTTGTCCCCATGTGCAGTTGCAAATTGTAGACTGGCTTTTTTATGGCGGTTTTGGAGCAGTGGCTTCTTCCTTGCTGAGCGGCCTTTCAGGTTAAGTCGATATAGGACTTATTTTACTGTGGATATAGATACTTTTGTACCTGTTTCTTCCAGCATCTTCACAAGGTCCTTTGCTGTTCTGGGATTGATTTGCACTTTTCGCACCAAAGTACATTCATCTCTAGGAGACAGAACGCGTCTCCTTCCTGAGCGGTATGACGGCTGCATGGTCCCATGGTGTTTATACGTGCGTACTATTGTTTGTACAGATGAACGTGGTACCTTCAGGCGTTTGGAAATTGCTCCCAAGGATAAACCAGATTTGTGGAGGTCTACAATTTTTTTTCTGAGGTCTTGGCTGATTTCTTTTGATTTTCCCATGATGTCAAGCAAAGAGGCACTGAGTTTGAAGGTAGGCCTTGAAATACATCCACAGGTACACCTCCAATTGACTCAAATTATGTCAATTAGCCTATCAGAAGCTTCTAAACCCATGACATAATTTTCTGGAATTTTCCAAGCTGTTTAAAGGCACAGTCAACTTATTGTATGTAAACTTCTGACCCACTGGAATTGTGATACAGTGAATTATAAGTGAAATAACCTGTCTGTAAAGAATTGTTGGAAAAATGACTTATGTCATGCACAAAGTAGATGTCCTTAGCGACTTGCCAAAGATATAGTTTGTTAACAAGAAATTTGTGGAGTGGTTGAAAAATGGGTTTTAATGACTCCAACCTAAGTGTATGTAAACTTCCGACTTCAACTGTATTATTCATTAAAATAATATTCAACTTTTTTAAATTCTTTGAGAAGCCACATGGAGGACCTAAATCTTAGAAAGTGAAACAAGATGAGGGTGTGCATCTCGTGCGCTGAAAACCACCATGACTCTTTTTTGCCAACATGCAGAAGCATACTAACTAGGCCTAATACCATGCCATTTGGCCTCCCAGTCCAAACCAAATACCAGCACCATCTTTTCCCACTTCATCTCCAGCTGGGTACTGGTAACCCTATTTTCAGAGTCTAGCTTTTGCAATAAAATGTTGTGCCTTTCTCCAAGAGATGTCACTGAAAGAGACCATGACGACGATGATGCCTACAAACACCCAAAGAATTTCAGCCTAAAAAATGTCAAGACATTCTAAATTCATGTAGCCCGATAACGTCCTGTACAGAGATGTTTGGAGAAAATCTGATACCTTGCTCCCTGACTCTTTCCCCTTAGTTTCCTACACTGAACAAAAATATAAAGGCAACATGCAACAATTTCAAAGATTTGACTGAGTTACAGTTCATATAAGGAAATCAGTCAATTGAAATAAATTCATAAGTCCCTAATCTATGGATTTCACATGACTGGGAATACGGATATGCATCTGTTGTCACAGATACCTTTAAAAAAGGTAGGGGTGTGGATCAGAAAACCAGTCAGTATCTGGTGTGACCACAATTTGCCTCATGCAGCGCAACACATCTCCTTCGCATAGAGTTGATCAAGCTGTTGATTGTGCCCTGTGGAATGTTGTTCCACTCCTCTTCAATGGCTGTGCAAAATTGCTAGATATTGGTAGGAACTGGAACATGCTGTCGTACACGTCGATCCAGAGCATCCCAAACATGCTCAATGGGTGACATGTCTGGTGAGTATGCAGGCCATGTAAGAACTGGGACATTTTCAAATGCTCACTAACAGGGATGTAAACAAATGTGTGCACAAAATTGGAGGGAAATAAGCCTTTTGTGAGTATGGAAAGTTTATATGATCTTGTATTTTAGCTCATGAAACATGGGACCAACACCTTAAATTAGAGGTTGACCGATTAATCGGAATGGCCGATTAATTTGGGCCGATTTCAAGTTTTCATAACAATCGGAATTCGGTATTTTTGGACATCGATTTGGCCGATTCCCCCCCCAAACAAATGTGCACCTTTATTTAACTAGGCAAGTCAGTTAAGAACACATTCTTAATTTCAATGACGGGCTAGGAACGGTGGGTTATCTGCCTTGTTCAGGGGCAGAACCACAGATTTTTACCTTGTCAGTTCGGGGATTCGTTTTTGTAACCTTCCGTTTACTAGTCCAACGCTTTAACCACCTGCCTTACTTTGCACTCCACGAGGAGCCTGCATGGCAGGCTGACTACCTGTTACGTGAGGGCAGCAAGAAGCCAAGGTAAGTTGCTAGCTAGCATTAAACTTATAAAAATCAATCAAGCTTCACATAATCACTATTTAACTACACATGGTTGATGATATTACTAGTTTATCTAGCGTGTTCTGCGTTGCATATAATCGATATAATTAAGTCTATGATTTGATAAAGCAGTCTGACTGAGCGATGGTAGGCAGCAGCAGGCTCGTAAGCATTTATTCAAACAGCACTTTCGTGCGTTTGCAAGCAGCTCTTCGCTGTGCTTCAAGCATTGCGCTGTTTATGACTTCAAGCCTATCAACTCCCGAGATTAGGCTGGTGTAACCGATGTGAAATGGCTAGCTAGTTAGCGGGGTGCGTGCTAATAGCGTTTCAAACGTCACTCGCTCTGAGACTTGGAAAAGTTGTTCCCCTTGCTCTGCAAGGGCCGCGGCTTTTGTGGAGCGATGGATAACGATGCTTCGAGGGTGGCTGTTGTCGATGTGTTCCTGGTTCGAGCCCAGGTAGGGGCGAGGAGAGGGACGGAAGCTATACTGTTACACTGGCAATACTAAAATGCCTATAAGAACATCCAATAGTCAAAAGTATATGAAATACAAATGGTATAGAGAGAAATAGTCCTATAATAATTACAACCTAAAACTTCTTACCTGGGAATATTGAAGACTCATGTTAAAAGGAACCTCCAGCTTTCATATGTTCTCATGTTCTGAGCAAGGAACTTAAAAAAAAATTTACATGGCACATATTTCACTTTTACTTTCTTCTCCAACACTTTGTTTTTGCATTATTTAAACCAAATTGAACATGTTTCTTTATTTATTTGAAGCTAAATTGATTTGATTGATGTATTATATTAAGTTAAAATAAGTGTAATTGTCATTATTACAAATAAAAAAATAAAAAATCGTCCGATTAATCGGTATTGTCTTTTTTGGTCCTCCAATAATCGGCATCGGCATTGAAAAATCATAATCGGTCGGCTTCTACTATAAATGTTGAGTTCATATTTTTGTTCAGTGTATTATCAAACATTCAGCTGGACCCTAACCCAGCGAGTGTCCTGCTGCGATAGATTATTCTTCCTATGCGTCCTTCCTCCTCAGAGGGGTATAATTTAACACAGTGAAAAGCAGGCTGTGTGTCTGGAGAAAAGACCTGGGACACGGGCGTCTGGTCTCTCATCCTGTCTGTCAGAGGATTGGCTTTCCAGGCCGATCCTCTCTAAGGGAACACAGAATTAAGCTGGCATGGAGACTGGCACGGACACTTCCTGTGTGTCATCTCAGTCACATGTTCATATCAGGGAATAATTCTGAAAAGATGTGAGACTAAACGACAAGACAATCCATTTAAAGAGGAATATGAAGCGTGTGTAATCCATTGAGAGGTGCTAACCTGGTTGTCTCCACTCATCATAATCAGCTTTGCACACACTACGAGCTCCCAATTCAGGATCATCCTCGAAACTCTTCAAAATGAATCAAATCTCAGATCGGTTCAGGATGGAGGATTATCCTATTAGAAATGCATGGATGGCGTCTTTCTCTACATGGGTGGCGAATCCACTGACTTCTCTTGAATGTTACCAAAATATCCACAGAAACAATGTAGCCTACATTAGCAACAGTACCTTGAAACACTGTGTCACTGTGGAATTCCCTCATTGATTTCAGTTAGCTAGAGAAACATTGACTGGAAATTTTACTTGAGATGCATCCAGGGAATAAAGAGATGAAGAGCTGATTTGAAAGTGCACACAGCGGGGAATGGACAAAACTGACTGAGAAGTGCTAAGGGCTGCCAGAGAGAGAAAAGGCAAAGTTTAGTTTCCCTGCGAACCCTAAAGGAGGTGGGAGGAGCTGGTAAATGTTGGGTGAATATCAATCAAACCTTCTTTTAGAAGACAGTGTTTAGAGCCATCCCCTTCACCCTGCTAGAAGGGGAAACAAACCATACACAACCAATCACAGACACACATTCCTCTTCCCCGCCACCCACACTAGCCTGTATATGGGCGGTGACGATGGACAGTGTGTGTACCAGGTATGGACTGACAGTCAGTCAGACAAGCTGCGTTCTGTCATTTCATCGCCTCTAGATTAGGGGGGTCCACTAATTCCAAAGGGCAGCGCTGGAGACTGCAGAAAGGCTCAACTCCAAGTCTACTGACTAATCCATACATAAACTAGACCTCTTCCCGTCTGACACCCCCAGCCCTGTCAAGCTCCCCTAAACTACAGAACAGATTCAGAACAGTTGGGGGCCTCTGGTTTATCTCATAAATCCTACTAATAACATGAGATTATGTAGAAAGAGCAGTTTTACAAGAGCCACTAGATGAGGTGTTAATCAAGGTGGGATTACGTTCCTTGAAAGGGTCCAGGATTGGTGTAAAAGGGTTCTGTTTTGATTAAAGGATTATTTATGGTAAACAGTGTTGTGCGGTAACAGCACCATGTAATAACAGAATGTAACAGAATGCTAACATGCACGGTGGAATAGCTAAATGGCGACTCCAGGTTGGCATGCAAGCTAGTACAGTAGCTTACTGTCCTTCGCCATTTTTGTTGGTTGATCTGAGTTACTGTTCCTTAAGGTGGTAAATGATGCATTCTCTCCTACAAGCGCATATTTAGTCAGAAGAATACGTGTTAATGCCAGCAGTGCAGAGATAGGAGCCAACAAACACCTATAACACATGACAATGTCTGTGCTCACTCACTTAGCCTGAAAGACAAAGAAAGACACAAACTATTCTAAAATTTACAGAGCCACCTCAACAACAGGTCTGTTGGATTCCCTCCACAGTGGTACCATAACAGCGGTCCCAGACTGGACAGCATTAGGGACACCTCTCCCTTTGGGGACACCTCTCCCTTTGGGGACACCTCTCCCTTTGGGGACACCTTTCCCTTTGTTAACGCTGATGTCCAAGTCATCGTCGGGTCACATGTGGTGCATAAAAACCACGTGACCAAAGCCGTCTCTCTGTGAAGACGAGGGAGGAAGATGGAGCTGGGTTCAGCCCAGCTGTCCCTCACTGTAAAGCTGACAAAGATAAGACACTCACTCACACACCGACAGGCAAATCAAATCAAATCAAAATAGAATTTGTCGCGCGCCCTGAACTCAACGGGTGTAGACTTTACTGTGAGATTCTTGCTTATGAGTTAAAAAATAATAAAAAGAAAAATAGTAACACAAGATGAATAAAATACACAAGAATGAAGCTATATACAGGTAGTAGCAGTACCAGATCAATGTGCAAGGTTACGAGGTATTTTAGGTAGATATATACATCAAGGCAGGGTAAAGTGACTAGAATAGATAAAAATAAGAGTAAAATAAAGAACAGAGTAGCAGCAGCATATGATTAGTGTAAAAGTGTGTGTGTATGTGGGTACGTGTGCGTTGTGTCGGTATGCGTGTGTGTGTATATGTGGATGTGTGTGGGTTTTGTGTGAGAGTGTCAGTGTAGTGTGTGAGTGTGTATACAGTGTGTACATGTATATATAGTCTTGTGAATGTGCATAGAGTCAGTGCAAGATAGGGTCAATGCAGATAGTCCGGGTAACCATTTAATTAACTATTTAGCAGGCTTATGGCTATTTAGAAATCTTAAGGCTTTGGGGTAGAAGCTGTCTCGGAGCCTGTTGGTCCGGTCAGGAGCAGAGAGAATAGTCTATGGCTCGGGTGGTTGGAGTCTATGGAAATTTTTCGGGCCTTCCTCTGACTGCCTGATATAGAGAACCTGGATAGCAGGGAGCTCGGCCCCCATGATGCACTGGGCTGTCCACATCACCCTCTGTAGCACTTTGCGGTCGAGGGCAGTGCATTTGCCAAACCAAGCAGTGATGCAACCAGTCAAGATGCTCTCAATGGTGCACCTGTAGAACTTTTTGAGGATCCGAAGGCCCGTGCCAAATCAGGCACTGAGCCTGATACAAGTGGAGAAACTAACTAGCTCCAATTCATCCATATCTAAGACAGAGGCTCAGAGAGAGTGAGAGTGAGCTATTGAGCAGAAGAGGCAGGAAAGAGCCAGGGGATAAAGGAACGCTACTTATTTATTACACTATTAAAGCTAACCGCGCTAGCTAGCTACTGTGTGTTAGCGCACTGCTACCGGAATGGCTGATATGCTAGCTAGCAGGTAGCATGCAGCCCTAACCTCACAGCGGGATTACCATATGAAAGCAGGGCTGACTGAAAAACAAAAAACTCAAATCAAATTTAATTAGTCACATGTGCTGAATACAACAGGTGTAGACCTTTCAGTGAAATGCTTACTTACGAGCCCCTAACCAACAGTGCAGTTTCCAAAAAATACAGATAAGAATAAGAGAAAAGTAACAAGTAATTAAAGAGCAGCAGTAAAAAATAACAATATATACAGGGGGGTGCCGGTACAAAGTCAATGTACGGGGGCACCGGTTAGTTGAGGTAGTATGTACATGTAGGTAGTTATTAAAGTGACTACACATAGATGACAACAGAGAGTGGTAGTAGTGCTGGGGGGGGGGGGCAATGCAAATAATCTGGGTATACATTTGACTAGATGTTCAGGAGTCTTATGGCTTGGGGGTAGAAGCTGTTTAGAAGCCTCTTGGACGTAGACTTAGCGCTCCAGTACCGCTTGCCGTGCGGTGGCAGTCAGAACAGTCCATGACTACAGTGGCTGGAGTCTTTGACAATTTTTAGGGCCTTCCTCTGACACCGCCTGGTATAGAGGTCCTGGATGGCAGAAAGCTTGGCCCCAGTGATGTACTGGGCAGTATACACTACCCTCTGTAGTGCCTTGCGTTCGGAGGCCGAGCAGTTGCCATACCAAGCAGTGATGCAGCCAGTCAAGATGCTCTCGATGGTGCAGCTGTAGAACCTTTTGAGGATCTGAGGACCCATGCCAAATCTTTTCAGTCTCCTGAGGGGGAATAGGTTTTTTCGTGCCCGCTTCACGACTGTCTTGGTGTGCTTAGACCATGTTAGTTTGTTGGTGATGTGGACACCAAGGAACTTGAAGTTCTCAACCTGCTCCACTGCAGCCCCATCGATGAGAATGGGGGCGTGCTCGGTCCTCTTTTTCCTCTAGTCCACAATCATCTCCCTCAGTCTTGATCACGTTGAGGGAGAGGTTACTGTCCTGGCACCACACGGTCAAGTCTCTGACCTCCTCCCTATAGGCTGTCTCGTTGTTTTCGGTGATCAGGCCTACCACTGTTGTGTCATCGGCAAATTTAATGACAATGTTGAAGTTGTGTCTGGCCGTGCAGTCATGAGTGAACAGGGAGTACAGGAGGGGACTGAGCACGCACCCCTGAGGGGCCCCCGTGTTGAGGATCAGAGTGACGGATGTGTTGTTACCTACCCTTACCACCTGGGGGAGGCCCGTCAGGAAGTCAAGGATCCAGTTGCAGAGGGAGGTGTTTAGTCCCAGGGTCCTTAGCTTATTGATGAGCTTTGAAGGCACTATGGTGTTGAACATTGAGCTTTAGTCAATGAATAGCATTCTCACATAGGTGTTCCTTTTGTCCAGGTGGGAAACGGCAGTGTGGAGTGCAATAGAGATTGCATCATCTGTGGATCTGTTGGGGCGGTATGCAAATTGGAGTGGGTCTAGGGTTTCTGGGATGATGGTGTTGATGTGAGCCATGATCAGCCTTTCAAAGCACTTCATAGCTACAAATACCCTTCTGCTTATGCATGAGTGGCCAGGGACTATAGGCTCATGCAAATATTTAGCATGTGTTTATCTGCAATTAAGCCTAACCTTTACCAAATAGCCTAGCCTAAATGCATGTGAGTGGATCCAATAACAGTAATGATTCGGCATACACAAAACAAGAATCTTGATAACATTGCTTACTTTTTGAACTCCAAGTGACTAGATTTTAATTTCCAAGACTAAACTCCCTACATCCGACATATTATCCAGTGGGAAATGTTATATTCTGGTACACAATTTCTAACCTTGCTAACTTGAGTGAAGGACGGTTCTTGCCAAGGCTTTGTGTGGCCTGCCCTGCCTCAACCCATCATTAGTGAGATGGGATAGGAGCAGCTGATTTAGCGGCCGTGTTAGGGACTAGAGGGTTGACAGGGGCAGGGATCTGGGGGCCCAGCCTAACACAATTACCCCCCTCACAGTCAAACTTTAATGAGATGAGCCCCAACTAGCCGAGCGTGCCTGGGATGGTGCAAATCTACACTAAAACTAATTTTACCTCCTGGGAGGTGGTAACTAGCCTCGGATCAGCAGGAGATTTGCTCCAAAATGGCACTAACCTCCTAGAAACTGGGATTCTAGACAGCTAATCTACATGGATGGTTGAGCCGCCTAAATGCATTAGACACCATTAAAAGAACAGAGGGAACTGGGAACAATGCTTCCAGAATTCCCTCCACAATGTGAGCCTATCCTGGGCCTACCTTCTACAGAAATGGAATTGGTCATCCAAGGGCTTGCAAGAGTGGGGGACTATGAAGAATGGACCATAGACATGTTGAGCTATAGACCTGACACCCACGATTGAAACACAGTGTTGACTGTAAAGCCTTCGTGATGGAGGAAGTGCTGAGCACTTCATCAATACGTATGAAAGCTCTCTAGTATTAATGGCGTGCTCAGGAGAATGACAAGTATCCTTCCTGCATGTCTTGGGCCACATCTGTGTTTATTGCAGGCCCATAAGTCACTGGGCTCAGCTCAGGTTGCCTCTCCAAACCTCTGTCTTCTCCATGGTAACCTAACACCCCGATAATGGCCTGGGCTCGACCTGCATTACGTAAAGCACTCCATTGATCTTGATGTCTCCGCAGGGCCAAAATCAGAACCTGAGAGCCTGGTGGTGTACACACACAGCCTATAGTGACCTCGGGACTCTGGAGAAGGACGCTAGCTGGAACTGCAGCATGGAATCCTACTACACTGTCCATGTCACGCCACAAACAACTGCTGGTCTGATATCAGGAGGACCTTCACTTGGTCTTGACTAAGATGTTAACCCTTCATGGAGCAGTAAACCCTGGCTGAACATTTCGCCAGACATTCATTGGAGTCATTATAGACGTCAACAGGAAACAGACTGTTGACATGAATCAAAATCACTCTGTTGATAACCGATATGTTCTCCTCTCACCATCCCTCCACATCCCCACCAAAGCCCCCCAATCAAAAGCTTTACAGCCTGCTACTCCAACCGTCTGACGGGCCTGTTTTACCCAAAACCACTGTGGTGAAGTCATAAGACACCCCAGAGGTAATTATGAGGAGGCTTGGTGCTGTCACGGCCATGTATAATTAGAGAGGAGGGTCATGGGGCGGCCTGGTTCCAAACTGGAGGAATTTCCTCCTTGTTCTAGGTCACACGCGGGGGAGAGCTAATTTAGAAACCGGGAGATTCTGTAGAAGGGCTCCTGGATTCTCCATAGGTCTGGAAAACTGTGTCGTTCGTTACAGGTTGGTTGACTCAGAAAGACAATGCATCAAATACAAAGCTCAACGCATTATAAGTGAAGAGCAAAGACAGCAAGAAGGATTTTCCATCAAATTTTCCGGATTGGATCGTTTTGTGGAAAACCAGGTCCCCCAGAGAGTTTGAGAGAAGGTTATCCGACACCCAACCGGATACAGAGATTACATCTAGGGACAGGAAGACACAACCATAACCGATATATCTTGCTTACAAATGCAGGTCTCAAAAAATGTGATGACTTCACACAATCGGGAAAGAGAGCGCACCATTACACCAATGTCCAATGTGCCTAGTAATTCACCAGACCGGGTCTTTCATCAGAGTTCTCCTACATTACCCCAGTGTGAACATGTTCCATCTCTGCACTTATACTGGGAGGCAGGAGCCAAAGCATTGCATCATGGATGTAAATATCCAAGCCTGCCAGCGCTAATACTACAAGTCTAGAACACACTAAATGTAATTCTAAACTTTTCAGGGCTCAGATGAGCGCATGTATGTGAAACCCTGAATACAGAACTAGCTACAGCTGACTTCATGCACCAATCAGATGGCTCCGAGCGGGCCGCTGTAGACAGACAGCCTAGCATGCTGGCTGGGATGGATGACCTATATTTACATGAATATTATGTCTGGAATTCTGAGGCTGGACAGAGTTCACTGGCCCCTTTCAGCTGAGCCTGTGTTTTGGCTACTAGGCTGCACATCGGCATCGGTGGCATGGTGTCTCTCCATCAGAGGTCACTGGTGTTGGGATACGGGACAGAAACCAGGGAAAAAGCAGTGACCTGGATGCAGCAATGTCCCCCAGGCGAATGCCATCCATCCACTGTATCCTACCTCCTAATGAACCGGAATCAGGCAGAGAATAGTTACCAAAGGCACAACATTTAAACACACACACAAAAAAACAGCCGTGTTATATAAGCATGCGTCGTGATGATGCCGTTGTTAACCCTATCAGTCCCGAGACCCAAGCAAAAATCGACTTTTCATTTATCTGCATGTTCAGCCCCTTATATTTAGCCTCACACCGAGGTGTTTTCTTTTCAGGACAACAAGGGTTACAAGTAGAACACAAAACAATGCAACAAAAACTTCTGCCAGAGTAAAAAATCTGATCAAAATGAATTCAAATGAACGCTGTAAGTACAGAAATAGTTTGCTCACTGGGAAATGAATATCCATCTAGTCAGTGACAACTGTGTGGAGTTTGTGACAGTAACTAAAGTATGTGAGCGTATTACTGTATTATAGACGCTACGTCCTGGGATTTACTGTGTAGAAGAACCCCTTTCCTTCTAATGACTAATGTAGCTGGTGAGCGTCACAGAGCTAAACATGTGCGTGTTCGTGAGAGTCCTCGCTTTCCATAGATCGCTTTTAATAGTTTATAGCTCAAATCATTTGGACTCTACAGACATTTTTATAAAAAGGCCTGGCCCCGTGCACCTTGTCTCACAAGCACCCCTCTAGCTCAGCCTCCGTCTATCACACAGACTAATGTATCTACGGATGCAGAAGAAATAGACCAAGCCAATGGTACAAGCCAAAAGTCTGTAGCTCAAACACACAATGTTTAAAAGGGGTGAGAAGTCCAAAACGCGCCAGGGTTACGGTGGGACTCTTTGGGTTAAAAGGGGATGGAAATAGAGCCGTTTGTGTCAGAAGAAAACCGAGGGAGACAGAAAGAGCTGAAGAGTGCATAAGATAGCAATCTCTTGATAGGGGGTACTGAGGGGGTGTACTGTCAGTACGTTTTGATTGGATTTGTGTAAAACCAGATTGTCCCGTCATATGGGGAGGAAGAGATGATAAGCCAATTGTAAACTGTAGGCTTGATGCAGTGATTATGCAGTGGCTCCCGGAATAGAATCCTCCCTTTGTGTGGATTACAGCCACAGTCGGCACAGAATATCTCCAAACCAAGTGTTTGGAGTAAAAACACCAACGTTGCATAAATACCACATCTGAACTGCAGCTATTTGTTGATATTAGAACAAGGGGATTAGTTGTGTCCCTGCTTGAACTGTATGGAGAGAAAGTCAGATTTACCAGAAGCTCAAATGCCAACGCACTGATATGAGGTGGAAATGTGTACAACGCAGGAGATCCAGCAAACGGAGGGTTTAATAGCCAAAAGGTATCTTTCAAAATGTTGAGTTCAATGTCCTAACAAAACAAACAGGAAAAAGAGAGAATTTCAATCATCCCTTAATGACTATACCTTTGTTTTACATGAATATTTTACAGGCACACAGAGCCCAGTGGATTAGCCACTTGAGCCTACAACATGAACATGATCTAACCGGATCTTGCCTCTGTCCGTCTGTAGTTAGCCTAGCTACAGTATGTAGTCATGTTATAGGGTGGTCACAGTCTCCTCCGAATGAGGTGGCGACAGCAGAGCTCCTGATCTATCCACTTAGACGTTACAGCCATTGTCACGGCAGAGTCGCCCTAATTCTGATTCCAGCACTCTCTCTGCCTGTAACGATTCACATCCCCAGTTGTTACTGCATTCAGTGAGAGGGGTTTACGAGAATACAGAAAGAAAACAATTCACTATTTGTGGTTAAAATAGGCAGGATACAAGAGCCAGTACAGGTCATCCTGAAAGTCAAGTCGATGTTATCCCACGTTCTCCTAACACGTCAGCCAGCCTGGGAGAACGAAAGAGTAGCAGCGGAGATGGAAAAGTGAGAGGAGAACTGCGTCTGACCTTGTTTCTGGGCATCTGCGGTGCCTGATAGGCTCCTGAACTGAAGATATTGAGATCAATTAAAAGCAGAGCTGCTGCAATCAATGGGAGTCTGACAGGTCCGGTGCTCAACACACACACACACAGGCAGGCAGGCTGGCTGGCAGGCAGGCTGGCAGACAGGGGCATCAGAGCAGCTCCAGATCCAGCCTGGCTCCAGGGAGTGACTGACTGTGTGCCCTAGCCCGGCCCAGTGCCTCTGGCATGGGGGGAGGATGGAGAAGGACGGGGTGCCAACAGCTGGGTGCTGAAATAGTAGGCCAGCTGGGTGTTTCCGCAGGTGAGGACACACAGAACGTTGGCGCCAGGGGCACCAATCATCGCCATGGGCAACAATCATCGCCAAGGGCACCAATTAGGAACTGTTGACTGCTCGTGTCTTAATTAACTAGGAGGGTTCCCACGGTAACGGCACTTCGTTTGGGTGTGTGCTGGGACGAGTGGGACACAGAGGGCTCTAAATCGAAGACTCTGCTCTGCTATTGGGAGAGTCACTCTCCTATTCACTTTAATCCGCATCTCTCACAAAGCAGTGACATTCACCAGCGTCTGAAGCTCTCTGTGTGAGCTCCTAAAGAAATACAAAACTATTCTGTGAGCTTGTTTAAATGATCCTAACAAAGCAAGGCCTTAAACTGATCTCCCCAGCGCAGCCCACAAAATGTCTCAGTGACCTGAATGTAGAGTATTTGTTTGAGCAGCCCTGGGCCTGAGGCAGACTGTGGCCGGCCAGCTGTTAATGGTTATAGTGGTTATATGGGCTTGATGGCCGGTCCAGAGAGCCCCAGTCCCAGCTCCCAAGGGAAGGGAGATGGTAGAAGGGGCTGCCTGGGTCCAGACATCTGGCCCTGTGAAGGTTACGAGAGTGGAGAGCCGACAACAGCCTCTGATCTGGCCAAGCCACAACACCAAACAGGGCAGGCTTTGAAGTTTGGCTACTAGAAACTAGTAGTCCAAGATGGACTTGTTTATAGGCAAACGTTTTCCACAGTCCTCTTGTATGTTCAAGTTGGACTGTAAGGACTAGGATGTAGGATGCAGTAATACAGGGAGTAATCAATCCAAATGTAAGAGCTGTAGTCTTGACTATTGGAAAGAATACATATCTCCCACTGTAGCTAGAAACTAGGATGAGAGACAGGGATAGTTAAGAAAGTGTGTCCCAAACCATGAAATTGGGGTGGTTTTGGAGTCTCCCCTAAATCTCAGTTTAATTCCTTCCAGTTATCCAGCCAGTTCAGCCACGTTACTGCCAAAAGGACATTACTTTGGTTTCCATGTCTGTTATCATTACTTTCCTTCAGAAACACCTTACCCGGGACAACACTGTGGAGAGAGTTGAACTAGTTTCCATAGCTTCAGAACTATTCATTTATATAACAGCAGAATCTTAGCAAGAGGATGAAGTGAAGTAAGATTGTCTCTCTCTCTCTCTGTGTTGCTAATAATGATATATTTGTGCTGTATAAGAGTGTTGTGGAGGGGTGAACCTCCTATCTGTGCCAGTCCTTACCTTCTGCACTGTCGGAGCAGGACGTGCCGATGCCCGTGTCACCACTGTCGGAGGCCGTGCTGTGGCGTCGTCCTCGGTTACTGTTACCGGGGGCCGAGGAGGTACCCTGCCATGGCGACTCACACCCCGGGACCCATCCAGGAGAGCTGGTGCTGGAACCTAAAAAACATGACCCCCGGTCAGGGAGGAAGGCATTTCTTAGTAACACTCACTGTTTACTACGCTGTAATAGTCTGTTTCAGTCCCAACAAAGGTCAAACTGTCAAACATTCTACCTTAACAATCCTGTGTTTTCATAACAGATAAAAGGACTTAGCCTACCGCCCAGGGTAGCCTAACAGCTAACTCTAACCCAACGTCTTCCTGGTTGCTCAGACTGGTAGAACATTTAGCCAATAAATGTTGTCTTGGTGGGTTCCCTTATCTCTAGCAGATCGGGATTGTTTGATGATTATTAGAGCAAACAGAATCTGCACAGCTGGAGACTCTAATAACATCTGCTTAGCAGACTACATTACTGTTGCTCTACAGCCCATCCCCCATCTAGTAAACACACAACTGCTAACTAGTTGGCAAAACAGACCCTGCTGTCTAAAGTCCGGTTGTACGTTACAACTAGGATAGATCTACATTTCTCTTAATGACAGTCAATGTAATTGTGTTACACAGTCAGATATGGAGATACCTTTTGCCTCCTGCAATATTCAGCTTTTACAGATAGTGTGCTTGGCCCTAGTCTAGTGCTAAACTACACCAATCCATAACTGTGAAAACCAGTCAGTCGCCCATTATGATAACAGTCCTCCTCTAGTGAAAACAAGCCCTCTCCCAGGCACATGGAAATGAAAACAGACACAATATTTCCTGAATAATTTCAGATGACAGGAGGGATTTTCGGTTTCAGATTCCTCTGGTTCATTCAGGCATTTGCCCTTGTCACATTGAGAAACAGTAATGTGTGCGTGGGTAATGACTCGGGTCAGGTTGGACAAGATGAGGACCAGGTGAGTCTCAAACACACTGTGGTGCATCCCAACAGTCCATCTCTGTCTCTACACACTGCGGGGGCCATATGTCCTCTATCTGCAAATTCTATTCTGACTGTGTAATCCGCTAAAACATGAGTCATTAAAGCTGTCCTATTTTGTGCCAGGAGGAGGCAGCAGGTTGAAGAGGGTGCAGCTCAGATGTGATATGTAATGTTGCTCCACAACATGGAGAGGTGACCGTCCTACTGTCCTCCTGCTCTACTGTGACCATCACAAAGACACCGGGCTGAGGCACTCCAAAATACACTTTCAAAACATCTAGCAAAATTGTGCTTCAGAACAGCGGAAATAATATTTCAGAACAGTCTGCAGGGCTTGACATTAACGCTTGTCCGCTTGCCCAGGGCAAGTACAAATAATTGATGGACAAGCAGATTATAGATTAAGTTGTGCGAATGGACAAGTAAATAAAATCACGCAAAAATCACAATATCAAACAATTAGGCTACTTCGATCAGAAGTGGATCAGAATTGGATCAAAGTGTCTTCTGAATGCGATGAGTTATACACTGTCCTCCCAATCTCTGCAGAGCGCATTGGAGTATCATTATTTAGGCCTGTATTGACAGATCTCACAGCACCTTAGAATATAATTATTTAGGCCTGCATTGACAGATCTCACAGCACCTTAGAATATCATTATTTAGGCCTGCATTGACAGATCTCACAGCACCTTAGAATATAATTATTTAGGCCTGCATTGACAGATCTCACAGCACCTTAGAATATAATTATTTAGGCCTGCATTGACAGATCTCACAGCACCTTAGAATATAATTATTTAGGCCTGCATTGACAGATCTCACAGCACCTTAGAATATAATTATTTAGGCCTGCATTGACAGATCTCACAGCACCTTAGAATATAATTATTTAGGCCTGCATTGACAGATCTCACAGCACCTTAGAATATAATTATTTAGGCCTGCATTGACAGATCTCACAGCACCTTAGAATATAATTATTTAGGCCTGCATTGACAGGCACGAACTGTCTTTCAATCATGCAGTCTAGAGATGTTTTTTAGATCAAAGTGAGCCTTGCTACGTGCGCACATTTATTGATATTCATTGCAAGTTTAGTGAGTTACTTGCCCAGTTATAGCTCCTTTTTGGTCAGCAATGAAAATCTTGGAAAAGTATTTTGTGCACCTGGGTGTGTGCCAGTGGGCCTTTCCAGAGGACAGAGAGAGCAAAAGACATTGCTCAGCAGGTAAAATAATGATATAGCCTACAACAGACTAACTACATAGCAAATTCAACACATATTGTTTAGTTTGGCCGGTTATCTCGCTAGTTAACTATTTAGCATGTATTCATGTCATTTTCATGTCTGATGTCCTAAAATAACTTTCCACCGGCACTCGTGAAGGCTATAACCGCAAATGGCCAACATGCAGTTGATGAAACCCATGCTGCATACTCTGGTTGTACAAGGCTCAAAATGGGCTAGGATTCTCATCTATTTTATACTTTATTATTATTTTAGAAAGACAAAAAGTATTTGGTGGTAATTGTAATGTTGCAGGGTGGCCAACCATCCTCCAGGAGAGATACTGTGTGTGCATGCTTTTGCTCCAGCCCTGCTGAAACACACCACATTGTAAAAAATGTCCAGATCGACAGGACCTTGATAAGCGGACTCTGGTGTGTTTGAGCAGGGTTGGGACAAAAGCCTGCACACCCAATAGTTCTCCAGATGGAGGGTTGACGGACCACGTGTTTAATACAGTAGCCTATCAGTGCAGTATTTTACTTTGTGGGGGGTTAAGTGTTTTGCTCAAGGCCACAACGGCAGGAGACATAATACATGGGATCAGAGCCCAGCAGTCTTCCATTGTCAAGACCAGTGATAATAATGAATGTTATATAAGTGGTTCCTTGAATCACACTTTTTAGTCACCTTTTTTGGCCCATGGTGTTACAGACCATTTTTGGGGTTGGGTAAGATGACAAGTGACTTGAGCTTTCGTAAAATTGTAAAAAATCTGTCCTACTTGTCAGAAGGACAAGTAGCTAAAAAAAAGTTAATGTCAAGCCCTGGACTGACCTACACTGTCTTGTCCTGCAGTTCAGGTGGCAGAATACTTTTGATGATCGGTATGACTTTATATCAAATTGTTGTTATACTTTAGTAACAAATTTCTTTTTTTTATCCCTTTTTCTCCCCAGTTTGTAGTTACAGTCTTGTCCCATCGCTGAAGCTCCCCTATGGACTCGAGAGAGGCTAAGGTCAAGAGCCATGCGTTATCCGAAACACGACCCTGACAAGCCGCACTGCTTCCTGACACACTGCTCGCTTAACCCGGAAGCCAGCCGCACCAATGTGTGGCAGGCTGCTTAAACAGTCCAGCTGGTGACCGAAGTCAGCTTGCAGGCCCCCGGCCCCCTACAACAAGTCGCTAGAGTGCGATGGGACAAGGAAATCCCGGCCGGCCAAACCCTCCCCTAACTCGGACGACACTGGGCCAATTGTGCGCCACCTCATGGGTCTCCCGGTCACGGCCGGCTGGGATCGAACCCGGGTCTGTAGTGATGCCTCAAGCACTGAGATCCAGTGCCTTAGACCGCCACTTAGGAGGCCCCAGTAACAACATGTTAGTAGGCTAATTGCTTTGAACTTGGGCGGAGTAGTTTTTGTTATTACACAATAACGACGTGTAGTGTTATTACATAGTTGTAAGAGACAATTTTTTTGGGGGGGGGGGGGGATATGTTGCCCCGCTTTAGAGGATATAGCTAGTAGGATAGCTAACTATGAATCTGGCCACATGACATACTGTAGCTATAATAACTGACAACGCAGTTAGCCGTCACTGACTCATTGCTCAACAGCAGAGGACGCGCAGTGGTCCATTCATCATAATATAATTCTAGCGACATAATGTAGCAAGCTATATCAAAATGTTACAATGTAGCTTGGAAAGACATCTTTCGAATCTCAGTCCAGAAACAGAAATCTCTATCAGGACGAGCAGAACGCTAAATCCCCCGATGATGAAAAAAACCCCGCTCTCTCTGCAACCTGCATTATTTTGTCATGAACAATAGATTGTCACCTATTCAGGCATTTCCGTTACAATGTCGCATTAACAACTAGGCTTCATCACAGCATTATCAAGAAACACCAGATGCCCCGGGAGAGGGCTACTCCTGCTAGCTAGAGAGCTAGCTGAATCCGCAGAAACCCTTCTGTATCCATCCGTTTAGCATCAGCTAGCTAGAAGCTTGTGAAGACGTTCACCGATATGAGCATGAGCAAGGCTCTAGTCTGTTCAGACATTATTGCTATGAAAATATCAACACAGGGGCGTTATTCTTCCACAAAATCTAAATAATAAGATCTTACCTGTTTTAAAAGTATCAAATCCATCCTCAAATTCGTTTCTCCCCCACATTATGACTGATTGTAGGCGCCCGATCGCAGTGAAACTCCGAGGGTAGAGAGCAAAACGTGATCACACAAAAGGTGGAGAGAATTCCTCAAGAACTTGCCATGATTACATTGCGCGAAAGGACATTCATAGCTTTAAAACTGAAACTTAACGGTTATTTATAACATGTCTTCTGCCCAAAACGAGCTCCATAAATCGAAAATCTGGGTAAAGTTGACTGAAGAACTAACTACTATTAAATTGATGGCAACAGCAACGCATGCAAGGATGTGATCTCACTGAATGCGTGCCACAGCTCCTGGCGAAAGGCTCAATCTGAGTTTAGTCTCCTCCCCCCCAAACAGTGCTGAGACCACTGCAGCTAGGCAATGGCTGAGTGCTATACCTCAATGGCTGAGTGCTATACCTCAATGGCTGAGTGCTATACCTCAATGGCTGAGTGCTGTTCCTCAATGGCTGAGTGCTATACCTCAATGGCTGAGTGCTATACCTCAATGGCTGAGTGCTATACCTCAATGGCTGAGTGCTATACCTCAATGGCTGAGTGCTATACCTCAATGGCTGAGTGCATTGCATTGGCGACCCTAAACATAGCCAACCGGGCATCGTGTAGTTCTCTCACATTCTGAGAAACGTTTCATTATGTAGCTTTTTGGCCTTTGGTTTTTGAGCTGCTGTATGCAGTCAAAGGAAAAACGCCACAGCCTGACATTCAGAAGTCTCCGTGAAGTTTCAGCCCATAGGTAAGCATCGTGCATAAATGGTGACGTTTCTTGGCCCGCTGTCACTTCTGTATTCTTTATTTATCAAGGTGGCGTGTATTCATGGCTGCCAAGAGAAGCCAGGGTTCCCCCCAAAAAATGACTAAGATAAAAAACATAAAATCATTTAACTTCCATCTCTCTGTTTTTCATAATTGTCTTTAAATTCGCAAGAGGCTGAACGTACCTCAGCGGATACTTGAATTGTTGCGTCTTCTGTTGTTGTGTTGTTGTCTTCCGGTGGCTAGCTCGCTAGCAAAAATCATCCCTTTCCTAAATTAGCCATGGATGGAGATAGGGATTTGGACGTGGTTTTACTTCATTCTCCGTACTGGCCAATGATTATAACGGCGATTCCGAAACAACCACAAATTCATACATTGTGCCTCTGGCCTGAGAGGATGGAAGTTCAATATGTAGCTAGTTGTAGTAGACTAATGATAACTTTGGATACACCATCAAAAGTGTAATTAATAACTTCACCATGCTCTAATATTAACTTTGGATACACCATAAAAAGTGTAATTAATAACTTCACCATGCTCTAATATTAACTTTGGATACACCATCCAAAGTGTAATTAATAACTTCACCATGCTCTAATGTTAACTTTGGATACACCATCCAAAGTGTAATTAATAACTTCACCATGATCTAATATTAACTTTGGATACACCATAAAAAGTGTAATTAATAACTTCACCATGCTCTAATGTTAACTTTGGATACACCATCCAAAGTGTAATTAATAACTTCACCATGCTCTAATATTAACTTTGGATACACCATAAAAAGTGTAATTAATAACTTCACCATGCTCTAATGTTAACTTTGGATACACCATCCAAAGTGTAATTAATAACTTCACCATGCTCTAATATTAACTTTGGATACACCATCCAAAGTGTAATTAATAACTTCACCATGCTCTAATATCAACTTTGGATACACCATCCAAAGTGTAATTAATAACTTCACCATGCTCTAATGTTAACTTTGGATACACCATCCAAAGTGTAATTAATAACTTCACCATGCTCTAATATTAACTTTGGATACACCATAAAAAGTGTAATTAATAACTTCACCATGCTCTAATATTAACTTTGGATACACCATAAAAAGTGTAATTAATAACTTCACCATGCTCTAATATTAACTTTGGATACACCATCCAAAGTGTAATTAATAACTTCACCATGCTCTAATGTTAACTTTGGATACACCATCCAAAGTGTAATTAATAACTTCACCATGCTCTAATATTAACTTTGGATACACCATAAAAAGTGTAATTAATAACTTCACCATGCTCTAATATTAACTTTGGATACACCATAAAAAGTGTAATTAATAACTTCACCATGCTCTAATGTTAACTTTGGATACACCATCCAAAGTGTAATTAATAACTTCACCATGCTCTAATGTTACCTTTGGATACACCATCCAAAGTGTAATTAATAACTTCACCATGCTCTAATGTTACCTTTGGATACACCATCCAAAGTGTAATTAATAACTTCACCATGCTCTAATGTTACCTTTGGATACACCATCCAAAGTGTAATTAATAACTTCACCATGCTCTAATGTTACCTTTGGATACACCATCCAAAGTGTAATTAATAACTTCACCATGCTCTAATGTTACCTTTGGATACACCATCCAAAGTGTAATTAATAACTTCACCATGCTCTAATGTTACCTTTGGATACACCATCCAAAGTGTAATTAATAACTTCACCATGCTCAAAGGGGTATTCAACGTCTGCTTTTTTTTTTACCCAGCTACCAATAGGTGCCATTCTTTGCGAGACATTGGAACATCTCCGTGGTCTTAGTGGTTGAATCTGTGTCTGAAATTTACTGCTCGGCTGAGGGACCTTACAGATAATTGTATGTGTGGGGTACAGAGATGAAGTAGTCATTCAAAAATCCTGTTAAACACTATTATTGCGCACAGAGTGAGTCCATGCAACTTATTATGTGGCTTGTTAAGAATTATTTTACTCCTGAACTTATTTAGGCTTACCATAACAAAGGGGTTGAATACTTATTGACTCAATACATTTCAGGTTTATATTTTTTATGTAATTTGTAAAAATGTGTTAAAACATAATTCCACTTTGACATTATGGGGTATTGTGTGTAGGCCAGTGACAAAAAATCGAAATGTAATACATTTTATATTCAGGCTGTAACACAACAGAATGTGGAAAAAGTCAAGGGGTATGAATGCTTTCTGAAGGCACTGTATGTGTAACTAATGTGTAATATCTAACAAACAATAATACAAGTTTCACACCAAGACAGTACTCCCATGAATAGGTTACCAAGGTTACCCTAAAAGCCTCAATGATGTGGAATCTTCTCTAACTAAAGTATTCACACCTCTAATCAGCTGGCTTTTCACATGAAGACGCAGTAGAGTTGTATATTCACAGTTGTGTTTGGAGCCCTGTGAAAAGCACCTGGTTAAAGCTGTTAGACAACAACAGCAGTCAAGAAAGTGTGATGAGCTCTAGTCGCCTATATTGATGCCAGTTACCAAAAGCAGGGTTAAGGGAAAGGGGATACCTAGTCAGTTGCACGGCTGAATGCATTCAATTCAACCGAATTGTATGTCTTCCACATTTAACCCAACTCCTCTGAATCATTCCTAATGTAACATTCCTAATGTAACATTCCTAATGTAAGCCTACACATTCCTGCTGCATTCTATGTAGCTATTGATACTTCTCTACTCACATCCTGAAATGATAAAGGGCACCTTGTAGGCTAACATTAAGCTGAAAACAGTGTGGAAGAGAATATTATTTTAGACCTTGTCTAATGTTGGTTAACCCAGAACTAAAGTCTTGCGTAATTGGTCAGATGCTTGATTAGGTTCTGCAGTCTGTCCATGAAATATTAGACCTTGCTTTGCTCTGTTTAATTTCTAGCTAGTTATGTGCTTCACTGTAGTGTTGTCACGAGGCCAAAGATGTACTAACGATATGATAGCAGGTCAGGTATCAAGATACCGAGTAGTATCACGATACCAGCGGGAAAATAAATCTGTGGCCTAGCATCCTGTTCGCCCCACGACCCGGGATTAGATTAAAACGTCCGTTGACATGGTTTGTGAAATTATATAAAATGCTTGCGAATCTCTTTAGAAAGAAAGAAATAATCGCGGGTAATATGGGTAGAGAAAATACATTTCCTTGGCTGTAAGGCTGCAACCATTTTCCCTCTCTGGAAAGTCTACTCAAACTGGCCTGCGCTCTTGGTTATAACCACTATATAAACCCATCATTGGTTATAACAGGTGATGGAATGCTCCAATGTAACACATTTAGAACTCTAACAACAGAAAACTCATCAGGGTCTTCATCCCTGTTTGCCATCACGGCTAAATTCTATTTTAAAAACTGATGGAGGAATATATGTGCATGAAGAGCGGACAGAGAAGCAGGGGATTCAGGGCTGGTAGGCGATGTGGCTGGATGATTACAGCTGCCACAGATGATATGCCATGAAAAAGAAGTAGATATTATGGACCTGTGCATACAACATTTACATTGACATTTTAGTCATTTAGCAGACGCTCTTATCCAGAGCGACTTACAGTAGTGAATACATACATTTAATTTCATGCATTTTTTTTTTTTTTTGTACTGGCCCCCCGTGGGAATCGAACCCACAACCCTGGCATTGCAAACACCATGCTCTACTAACTGAGCCACAGGGAGCTGTTGATTAAATTCAACTGAATGTATAAACCAAACTGACTTTCTAAACATTTTATTATAACAGAAGCCAGCAGGTTCTTTAGATCGGTAGGGCTGAAAAAGTCGGTAGTATCATATGAAATGGGACTACGGTTTCTAAAATGTTGGTACTATAAGTATCATGACGTTTTGGTACCGTGATATTACCATGGTATCAGTATACCATGCAACACTGCCTTCCCTGTAGCTCAGTTGGTAGAGCATGGTGTTTGCAACGCCAGGGTTGTGGGTTTGATTCCCACGGGGGGCCAGTACAATTTATTTTATTTTTTTTAAATGCATGAAATGAAATGTATGTATTCACCACTGTAAGTCGCTCTGGATAAGAGCGTCTGCTAAATGACTGAAATGTAAATGTACTTCACTGTCCAGCTTTGTTCCTCCCTTGTAAGATAAATAAACCTCAGTAATCTACCTCAAATCTATTACAAACCTTGTCATCAAAATGTATCATGCTATACTGTTTAAATGTCAGTCACCAGTGCTGGCTATAACCCCTATATAGGCCACCAAAGTTGTAAACTGTAACGGTTGTAGTCAGATTTAGACCAAAATGCAGCGGGGAAATTTGCACTCATCTTCTTTATTATAAACGGACAAGAAGGAGAACCAAAACAAACACAAAGACTAATCACATGCTGGTAATGCACAAAGCTATACACAGCATAATCTCCCACAAAGTACTCAACAAACACATACCTATATATAGGACTCTCAATCAGAGGCAGCTAGAAAACACCTGCCTCCAATTGAGAGTCCAACCCCAATTAACAAAACATAGAAATACAAAAGACTAGACAGAACATAGAAATACACTAACATAGAACAGTGCCCAAAAACCCCCGGAATACATAAATCAAATACCCTACTAAACAAACCACCACCCCGAACCACATAAAATAAATACCCTCTGCCACGTCCTGACCAAACTACAATAACAAATAACCCCTATTACTGGTCAGGACGTGACACCCACTTTACTGAGAACTATGATAAAATTATTGTGTTAGTCAATTTTAATATTGATGTTGACAAACAGACAGTCTCCAAGGCCATTGAATGTATGACTATTTTAGGTCTATGGGCTTTATCCAACATGTTACTAAGCCCACCTATAACCGTGGCCATACTCTGGACCTAGTTATTAGCAAGGGGCTTTCTATTGACATATCCTCTATTGTTGATGTTGCTTTATCTGATCAACACTGTGTATTTTGTACTACCTTGCAGTGGTGTAAAGTACTTAAGTAAAAATACTTTAAAGTACTACTTAAGTAGTTTTGGGGATATCTGTATTTTACTATACTATTTATATTTTTGACAACTTTTATTTTTACTTCACTACATTGCTAAAGAGAATAATGTTCTTTTACGCCATACATTTTCCCTTACAACCAAAAGTACTCATTATATTTTGAATGCTTATCAAGAGAACATCCCTGGTCATCCCTACTGCCTCTGACCTGGTGGACTCACTAAACACACATGCTTCGTTTGTAAATGATGTCTGAGTGTTGGAGTGTCCCCCTGGCTATATGTAAATGATGTCTGAGTGTTGGAGTGTCCCCCTGGCTATATGTAAATGATGTCTGAGTGTTGGGGTGTCCCCCTGGCTATATGTAAATGATGTCTGAGTGTGGGAGTGTCCCCCTGGCTATATGTAAATGATGTCTGAGTGTTGGAGTGTGCCCCTGGCTATATGTAAATTATGTCTGAGTGTTGGAGTGTCCCCCTGGCTATATGTAAATTATGTCTGAGTGTTGGAGTGTCCCCCTGGCTACATGTAAATGATGTCTGAGTGTTGGAGTGTGCCCCTGGCAAAAAAAACTGAAAATGGTTTACTTTATGTAAGGAATTAATTTTTTTTACTTTTAATTGAAATTAAATTAAATTGAATGTACTTTTGATATTTAAAGTGAAAGTATATTTAAAACTTTTAGAATTTTACTGAAGTAGTATTTTACTGGGTGACTTTCACTTTTACTTGAGTAATTTTCTATTAAGGTATCTTTACTTTTACTCAAGTATGACAATTGGGTACTTTTTCCACCACTGCTACCTTGTTGCCCATAGCACAGGGTAATACTGAACACATTATTAAGAAATGCTATCTTAACTCTGAAGTTGCTACAGATTTTATTGTGTGTATGAACAGTACTCCATCACCTATTCTGCCTTCCTCTTGTGATGATTTAGTTGATATATATATAAAGGGGAACCATTGATGCCATGGTGCCAGTAAAGTTGAAAAAGGCTGCATCCAAACAGATGGATGAGTGAGGAAATGAATCAATTAAAGAGAAATTGCAGAAAGGCAGAGCAGAAGTAGAGAAAGTCAAAGTTACAGGTCCATTATGATATTCTGAAAGAGCAACTTGGCATATATAACAAGGCAGTTAGAAATGCCAGATGGGCTCATTTCTCTAACTTGATCACTGTTAATCAGAATAATTAGTGAGTGCTCTTCTCTACCATTGATGGCCTGATAAATCCTACCCCCTCAAACCTATGTGAACTTTCCTCCACATCTAAATGTGATGAGTTTGCGGTATATTTCAGAGATAAGATAACCAGTCAACCAAGACCTGATGAGAAGTTTGATGATTTGTGCCCTAGCCTACCACTCAAAGGCACTATGGATTTATTTTCCCTGGTTGATACAAACATGCTCAGGAAAGGGATACCACAATTTAAGCCTTCTACCTGCCTTCTCGATCCTATCCCTACCACCTTATTCAAAACAGTTTTTAATTGCATATCTGAAGAAGTGCAAGCTATTGTTTATAACTCCCTGTTCACAGGCACTTTCCTGACCACTAAAAACTCCTTCTGAAGAAAAGTCATCTAGATTATTCAGCTCTTAGCAAATTTGGGCCAATCTCTAAATTTAAATTCTTAAGCAAAATTCTGGATAAATTGGTTTTCAAACAGCAGAATTATTTTTTAAGTGTCAACTGTATTTAAAAAAAAAGCCTATCTGGTTTTCGTGCCCACCACAGCACAGAGACAGACTTAGTTACAGTGGTAAATGATCTTAGAGCCAACACAGATGCCAAACAGCTATCTGTCCTGTCCAACTCTTGGATTTGCATTTGACACTGTTGACCATGATGTCCTTCCGGTCCAGTTCTAAATTGGTTTAGGACGTATTTAACCGGTTCAGTTTATACATGTTACCCCTTGACAGTGTTTTCAGGAAGCACAGTATTGGTTTTCACTGCTACGCAGACGATACACAACTTTGCATTTCTGTGTCACCAGAGGATTTTAGCTCCACGGATAAATTATTAGTCTGTATTAGTGATTTAAATACTTGGATGGCTCAACTTTCTCCAGCTAAATCAAGACGAGAAACTTATTATTGGATCCAAAGCACAGAGAGAGAATCTTGTCGCACATTTTAATTCACGGTCAATAAAGATAAAACGTCAAGTAAAAAATCTAGCTGTTATTTTAGATTCTGAACTAAATTTCGAATCACACATTAGGAATGTGACCAAATAGCTTTTTACCACCTGAGGAACATTGCCAAGGTGCGTCCGTTTCTCTCTCAGGCTGATACAAAGAGACTCATCCTACATCATCATCCTAGCCCAGGTCCTGACCAAGACCAGATGGATAGCACACATTACACCGCTTTTAAGGTCACTGCACTGGCTGCCTGTGAGTTTTAGAATTAATTTAAAGATTATTCTATTGGTTTTTAAATCAATCCACGATTGTGCACCCCAATACATGTCAGACATGCTTTTAAGTTATGTACCCAGTAGGTCCCTCAGGTCCTCTGGCACTGGGCTTTTAACTATCCCAAAGCCTAGGACCAAGAGGCATGAAGAGGCAGCCTTTAGTTATTATGCCCCCAGCCTCTGGAATAGCCTGCCAGAGAACCTGAGGGGGACCAAGAGGCATGAAGAGGCAGCCTTTAGTTATTATGCCCCCAGCCTCTGGAATAGCCTGCCAGAGAACCTGAGGGGGACCAAGAGGCATGAAGAGGCAGCCTTTAGTTATTATGCCCCCAGCCTCTGGAATAGCCTGCCAGAGAACCTGAGGGGGACCAAGAGGCATGGAGAGACAGCCTTTAGTTACTATGCCCCCAGCCTCTGGAATAGCCTGCCAGAGAACCTGAGGGGGACCAAGAGGCATGAAGAGGCAGCCTTTAGTTATTATGCCCCCAGCCTCTGGAATAGCCTGTCAGAGAACCTGAGGGGGACCAAGAGGCATGAAGAGGCAGCCTTTAGTTATTATGCCCCCAGCCTCTGGAATAGCCTGCCAGAGAACCTGAGGGGGACCAAGAGGCATGAAGAGGCAGCCTTTAGTTATTATGCCCCCAGCCTCTGGAATAGCCTGTCAGAGGACCTGAGGGGGACCAAGAGGCATGAAGAGGCAGCCTTTAGTTATTATGCCCCCAGCCTCTGGAATAGCCTGCCAGAGAACCTGAGGGGGACCAAGAGGCATGAAGAGGCAGCCTTTAGTTATTATGCCCCCAGCCTCTGGAATAGCCTGTCAGAGGACCTGAGGGGGACCAAGAGGCATGAAGAGGCAGCCTTTAGTTATTATGCCCCCAGCCTCTGGAATAGCCTGCCAGAGAACCTGAGGGGGGCCGAAACTGTGGACATATTAAAAAGAGATCTTAATACACACCTTTTTAGCTTTGCTAAGCTTTGTTCAGTTTTTGTTATTATTTAGTTTTTATCCTCTTATTTTTGTTGTGTAGTAACTATTTCCATGTTTTATTTTATTTATTTGTTTTTGTTTATTCCATGTCTGAAATGTGCTGTATAAATAAAGCTTGATTTGATTTGATGCACTATGCAGAAATTGCTCCGCCATTTCCTGGTTGCTAAAATTATAATAGTTTGTCTAATTTCAGTTTATGGTACAAAACAAGCAACTATAGTGTAAAGAATCATTGTAGCATCTAAACCTCTGTGAAATATATTTTCCATAACCAAAAACATTGTATTTTCATCTGTTTGAAGCTGGTGTACAAAAACAAAACTTAAGACCTGGATGCATAGAAATAGCGCACACAGAACAGATATAGCGCTTCTTGCTTTCAATAAGAATGACAGATCTATAACACTAAGGTCTGGTCACCCAAAAAGTGACACATTGCAGCTTTAAGTTAGAACAGAGGAGCTTCCTTAGCATCATACAATGGTGTCAACAAATGGACAAATTCTGATAAATAAATGCGTTATTGTTCATTACACAGTAAGATCTCAATATGACAGAGATCATTCCCTGGCCATTAACAGGTTTAAACCTAGTGAAGAATAGTTGGAAGGAGCACACCAATGACAATAACCATCTGAAGCATCACAGACAAAGCTTGTGTAATATTTCAACGTGAGCTGCACTTTTGCATCACTACCAGACTGTCAGATTGACCAGATATGACACAGGAGGACCGATGCACATCAGTCCCATTGCTACAATGGCAGTCATGCAGAATGAGACTGTTTCAGGCCAAGGGGAACAGCCCCCTTGCATAATTATTTGTGTACAGTATTGTCCTGGTTCAATTACCCATACCCTCTCAATTAAACAAATGCCATCCTTTGTGTGTCTGCATAAAAATGCAATTATCTCAATAGAAGAGTTAAACAGAGCTGCCAAAATACATGGGACTCATGGGGAAGTGTGTGTTCTGAATCATTAAATGTGTTTTTCAATAAAGTGTCATGTAATTGAAGACTTACTACCACAAAGTGAGAGCACATGATGGTTGCACACTCCCCCTGTTAACGCATAAAACATGTGGCTAGTATGATATTAGTGTTCCTGATGTAAGACAAAGATAGTGTTTTGTTAAGGAACTTCATCCCCCAAGGTTTGCAGTGTTATACAACACAGTAAATATCAGAACTGGGGTCTAAATCAGATCCAAATCCACAATAATGATATAAAGAAAAGAGAAGTGTAAAAAAATATGACAGAATTTGCAGGTACAAGAAGTTCCAGATGGCAAACTGTACAATGAACCAAACACAAAACTGGGTCTCCCAACAGGATAGAACATGAATGGTATTGCAACAGTGTATTACATAATCATCCATTTCCATCATCAACATGAGTTATTGAGAACACTCTCCCGTTCAGTCACATACTTGACAAGTTAGTACTTTGGCAGCACTCCAAAAATAACTAGGATTCGATTTGTCAATCACCACTTCTAATAATCATTCTACTGTTAAAGCGAGCACAATTGTAACTGTTTTCTGGTGATTTTGGAAAATGTTTGGGTGAGGCCTGAAAAATAACACCTGCGTATAAGAGGAACTAAGTTGTGCATATGTCTCTAGACACAGAGCAGACATGTAGTTCTGTATGGAACCCTGGCACTGCAAGACACAACATACCGTCTCCACGACAACAGTGGTTCTTTCAGTAAAACACCATGGCCCACTCCCTCTCTGAACAGTGGACAACACTCTTCAGCACAGAACAAAGAACACTTCACATTTACCAAAAAATCCTTGGGCTGCTATCAGCACACATTTAAGTGTGATTAAACTCATGTCTGGTTATTTTCAGATGCACCTTTTATGAGCCGCAAATAGAACTTGAGTAAACATTTAATATGAAGTGGCTTGTAACTCGGCCCATTACAAAACCACATCTGGAATGTGGCTAAGTCAGGGGGATTTCCAATACAACTAGCTAATAATGGAATGCATTACTACAAGACTGTTCAAAGAAGGCCTAATTTTTCAAAGCCAAGAACACATGTTTTGGTATCAAAGCTGAAGTCTGGCACCCAGCCCTTATTAGAGTAATGAACACAGTCGCTATCCAGTACATAACATTTCCTCTCAAAGAATATCTCTGTGTTCCACTGAGGACAGCAGCGACCCGCTGTTTTGTTGTTTTCTCTCCGTCTACCTCAGATATTGGATCAGCAGAGGTGGATTACATGTAGAATCTCCACATCGGTGTAGCAATATCAATCAAGAGGGACTTTGGGCAAATGGAGGAGTGTCAGAATCAGTGTTTTTGTGCATGTTATCAGCTCACTGCAGACTGCTACCTGCGCCCACTTCCTGTTTCTCAGCCAGGAAACCAATGACTTGGCCTGGACACACTGCTACTACAGCCAACCTGCACTCTGAGCTCACTGTCACAGCCCACAGCCCACAGCACACACATGTCAACAGAAAACCCTGGCCAGACCATGTGTTACACTAACATACCATTACACTGGTACACTAGCATGACCACTACATGTTTACGGAGCATTAGCTGTTCACATGACTCAACTTTAACACATTTCTGCCAGAAATAGTTTCTCTGAATAGTGCAATGGATGGCAGAGAACTTGCTAATAGAACTTGAGAATATATCAACAAGATCCAAATGGCCTCTAGAATGGAATCCAGATTTTAAAAAACATGTGCAATTCTGTTTTAAGTAATCCAAAGACATCTATTTTGGTTGTATCCTCGACTTCACATATTTCCATCGGTTCAAATCACACAACCAGATTTCAATGTATTTATTTTGATTGTGAGCAACTATACACCGACATGAACGAATATGAGAAAAGAGAACGGGTAAAGAGAATAATATGGCATTAGAAAAAATGATCACTTACACACGTTCTTCTTCATGAGCACTTCAGCACACAATGCAGGAGCAGAGTGAGGAAGTGGTAAAGGGTTCAGAATGCCTTGACATGAAACTCAACACAGGAACTTGATCAGCCAATCACTTTCACCAAACACAGCAAAGTTACATTTTGAATACAAGACGTGCAATGAGCATAGTGTATGACTCATGTCACACTTCGCTTTGTGAAGTTGGCCTACTTTTGAGGAAGAATTCAAAACATCAAAGGAGTCAAAAGATCTTGAACCTTTTAACACACGTTATAAAGAAAAAACAATATCATACAATCTTTTGACAGTGAAGCATGCAGCGGGAAAACAATCAAGTTATAGCTTCATGTCTGAACAAGAAGCCTGCTTCCTCCAGGCCACTAGTAAATCTGCCTGTGTTCACCATTAGACTTAGTCAAAGTGCACTTCTTAAACCATGGGTTTAGGTTGCCTGTCAATCACCATCTTGATGGGGTGTTTTGTCTGACCCTCTGTCTGTAACCGTATAGATCCATATTGTCCGTCTACATTTTCTGAAGTGTCTGGACAGGCCCATGGTCTCTACTCCAGCTTCCACAATCTCCTCATGGTCATCCCGGAAGCTTTGAGCTCCACCTTCAAGTTGAACCAGAGGCCAACTAAACTTCTGCAATAGATCTCTACGCCCCTCTCTTCCCCCTCTTACTCTAAGATAAGACCATTTGGGTGCAGTTTTGGGAAGTTCCGTGTGAAATTCAGAGGAAGCTGAAAGTTGGTAGTAGTGTCTTTCTACACAGTAAGTGTTCCTTAGTCAGCAGTTATATTATGTTCAGTGTGTTCGTGTCCGCCCTGTCAGTGCAACAGCGGTGTTGTGTTGCCCAACTTTTTGCATCAACAACGTTCTCATACACAGTTGAATACATCTCAGTGAGAGAGTTATGAATGTATCAATGTATCTAAAGTGTAAGATTGAATCCCAACCTTTACAGTAGAAGTGAGTTTCAAAAATATTGAATCTAATGCATGTTGTTTTGAAAATCGGAGACACGGTGAGTTTAGGTGAAGTGTACTAGCTTGGAGGTTTTGTCAGTCACGTTAGCCTGCATGAGTTCATACCACAGGCATCCAGCTTCTGACAGGAGTTATCTATCACTCAGTATTCTCCACTCAGCTCCCCTCTGCTCCTGCAGCACCATTGCAAAAAACAAGCCTGTGAAATATCTGTAGTCTGTTTATGTAACAGTGTGCAGGCGACCTTTCACTGCTGCTCCTTCCCATGGAACCCGCAGATCTAGTACCACAGGTTTCAGAGGCACGTTGGAGTACATTAGGAACCTGAAATGTTTTTTTAACAGCTAGGGATGCCCTGAGAGGGAATAGGAGAGGAATGTAGCAAGCCAGTTAGATTAGGTAAGGAGCTACTAAGAGCATGGTTTCCCAAACTCGTTCCTGGGGCCTCTGCTGGGTGCAAGTCTTTTTGCCCCAGCTCTACACAACATATTCAAATAATCAACTCATCAAGCTTTGATCATTTCAATACATTTTGTAGTACTAAGGAAAAAACAAAAAGACTGTGTTTGGGAAACCCTGTTTTAGAGTAATTTAGTTATGTAGGCCTACGTCATAAAACATTTTTTAAAGACAATTTTCCCAAGCAGTTGAGAAATGATAATACAAAACGTAGAACAGACTTACCATAAAAAATGCTCCAAATGAAAAGACAAACCCTGAGGAATAACTCCAAACAGCCAGGAGGAATAAGCTGAGGACAAACACCAAACAGACTCTGTTAAATCCACTAACAACAAACAAAGACCACTTCATGTGAGAGTACCCAGACATGTGCATTTGACACAAAGCAACTGTAAGCTGTTCAGACTGCCAAAACCTGCTGAGATAAACTACCACTATGGCTAATAAGTCCTTAATTAGCAGTATGTACACTATGGAATTATGTAAATGATGCAATATATTCTATATTTCAATAAGGAATGCATATTATTCAGTTGTTTCACCTCTCCTAATTTGAATAAGTATAGCTCATTTTATTGTAAAAGTATTATAGGTCAAACTGAAATTCTCCAAAGGACGGCACTTTTTCTCAAATCTGTATTATTATGAGCACATGCATTTCACTTGACATTATTACTGTAACTGTGCAAATATTATTGCGGCAAGAACATATTAAACCCTTTGAACAGGGAGATCAGAAGAGCCTCACACACACACCTTGGACACAGAGGACAAATTAGAAATACAATATGCTCCTGAAAATCTTTGTAAAAGCGAAGGAATACCAGAGGGATGACATCCTGCAGTGGTTGGGTTAGGTATTGTATGTGCCAGTGTTGTGAGACAGTCTGGCAGATGGCTAATCAATATATCTTCCTTATTAATGAGGCTGCTATTTCATCTGCAGGAAGTTAGTATCCATTAACTCCTCATCTTACCTCCTTTCGTCACCCACCTCCAACCTTCATCCATTAATATCAACATCACACCATCTCACTGGGGACTGTCTGACTGACATTGAGCAGTCTGACCTTCACCAACTAGAACAAAAGAGATGCTTCAGCAAGTTTGGATGATAGAATTGTAATGTGTAAAACGCATCTTGATACTTTACCTTTATGCAAGTGGCTGATCCTATTTCTTTATTGCAGAATGGGTCAGCCTCTCTGGTTTGAGTTTGAAAAGTAAAACTGTTGTTCCTAGGGAGATTTGATTGGTTTCCACCTTCTTAAATGTTATACTGAACAAAAATATAAAGAGAACATGTAAAGTGTTGGTCCCATGTTTCATGAGCTGAAATAAAAGTTCCCAGAAATTGTCCATACGCACAAAAAGCTTATTTCTCTAAAATGTTGTTCACAAATTTGTTTACATCCCTGTTAGTGAGCATTTCTGCTTTGCCAAGATAACCCATCCACCTGACATGTGTGGCATATCAAGAAGCTGATTAAACAGCATGATCATTACACAGGTGCACTTTGTGCTGGGGGACAATAAAAGGCCACTAAAATATGCAATTTTGTCACACAATGCCACAGATGTCTCAAGTTTTGAGGGAGTGTACAATTGGCATGCTGACTGCAAGAATGTCCACCAGAGCTGTTGCCAGAGAATTGAATGTTAATTTCTCTACCATAAACCACCTCCAACGTGGTTTTGAGAATTTGACAGTACGTACAACCGGCTTCACAACTGCAGATGACACGTAACCATGCCAGCCCAGGACCTCCACATCAGTCTTCGTTACCTGCGGGATCCTTTGAGACCAGCCACCCAGACAGCTGATGAAACTGAGGAGTATTTCTGTCTGTAATAAAGCCCTTTTGTGGGGAAAAACTAATTCTGATTGGCTGGGCCTGGCTCCCCAGTGCGTGGGCCTATGTCCTCCCAGGCCCACCCATGGCTGTGCCCCTGCCCAGTCATGTGAAATCCACAGATTAGGGCCTAATGGATTTATTTCAATTGACTGATTTCCTTATATGAACTGTAACTCAGTAAAATCATTGAAATTGTTGCATGTTGCATTTATATTATTGTTCAGTATAGTTATACAAGTAGTGTGGTTGATATTGTTAGTGGCCTTGCCTGACCGAGCCATCACATCTTCCAGACTTCCTCTGATCCCATTAGCTATTGCTGAGTAGTCACAGATTCCCCCGGTACTGCTGCTCATTCCGTGCACCAGCTCCGGAGGTCTACGTCACCGGCTTTCTAGGCGTCACTGAACCAGATTCATTACCACCAACCCAGGACTGTTCTGTCTCATTACGCACACCTGGTTCCCATTCCCTCTGTGCCCTCTGTTCCCATGTCCGTTGGTCTTGTGAGTAGCTGTGCTTTGTTGTTTTGGCTATTGTGCACTTGTTATTTTGGGTCTCATCCCTTGTAATCTTAGAGGTTTAAACCTCACTCTTTTGTTTGGGTTACATCCCTGTGTATTTTATATACAGTGGGGGGGGGGGAAGTATTTGATCCCCTGCTGATTTTGTACGTTTGCCCACTTACAAAGAAATGATCAGTCTATAATTTTAATGGTAGGTTTATTTGAACAGTGAGAGACAGAATAACAACAAAAAAATCCAGAAAAACACATCAAAAATACTATAAAATTATTTGCATTTTAATGAGGGAAATAAGTATTTGACCCCTCTGCAAAACATGACTTAGTACTTGGTGGCAAAACCCTTGTTGGCAATCACAGAGGTCAGATGTTTCTTCTAGTTGGCCACCAGGGTTGTACACATCTCAGGAGGGATTTTGTCCCACTCCTCTTTGCAGATCTTCTCCAAGTCATTAGGGTTTTGAGGCTGACGTTTGGCAACTCGAACCTTCAGCTCCCTCCACAGATTTTCTATGGGATTAAGGTCTGGAGACTGGCTAGGCCACTCCAGGACCTTAATGTGCTTCTTCTTGAGCCACTCCTTTGTTGCCTTGGCCGTGTGTTTTGGGTCATTGTCATGCTGGAATACCTATCCACGACCCATTTTCAATGCCCTGGCTGAGGGAAGGAGGTTCTCACCCAAGATTTGACGGTACATGGCCCTGTCCATCGTCCCTTTGATGCGGTGAAGTTGTCCTGTCCCCTTAGCAGAAAAACACCCCCAAAGCATAATGTTTCCACCTCCATGTTTGACGGTGGAGATGGTGTTCTTGGGGTCATAGCATTCCTCCTCCTCCAAACACGGCGAGTTGAGTTGATGCCAAAGAGCTCCATTTTGGTCTCATCTGACCACAACACTTTCACCAGTTGTCCTCTGAATCATTCAGATGTTCATTCATACATGTATGTATTCTTGAGCAGGGGGACCTTGCGGGGGCGCTGCAGTATTTCAGTCCTTCACGGCGTAGTGTTACCAATTGTTTTCTTGGTGACTATGGTCCCAGCTACCTTGAGATCATTGACAAGATCCTCCCGTGTAGTTTTGGGCTGATTCCTCACCGTTCTCATGATCATTGCAACCCCACGAGGTGAGATCTTGCATGGAGCCCCAGGCCGAGGGATATTGACAGTTCTTTTGTGTTTCTTCCATTTGCGAATAATCGCACCAAATGTTGTCACCTTCTCACCAAGCTGCTTGGCGATGGTCTTGTAGCCCATTCCAGCCTTGTGTAGGTCTACAATCTTGTCCCTGACATCCTTGGAGAGCTCTTTGGTCTTGGCCATGGTGGAGAGTTTGGAATCTGATTGATTGATGGCTTCTGTGGTCAGGTGTCTTTTTTACAGGTAACAAGCTGCAGTTAGGAGCACTCCCTTTAGGAGTGTGCTCCTAATCTCAGCTCGTTGCCTGTATAAAAGACACCTGGGAGCCAGAAATCTTTCTGATTGAGGGGGTCAAATACTTATTTCCCTCATTAAAATGCAAATCAATATATAACATTTTTGACATGCGTTTTTCTGGATATTTTTGTTGTTATTCTGTCTCTCACTGTTCAAATAAACCTACCATTAAAATTATAGACTGATTCTTTATCAGTGGGCAAATGTACAAAATCAGCAGGGGATCAAATACTTTTTCCCCCCACTGTACGTGTTTGTTTGGGTTACATCCCTGTGTATTTTATATATGTGTTTGTTTGGGTTACATCCCTGTGTATTTTATATACGTGTTTGTTTTGGGCTTCGTCCCCGTGTCATGTTCATGGCATCTTGTATTTTGAGTGGAGTAATAAAACCCCCTATTACGTATTCCTGCGCCTGTCTCCGATCCTTATACAACATGACAAGGAGCTTTCATGCAGCTTCCTTATGGAATGCCATCCACACAGTCATGACAACAGCCATGCTCCCTTTGGTGTGGTGCTTTCTGGCATTGGCTCAGAGGATGAACCCATTATATACCACATCATAATACACAGCCTTAAGCAAATGTAGGGCCCAGTCAGCCATCACCCACATTGATTTGTGCCTCAGATTTTTTATTTTGAATGAACATAACATTTGCCTACAGCAACATTGCGTGTTTTCACGGAGCGTGTAATATTCCATGATGAAAATGTGCCCTTTGACTACCTCATATTGACTACCTCTCCTTCCAGACTCACATCAAACATCTCCAATCCAAAGTTAAATCTAGAATTGGCTACCTATTTCGCAACAAAGCATCCTTCACTCATGCTGCCAAACATGCCCTCGTAAAACTGACCATCCTACCGATCCTCGACTTCGGTGATGTCATTTACAAAATAGCCTCCAACACCCTACTCAACAAATTGGATGCAGTCTATCACAGTGCCATCCGTTTTGTCACCAAAGCCCCATATACTACCCACCACTGCGACTTGTATGCTCTCGTTGGCTGGCCCTCGCTTCATACTGGTCGCCAAACCCACTGGCTCCAGGTCATCTACAAGACCCTGCTAGGTAAAGTCCCGCCTTATCTCAGCTCGCTGGTCACCATAGCAGCACCCACCCGTAGCACGCGCTCCAGCAGGTGTATTTCACTGGTCACCACCAGGGCCAATTCCTCCTTTGGCCCCCTCTCCTTCCAGTTCTCTGCTGACTGGAACGAACTACAAAAATCTCTGAAATTGGAAACATTTATCTCCCTCACCAGCTGTCAGAGCAGCTCACAGATCACTGCACCTGTACATAGCCCATCTATAAACTTCCCAAACAATTACCTCATCCCCTACTGTATTTATTTATTTTGCTCCCTTGCACCCCAGTATTTCTACTTTGCACATTCACCTACTGCAAACCTACAATTCCAGTGTTTTTTAATTGCTATATTGTATTTACTTCGCCACCGTGGCCTTTTTATTGCCTTTACCTCCCTTTTCTCACCTCATTTGCTCACATTGTATATAGACTTGTTTTTGTACTGTATTATTGACTGCATGTTTGTTTTACTCCATGTGTAACTCTGTGTTGTTGTATGTGTCGAACTGCTTTGCTTTATCTTGGCCAGGTCGCAGTTGTAAATGAGAACTTGTTCTCAACTTGCCTACCTGGTTAAACAAAGGTAAAATACATTAAAAAAAAAAAATATATATATATATATATATATATAACAGCTATTGTGACAAGACCATAGGCTTTGTGAAAGAGGTTTCATTTACAGAAGAAACAGATTTACAAGACTGTTTCTATGGCATAATGTGTATTCAATATCCAACAGCATGACATCAAGTCGATAGTGAATCTCATGATCAAACACTGATCTGCAAATTTATATCAATTCTTGACAATACAACAACAAACACGCATCCACACACACATGGTGAGAAGTCACAAATAATATTCAGTACATTACATCGTTTCAAACATCGTTTCACCGGTTACATTTTTGTTTTTTCCCCCGACTCCTCATCCCAGTCGACACTCAGATCATCTTCATCAAAGTTGGAGTTGAACATAGACAGGCCAGAGAAGAGGCCTTTAGAGCCCAGCTCAAAACACTTTCTCTTTTTAGGATTGACAGCAGAATCTCCAGCAGGGTTTTGGCCCTTACTGTTAAATGTCTGGAAGTCTTTGTCTCCACTAACACTTGTCTCAGTCCTATCCTCTGTAGAGGCTTTAGCTTGCATCCCTGTCCTCTGCTGTATGCTGGTGATAGCTTGTGTCCATGTGTCCTGCTGCCCTGGTTTAAGCTCTGTGGACGAGGTAACCTGAGCACCTGATGTAAGAGTTGTTATTAGGTTTGTAACTTCCTTGTCCTTTGTGGTTGTGAAGGAGAACCTGGAGAGTTTGGCATGGGTAGAGGCTGCCACAGTGGGCTTTGGGTGGTCTGGCTGTTGTGGTGGAGGGTCTGTGGGGGTTGTGAATGTAGTTCTGTTCTCACCTGGAGCAATTCTGCTCAGCAACTGCTGGCGTTTCTGCTCTGTCCCATGATCCCCACCATCACCACCTCCCTCCGCCGTGGGACCACTGACCTCTGGGTTCAGGTCACGTGACACCCCAATGGGAAACTCTTTCTCCTCAGACTGAATCCTCAGCCTCAGCTTCTTGGCAGAACTGCTGCCCTCTGCTGGCTTGTCTTTGTAACACTGTTTCTCACTCTTTTTCTTTTCTGTCCTCTCTTTCTCTCTAGCTGAAGAAACTGTGTTATGGTTTTCTCTGTTATGCGTCTTTGCCTTGCTAGGTGGACCTCTATTTTCTGTGTGAAAGTCTGAGCTGTCAGTATCTGGACAGAGAGGTTCAGTGTGGGTCATCTTCTCTCTGGGTTTAAATGTGAACCCTGTGAACTTAAAGTGCAGTTCTTCTCCCCGTGCCCCCACAGTACCAGAGAGGTCCTGGTCTCCAGACGGGAGGTTACAAGGGACATTGTTCTTTTTTGAGTTGCGTTTCTTCCCCGCTACAGGTGTGCTATGGGAGGGCAGGGAGTCTGTGGAGAAGGCCTGCTCCACATCTAGATGGTCTATGAGGTCTCTGCTGGTGCTGATGTTGCCTCCTCCCACAGCTTTCTCTCCCTGCAGGGGAACATGAGTCATCGCTCTGAGCCGTTTGTCTCGCAGCTTCTTGGACACCTTCTGTACCACAGAACAGGATCTGTCTTCCGCTGCTGCTGACGCTGTGCTTTTACTGCTCTCCTTACAGCTCTTTACCACCTCCTCCTCCGCAGTTATACTGGGTGTCTTATCGCACACAGGCGCTCTCCCACTCTCCTTGTGTGCAGCGCCGCTGTTGCCCGGCAACGACACAGCGGGGTGTTTTGGCAGGGTTTGGGCCTGCTTTGAGAAGGAGGCATGGTTGTGTTGTGTGGATGTTGTGATGGGTGAAGTGATGATCAGCGAGTCGGCATGTCCTCCCCCCACTGGGCCGGCCAGTGAGTGGAACCAGTCCAGTCCACTCTCTGAGTCTGTGGTGATGTCAGAGTGCCCTGGACCTCTTGTCTGGAATTTAGAGCTCTTGTCTATGTGATGATAACTGCTGCTCAGATCACTGTGCTGCTTTGCCGGCAGAGGAGAACCTTTTTCTGTTCCTTTAGGGGAGCCTGGCCCATTATTCTGCAGTCTAAAGAAAACACAATGACTCATACATGAAGGGGGTTGTACTCAGTATTTTCACTGGGCTAGGGTTTAGAGGTAATACGTTGGTGGGGGAGTTGTTATAAGTGAGATTTATTCTGATGATGTAGAACACAATAAGTTAGAGAATGCATTATTTATAAGCAATATTTACTTTTTGTCCTGTTCTACAAAGTTGAATCATCACAAACCTTGTTCTTTAAGTTTCACAAGTATAATGTCTCACCTTAAGAGCCTGTCCATCTCCTTGTCGAGGAGGTGAGGCATCTGGAGTCCCTCCAGAACAATTTGACACTGTGTCTGGTACTGCTGACTGGGGTTGTCAGGGAATGACGTGTGAAGAGCATTCACATCTCCCAGGAGAGCGCCCCCCTGGGGCACACACACAGCTCACTGAAACTTCACCTTACATTTTGTATTATGTCATGTGTTTCAAGTCATGCTGAAGACATTACAGTTTACATTCAATGTAACTGTAAAATGTAACATGTTATAAACTGTCTACTTTGGGTGTTGGATTCTGATTGGCTGAAAAAGCATTTCAGCTGTGCGTGTGTATGAGACAATATACCATGGGTATGATGCAAATTACAGTTCTATTTATGTTGGTAACCTGTTTATTGTATCAATAAGAAACCTCAGAGGTTTGTGGTATATGTCAAATATACCACGGCTAATGGCTGTATCCAGGTACTCAGCCTGGTGTCGGGCATAAGAACAGCCCGTAGTCGTGATATATCGGCCATTATAAACTGGGTGGTTCGAGCCCTGAATAGTGTTTGGCTGAAAACCGTGGTATATCAGACCGTATACCATGGGTATGACAAAACATTTATTTTTACTCTTCTAATTACGTTGGTAACCAGTTTATTATAATAGCAATAAGGCACCTTGGGGTTTTATGGAATATATACCACATCCCCTTGGGCCTTATTGCTTATTTCATGTTAGAATGTAACAAAGTGTAGCTTCCTACCTGCATTGAGCACTCCATGACAGAGACAACAACAACAGCATCCTCCACAGTGACAGTGTCTCGAAACATCAACCTGGCGTGTGCTGCCAGGATCAAGACAAAGATCATGAGCTTCATGACCACATCATATCATCAACAACTATAGCATAAAACATTCACATAACTCACATAATAAATATGAGTTTGAACACTTTCAGTAACTACTAAACTCCTTAGTAACTAAACCAAACCCAAATGAATTCCGAAGGAAAGACATTAGATGTGTAATGTAAAATGCTGTCCCACCCTCAGCAAGGCGGCTGAGGCTCTCCAGCATGCGGATAGTGGTACGGGCTGCGTTCCTGCTGTCGCTCTGCCTCTGCAGCTGGTAGTAGCGGGACAGGATGGAGTTGGCCTCCTCAGACACATGCGGCTGCAGCCCCTTGATCAGGCAGAAGTAGGCCTTCATCTTCTCCATGCTCCACAAAGAATCCTCCGACTGGCAGGGAGCTCCTGAAGGGCAGATGAAGATATTTGGTATTTTATTAGGATCCCAATTAGCCAGTTGCGATAGTAGCAGCTACTCTTCCTGGTGTCCACAGAAAACATTCAATAATACAGAACATTAATAGACAAGAACCGCTCAAGGACAGAATTACATACATTTAAATCATCACACAGCCTACAAATCAGTATATACACACAATGTCTAGGTCAAACAGGGGAGGTGTTGAGGTGTTGCTTTATCCGTTTTTTTAAACCAGGTTTGCTGTTCACTTGATCGATCTTTGATGGAAGGGAGTTCCATGCAATCATGGCTCTATAAATACTGTATGTTTTCTTGAATTTGTTCCGGATTTGGGGACTGTGAAAAGACCCCTGGTGGCATGTCTGCTGGGGTAAGTGTGTATGTCAAAGCTGTGTGTAAGTTGACTATGCAAACAATTTGGAATTTTCAACACATCAATGTTTCTTATAAAAACAAGAAGTGATGCAGTCAGTCTCTCCTCTACTTTTAGCCAAGAGAGACTGGCATGCATAATATTGATATTAGCCTTCTGATTAAAGTAATGAGCAAGATGCGGGGTTGTATATATTATTTACCAGAGAAGAAAACTAACTGAAAAACAGGATGGGACTACCTAAACTTGTCCAATAAGAATAGTTTTTTGTTGCAGAACGTTTTGTCATAAATGAATAGGACCCAGCCTTCCGTAACCACATCTCTCTGAGTGATCGTCTTGATAACGACCTAGAGCACTAATTAAACTGGGGCGATGCCAGAGAGACTTTACATCATTGGCATTTTCATTCAACAAAGCTCTCTTCCTTATGCAAATACTGTGGGAATTATATTATGCAAATGATCAAATGCTGTCGTTTTGGGGAGAGAGATTGTCTTTTCTAATGAAGAGCCCAGAGGAGGTCTCAACTCTAATTTGCAGTGTAGCTTAACTCAGCAATATGACATCCCACTGATTCCTCAGATGACCTATGTAATTGGTGGATATCTCAGGCGCTAAGCGCAGGATTATTACACTACACTTCTAGAGGACTGGTTTCTTTTATGACTCATCTGTACTTCAACTGATCATATATATAATATGCCATTTAGCAGATGCTTTTATCCAAAGCGACATACAGATTAATTCATGTCATTAATTGACCAGAGTCCTATCACCTGTTTCTCCAGGGTCTGGACCAGTTTCTATCATTATGAAGCCAAAACACAGTGTGGTCTAAAAACTGGTGGATGTGAACACACTAGCTCTTCAGAGCCTGTTCTCTCTCTCTATAAGGACTCTGTATAAACACCTTTGTTGTGCAGTATGAAGGAGGAGATGATGCGGTCCCACTCAGGGTTCTTGGTGTCCAGTAGGACCAGGACCAGGTCAAAGCGACTGAGCAGGGGGCTGGCCAGGGCCACGTTGACCGACACAGGCACGTTGGGGTCGTACTGGCCCTTAGGGTTGGTGGCAGCCAAGATGGTGGTCCTGGTGTTCAGTTTACACACCATGCTGGGTGGGACAGAGGGAAATAGACCCCACAAAGTCAATGAAGGAAATAGAAAGATGCTTTTATGCATGTCAGTCATTATGACCCTGCTTCAGCCCATAACAGAATTGAGTGCAAGATAAGATTTTTCCTTACCCTGCCTTGGCCACACTGATGGTTTGCTGCTCCATGGCTTCGTGGATGCTGGTGCGGTCGTGCTCTTTGATGCTGTTGAACTCGTCGATACAACACAGGCCTCCGTCAGACAGCACCAGTGCTCCTGCCTCTAAATGCCACTCCCCGGAGTCCTTCACTGCTGCCACCGTCAACCCTGACACACAACACATACTCCTTTTTTGACTAACATAAGTGGTTATTTCAGTGATTCCTTTAACTTCTTGGGGCTATTTGGGACGTTAGTGTGCCACCCGTGGCGCACCCTATCAACAGCAGGTGCATGTCAAGAGCGGCAAATTTGAAACCTAATAAATGTCAAAATTCAAGTTTTTCAAACATACAACTATCTGACACCCTTTGAAAGATAAACATCTCCTTAATCTAACCACGTTGTCCGATTTCAAAAAGGTTTTACGGGGAAAGCATAAAGTTAGATTATGTTAGGAGAGTACATTGACAATAGCTGTGTGTACTGTATTGTCAATTCAAAGACAGGCGTCACCAAAACCATAAAATCAGCTAAAATTATGCACTAACCTTTTACAATCTCCATCAGATGACACTCCTAGGACATTATGTTAGACAATGCATGCATTTTTAGTTCTATCAAGTTCATATTTATATCTAAAAACAACGTTTTACTATGGCGTTGATGTTCAGGAAATCGTTTCCCTCCAATACCGGCAGTCAAGTCATGACAACAAAATAATTAATTAATATTAGAAAACATTGGTAAAATATTATATTGTCATTCAAAGAATTATAGATTTACATCTCTTGAACGCAATGGACTTGCCAGATTTAAAATTAACCTTACTGGGAAATCACACTTTGCAATAATCTGAGCTCTGCGCCCAGAAAAATACGCATTGCGATACAGACTAACCGCCATGTTGGAGAGATCTAAAATCGAAAATACTATGTAAATAATCCATTACCTTTGATTCTCTTCATCAGATGTCACTTCCAAAGAATCCCAGGTCCATAACGAATGTAGTTTTGTTCAAAAAAGCTCATCATTTATGTCCAAAAACCTCCGTGTTGTTAGCACATGATCTAAGCCAGCCGGACTTCACTTCACTTCACGAACGGAAAAAATATATTTACGTTCGTTCAAACATGTCAAACGTTGTATCGCATAAATCATTAGGGCCTTTTTTAACCAGAACATGAATAAAATTCAAGGCGGACCATTGGGTTCTCTTTTAAAACGTTTCGGAATGAGAGTACCCACCATCAACTCGCGCGCAAGGTGTCTAATGGGCCATCACCGTTCCAAGGCTCTTCTTCAGTCAGTTCTCAGAGTAGAAGACTCAAAACACTTTGTAAAGGCTGGGGACATCTTGTGGAAGCAATAGGAAGTGCCAAAACATTCCTCAGCCCCTTTGTTTTTCAATGGTATAGGCTTAAAGTCAATTCAACACATCAGGTATCCACTTCCTGTCAGAATCTGTCTCAGGGTTTTGCCTGCCAAATGAGTTCTGTTATACTCACAGACACCATTCAAACAGTTTTAGAAACTTTAGGGTGTTTTCTATCCATATATAATAAGTATATGCATATTCTAGTTACTGGGTAGGATTAGTAACCAGATTAAATCGGGTACATTTTTTTATCCAGCCGTGAAAATACAGCCCCTTATACCCTAACAGGTTAAGCAAAGTGAACTGTTTCACATGAACCAGCAAAGGGCAGACAGACCTGCGGTAGTGGAGCCGATCCCAGCCGTGAGGACTGACCGGGGAGTGATCTTAGCAGCGTACTTCAGAAACTGAGACTTCCCTGTGCCTGGGTCTCCCACCAGCAGAAGATGAGACTCGCCTAAACCAGAAACGTATTACAAATCTAGAATCAGATATTAACATGGACACCAATAGAGTTGCAGTTTGTGAGGCATGTAAGAGAAATTGGTCCACATTTGGAACAAGGATACATACCTCTTACCTTAGTTCCAGAAGGATCTATTCTTTGCACCCCACCTGCTAACACCATGGCAACAGCTAACTTAACTACATACATTCCAAACACTTGTGGGCACAGGCTCACGAGAATCTGGTTCCTGCCTTCAGAGAGAACATGGAAGAAGAACACCAATCAAATTCCATTCACATTTCATGTCCATCTCATCTCATAGTATTTATCATGTAATAATGACTATTAAATACATAAAAAGTAGTATCTAAATCTGTATTGGAACAGTTTTAATTATGGGGATTGGGGAAGTATTACAGTTGAGTTATTATGTACCAGTTATAGGGTCATGTTTGTAATTGTCCCAGAACTCCTCAAACTCCTGCTGCATGTCCTCTAGGACCAGAGCTGCCATGGTCTGCTCATTGTTCACTTCAATGAAATTGGCTTTCAACACCAGATCCAATTCACAGCGTGCGTCCTCGTACAGGGGCTTCCATCGCTGACGAACTACTCCATACACTGTAACATCATCACCTGAAAAAATGGCATCACAAATAGTGATATCCTAGAAATTCAGTCCCAACATTCAATGTGATGACACTAATCCCTTTAAAAACATTCATGTTCATCTACTGTGGCTTCATCTTGGGTGAAAGACAATCATTTGGTATTGTGATGTTATCACACACAACATGACACCACAATGTAACATCCGTACATCATACAGTATTATCATTGGTAATACATCACAATGTGGAATTCCAATACTCAGTGATGTCACAATCTACCTAACACAATGCTGTCACCCTCTGCAAAACAAATTCCCATAATACAGTATGACAATATCCTTTATGTAACAATCCCACTGTGATGTAATTTCCAATACAAATGTCAACTGTGATATCATAGTGGCCAATGTTACCTGATTTACAGCCGTCTACCAGATCATCCTCCAAAATGACCACCATGGAGCGAGGAATACTGCCCACAGACAACCTCTGGGCCTGAGCACACAGAACAGCAGGGAAAGAGGGGCGCAGTTTGATCAAATATAGACTTATAATTTGTGTTTGCAGATGTTATTCAACAGGGTTAAACAATGTGTAGATTATAATTAAAACAAACAGTACTAGAGCCCCTTAGCCCCAAGTCAGTCAGTCACCTGCTCCTGGATCTTAATCTCCTGGTAGTCCCTGCAGGCTGCCGGGGTGGAGCTGCCTGACAGGCAGGTGAACTTGATGGAGTTACAGAGGTCCTGGTTGGGGCAGCTGGTAGGGGGAACGAAGCTATAGTACTGCTCAAAGTCAGCCTGCAGGGAGAACACGTGACGGCACTTAGAGCACATGTAGTCCTTCTCGTACTCCAGAACCTTGGCCACACTGGTGCGGATGACCGTGCCCGTGACGGACAGGAAGTGACCAGCGTCCCGAGACTTGGGGATGTTCTCCCTGGTGAGCTCCGGACACACAGGAAGACCTGAGGTGTGATGACATACAGCAATACAGAGGGAGGTTAGCGTTATGGACATCAAACAGACCAAGGAGCACTGGACTAGACATCAAAACAATAATCAGTATTGACAACACGTTGTACCATCTTTCCTGGAACTCAAACAAAGTTCAGCATTCCTTGTCATGCTCAATATTAAGCACCAGATGGAGCTCTCTACCCACTATTGTATTGACGAGAGATGTATCGCATGCATCTAGCACTGTGTTGCATGAGTCAAATTAAACTTTTTTTTTTTAAATAATGAAAACATGCGTAGCCCATTACATAGCCTACTGTACATCTGTCAAGTAGCCTACAGTATTTTATTGGATAAAAGTACCTAACGTAGAGAACTCTAAGAGGGCACGACAAAACCAATTTCCCCCCCAGGAGACTGAAAAGATTTGGCCTGGGTCGATAGATCCTCAACAAGTTCTACAGCTGCACCATCGAGAGCATCCAGACTGGTTGCATCACCACCTGGTATGGCAACTGCTCGGCCTCCGACCGCAAGGTCCTACAGAGGGTAGTGCGTACGGCCCAGTACATCACTGTGGGGCCAAGCTTCCTGCCATCCAGGACCTCTATATCAGGCGGTGTCAGAGGAAAGCCCTACAAATTGCCAAAGACTCCAGTCACCCTAGTCATAGACTGTTCTCTCTGCTACCGCATGGCAAGCGGTACCGGAGCACCAAGTCTAGGTCCAAAAGGCTTCTTAACAGCTTCTACCCCTAAGCCTTATAAGACTGCTGAACAGCTAATCAAATGGCTACCCAGACTATTTGCATTGACTCCCCCAGTTTTTTTTTTACACTGCTGCTATTCACTGTTTATTATCTATTATCTATGCATAGTCACTTTACCTACATGTACATATTACCTCAACTAACCTGTACCCCGCACATTGACTCTGTACTGGTACACCCTGTATATAGCCTCGCTATTGTTATTTTATTGTTGCGGTTTTATTATTTACTTTAGTTTATTTCTTAAATATATTTTTCTTATTTTTCTAAAAACTGCATTGTTGGTTAAGGGCTTGTAAGTAAGCATTTCACAGTAAGGTCTACACCTTTTGTATTCGGCGCATGTGACAAATAACATTTGATTTATGGGAAAAGCCTTCTTTGGTAAAAGGTAGCTTTAGGCCTAAGCAGTGACCACTGAGAATCCATAGCAGACTTGTGAAGAGTCTTTCTTCCAAATAAATCTGTGGACTCGCAGACACTGTCAGTGTAAAATTTAATCCCATGCACTGATAGAATACTATAAAAGGAAAATAGGCCTTTATGGATAAAATGCAACACTCCAGTCCACCAATGTTATCATGGATTAATAGGGGCTCCCGAGTGGTGCAGCGGTCTAAGGCACTGCATCTCAGCGCAAAAGGTGTCACGACAATCCCTGGTTCGAATCCAAGCTGTATCACATCCGCCGTGATTGGGAGTCCCATAGGACGGCACACAATTGGCCCTGCGTCGTCCAGGTTTGGCCAGTGTAGGCCGTCATTGTAAATAAGAATGTGTTCTTAACGGACTTGCCTAGTTAAATAAAAAAATAGAACATACACGACATGGCCAAAAGTATGTGGACATCTTGGTGTCTAGTAGGACCAGATGCTCGTCGAACAATAGGCCTGGCTCGCAGTCGGTTTTCAAATTCATTCCAAAGGTGTTCAATCGGGTTGAGGTCAGGGCTTTGTGCAGGCCAGTCAAGTTGTTCCACACTGATCTCAACAAACCATTTCCTCGCTTTGTGCACGGGGGCATTGTCATGCTGAAACAGGAAAGGGCCTTCCCCAAACTGTTGCCAAGTTGGAAGCACAGAATCGTCTAGAATGTCATTGTATTCTGTAGCGTTAAGATTTCCCTTCACTGGAACTAAGGGGCCTAGACCGAACCATGAAAAACAGCCCTAGACCATTATTCCTCATCCACCCAACTTGACAGTTGGCACAATGCATTAGGGCAGGTAGCGTTCTCCTGGCATCTGCCAAACCCAGATTTGTAGGACTGCCAGATGGTGAAGCGTGATTTATCACTCCAGAGAACATGTTTCCACTGCTCAAGAGTCCAATGCCGGCGAGCTTTACACTACTCCAGCTGACGCTTGTTATTGCGAATGTTGACCTTAGGCTTGTGTGCGGCTGCTCAGCCATGGAAAACCATTTCATGAAGCTTCCGACGAACAGTTCTTGTGCTGACGTTGCTTCCAGAGGCAGTTTGGAACTCGGTAGTGAGTGTTGCAACTGAGGACATATGATTTTTACGCGCTGTGTGATTCAGCACTTGGCGGTCCCGTTCTGTGAGCTTGTGTGGCCTACCACTTCGCGGCTGAGCCGTTGTTGCTCCTAGATGTTGCCACTTCACAATAACAGCACTTACAATTGACCGGGGCAGCTATAGCATGGTAGAAATTTGACGAACTGACTTGTTGGAAAGGTGGCATCCTATGACGGTGCCACGTTGAAAGTCATTGAGCTCTTTAGTAAGGCCATTTTACTGCCAATGGAGATTGCATGTCTGTGTGCTTGATTTTATACACCTGTCAGCAATAGGTGTGGCTAAAATAGCCGAATACGCTAATTTGAAGGTGTGTCCACATACTTTTGTATATATAGTGTATTATCATCTCTCTCCATCTGGCATCTCAAACAACATTGACATTTTCCGTCCACATCTTCAGAGTGGTTTTATGTGAAGCACTTTCCATTTTCTCATGAGAGTAGACAACTGAGTTTTAAGATGCAGCCCACATACAAGCGGTCCTCTCCACATAGAGACATTCTGAATTTTGAGCGAGCAACCTGTTGAAAACATTGAAGCATATACTGGTGTGATCTTAAACATGGCCTTGTAGCAGTAACATTCCCCACCAGAACACACACAGCTGCATCACCAAGAGCCCTGCTGCTATTTGCTATGCCTTCTACATTCACGCCATGTAACCAACCAAGGAACACCATACGAGTCGAGCACATCATCTGGCTATTTATAACACTGCTCTCTTTACTGGTGAGACCCCAGACTGCAGTACACAATGGCTAAAGTAATTAGATGTGAAGGTTGAGCTACTTTGCAAGGCTGGCAGACAGACAAGGTCAATCATTACAGATTATTCCCATCTGACTATATGTCTGTGCTCTTTTTTTATCATCTGCATATTAAAATCAAATCAGGCCAATCTATGTCAACCTGTTCCAGGTGTTAAACTAATGATGTCGGTAAAACTGTGGCAGCCTGGCAGATGTCGGAAGCCATAGTGCGGCTGAGTTTTGGCAGCGTTTACACAGACAGACCAATTATGATCTTTAGCCCAATTATTGGCAAAAGTCCCCAAAAAAATCTGAATCGTGCTGTCTGTGTAAACGCAGGCTTATTGCTGAGACAGTGTACATGAGAAACACTCATTGAGTAGCTACAGTTTTTCTAGGCCCCATCTCAGGTAACCAACCATGTGTTATCTCAGGAAGTCAATACTGAGCCTGCTGAGAGTGATATCTGGTATGGCTTGTGTTGTTACACCACGCTGAGTCTCCTGTTTCAGTCTCTTACTGCCTACTGTTCTCCTGCATTTCAGGCAGACATTCTTCCCAAGTCAACAACCAGACAGATACCTACACGGAGACAAGATGTTCATAATGTTCTCATTAAATCCTGCTGGCCAGTGATGGATATACTGTACTTCCTATTGTGATTATTATCATTATCAAGCTGCATCAAAAGGATGCTAATGTTTTCCACTGGACAAGTGATTCAGCTATCTATGATGAGGAGCTCTAATTGTGTCTGTCTCGATTTAAATGACTCTTCTGTTGCAGAGAGCAGACTGATGAGGTGAGCCTCCAGCAGAACAAGTGAAATGAACAAAAAAATTAACACTGCGGCCTAAACCCCTCGAGACACTGCTTTAAGTGGAGCTTTTCAAGCATTGCAATTAGACAGGGAGGACAACCACCCACTAACTCACAAATATACAGTACCTGTCAAAAGTTTGGACACACGTACTCATTCAAGGGTTTTTCTATTTTCACTATTTTCTACATTGTAGAATAATAGTGAAGACATCAAAACTATGAAATAAAACATGGAATCATGTAGTAACCAAAAAAGTGTTAAACAAATGAAAATATATTTTACATTTGAGATTCTTCAAAGAAGCCACTCTTTGCCTTGATGACAAACCAGCTTCACCTGGAATGCTTTTCCAACAGTCTTGAAGGAGTTCCCATATATACTCAGCACTTGGTGGCTGATTTTCCTTCACTCTGTGATCCAACTCATCCCAAACTATCTCAATTGGGTTGAGGTCAGGTGATTGTGGAGGCCAGGTCATCTGATGCCGCACTCTACCACTCTCCTTCTTGGTCAAATAGCCCTTACACAGCCTAGAGGTGTGTTGGGTCATTGTCCTGTTGAAAAACAAATGATAGTCCCACTAAGCACAAAAACCAGGTGGGATGTGTATTGCTGCAGAATGCTGTGGTAGCCATGCTGGTTAAGTGTGCCTTGAATTCTAAATAAATCACAGACAGTGTCAACAGCAAAGCACCCCCACACCATCACACTTCATGGTGGGAACCACACATGCAGAGATCATCCGTTCACCTACTCTGCGTCTCACAAAGACACAGCGGTTGGAACCAAAAATCTCAAATTTGGACTCATCATACCAAAGGACAGATTTCACCCGGTCTAATGTCCATTGCTCGTGTTTCTTGGCAAAAGCAAGTCTCTACTTCTTATTGGTGTCCTTTAGTAGTGGTTTCTTCTGCAGCCATTTGACCATGAAGGCCTGATTCACGCAGTCTCCTCTGAACAGTTGATGTTGAGATGTGTCTGTTACTTGAACTCTGTGAAGCATTTATTTGGGCTGCAATTTCTAACTCTGGGTCTTCCTTTCCTGTGGCGATCCTCATGAGAGCCAGTTTTATCATAGCGCTTGATGGTTTGTGCGACTGCACTTGAAGAAACTTATACAAAGTTCTTGAAATTTTCCGGACTGACTGACCTGCATGTCTTAAAGTAATGATGGACTGTCGTTTCTCTTTGCTTATTTGACCTGTTCTTGCCATAATATGGACTTGGTCTTTTACCAAATAAACATAAATAAATAAATACCTTGTAGGGGTGGCATACACAACTGATTGGCTCAAACGCATTAAGGAAATAAATTCCAAAAATTAACAAGGCACACCTGTTAATTGTTTGGGAGAATGCAAAGAGTATGCAAAGCTGTCATCAAGGCAAAGGCTGGCCACTGAAGAATCTCACGGCCTGTTCACCTCGCTATCGTCCAGAATGCGAGGTCAGTATAGGTGCATCAAAGCTGGAACCGAGAGACTGAAAAACAGCTTCTATCTTAAGGCCATCAGACTGTTAACCCCTGTGCGGCCATACGGGACGGACATCCAGCGAAAAATCCTATCGCTATTAGCATAACAAAATGTAATAAAAAATATATATATATTTTTTTTCAAATTATATAGTTTTATAGATACATCTCTCCTGAATCGAACCACGTCGTCCGATTTCAAAAAGGCTTTACAGCAAAAGCAAAACATTAGATTATGTTAGAGGAGTATATCGTAAAAGTAGCCACATAGCCATTTTCTGACCAACCACATGCATCACAAATAACCAAAAAACGGCTAAATGCAGCACTAACCTTTTACAAACTTCATCAGATGACACCTAGGACATCATGTTACACAATGCATGCATTCTTTTGTTCGATAAAGTTCATATTTATATATAAAAACAGCATTTTACATCGGCACATAACGTTGACTAACTATTTTCCCTCAAATGCATCCGGTGAAACAGTGCTACAATTTACTAAATTACTATTCGAAAACATTTTTAAAATGTAATATTGTCATTCTAAGATTTATAGATGAATATCTCTTGAAAGCACCTGTAATGCCAGATTTAAAAATAACTTTACTGGGTAATCACACTTTGCGATAAAAGGGGATGCGATACTCAGAACAATAGGCTAGCAATAGCAATAGGCTAGCCATCTTGGAACAATCGCATATCAAATCTAGTCTTGTATACTATTGTCAATAATCCCTTACCTTTGATTATCTTCATCCTTAGGCACTTCCAGGAATCCCAGGTCCACAACAAATGTATTTTCGTTCGAAAAAGTTCATCCTTTATGTTCCATTAGCTTGTTGTTGTTAGCGCGTTCTGAAGGCTGAATCAAAAGTTCCGACGTGCGCGGGGCTACTCTTTCAACAAAATGCATTTTTTTCTTATTTAGGTTTGTTCAAACATGTCAAACGTTGTATAACATAAATCTGTAGGGCCTTTTTCAACGAGAGCTCCAATAAGATTCGAGGGGGACGATTGCATTGTGTTTCAAAACGTTTCGAAAGGGGAGGGTAACCATTGGCGCCGGCGTCATAATGGTGATGGCCCTCTCCATGTGACCACGTTCCACAGCGTGTCATTGTGTCAGTTTTCACAGTAGGAGACTCAAATCACTTTGTAAAGACTGGGGACATCTAGTGGAAGCAATAGGAAGTGCTCAATGAACCATAGCTCACGGTGTGATTAATAGGCAACATGATGAAGTTGAGTTCGCAATTCAGAATTCCACTTCCTGTTTCGATCTGTCTCGGGGTTTTGACTGCCATATGAGTTCTGTTAGACTCACAGACACCATTCAAACAGTTTTAGAAACTTTAGGGTGTTTTCTATCCACAAGTATTAATTATATGCATATCCTAGCTTCTGAGTTTGAGTAGGAGGCCGTTTAAAATGGGCACGAATTTTTTTCAAAAATCGCTGTAGCGCCCCCTATCCTAGGGGAACGCCAAGAGGTTAAATAGCCATCACTAACCGACTTCCACCCAGTTACGCATCCCTGCACCTTAGAGGCTGCTACCCTATATACATAGACTTGGAATCACTGGCCACTTTAATAATGGAACACTAATCACTTTAATAATGTTTACATACTGCTTTACTCATCTCATATGTATATACTGTATTCTATTCTACTTTTTTTTATTCAATGCCACTTCGACATTGAACAATCTAATATTTATATATTTCTTAATTCCATTCTTCTTACTCTGTTAGATACTACTGCACTGTTGGAGCTAGGAACACAAGCATTTTGCTACACCCGCAATAACATCTGCTAAATATGTGTATGTGACAAAATTTGATTTGAAATATAAAATATATTTTGATTTGTTAACACTTTTTTGGTTAATGCATGATTCCATGTGTTATTTCATAGTTTTGATGCATCCACTATTATGTAGTAAGCCTTCCCTGTAGCTCAGTTGGTAGAGCATGGTGTTTGCAACGCCAGGGTTGTGGGTTCGATTCCCACGGGGGGCCAGCACAGAAAAAAAAAAAAAAATGTATGAAATTGTATGAAATGTATGCATTCACTACTGTAAGTCGCTCTGGATAAGAGCGTCTGCTAAATGACTAAAATGTAAAATGTAATGTAAATGTAGTAAAATGTAGTAAAACATTTTAAAAATAAAGAAAAACCCTTGAATGAGTACGCGTGTCCAAACTTTTGACTGGTACTGTAGATCTCAGACGTTACATAAAGCTACTTCAGCAGAGGGCCATTACTATGTACGAGGACAATTCATTCATAGAAGGGAGCAGAAAGAGCTCTCTAGACTCTCATATTATTGACCTCTCTATGCACTTGTCTTCATGTAAATAAAGAGATTGGATAACTAATTAGAAATAATTATAGCAATAACTACAATTTGCTCTATGATAGGCTAGGTGGAACGAACTTACAACATACTGCTTATCTTTTCAGATCTATACAAGTGCCTAGGAGGTAGGGGCTAGGTGTCGATTTGGAAGTGGGTAAGAGCCTCTTACCTGTGATTCGGGCATGCAGGTGGTGTTTGACCTTGTGCCACCTTTGCTGTGTAGAGTTCTCTGACATTGTCTTAGCGGCTCGGTGAAGGGTGTTGTCAAAGATGTTGATGACCTCGCTGGGGTAGGCGTTGAAGTAGTCGCCCACCTCCATGCTGGCTTCAAACAGTGTCATGGCGTTGATAACCACCGGGTAGTGGGCATCCTCATCAGGCTCCTGAAGGATCTGCAGGATGTCACTCCTGTGGTGCTCTGTCACATACGCCTCAAACACCTACCCTATCAGAGCTACCTGCTCTGGGTTTATCAACATCCTGGATCTGGAGGGGTGAATATGCTTTAGCTCATCTGTAGTGTCAGGCTTGTAAACTGAAGGTAACATTAATAGTAGTGGCAAAGTCAGAGATTGAAAAACAAAGAAGAATGGCAATTTAGTTGCAGAGGTGAAGGGGTGCTGACACTATTTTTGATAACTCAGCCTGGTGAAGTTATTAGAGCGTCGGACCAGTAACTGAAAGGTTGTTGGATCGAATTCCTGAGATGACAATGTAAAAAATCTGTCGTTCTGCCCCTGAGCAAGGGGGTTAACCTGTTTCCCTGGCACCGAAGACGTGGATGTCAATTTAAGGCTGCCCCCCGCACCTCTCTGATTCAGAGGGGTAGGGTTAAATGCGGAAGACACATTTCAGTTGAATGCATATCCTTTATTAATAGTAACGTAAACTCACTCACTTTTGTACATCGCCTTGGTCCGTACAATTGACCCTATTTTAGCGCCCCAAAAACGTAATACTTCCAGATCAACTGTAATGTCAATACCATTGTAAAGCACAATTTCTCCCCTTTCCAACAAAATTAATGACATGACCTCCACGCTGCCTGTTTCTGCATAATTCAAGAAGGCAATGAGCTCCTTCGGGTATTTTTAAAAATGGCGGGTGGGGAAGCGAAACTAATGCGTAATAGTGAGGAGGAGAGGAGATGTGTGGGAAAACTGCTTTTTTTCACTCGATCTGTCCAACTTATCACCTTATCGCCTCTAAAATGTAAATGTAACACTATAAAGAGTTTATATAATGTGTCATTACATACCTATTTAAAGGTTTGTGTCGAATTTGAATCTGGTTTTTAGGGCGGTGCTAAAGTGATCTTCAGAAGTAAACAGCGGCTTTGAAAGTCATGCTCGCTTACAGTGATGATGCAAAAAATGACTAGGTATTCCCCCTTACCCCATCACTGTCCATTTTTTGTTTTTTAACGATGAGAGAAGTGCTACACCAGGTGTGGAGAGAGATTGTAAGGCAGAAATAGTTGCTTTATGCGTGCTGTACGTTACGGCATGACACGTCACGATGTAACGGAGGGTCAGTTTTTTCTACTTTTCTCCAATACTATAGAGCCATTACCATGTCGATCAACGCTTGAATAGAAACTTAGTTCACACCCCAGATTTTGAAGTCAACACAGTCCCATTAGTTTTCCTTGTGGCCTCGTTTGAATGTCGCGGTTGCGCACATTTGTACGGAATGGGGTGAGTTTACGTTAGCTGCGGTCCACGCGTGTGCGTCGGATCTGTACTAAGGCAAAGATTTACGAGATACATTCGCTTCAGATCAGACGCACGCGTATGGACAAGACCCAGTGTGGCCTATTTTGGAGAAACACCTAGCATTTATGGAAAAATGTTTGTCAACACTAACAACATTTTTACTTGAGTAACGAAAGTATATTGAAGCCAGTCACTAAACAAAGTTGGAAAATAATTGGTCTATGCCATAACACGATGGCCCAGATCTGGTTGTTTGGCTAACTTCAGCTAGCTAACAGGGAGGCAAGTTGGACAACAGCTACACATGATTCCAAAATCTAAATGTAATCTTTAACAACGTGTAATATGCATTAGCAAACAATATAACTTTATACATACCCTATTTTATTGAGCGTTTTAGTTTCTCTACAGCTAGAGATATCAACACAAGTCCCACGAACATACTAAGCACTTTGGTACTTCCCGCTGGATTCACACACTACTTCCACAGGGGTGTTCAAACTATAATATTAAATAAACTTCATAGCAATGTCTTAAAATAGTTACCATGAATTAAATACTACATTTTAAAATCAACAATAATAGAATGGAAAACACGTGGGTGTCTCACAAAATGTGAAAAGGCTTTTATGGAAGGAACCCCCTATCTTCTCTCACTTGGTAGTGTCTCGCCTATAGCGAAATAAAGTGCGCAGCCGCAAGGTCTTCAGATTCACATGCCAGAGTAGGGAATGTCTGGGACGGACGCAGATAACGTCAAAAGTGACGTCAAAACTTGAATATTGCAGTCGCGTCGGGGAGAATTTAGCATTTTAGATGCTATAACCTTAACCGAATTCTCATAATCTGCTACGCAAATTACAGTGAGAAAGTCACTTCTGACATTAGCTGCATCCCGTTTAGTCAAAAACCAGTGGTGTAAAGTACTTAAGTAAAAGGTCATACTTAAGTATTTTTTTGGGGTATCTGTACTTTACTATTAATATTTTTGGCAACTTTTACTTCACTACATTCCGAAAGAAAATAACGTACTTTTTATTCCATACATTTTCCCTGACATCCAAAAGTACTCTATATTTTGACAGGAAAATCTTCAAATTCACACACTTATCAAGAGAACATCCCTGGTCATGCCTATTGCCTCTGATCTGGTGTACTCACTAAACACATCTTCGTTTGTGAATTATGAGTGTTGGAGTGTGCCACTAGCAATATATATTTTTTATTGTGCCATCTGGTTTGCTTAATATAAGGAAATTGAAATGATTTATAGTACATTTTATAAACTCTATTTACTTTTAATACTTAAGTATATTTAAAAACCAAATACTTTTACTTACTCAAGTAGAACTTTACTGGGTGACTTTTACTTGAGTCATTTTCTATTAAGGTATCTTTACTTTCATTCAAGTATGACAATTGAGTACTTTTTCCACCACTGGTCAAAACCGACACAGCAGGACCAGAGCCATTCAGTGCCCTCTACCGGCTCTGCCCACAGAGGTAAAACTCATGCATCACCTGAACACAGTAATACCTGTACATACTATAACCTAAAACATTGTGAAACACAATCATAGAGTTATTAAAAAAAAATCCATGAACCTTATCATTAAATATTTTCTGCTGAAGTTGGGATTCTATGGCACATAGTACTGTTTTGTACAAATCATACATACATTTAAAAGGCCCACATAATTGACAGCACACACATGAGTAAATGTCACAATAATCAGTATTTATTAGTTAAGCATACACAGTATAATATAAATATAAAATATGCAATTTATTTTTAAAATTGGTGAGACATCATTATATCTGTGTTGAGACAACCATACAAACAGTTTAATTCTACCAAAATGTCTTATGCGGCTGTAACAAACTATCATTACAGTGCCATCCTAAAATAAGGTACAGAGAGAGGACAATTTACTGTATACTGTTTTTAACAAATGATAGCAGCATATGTACCACTCATTACAAACTGCAAAAAAGAAAAACGTCAAACATACTCATCGGCATTGTACAAACAAGGAACCCATTCACAGTGAAGTAATCAACAGAATGCAATGGAGTGGTTGATCATTAAATAATATATATATATTTTAAAGTCTTTTTCGTTTTGTATGGTTGACATGCTCTCGAGTTGCAAAAATCAGAAGGTGAAGTACTGGGCGAACCATTCCTGGCGCTGGGGGTCAGGGGATCCTACGGGTGACTCCTCTGTCTCAGGAGGGCTACACAGGGGGGCACACACCACAACAGCAGCAAACAGTTATACAGGACATTATTGACTAAGAAATCCTTATTGCACCTCAGGGTTGAGAGTAGTTGTATTGTATTTAAAGGCTCTGGGTTTTTATGCTTATGTTCTGTGTTTGAAGTCAGTGTAGTCATTCATCCAGTTCAGAGCATTTTATTGAGGCAGTATATCTATAGATTTGATTATCTGCTCTCGAGTGTAAATTCTTCCTCGAAAACAATAACATTTCTGTTGCACTAATCAGCCTTTAACCGTGTTAAGTTTGCTCATTTTTAAGAGAGCCTGTGGTTGTATTAAAACAACCATTTCTGTTCTACATGATCATCCAACCATGGGGTTTTGTGAGATTGAATTACAACAAGACCATGTAGTTGTTAATCCTTGACTCAGGTCCTTAGGGGATTATGCTCTCTTGGTTATACAATGTGAATGCATCTATTAAAAATCCTGAATACCAAATAGTGTTTGTTCTCCTCATACTCTGTAGTTTCTGAAAAGCAAATCCAATGATAAGCCCAAGGAAAGAATGTTAGAGGGAAAATGTATTGAAAGACCACAAACTTGCCTATTGTGGTTTGTTCTATGCAGTCTACCCAAGATGTAACCTATTCAACCTAATGCATTTCACTGGATTGCTGGCTTGACCATAGCCTTGGCATTGGAAATTCACAATAAACACCAACAAACCTCACTGTATTGTAATGTTACAGCTTTATTCCACATAAAATAACCTTTGCTCTTTGCTTATAGCGCTGGGTATCCTTCTGGTGTTTATCTGGCTGACTGTATGCCTGTCTGGATGACTTGCTGACTGACTGACTGGTTGTCTGGTGTTTAGGCCCCTCCCTCAGTTTCTGTCCAGGGGTCTTAACCCGTTGACGGGCACCAAATGCCTCCTATCTAAGAAGGGCTTGACATCCGAGGGTCTGGAGAGCCAAAGGAGAGGAGAGGATGAGTGGGAGGAGAACTCTCAATGAAATGTCAGAACATACAGTAATAATGAGAAGGCCTCTCCTCTCAACAACGACACTGCACAAAGAGTTCAAGATTAACATCTCTATGATATATGACTCATAACTTCATATTACAGTTCATATTTGAGAAACACAAAAGGCAAGGAAATTGCTAAATGGGATCTGATAAAGAACTATGTAACTTAAGACACATTCAAGTTTTAATTTCCTACCATGGCTATTTCCACAGTTGTCATGTCAAATAACAGCCTCTAAACTTAAAAGGTTGGACTTTACTGAACAAAAATATAAACGCAACATGTAAAGTGTTGGTCCCATGTTTCATGAGCTGAAATAAAAGATCCCCAAAATTACATTTACATTTAAGTCATTTAGCAGACGCTCTTATCCAGAGCGACTTACAAATTGGTGCATTCACCTTATGATATCCAGTGGAACAACCACTTTACAATAGTGCATCTAAAAATCTCCTTTGCCAAGATAATCCATCCAACTGACTGGTGTGGCATATCAAGAAGCTGATGAAACAGCATTACATTTACATTTACGTCATTTAGCAGACGCTCTTATCCAGAGCTACTTACAAATTGGTGCATTCACCTTATGATATCCAGTGGAACAACCACTTTACAATAGTACATCTATATTTTTTTGGGGGGGGGAGGGGGGTATTCCCCGGTATTCCTTAAAGAGGTGGGGTTTCAGGTGTCTACGGAAGGTGGTGATTGACTCCGCTGTTTTGGCGTCGTGAGGGAGCTTGTTCCACCATTGGGGTGCCAGAGCATGATCATTACACAGGCGCACCCTGGTGCTAGGGACAATAAAAGGCCACTCTAAAATGTGAAGTTTTGTCACAACACAATGCCACAGATGTCTCAAGTTGAGGGAGCGTGTAGTTGGCATGCTGACTGCAGGAATGTCCACCAGAGCTGTTGCCAGATCATTTAATATTCATTTTCTACTATAAAACACCTCTAACATCGTTTTAGAGAATTTGCCAGTACTCCCAACCAGCCTCACAACCGCAGACCACGTATAACCATGCCAGCCCAGAACCTCCACATCCGGCTTTTTCACCTGCGGAATCATCTGAGACCAGCCACCCAGACAGCTGATGAAACTAATGAATATTTCTGTTTGTGATAAAGCTCTTTTGTGGGGAAAAACTTATTCTGATTGGCTGGGCCTTGCTCCCCAGTGAGTGGGCCTTGCTCCCAAGTGGTTGGGCCTATGCCCTCCCAGGCCCACTCATGGCTGCACCCCTGCCCAGTCATGGGAAATCCATAAATTAGGGCCTAATTAATTAATTTCAATGGATCACTAGTCACCTTAAACAATGCCACTTTAATAATGTTAACATATCTTACACTACCCATCTTATATGTACACTCAGCAAAAAAAGAAACGTCCCTTTTTCAGGACTCTGTCTTTCAAAGATAATTCGTAAAAATCCAAATAGATCTTCATTGTAAAGGATTTAAAAACTGTTTCCCATGCTTGTTCAATGAACCATAAACAATTAATGAACATACACCTGTGGAACGGTCGTTAAGACACGAACAGCTTACAGACGGTAGGCAATTAAGGTCACAGTTATGAAAACCTAGGACACTAAAGAGGCCTTTCTACTGACTCTGAAAAACACCAAAAGAAATATGCCCAGCGTCCTTGCTTATCTGTATGAACGTGCCTTAGGCATGCTGCAAGGAGGCATGAGGACTGCAGATGTGGCCAGGGCAATAAATTGCAATGTCGGTACTGTGAGACGCCTAAGACAGCGTTACAGGGAGACAGGACGGACAGCTGATTGTCCTCGCAGTGGCAGACCACGTGTAACAACACCTGCACAGGATCGGTACATCCAAACATCACACCTGCGGGACAATTACAGGATGGCAACAACAACTGCCCGAGTTACACCAGGAACGCACAATCCCTCCATCAGTGCTCAGACTGTCCGCAATAGGCTGAGAAAGGCTGGACTGAGGGCTTGTAGGCCTGTTGTAAGGCAGGTACTCACCAGACATCACCGGCAACAACGTTGCCTAGGGGTACAAGCCCATCATCGCTGGACCAGAGAAGACTGGCAAAAAGTGCTCTTCTCTGACGAATCACGGTTTTGTCTCACCAGGGGTGATGGTCGGATTCGCGTTTATCGTCGAAAGAATGAGTTACACCGAGGCCTGTACTCTGGAGCAGGATCGATTTGGAGGTGGAGGGTCCGTTATGGTCTGGGGCGGTGTGTCACAGCATCATCGGACTGAGCTTGTTGTCATTGCAGGCAATCTCAACGCTGTGTTACAGGGAAGACATCCTCCTCCCTCATGTGGTACCCTTCCTGCAGGCTCATCCTGACATGACCCTCCAGCATGACAATGCCACCAGCCACACTGCTCGTTCTGTGTGTGATTTCCTGCAAGACAGGAATGTCAGTGTTCTGCCATGGCCAGCGAAGAGACCGGATCTAAATCCCATTGAGCACCTCTGGGACCTGTTGGATCGGAGGGTGCCTTGGCGGAAGAGTGGGGTAACATCTCAAAGCAAGAACTGGCAGATCTGGTGCAGTCCATGAGGAGATGCACTGCAGTACTTAATGCAGCTGGTGGCCACACCTGATACTGACTGTTACTTTTGATTTTGACCCCCGTTTGTTCAGGGACATATTATTCCATTTCTGTTAGTCACATGTCTGTGGAACTTCTTCAGTTTATGTCTCAGTTGTTGAATCTTGTTATGTTCATACAAATATTTACACATGTTAAGTTTGCTGAAAATAAACGCAGTTGACAGTGAGAGGACATTTCATTTTTTGCTGAGTTTATATACTGTACCTTATACCATCTATTGCACCTTGCCTATGACGCTCGGCCATCGCTCATCCATATACATATTAATGTACATATTCTTATTCAGCCCTTTAGATTTTTGTGTATTGGGTAGCTGTTGGAGAATTGTTAGATTACTAAGATTTTACTGCACTGTCGGAACTAGAAGCACAAGCATTTCGCTACACTCGCATTAACATCTGCTAACCATGTGTATGTGATCAATACAATTTGATTCGATTTTGATTTGATTTCATTATATGAACTGTAAAATTATTGAATGTTGCATTTATATTTTGATCAGTACATTATCATGACCAGATGATACAAAACAAATTATTAAACACAGTCTGCACTGCACAAACTGTACTGCTCTGACTGAGCTAAACACATCTGGAGTTTTCAATTAACGACGTGCAGAACTGTTGGTCTCTGAAAACTATCCTAAAATATCTCCTCTGCAATCATTCTCTCCTCGGTCACAGTAGTCTACATTGCAGCAAATCCAATGTAATGCTGAATTGAACATGCATTCTGGTCTGTTAATCACCAACTCCAGATCTAGGGAACACCTGGGCTGAGACAGACAGGGCTGACTTCAACAACATCAGAAGCTAAAAGCAGAGAAATAGCATAAGCATGCATACTAGTGTTTTCCATAGAGAAAACTAAATTAGGTATGCAAATGTATATGTATGCAATTTCTATTGGTACAAATTGGCTGGTGAGCTGAATTAAGAAGTCTTATTGATCTAGGCATCTTCTCCAAGTACTAAAAAACATTTGTATTCTGGTATAGGCCTCCTGAATCGAAATAGGGAAGCATTTAAAGGACACTGCATGCACAGAGATAGAAGCAGCTTTATATAATCTGAAAACAGATGTATAATACAGAGCATCATAAGTGTGGTATGTGCTGCAGTAGAGAGGTACTGTATGTGGGGGTGCATTTGTTTCTTAGTGGAAACAGGGTCACCTTGACGGGGGCTGAGACAGACAGGCCGTGTGTGAGATGCAGTGATGGGAGAGTCCCATGACAATGGAGGGCAGCACCGCACAAATCTGCCACGCCGACTCATCTGCAACTTACTTACATACAGAGCAGCATGCAGCAAGGGCAAGAGGAACCCAAAGCACAGAGAGGCACACAGATGGATAACAAGTGCATCAATAGGCAGAAACCTAAGCACCGGATGAGTGCAGACACACAAGCTAGCACAACACAGGCACAAGAGAGTATCACATTCACACGTGTGCTTGTTACACATGTGCAAAACGACAGCTGGAAACACAACAACGAGCAAAGCAATGCCAAGGCACGAGAGAGAGAGAGAGAGAGAGAGGGGTTTGTTGATGAGAAGAGTGTTGTTGTTATCGAAGGCTTCACACATCACCACACAGAACTGTGCATGGTGAAAAAAAATAACATCAACAATCTATATTACGCAATCAGATTTTCCTCATATACAAATCAAACAATTGCACATCAATGTGGATAACAAAGTGCAGTAAGTGCAGCACGCCCGGAGGCCGATGAGGATGAGGTGGTTTAACAGAACAACAACACATCACCCAATGAGAAAAATACAAAGACACAATGACACAAAGAGACGCAACTGCTAGCAGGAACACATACGCTAACATGTTAAGAGTGACGGGTGGGGTGCACACATGCTCTTTTTGCATTCCAATGCCATTTTCAAAGTCTCATGTATTGCATGGGGCTTTAGAATAATATAGTAAAGTGTTCATACATCTCCTGGAGTGTGTGTAGGTTCAGATGGAATATCCCTTTGTGTGTTTGAAAAGAAACCGTCAAGTAAAGCCAATGACTTCCTGGTATACAGTAAAGATAAGTTGACAGAGAAGTTGGGGGAGTAATTGTGGGAGGTCTCCCTCTCTCCGAAAGCCAAATCTCTGGGGACACAATCAAAGCCTCGCCAAAAACTGCTGGCAAAGACAAAAGCATTCATGTCCTTCAAATAGAATAGCAATCAAGAGGGAATCCTGGGACGAACCCCTCAGCCTGTCTGCAACAGGCAGCACGCAACTTCATCTATTATTCAAGTTAATTACACTTTCAGACTGAAGTGGTTTTTTGTTTTTTTAAAGCCATAATTCCTGATTTGAAGCTGTTCTGTTTCCTCAGAGCGAAGTCTGAGAGAGAGACGGGGGAAGAACATCAACATCCTCCAGTGAGGGTAACATTGAGAAGTTTCTTTCAAAGACTGAAGCCCATCAGAAAGGGATATGGCAGCTGACTGGAGAGGTTTGTATGAAAGCCGCCTATCTGCAGCTGTATGGGCCGAGGGTCAGGGCAATGTCTGTGTGTCAGTGTGCTTGACCCTGGGCCTGCCCATGGCGCAGACCGAGGCATCAGCGGCGAGGGAGGGGCGGCGCTCACCTCATGAATTTCTTGGGCTCTGTCGGAGGGGTCGGTGGGGGCAGAGGTTTGCTAGTGTTGAGGTCAAGGTGGTGAATGGGGGAGTTGGGGATAGGCTCTAAGCGGTTGGGCTGGGGCTGCCCGCTCCCCATCCCTGTTCCTGCTGCCTCCAGAGCCCTGAGGTTTGGAGAGCTGCTGAATCGGTTTGCTGATTTGTCATTCTTTCTCTTTTGCTACACAGAGGGACAAAAACACAAAGAAACGGAAATAGGAAGAACTAATCCAATGAAAAAAAAAAACTTGTGTATATACATACATCTATATATTTCTCATTCTCAGAGGATTTATGTGGATGGAGGCTTTCTGAAGGTCAAGCTCGTACCACTCAACTAGCGAAGGAACAGTCGCTCTCAGCTATAATATGTGAATTAAGATGAGAAAAAAGTATCAGATGAAGAGGCTACAGAAAGTTCACACTAACAAAGAATGGCTTGGAAAGCAAAGGAGAACTGGATGTCTGAACAGTGAGATAAGAGACACACACACACACACTGACTAACCCCCCCCCCCACACACACACACACACAAACAAATGTACACACATAAACTATATGTAACACTAAACCAAAATATCGTAAGTTATAGAACTTGAAATGGAGTCAACAGTTACATATTGACCATGCAGAGTGATCCATTCAACTGGGAGACAGGGGGTTGTTGCATTTACATTGGAATGGGACACAACTTCTCTCCACTAAGGGATGGAATGGTTCCAATGGAAATCAAGACTAAGGATATGTGGAAAGGCAACTTAAAATCTCCACTTCAACCATTTTCTACAATGATGTACAGGCTAGTGGTTTAGGCTTGTAATGATCGGGATGGTTCCCTAAGGGTTTCAGATTGTCAACTGACACTTTTGGTCTTCACAAAGAGTCAAAGATTAGTTCAGATAAGCTATATGGCTCTAATCGACTGGCAGAGTATATACTATAAGACGAGGTAATGCACATGGCCAGTGCTAGTCCACCGTCTGTCTGTGTGTCTGTCTGTGTGTCTGTCTGTGTGTGGTGTGTTAGTGTGCAGCGGTCAGCTCACCTTGATGAGGGGATTTATTACTCCCACGTTGGGACTGGTGTTGAACACCTTGTTGAAGTTGGTCTCTCTGTTCACCAATTCCAGCTGGTAGAACTTTTTGTCGTCCTGCACGTGAACAGAGAGACTTCAGTTAGGTCATGGTTCTCTGGGTTATTGATGGAGCATCTCACACCTCACACTCTAATTAAATGTCATTCGTGGGCTTAAAAACCAGTACCGTGTGGTACAACCCGCAAAAGTCACAGGGTTTCTAGCCAAGCTCTAATGCTATAGATACAGTATGCTGAATAGCTGTCTACAATACATTGCTGGGACTCAATGGCTGTAACATACTGGAGTCTACTGCTGCTGAATGAGAAATCTTAATCACGCAAGGCAACAGCACTCCATAGTCTGGTCTACTATTGATTGGAGGTAGACAGGCATGCAGGTTCCACGTCTAGGATTGTTGGGTAAAACCACACAAGGGCATCCTGTAAGCCATCTTGTACTGTGTACATACACTTACCACCAGCTTCTTGACGAGGGACTCCCTCTCAGTCACTATGTCCTTTAGCTCAGCAATCACCTGCAGGTCCTCAGGCCGGCTCTCCCTGTTCCGGAACTTATCCTCCGTGCCCTCCAGCCTGGGGAGAGGAGGGGGCCATTAGGGCTCTCACATATCACAGTTTCCTCACAACACAGTGTGAATCAGGTAACATTGTGGAAACAACGTTTTGTTTGTGTAACATGATGATCAAAGTGCCTTGGATCAGCATGGGGATATGAGCATACACTAAGGGAGCATGTTTTGAAAGCTTCCCTTCCATCATCTGCAGATCAATACTAAAGCATTAGCTTTTAACCCTCCTACCTTTAATCTCATAATCAGAACGCCTATTAGTGCTCATGTATTACTATGATCAAAACATGAGAAACATTACATGTTGTTCTGAATTCCAATTAAACTTCTCAACAAATAACGAGCGCTCTTTAGAAGAGTTCTTATCAGTGATCAAAGCCATCTGCCTCTCCACAGTTTTGTGCTGCCTCTAATTTGAGATTGAGGACTTTAATGCGCTGAGATATTCTTCTTGCTCGAAAGAAGCATCCATCATGTCCAGTTTGGCATGACGTCCTCAGCACTCCAGATGTGGAATGACAAGTGATACCAAACTCAGATGCAAGACAGGGACACACTTGAATTAGAGAGGAAGTGTATTGGATATCATGACAATTGCTTCTGTCATGCTGCTATGCATCAGCGATCCGTTCATTTGTTGCTTAATTGACAGAAACAGCATCTACTACACTTTACTTCAGTCTCACGTTTCACTACAGACTCATCTGCATCCCTACACATGCTCCAAACATAAACAGTGTGAAACCAACATGTTGCTGCAATGCAGCCTGGGAGGCTGGTGCTGGCTTGCTTTTAATTTTTTTTGTATATCGTCATCATTGTTGGGTGAAGCTATTCTGAAAATATAGTTTACCAAACTACCAATTACTTCACACTGGAAGAAGTTAGCTACACTAAAGCTACCCTTAAGAAAATATAGTTGACTTAACTAAAGTTACTTTGAAAAAGCAGTTCACTACATCCAGACTACTGCGTGATAAATTATCATATCTAAATCTGATGTCATAGACTACAAATTTCAAGAACAAATCACTCTGGGAGTTGTTAACAGAATGTGTAATTTAGCTTATTTAACACAAAAACAATGTTTCAAGTGAGAATTAGGCAGGGCTGAAGCCGAAAAAGAAAGGAAAGTATTGCTTATTTCAGCCATATTTTATTTTAGACAAAAAAGTAGTGTGTAGTTCCAGTAGTTACCTACACCGCTACATGGTAAAAAAAATGTTTTACTACTGTAAACACTACCTAGATTAGAATTTAGTTCAACTACCACCAAGCAACTGCAAAATGGAGTTAAATGACTAGTTGAACTACATGTAGTTCCCTACCCCTAACACTGCTCATCATCACACTCCACTCAACTCCACTCCACTCAACGGCTAGGAAGCACTAAAACGAACAACAACCAAATCAGGCAACTAACTTGTGTTAGTTCCCATGTAATGAGATAAAATATTCATAGAGCTTAAATGGCATAATATTTAGAGGTGGCCAGGGACCGGCTTTGGGGAACGAGGCTGCCAAGGTGATTAATTGGGGAGGGGACAGGGGCTGTTGTTAAAATAGATTTGTTATGTGCTTAATTAGCAGGCAGTAAATTGTTGACCTCAAGGTAAGGCCTTGGAAAGTAGTCAGAAAATTGAGAATGACAGGGGCTTGGACCTTGTTGGTTTTAGAAAGGTTAGCGACAGACAAATCTGTGTCGGGCTAATGTGAACAATTTTTACAGGATTGTACTGGATTCTGTTTGTCAGTCAAATTTACTTGAGGAACATGCACAAATGATGACGTATGCTTCACTAGCAGTTCATTTTGAAAGGTGTGATTGAGCCATGAGAAGATTCGGTGGAGGACATCACAGATGCTCTCTCTGCAGTAGCTGGCTTTGTGTCTAGATGGTGCTCTCATTCACATGAAACTAAATGAGGTCACTCCCCAGTCCCAGGATCCTGTATATCTGTTCCATCTAACTCTCTCAGTCTCTCTTTCTCGCTCTCTTCTTCCTCTCTCTCTCATATCCCAAACATATTCCTTACAGAGAAAGCTGCCTGTTATCCCTATAATCATTACAGTGCATCTCCTTGGATCTATTCAGAGTAGATTGCAGGGGATTTCTATGTCTATGGTCGTATTTTCTGGTGTGTACTGTTTGTGTACAGTACTGTGGTGTCTTGAAAGCTAGGGGACCTGCACACCCAGCTGGAGGTTTATCCCAAGTAGGACACTGCTGCTGATAGACAGAGTGTGTTTGTGTGTGTGTGCGTGCATGCGCATGCGGTGGGGGTTTGAGGACACAGTCACCTCCATGCAGCACAGTGGAAAACAAAACAGGTCTGTCAGATCTCTCGTAAAAGGGAAGGACCTTCCCAATGGGCCATATTCACCTCCGGAGATCATGTGCAGTCACCCGCTCTCCCCTCCCTCCCTCCCTCCCTCCCTCCCTCCCTCCCTCCCATCCAATCCAATCCTTCCTTCCTCCTTCCATCCATTCCTGTATCTGTGTGGGACACTCACCTCTTCAGCCTGTGCTCTGCCAGGGACTGTGGCCTTTCATCATCTGCCAGGGCTTTATATAATCACACTATCACATATGCTCTCACAGTGAGTGCGATATCAACTACATACTGGATGTACTGTACGTACAGGACTTGCAGAGCAGAGATCTTGTCTTTGAGGAGTTCCTGGGCCTTGTTGAAGTCACACAGCATGTTCTGAGTCTCTCTGTTGTGCATGGCGTTCATCTCAGCCATCTCTCGCTCGTGTTTCTTCGACAGGTCCTGTTCGTGAGCCCTGAGAAGAGACCAGATCATTAAAACCCATTCAGATCACGTCTTTAAACACCTCTCCAGCTCTGAGGTACAGTCTCCTGTGAAGAGGTGTTACAGTATCCTAACTCAGTATCCTAACTTGGCACAATTACCACAGACACGTTCCTTTTGATCCTGCTGGCTCCATTACAATTTCATTCATCTTTGACTTTCCTTCTTTTTTTTGTTGCCAAGAAAGACATATATAATTTATAGCAGGAGGCTCTGGAGGAGAGATATCACTGTTTCGCCATAAGTGGAAAACACTCTTCTCTATTTACTTATTGATTTATTTTGATGTGGGACAGATAGACAGGACTCTTCCAAGGCATTACACCAGCTGATTGAAATTCCCTGCATTGTAGCAGTGACTCCCTCTCTCCCCTCAGTAGGCTATATGGCAGTGTTGCTCACGTAGAGCTGCTGCAGTCAGAGAGAGAGGCAGAGCACGAGGAGTGCAGAGGAATACGTTTGCCTCTCCCTGAGTAACGCTCCCTGAGGGACACAAATCTTTTACAATGTATTTATTTTTATCTCAGGAAACTAGGATTTGCCAGCGTGTTACATAATTGGAAGTGAAAGGTGCTCCGCAAGGGGCCTGGAATCCAACCAGTGATATGTGTTGTTGACGCCACATACGCACGCACACACACACACACACACACACACACACACACACACACACACACACACACACACACACACACACACACACACACACACACACACACACACACACACACACACACACACACACACACACACACACACACACACACACACACACACACACAAACCCCATGCGCTTGGTTATCTCTAGCTCTAGAAAAGCGTCAGCCTCCATTTTTGATTCATCACCAAGCAGGCCTTCAATTCTAATGAGAGAGCCTGCTGTTTGTTCCATCCAGGCCTCAGACCACATTATTCATTCATATAAGAGTGAATTATTCATATCAGCCTGTGGGAAAAGCATGATAGATTATATTCAGGCCTTGCCCCAAATAACCCTGACTTTCATATTTTCTTATACATTTATTTGACCATTAAACTACAGGAGAAAAACAAATGTCAAAGAGACCAAGTCATCAAAGGGAATAACAGTGCACAAAACAGGACTTCCAGAAGGGAGAGGCAAATTGGTCTCCTCTCTTTCCAGTATCCTTCAAATGTAATGTAACTCAAAAACGATGCCAGCACTGCCAATGGCCACCGACTGTCACGTCTAAACAAGAGGAATTCACACAACTGAACTTGTCGTGTTGTGATTCACCAGTCATCTGAACAAAACGTGTTAAAAACCTTCATCGTGGCCATATTAAAACGAGGTATAGACATTCGCCTGCAGAGACAGCGTACAGAGATTCACCTAATTAAGTTTGGCAATGCACAAGAACAGCTTTACTGTAGATGACCTGTTATTGTGTCAACCCTCCTGTGTGTCACCCCATAATGCCCTGTGGTAGGGTCACGACCCTGCCCTCTCCTCCTGCACTCTCCTCCAGCCCACCTGATCTGCTGGTTGGCCTCGCTGCGGATCTTGAGCACCTCCTTGCCCTTGAGCTCCAGCTCCTTGGTGAGTGTGTTGATGTTCTCGTTCAGTGTGTGAATCTCGTGGTCCAGCTGAGCAATGTGGTTCTTCCTCCTTTCCACCTCCTCCTGCAGGTCTGAGATCCGGCCAAGCAACTCCCTCTCCTGAACGGGGAAAAGGCAGACATACGACGGCACAAAGGAACACACACACACACATATTTATATGCAAACAAAAACAAGTAAAAAAAACAAGTTTGAGTTAGCATGTGATCCCACTGGTGTGTGCTGCTGTGCTGTCCCCTTGTATTCCCAGGGGGTACTGTGATACTTTCTGACACCATCTTTACAGCGCTATGGATGCTACATCATAATACGTGAGCACACTCACATGCCATGGCATCCCTCTGCCTCTCTCAGAACTAAATGTGGACTTCACTGAACATGACTAGTGCAGTGTTAGCTAGCTAGCTACATAGTTGTCTTTGTCATAGCTTGATAATTGTGTAGTTTAGTAATTATCGAGGTTAGCTAGCCAGCTATTTCCGTCCCCCGCGACGCCATTGTTCCATACCTAGCCAACTATTACCGACGAGCAGCATTGTAGAAACTAAATACATTACAAAGGAACGTCTTGATTAGTGTTATGTTAGCTAGCTACAAAGTTGCTTTTGTATAATAGCCAACCTCTACCGACTAGCAGCACTGTAGAAACTATTACATTACAACGGAACGACTTGATTAGTGTAGTGTTAGTGTTAGTTAACTAGCATTTGTCATTTTAGTCAATAAGATTTTCGCAACGTAAGCTTAACTTTCTGAACATTCGAGACGTGTAGTCCACTTGTCACTCCAATCTCCTTTGCATTAGCGTAGCCTCTTCTGTAGCTTGTCAACTATGTGTCTGGCTATCCCTGTTCTCTCCCCTCTGCACAGGCCATACAAACGCTTCACACCGCGTGGCCGCTGCCACTCTAACCTGGTGGTCCCAGCGCGCACGACCCACGTGGAGTTCCAGGTCTCCGGCAGCCTCTGGAACTGCCGGTCTGCGGCCAACAAGGCTGAGTTCATCTCAGCCTATGCTACCCTCCAGTCCCTAGACTTCCTGGCGCTGACGGAAACATGGATTACCACAGATAACACTGCTACTCCTACTGCTCTCTCCTCGTCTGCCCACGTGTTCTCGCATACCCCTAGAGCATCGAACCAGCGGGGTGGTGGCACTGGAATCCTCATCTCTCCCAAGTGGACATTCTCTCTTTCTCCCCTGACCCATCTGTCTATCTCCTCATTTGAATTCCATGCTGTCACAGTTACCAGCCCTTTCAAGCTTAACATCCTTATCATTTATCGCCCTCCAGGTTCCCTTGGAGAGTTCATCAATGAGCTTGACGCCTTGATAAGTTCATTTCCTGAGGATGGCTCACCTCTCACAGTTCTGGGTGACTTTAACCTACCCACGTCTACCTTTGACTCATTCCTCTCTGCCTCCTTCTTTCCACTCCTCTCCTGACCTCACCCTCTCACCTTCCCCCCTACTCACAAGGCAGGCAATACGCTTGACCTCATCTTTACTAGATGCTGTTCTTCCACTAATCTCATTGCAACTCCCCTCCAAGTCTCCGACCACTACCTTGTATCCTTTTCCCTCTCGCTCTCATCCAACACTTCTCACTCTGCCCCTACTCGGATGGTATTGCGCCGTCCCAACCTTCGCTCTCTCTCTCCCGCTACTCTCTCCTCTTACATCCTATCATCTCTTCCCTCTGCTCAAACCTTCTCCAACCTATCTCCTGATTCTGCCTCCTCAACCCTCCTCTCCTCCCTTTCTGCATCCTTTGATTCTCAATGTCCCCTATCCTCCAGGCCGGCTCGGTCCTCCCCTCCTGCTCCGTTGCTCGACGACTCACTGCGAGCTCACAGAACAGGGCTCCGGGCAGCCGAGCGGAAATGGAGGAAAACTCGCCTCCCTGCGGACCTGGCATCCTTTCACTCCCTCCTCTCTACATTTTCCTCTTCTGTCTCTGCTGCTAAAGCCACTTTCTACCACTCTAAATTCCAAGCATCTGCCTCTAACCCTAGGAAGCTCTTTGCTACCTTCTCCTCCCTCCTGAATCCCCCCCCCCATCCTCCCTCTCTGCGGATGACTTCGTCAACCATTTTGAAAAGAAGGTTGATGACATCCGATCCTCGTTTGCTAAGTCAAACGACACTGCTGGTCCTGCTCACACTGCCCTACCCTGTGCTTTGACCTCTTTCTCCCCTCTCTCTCCAGATGAAATCTCGCGTCTTGTGACGGCCGGCCGCCCAACAACCTGCCCACTTGACCCTATCCCCTCCGCTCTTCTCCAGACCATTTCCAGAGACCTTCTCCCCTACCTCACCTCGCTCATCAACTCATCCTTGACCGCTGGCTACGTCCCTTCCGTCTTCAAGAGAGCGAGAGTTCCACCCCTTCTGAAAAAACCTACACTCGATCCCTCCGATGTCAACAACTACAGACCAGTATCCCTTCTTTCTTTTCTCTCCAAAACTCTTGAACGTGCCGTCCTTGGCCAGCTCTCCTGCTATCTCTCTCAGAATGACCTTCTTGATCCTAATCAGTCAGGTTTCAAGACTGGGCATTCAACTGAGACTGCTCTTCTCTGTGTCACGGAGGCTCTCCGCACTGCTAAAGCTAACTCTCTCTCCTCTGCTCTCATCCTTCTAGACCTATCTGCTGCCTTTGATACTGTGAACCATCAGATCCTCCTCTCCACCCTCTCCGAGCTGGGCATCTCCGGCGCGGCCCACGCTTGGATTGCGTCCTACCTGACAGGTCGCTCCTACCAGGTGGCGTGGCGAGAATCTGTCTCCGCACCACGTGCTCTCACCACTGGTGTCCCCCAGGGCTCTGTTCTAGGCCCTCTCCTATTCTCACTATACACCAAGTCACTTGGCTCTGTCATATCTTCACATGGTCTCTCCTATCATTGCTATGCAGACGACACACAATTAATCTTCTCCTTTCCCCCTTCTGATAACCAGGTGGCGAATCGCATCTCTGCATGTCTAGCAGACATATCAGTGTGGATGACGGATCGCCACCTCAAGCTGAACCTCGGCAAGACGGAGCTGCTCTTCCTCCCGGGGAAGGACTGCCCGTTCCATGATCTCACCATCACGGTTGACAACTCCCTTGTGTCCTCCTCCCAGAGTGCTAAGAACCTTGGCGTGACCCTGGACAACACCCTGTCGTTCTCCACTAACATCAAGGCGGTGACCCGATCCTGTAGGTTCATGCTCTACAACATTCGCAGAGTACGACCCTGCCTCACTCAGGAAGCGGCGCAGGTCCTAGTCCAGGCACTTGTCATCTCCCGTCTGGATTACTGCAACTCGCTGTTGGCTGGGCTCCCTGCCTGTGCCATTAAACCCCTACAACTCATCCAGAACGCCGCAGCCCGTCTGGTGTTCAACCTTCCCAAGTTCTCTCACGTCACCCCGCTCCTCCGCTCTCTCCACTGGCTTCCAGTTGAAGCTCGCATCCGCTACAAGTCCATGGTGCTTGCCTACGGAGCTGTGAGGGGAACGGCACCTCCGTACCTTCAGGCTCTGATCAGGCCCTACACCCAAACAAGGGCACTGCGTTCATCCACCTCTGGCCTGCTCGCCTCCCTACCTCTGAGGAAGCATAGTTCCCGCTCAGCCCAGTCAAAACTGTTCGCTGCTCTGGCACCCCAATGGTGGAACAAGCTCCCTCACGACGCCAGGACAGCGGAGTCAATCACCACCTTCCGGAGACACCTGAAACCCCACCTCTTTAAGGAATACCTGGGATAGGATAAAGTAATCCTTCTAACCCCCCCCCCTAAAAGATTTAGATGCACTATTGTAAAGTGGTTGTTCCACTGGATATCATAAGGTGAATGCACCAATTTGTAAGTCGCTCTGGATAAGAGCGTCTGCTAAATGACTTAAATGTAAATGTAAAATGTCTGTTGGGAGGTTGATAATATCGATGCTGAATAGATCTACTGATAAATAAAGTGCTGATTGTGCTGCTTGTATTTGTTTATAGTTAGTACGAGTTACAACAACGTGTTAGAGGACTGTTAGATCGCCTGGAAAAGGTTGCATCCCAGGAAAAGGGCATTACATTTTTTTATTTAACCCTTATTTAACTAGGCTATTTAACTAGGCTACCCCGGCCAAACCTGGACGACGCTGGGCCAATTGTGCGCCGTCCTATGGGACTCCCAATCACGGGCCGGATGTAATGCAGCCTGGATTTGAACCATTTTGCACTGAGATGCAGTGTCTTAGACCACTGCGCCACTCGGGAGTCATCTCCTGACTATTAGCTCAAACATGGCTGCTCCGGTCTATTCCAGTCAGGGTCAATTGTACTGAAAACATATCGGAAAACATTCCCTAGAATACATGTATTGAGTCAATTGTTCAGTATGTAATAGGGACAACGCTGCCATCTGAATCTACTCTAGGCTATTATCACTCTCTTTCCCAAAGTTACATAACAGTTAACTCACCAGGCTGATATATCAAATGCAAACATCTCCTTCCGCCAGGCAGAAATACATGTAACTACCTGATTTTACTGGAGCCAGAAGTAAAGCCATGGTGTAGATGTATCATGCTTTGCTTGGCTCAAGGGTCATTTTCCACTTTGGCAACAGCAGCTCTTTTAGAAGTCTCTCCCTCTCTAAAAGAGACATCTGGCTAACAGTTCACGCAGCATACCGTCAAGCCAAACACTGGTATTATAAAGTTAATGGCTCTTGTGTTATCATATTACAATCTGCATGCATTAACTTTGAATTCCTGTAAATATAATTTCATGCCAGCGGATTATTGTGATAACAGTATTCTAGTTATTCATGTGTGGGCCGCTGCAGGGGGCTGGTTTTAGGGGACTGGCTCTCTCCTCCATAGAAGATCATTTCTCCGTCCTCTGCTTAACAGAAATTCACTGTGACATTTCTGCTGCCTTCCCATCTCCAATAATCACCACCTGTTTGGCTTGGAGGCACACATGATTGACATGTCTCTGCATGGTTGTGTTGTGGATTTCCACAAGGACAGGTAGAGAGGTGGACATTGCCAGCAGTGGAGAACAGAGTTAAACGGCTAAACATCAGTGTGGGAGAAGGGAGTTTGTAGCTAGGTTGTAATTGGCGCTTGACCCTATATTTGTGTAGGCTGTGGCTGGTTAGGAAAGTGTGTGTGTGTGTGTCCATTCATGTGAATGTGTGTGCACGCGGGCGTGGGCGTGTCCATGTGTGTGTGTGTGGGCTGTGAAGTGAGACAGTGGTGACAGCTCTATTAGCAGCACTGATACTCACAGTAAGGACACTCACGCTGTAAGGTGCCAGAGGGCCAGTCTAAATACCACCGACTCTGTCACGATGACACTATAGAATAGCAATATTCATTGTCCATACATAGATGGGAATTCTGTTGGAGAGCAAATTCTATGGTGGAACCATTCGAGCAGCACTCCTCAAAATCAGCCCCTTCTGTGGGTGGAACGTTTCCAGGTCAAAGGAAGCATCAAAGCCTTTGGTTAAAATGTCACAGGAACAAAATAGCAGTTTTTAAAAGCTTCTTCTGAGGGACTGGTGGGAAGTTGGTAGATGGAGTTCCCACCTCCAATAATCACCACATTTGATCTCTTATCCTTGACAAAATATATATGAAAAATGTCATTTCTGTGGCTGGCTGAGAGTTATTTTGACAGTATTGTGAATGGAGGTGGGTAAAAGGCACAGTACAGTGGTCTGGGAATAGACAGGTCTCAGCGAGGAGCAGATTAGAAGACAAGTCTACTCTTTGAGCCCCAGCTCCCCTCTCTCTCTCTCTCTCTCTCTCTCTTCTCTCCCTCTCCCTCTCCCTGCTTCCACAGGACTGTCTGTCTCTATAGTTTCAGAGCAGGCTGATCAAAAGGCCAGAGGAAGGTGGTCACAAGCCCTAGGACCAGACAGAATGTTTCCTTCAGCCTCCAGAAATGAGGAGATCAAGTATACAGTACCTGTAGTTTGAATTCAAATCATTCCCAATACTGCTACATACAGAGCTTCATTTGATCACTGAGAAGGCAGATGACCTTCTTGATTTACAGAAATTCACTGAAAACCCACACCAACACACACTTATATGAAGAGAATTGCACTTTTCATGTAGCCTACTTTTGGCCAGCTAATAGCCTTACCAACAATCAAGCAACATTATGGACTAAAATTATTATTTTGCTGTGACGATATAGGTCAAATTAAGACCCTAAATCTGGAGCAGTTCTATTGATCCCTATATTAGAGATGACAGGAGCGCACCTCCCCCAAACATTCCCATCTGCCCATTCATTTGGGAAAATAGAGGCACTTATCACAGTTTACAAACAGGCCGCGGCCCGTCTTCTCTGTGAAAAATAGGTTCGCTGCGGATGAGTAGCCATTAGCAATGCTTCAATTGTTGGAGATTCACTGAGCATAAAGAGCTGTGTGGGATTTCATTAAGGCGGGTCTCATAGACAGACATTGTTTTGAGGAATCAGTGTGAGGAGATTAGACATCAGATACAAAAACATGAGGAAATATGGCACAGACCTCTACATAATCATGTTCGCACACACACACACACACACACACACACACACACACACACACACACACACACACACACACACACACACACACACACACACACACACACACACACAAACAGAGAGAGAGAGGGAGGGACAAGATGTACCAGGGGAGTATAGAAAATAAACATTCTTCAGAGCCATTTGTCTGTCAGAAGCTGAGCTTTAATCTGTGGGGACAGCTGATCACTATCCCCAGCAAATGCAATTATCCACACCGCAGACCAGTCCTGCTAATCTCATTAAACGAGCCAGCACCGTCCATCTCTCAGGGGTCCACAATTAAAGCTAAGGCAACACAACGCTCAAACTAAAGCAGGCAGCACCAGTGACTCAGTCAATAAAAAAGTGGTCAGATGAAACAGATGATAAGCTACAGGACTGTTTTGCTTGCACATACTGGAATATGTTCTGCGATTCTTCCAATGGCATTGAGGAGTACACCACATCAGTCACTGGCTTCACCAATAAGTGCATCAATGACGCCGTCCCCACAGTGACTGTACGTACATACTCCAACCAGAAGCCATGGATTACAGGCAACATCCACACTGAGCTAAAGGGTAGAACTGCCACTGTCAAGAAGCGGGATTCTAACCCTGAAGATTATAAGAAATCCGATATGCCCTCTGACGAACCATCAAACAGGCGAAGCGTCAATACAGGACTAAGATCGAATTGTACTACACCAGCTCCGATGCTCGTTGGATGTGGCAGTGCTTGCAAACTATTACAGACTGCAAAAGGAACCACAGCTGCGAGCTGCCCAGTGACACGAGCTTACCAGACAAGCAAAATTACTTCTATGCTCACTTCGAGGCAAGTAACACTGAAACGTACATGAGCGCATCAGCTGTTCCAGATGACTGTGTGTTCATGCGCTCCGCAGTCGATGTGAGTAAGACCTTTAAACAGGTCAATATTCACAAGACCGCAGGGCCAGACGGATTACCAGGATGTGTACTCCGAGCATGCGCTGATCAACTGGCAGGTGTCTTCACTGACATTTTCAACATGTCCCTGTCTGAGTCTGTAATAGCAACATGTTTCAAGCAGACCACCATAGTCCCTGCGCCCAAGAACACTAACGTAACCTGCCTAAATGACTACAGACCCGTAACACTCACGTCTGTAGCCATGAAGCTTTGAAAGGCTGGTCATGGCTCACATCTAAACCATTATCCCAGAAACCCTAGACCCACTCCAATTTGCATACTGCCCCAACATGATCCACAGATGATGCAATCTCTATTACACTCCACACTGCCCTTTCACACCTGGACAAAAGGAACACCTATGTGAGAATGCTATTCATTGACTAAAGCTCAATGTTCAACACCATAGTGCCCTCAAAGCTCATCACTAAGCTAAGGACCCTGGGACTAAACACCTCTCTCTGCAACTGGATAATGGACGGGCCGCCCCCAGGTGGTAAGGGTAGACAACAACACATCCGCCACGCTGATCCTCAATACGGGGCCCCTAAGGGGTGCGTGCTCAGTCCCCTCCTGTATTCCCTGTTCACCCATGACTTCATGACCAGGCACGACTCCAACACCATTATTAAGTTTGCCGATGACACAACAGTGGTGGGCCTGATCACCGACAACGACGAGACAGCCTATAGGGAGGCGGTCAGAGACCTGGCCGTGTGGTGCCAGGACAACAACCTCTCCTTCAGCGTGATCAAGACAAAGGAGATGATTGTGGACTACAGGAAATTGAGGACCGAGCACGCCCCCATTCTCATCGACGGGTCTGTAGTAGAGCAGGTTGAGAGCTTCAAGTTCCTTGGTGTCCACATCACCAACAAACTAACATGGTCCAAGCACACCAAGACAGTCGTGAAGAGGGCACGACAAAACCTATTCCCCCTCAGGAGACTGAAAAGGTTTGTCATGGGTCCTCAGATCTTCAAAAGTTTCTACAGTTACACCATCGAGAGCATCCTGACTGGTTGCATCACCGCCTGGTATGGCAACTGCTCGACCTCCGACCACAAGGCACTACAGAGGGTAGTGCGTACGGCCCAGTACATCACTGGGACCAAGCATCCTGCCATCCAGGACCTCTATACCAGGCGGTGGCAGAGGAAGGCCCTAAAAATGGTCAAAGACTCCAGCCACCCTAGTCATAGATTGTTCTCTCTGCTACCGCACGGCAAGCGGTACTGGAGCACCAGGTCTAGGTCCAAAAGGCTTCTTAACAGCTTCTACCCCCAAGCCATAAGACTCCTGAACATCTAATCAAACGGCTACCCAGACTATTTGCATTGCCCCCTCTTCTATACTGCTGCTACTCTCTGTTATTATCTATGCATAGTGACTTTAATAACTCTACCTACATGTACATATTACCTCAATTACCTCAACTAACCTGTACCCCCACACATTGACTCTGTACCAGTACCCCCTGTATATAGCCTCGCTATTGCTATTTTACTGCTGCTATGTGTTACTATTATTTCTTATTTTTTTAGGCATTTTTCTTAAAACTGCATTGTTGGTTAAGGGCTTGTAAGTAAGCATTTCACTGTAAGATCTACACCTGTTGTATTCGGCACATGACAAATAAAATTTGATTTGATGCTGTCAAACAAGAGTTAGAATCCCACCTCAAAAGACCTCAATATATTCCCTGTTTTGTTTCCCAGGTATCCTCGAATTATAACAGGAGATGGATCACACATTGAAATTGCTTACTGGAACACATTTCTGCTTCGCTGCCGCTGCCATTTTCCTCATCGTCAGACAAACAAAAACAAAATAAAACCCTGTCATAACTTTGACATAGTAGCCTGCTTCTGTTGTGATAGGGGCCTGTCTGCTGTAAGAGGTTTAGATGATTTATGTGTCACTGTGGAAAGTGAACCTGCTCGCACTGCAGTAGGTACCCTGGCTCATATCTTCTTTTATTTGGCAGGTAGAACTGTATTTGCCTTGTGACCTTGCTGTAGACTGACTAGCGTAGGAGTAGGTCCCCTCAGAAACAGCTGTGTGCCTGGCCCTGAACATCTGGCTCTGCCATGGCGATGAGAGAGGACCCAGGGCATTAGACTTAATTAGAGTGATTTATGCCTGAGATGAAGAGCCCGTTGACAGGAGTTGGGCCGGCTCAGAGTGCTGGTATTATGGGAGGTAAACTTACTGCTCTCTAACTGACACATCAGCCTCCCCCCGTGCGCATTACCATCTTTTAAACTGCACATACTGTAAGCTGGGTGTGGCATAGCTATTGGTTATGTACAATAGGCAATAGTTAAGATCTTTGTTTCTGTGAATAGCGCATGTTAGGGTTATAAAAAACACCCAGATTTGTTGCCGAAAGTGGAGAAATCGGGAGCAAATGGATGATGCATTGAGCATTTAAAAAAAAAAATCTCTGTGGAGTGTGTGTGTGTGTGTGTGTGTGTGTGTGTGTGTGTGTGTGTGTGTGTGTGGGAGGCTGTCACTTGTTCTCTCTCTAGAGGCCAGAACCCCAGGTTCCAACCCACTGATGACTCTTGCTCAAGCTGTATCCAACAAGCCACACAGCTATTCAGATGTGTGAATATACTAGCAACAGAAGCCAGAGTGGAGAGGAGAAAAGAGGGCTGTTGCCAAGGCAGATATTTCTCTTCTATGGCCATTAGTGAAAAAGCATTTCAGTCTGCACAATAAAAGGCACAGAAGGATTATCTAGATTTTTTACTCTTTCTCCCTTTTTTAATATCATTATCTATCCTCATTCATTGAGCTAATGTCTAACCTCATCGTTAAGCCACTATACAAAATTGCCTGCTGTTAAGGCGATTACAATACCAACATATTTTTTTACAATGCTGTTGTTCATGGCCAATATCCAATCATACTGTAGTACAAACTAATGCTGGCCCATCCATATTGTTTCCATTATCTCTGTTAGCTAAGTGATATGTGGAATGGCAGTATGTCCTGGTGACTCTGACCTGTGTTCGGCTGTTCTCCAGGGCGTTTTCCAGCTCCAGTTTAGCTGCAGCCGTCTCCTGTTGGTGGGTCTGCCGTAGATGTTCTATGGCCGAGGCATGGAGGTGGTTCAGCTCAGAGCGCAGAGAGGCTAGGAACCAAAGAGATAGAGAGACAGACAGGGTCCTTAGGGAGCTCGCCTCTAGCTAATTAAAACACATTCATCACACAGTACATCTCCTGCCTCTAATAAGCTATGTGATGGAATGTTCCAGCGTTGCCTTGATTCCTAAAGGGAGGAGCGTCAGGCTGTGTTTAGCAACACTAGCTTCCAATGGCTTTTTCTAAAGGCTACAACCAAGTCTAGCATTTACCTAGAATCGTCCTTTATCACTACATATTGCCTTTCTCTCTCAAGGTCCTTACCCAACATGGCCTTCGTTGTTATGGCTTCAACCCGGTGTGGCCCCCTCCCTGCCTGGGCCGTTAACCCAGTATGACACCCGGAGACCATTCCCCATCAGACCGTAACCCAGCATGGCTCTTACCCAGCATGGCCTTGCCCTCGTCCTCCAGCTCGAAGCGTAGAGTCTGCAGCTCCTGCTCTGACTGCTGTTTGAGCGTCTCAATGCTGTGTCTGTGAGCCTCTCTCACAGACTGGAGCTCTATGTGGTGCTGCTGCCGCAGACGATGCTCCAGCTCCTACACACACACACAAGTTCAGAGGTCAGGAGGGACACACACAGGTTAGGACAAGGACAAACAAATGACATACAAATCATTGTATATAACTTCTTGGCACGGATAACTGGTTTTCATCTGGTTGACGGTGCTGGTTAATGAAAAAAAGAACCATTGTTTTCATCGCTAGAAGGGATAGTCTGAAACATATATGAAGAGTTCAGACGGTAAAGAGAAAGATCAGTTTGGGAGAATCTTGCAACAGCATCAGTTAAACTCAACCTGTATGTTGCTGTTGGACTAAGTGTAGTTCAGTAACAAAAAGGCTGAGAGGGACTCAGGCAGCGGCATAGCACCATGGAGCCAAAATACTTGTTTTAAACATTATTCCTGATCACTATGGAATTATATTATAATTAATTATCACTTAAGCATATCATCAGCAGCTTGTTGGGGCTATTGGAAGGCTTTTGGAAGGTTTTCCAGCAACAGCGAGCAAATCAGCACACAATACGCCACTCTAAACTCAATTAAGTAGACACAGAGCCGTTAACATGGCAAGGATAAGGTCACAGTTCCATAAAGTAACACTAGACACCTGGTACTTGTCAAACCTCATGAATACACCATATCACACTACAATCTCCAATCATGGGAGGGAGGGTGGGAGGGTGTAGAGAAAGAAAGAGACAAAGAGAGACAAAGAGAGAGAGAGAGACAGAGAGAGAGACAGAGAGAGAGAGAGAGAGAGAGAGAGAGAGAGAGAGACAGAGAGAGAGAGAGAGAGAGAGAGAGACAGAGAGAGAGAGAGAGAGAGAGAGAGAGAGAGAGAGAGAGAGAGAGACAGAGAGAGAGAGACAGAGAGAGAGAGAGAGAGAGAGAGAGAGAGAGAGAGTGTGTGTGTGTGAGTGAAGAACAAACACCATTGTAAATAAAACCCATATATATGCGTATTTATTTTCCCTTTTGTACTTTAACCATTTGTACATGGTTAAAGTATTTGTACCATTTGTAGATTGATAGGGATAAAACACGATTAAGATGGAAATAGAAAGATAAGTGCCTTTCAATCAACATATGACTTGTATAATATTCAATCAAACAGGCCTTACAAAGTAAACAGGAATAAATCAGCTGTGGCATGGTGTTCTTAGCAATTATGTTTGTTGAATGCTGTACCCAACAGTTAGTGATTGAGCCACATCAGTGTGTGTGTGTGTGTGTGTGTGTGTGTGTGTATCGGCACAGTGTCCTTGTAGAGAAGTAAAAGGTTAGGTCATGTCAGTATCATTCTAATGGCCGTCAGGGGGGACATTCTGTGGCTAGGCAGCAAGTCCTCTAATAGGCTACTGCTGGGAGAGTTCAGTAGAAAGCAATGTTCCTAACCTCAGACGGGGAAGAACCCCGTAGCGACAGCAGCCCTTTTAGAATAGATAACAAGCTAAAATCTCCCATCGCCACAAACAAAGTTCCATATCAAACCATGTACTGTAGAAACATGGGAGTTAGAGGGACTGGCTATGTTGTTACCTCAGTAACAAGGCTTATTTGAATGCCTATTTGTCAGAGTCTATGTAGTGTAGTATCTAGATGATAATTGTTAGGCTGGTGGTCCTTGGGTCGTGTTTGTGTTTTAGCTAATTCCTAAGTGTGTTCGTTCATGTATTGGTTGACAATGGTATGGGACAAGGCTAGTAAATGATCTATATATTTTCTCTCAGGTCCAAAGCCCTGGGTCTGTTAGGTCTGTGCGCACTCTCATTCATTCAGTTGATACTGTCGGCAGCCTGTGCACAAATTAAAAATAAGATTGAACGGAGAAAAATCGATAGTTTGCGAGAATCCCAAGAGACACCGTATTGTGTGTTCATACCTAGAACTAGGGGATTTACAGGAAATGTTTTACTGTGAAAAAGTAGAGATCTAGATTGGATGTCAAAATGAGCATTTTATTAGTCATTGTATAACAGAGTTTGTGATGCAAATAGATACAATCAGGGGATGTGTGTTCCTCCTGCAGGCAAGGAGAAACTGGATTTGTCCCTAATGCCTCAAACAAGACAATTCTGTTTGCTTTACTACACTGTAAATGACTTTCTCCTCATAAAACATGTCTAGAACAAACTAAACCCAAATACATTTACATTTTACATGTTAGTCATTTAGCAGACGCTCTTACCCAGAGCGACTTCTAGTAGAGTGCATACATTTTTATTACATTTTTACATACTGGCCCCCAGTGGGAATCGAACCCACAACCCTGGCGTTGCAAGCGCCATGCTCTACCAACTGAGCTACAGTTGGTAGAGCTACATTTATCCCCGCAAAATGTTTAAACATTTAAGAAACAACTTTGAGTCAACCTAGCCTCTTTTTGAGAGAGAACAGCTATTGAGATAAATGTGTTCCTAGGGGAGGTATATGAGCTGTTTTTTCATTAGCAGACAGGAAAGACTTTTCGGCCCATTCAATCACCGATGACTCACAGGTCTTATGCTTCTAATCCAATCTGTAGCTGGAGAGGTGAGACAGAATGCTCAGGGACAATGTGTCAGCTTTGCATAACGCCTGCATGACCCCTTAACATAAACTTGATCCGAGGGTTTTAGAATCTCAAACGAAGCCTCTGAGTAAGGTTAAATGCATTTCAAAACGGCCTTGACTGTATAATGGGGTGTTGAGTGCAGAAAAACCCATTTGTTCCCTTTTCTTTGGAAAGAAAAGATTCAGTGTTAGAAAATGTGAATGTCGTTATATTTTTCAGAAGTCTATTTTCACATACTGGGTATTTTCTGGGTTGATAAATGAGTTCTGATTCATACTTCAACCTTGATTATGAAATGCCCAGACCAGTGCTGAGATGTCAGTGTTTTGGGGTACAGTCAGTAAGTCTTATATGTAAAGACGGAGAGCTGGGCATATCTGTTCTGCCACAAAGTGGTACCCGCTCTTTGGCTTTCCAGTATTCATTTTTTTGCGAGGAGGAAATGCAGCTTGCTCCAGCTGAGATTGTGCCACAGTGAACCCTGCAGCCCAGATGCATTTACTTAGTAAACACCAGTGAATAAATGAACAGAGCCAATCGTCTTCCTGACAAAGACCTACACAGTTAACCCATGCATGAGCTTGACTGGCTGCCATAGAAGTACATTTATGACCCGTGCTAATCGATATAGCGCCATCTTGCTACATGACTCCCATGTCCTGTAAAGAGCTCTATGAGCAGAGAGGCTGATTTTAAAAGAGTTGGATCTGAGCATGAAGTTACTGAATATGCTAACGCTGGGGCACCTGGATGACACTGGCTTATGGACCCAAATTTATTTCCCCCGGCTGTGCTGACAGCAAACTCATCACCATCTGAATTACTATTACACAGATGCCACGCCAGATTCCCAAAACATTAACATTATCCCATAATACTACATTACTGCACTACATTACTCATATTTAATACCCTGGGACAATATTAGCTGTGTTGCATCATAATTCCATCAAATACTATGCTGATGTAGCCTTTTCGTTTTGAAGGGTGAAGAATTGAAAAATAGTGTGTGTCCCAGACAGCAATGATTCAATCAAGGCCAGGTCCAAATCACTGATCCGCTCAGGAGTCAACCCCTTCACGTCTCTGGTAATGTTGATGGACTCACTGTTGTAAAAGTTCATCTGGCAATGTCACCAGCTATTTCACCAGTAAATCTTCACTGTCTCTCCTCATTCTGTGTCTTACTGACACATCAGAGCCTATACTGGCCCATAATGCCTCATATCTAATCTAGTGCTCTAAAGTCACCAGATGGGAGCTTTCACACGGGCAGTGATTCTAGCCACTTGTAAGCTGACAGAGTTAATATGTAAATAAAGGGAAGAGGGTTGGGCACCCTGTAGAGCAGAGATTCAATGTGCATGTCAATGGGCATAAAGTACAAATGATACAGATAAGAGGTAGTGATGTCACAGGGACAGAGGGAATGTCATGGCTAGATCCCCCAGTAGACAGAAGGGGATGGGCTTGGTGGTGATTGGGTAGGTCTGATGGTCAGGACATTTACTATGACCGGAGACTTCGTAGACAGACCGGTAGGGGCCTCACCTTGAGGTCGTGCTGGCGGGTCTCCTCCAGGTCCTGCATGGCGCAGCAGTGGGCCTCCTGTAGGCTGTGCTCCCTGCGCTGGTGTTCCAGCTGCAGCTCCTGGAGCTGCTGGCTCAGGTGCTCCCGCTCCTGGCTGAACTGGGCCTGGAGCTGCTGCAGGGAGCTCTGAGACTGAGACAGCTGCATCTCCAGACTCTGCTTCAGCAACGAGATCTGGTGAGAGGGAAGAGTAGAGAAGGGGAGAGGGAGATAAAGTGATGGGAGAGAGAGAAAGAGAGGGAATAGAGAAGAACAGAGTTTACATCAGATTGTCTGTGTGTTATTAGTTTCTCTCTTACAGGTGTGCGATAGCTGTTTGTCTGTATACTTCATTGACTAACATACGTCTACTTTGTTAACAACAAAAACAGATATCCATTTTCACCGCTAGTTATGACCTGAAGCAACACAACATGACATTTTTGTTAGAGGGTGTAACAAAATGTAATTTTCCATTACGCCCTCAAAAATCGCTCTTTCAAAAGGTGGCCTGGAGCAACTTTGGCTGCTTTGCAACCTTTGGTGACGTCCAATCAGTACTGTATTGTACATGTGATCAACATGACAGCTCAGTCATCCCACATGAATCAGCCAGGGCTTCATTAGTACTTGGTATTAGTACTGTGAATAATGAGACTGACTGGGCCCAGAGCAAGAGAGGAGGAGTGTATGGGAAGAAGAGAACCACGGTGGTGACACCTCCATAAGTCACCCCGACTCTGCTGTTAGCTACCAGGAAGCATCTGGAGCAAAGCCTTTGAGAAGGGGAGCTGAATGCCCTCCTTCTCCCCACATGCATTGATTTCCAGCATCTGCATAATGAAACATTTGGACAACAAACAGTACGGCGTGCATAGTACATTAGAGAGGCAGATAAAAGACAAACTGTTATAATGCAGCGAGTGTATTAGTTTGCCTCTGGGCAGCAGAGGACACAGTGATACATATAAATTAACACATTTTACTGAGTCACAGTTTGTATAAAGGAAATCAGTCAATTGAAATAATTTCATTAGGCCCTAATCTATGGACAGGCTGCAGTGATCTAAGTGGAGTCAGTGGACATGTCTGTGGGTTCATGTCAGAGGACTAGTGGGTTTTAGTGGTGATCAAGCCGTGGGTTGCTGCTGACAGTGCAAAGTCGGGCCATTGACAGAAGACATTCACACCTCCAATAGAATCAATACCCACACTGCCTTGGAGTGAACAAGAGGTGACATACAGCGCCTGTAAGGCTGTAATGCTCACTCACTGGTGTGCCCAGAGTCATTATCTGAGTCATCTCCTGCTGGGCAAAATGTGTGACTGCTATCTAAATGGCACCCCTCATCATCCCTGATAAAATCACAACTCCTTGTGAAGAGGGATAAGAGGTTACTTAATGCCTTCCATTGGGACCTGAGAGCAAACAGCATCAAGCCGGAGACTTGATGACAGCTTTGCACACTCTTGGCATTCTCTCAACCAGCTTCACCTGGAATGCCAAGAGTGTGCAAAGCTGTCATCAAAGCAAAGGGTGGTTACTTTGAAGAATCTATAATACACTTTTTGGTTACTACATGACTCCATGTGTTATTTCAAAGTTTTGATGTCTTCACTATTATTCTACAATGTAGAAAATAGTAAAAATAAAGAAAAGCCCTGGAATGAGTAGGTGTGTCCAAACTTTTGACTGTTACTGTATACAGTATATATAATATATCGTGATTAGATAAGTATTCATGTTGTCATGATACATGTTAGAATCACTGTTGGCAGTGATTACAGCTGTGAGTCTTTCTGGGTAAGTCTCTAAGAACTTCGCACACCTGGATTGTACAATATTTGCAGATTATTATTTTAAAAATTCTTCAAGCTCTGTAATGTTGGTTGTTTATCATTGCTAGACAGCCATTTTCAAGTCTTGCCATAGATTTAAGACAATTTAAGTCAAAACTGTAACTAGGCCACTCAGGAACATTCAATGTCATCTTGGTAAGCAACTCCAGTGTAGATTTAGCCTTGTGTTTTTGGTTATTGTCCTGTTGAACAGGGAATTTGTCTCCCAGTGTCTGTTGGAAAGTAGACTGAACCAGGTTTTCCTCTAGGATTTTGTCTGTGCATAGTTCTATTCCGTTTCTTTTTATAATGAAAAAAAAAAAACCCTCCCTAGTCCTTGCCAATGACAAGCATACCCATCACATGATGCAGCCACCACCATGCTTGACAATAATCAGTGGTAATCAATGATGTGATGTGTTGGATTTGCCCAAAACATAAGCTTTGAATTCAGGACATGAAGTTAATTTCTTTGCCTCATTTTTGGCAGTTTTACTTTAGTGCCTTATCGCAAACAGGTTGCATGTTTTGGATTATTTTTATTCTGTACGCGCTTCCTTCTTTTCACTCTGTCAATAAGGTTAGTATTGTGGAGTAACAAACTACAATGTTGCTGATCCATCCTCAGTTTTCTCCTATAATCTCTGTAACTGTTTCAAATTTACCGTTGGCCTCATGGTGAAATCCCTGAGCGGTTTCCTTTCTCTCCGGCAACTGAGGTAGGAAGGGCACCTGTATCTTTGTAGTGACTGGGTGTATTGATACAGAATCCAAAGTGTAATTAATAGCTTGCTCAAAGGGATATTTAATGTCTGCTTTTTTATTTTATTTACCCATCTACCAATAGGTGCCCTTCTTTGCGAGGCATTGGAAAACCTCTCTGTGGTTGAATCTGTGTTCGAAATTCACTGCTCGACTGAGGGACATTACAGATGTATATGCGGGATACGGAGATGAGGTACTCATTCCAAAATCATGTTAAACACTATTATTGCACACAGAGTGAGTCCACGCAACTTATTATGTGACTTGTAAAGCAAAGTTTTACTCCTGAACATATTTAGGCTAGCCATAACAAAGGGGATAAATACATTGACTCAAGACACCTCAGGTTTAGATTTTTGATTAATTTGTAAAAACATCAAAAAACATAATTCCACTTTGACATTATGGGGCATTGTGTGTAGGCCAGTAGGAAAAAAAATATCTAAATTTAATCAATTTTAAATGGATCAAAAGCCAGGATGTAACACAACACAATATGGAAAAGTAACAGAGTGTGAATACTTTCTGAAGGCACTGTAGTTATTATGGCACAGCAGAGAGAGCTGAGCAGGTAAAATACTCTATCCATCCCAAAACAACACAACACTGCAAGTGTTGCCCACAATAAACCCTGACCTGCGTACAGCACACTGTAACAAAAGGAAAATGGATGCTCTGAAGTGAAACCAGCATCTTTAGTGCAAGCCAGAGCGAGTACACACAGCAGCATCATGCAAGCCACTCACACCAGTTAAATATACTGGTATTTGTTTGTAAATACAGTACAGTGAGGGGGAAATAAAGAGGGCAAAGTAGAATATTAATGCAATTAGCAAGTACAAGTACTTTAAACGTTTCAGTTATAATTAGATTTGGTCCATTCAGTCCCCTTCACAGGGCTGCCAGTGCCAGTTTGGGAAGATTTCAAATGTAATCAATTCTATAGATATCCAGTAGAGGGGATTAAAATGACACCCTAAAACTCACCATGTTGTGTCTTCATACACAAAAGAGGAGAGACTGTAGTGTAAGTGACAGTGCTTGCTATAACTGCAGTGGGAGTTACAGCTAACAAAACAGGTTTCTCAGCAGTCTTTCATTGTGATGCATAGGGCGAGGCCCTGAGCACTCTCCACTCGCATATTCGTGGACATTAAGGAAGTGGACGATTTAATATTATATGACATACACTTCCAAATGGATGTTTCATGATATGATGGGTTAAGTGGTGAAAATTTACGACCTATGTTATTGACCTTAAGGTATATTAAATCCCTATAGAAATCTCAGCCAAATCTTTGCACTGATGATACTAGTAGACGGACTTAGAGATGATGTAGTCCTCTCTTACTGTCCAGTTATCCTGGAGCCCAGCCCAGTGTGTATATCACAACACCCAGTTGGTGCAGCTGTCTCTTACCTGGTCCAGTAGGTCCTCCACCTTCCTCTGCCAGCTCTCGCGGGCACTGCCCAGCTCCTGCTCCTTGTTCTGGGCCAGCTGGATGAGGGCTGCCCTCTTGTCATCCTCATGATCCTCCCTTAGCTCCTCACGCAGCTTCTTACACTCCTGTCTGTGGACACACACACCAAATGCACACAGTTTCCATTAGATTAAATAAACACAAGATAATGATGATTATGCAGGGCTCAGCAGATCAAAATAATGTCAGTTTTACTCCGAAAGCAAAACCTTCTGGAAATAACTTAACGGAGTAGTAATATATTCTCCTCAATTCCCAAAAAAGTGAAGCTGCTGCAAATCATATAGAACAGCGGTCTGTTTACAGTAACGCTAGGTCGACGTATTCTAGTGAGCATCATGCAAGTCATGCGTGCAAGAGCACATGCTTGAAAAGCCCCTTCTGTAAATATTTAATCTGTGGCATGTTTTAAGACCCGTTCACAAACTCCACTTCTCATTGGAATGAGCAACGCAGCACAGCCGTGACATTTGTTAGGAGCAAAAAGAAAAAAAGAGAAAAATCTGCCGCTACGTGCATATTTAATAAACATAATCCATTTGCACTCATCTCCAGAGCACACTGTGCGTACAGTGAACATTAGAGAGAAGAGAGCCGACTAACAGTGAAGATGTTAATGCATGCGCCTGGGACACAGAGGGTCTCTAAGAGGTTAACTTCAGGATAGGGTCTATTTTTCTCTATTTCCGGCTGACTAACGTGCCCAAAGCCTGTTGCTCATGCCCTGAAGCCAGAATATGCATATTATTGGTACCATTGGAAAGAAAAAAACTCTGAAGTTTGTAGAAATGTTAAAATAATGTAGGAGACTATAACACAATAGATATGGTAGGAAAAATCCAAAGAAAAACCAGAACCGGATTTTTTTTCTTTTTGAGAGCCCATGCTCTTCCAATAGAACGTATAGGGAAAATATTAAATCTAGCTCCCAGAATGCAATTACTATGGCTTCTACTGGATGTCAGTAGTCTTTGTTCAAGGTTTCAGGCTTGTTTCTTCCCAAACCAGGAAGAATTATTTGTTTTAGTACTGGGATACAGACTTGGAAATCAGTCTACACGCAACGAAGAGGACGCGCACCTGCTAATATCGTTTTCCTATTGAACATACTTTTTTTCCCGTATGAAATATTATAGTTTAATTACATTTTAGGGTATCTGAGGATTAAATAGAAACGTATGTTGACTTGTTTTAACAAAATTTAGCGGTAGCTTTTTGGATTCCTTTCTCTGCATGTTGAACGAGTGGATTACTCAAATCGATGGCGCCAACTAAACAGACTTTTTTGGATATAAAGAAGGATTTTATCTAACAAAACGACACTACAAGTTGTAGCTGGGACCCTTTGGATGACAAATCAGAGGAAGATTTTCAAAAAGTAAGTGAATATTTAAATCGCTATTTGTGAATTTATGAAACCTGTGCTGGTGGAAAAATATTTTGATGTGGGGCGCCGTCCTCAAACAATCGCATGGCATGCTTTCACTCTAAAGCCTATTGTAAATCGGACAGTGCAGTTAGATTAACAAGAATTTAAGCTTTTAACCGATATAAGACACTTGTATGTTCCTAAATGTTTAATATCCATCATTTTAATGATTATTTATATGAATTGCATGCCCTCCAGTTTCACCGGAAGTTGTCCCGCTAGCGGGGCCCCTAGCCTTAAGAAGTTTTAAAGCTCAACATTATGTCCTGTATTTGCTGAACATTTCCAGCACGCCGCTGGCTGTCGGAGTTCTGGAGGTGTTCAGAGTCCACATCCTTGGGAGCAAAGCAGAGCGTACGTCTGTGTAGAATTCCCCACGGCATCATGCAGACATCTCCCACCTCACCGTCTCAGTGCTATTCAATGCCCACATGTTTAACGGCGCTGCAAAGACCTTTTAGTAGGAGTGCGGACTGCATGTTAATCGTTATTTAGCAGAGAACGACGTTGTTAAGTGCAGGACGCCACCAGTGTTTTTGTCCCTCCTAACACCAGATGAGCGTCAGGGTGAGTGAGTGCTATGACGCACCACACCAGAGTGCCCACTGACACTTCTGCAAGGACACGTGTTGATCCTCATCGCTTCAGAAAAACAGACAGGCAGCTCTCAGGGCCTTTATATTGTAAAGAGCCTCACATTCACATTCATAACCCAGCCCCGAATCCCCAATCTGGCTAATTACCTAAGAGGGCACTCAGCACCTGGTGAGCAGAGGAGATGGGAAGAAAGAGGTGGTGAGTGTGTAGAGTAGGCAGGGAGGATGGAGGAGTGTAGGCAGTAGGGGATAATGGAGGAAGGACAGTGGAGCATGTTGAGGGAGGAAAATGGGAGGGTATAGTGAGAATGGGCATTACGTCAGTGTGACATTCCCATTGAGATCCAAGCTTTCACTCTGAACATCAGAAAGCAGCAGAGAGATGACAGGCAGTCTGTCACAAATGGACTCCATCCAGTGGCGTAGTGCAGTTTCACAGGGAAGGTTTTGACCGTCTCCACGGTAGCGCCATTGACGAGGATGGGGGCATGCCCAGCCTGGTTCCTCCTGAAGTCCACAATCACCTCTTTTGTTTTGCTGACGCTGAGGGAGAGGTTGTTTACCTGGCACCACGCCGTCAGAGTGCAGACCTCCTCGTTATTATCGGTAATCAGGCATACTACATTTTACATTTACATTTTAGTCATTTAGCAGACGATCTTATCCAGAGCGACTTACAGTAGTGAATACATACATTTCATTTCATGCATTTTTTTTTGTACTGGCCCCCCGTGGGAATCGAACCCACAACCCTGGCGTTGCACACACCATGCTGGCGTTGCAAACACCATGCTCTACCAACTGAGCCACAGGGAAGCCCCACTCATGAACCTGCTGCAGGTGACGAGGAAGGTGAATGACGGTGACCTGGCAGCCATCCACCAGACACCTCTTTCGTCCTCTCCTCTGTTTACTGTTCAGGTTGAATGAAGACTCTTCTGATGTTGACTGTATCTGTGGTGTGTTTTCATTTGTTATGGGGCTGTTGTTGTAGAAAGACACTTCAGAAGATGGAAAGACATCCGCTGGGATGTGTAAGTCCTCGCCTCTGTGTGTTTACTCTGGTGTTGTCAGTGAAGTTGATAATAGAGTTGGAACCGTGTGAGGCCATGCATCTGTGGGTATACAAGGAGTACAGGAGGGGACTGAGGACACATCCTTGTAGGGCCCCTGTGTTAAGGACCAGTCTGGAGGAGGTAATGTTGCCTACCTTCACCACCTGGGGACGGCCCGTCAAAAAGCATCCTCATGTATGCATTCCTTTTGTCCAGGTGCGTGAGGGTAGTATCCAGTGCAATGGCGATTGGTGTCGGCTTGGGGCAGGATGTACACAGCCATGGCGATAATCCCTGAGAACTCTCTCGGGAAGGTAAAAAGAGCGACATTTGATGACCAACTATTCAAAGTCTGGAGAGCAGAAACTCGCAAGTTCCTGTACGTTTCGCCAATCGCAATACTTGTTACTGGTCTTGAAGCAGACACCACCACCTTTGTTCTTGCCAGAGAGCCCACTTCCTATCTGCTCGATGAACTGTAAAACTCCATAATCCATTTGAATGTCGGAGGAAAGTCTCAGAAAGTCAGAAAGTCTCAGAAAAACTGAAAAAGTATATTGCAGAATCTGATGTCCGTCTGGAAGGAGATCCTCGTTCTGAGTTCGTCAAGTTTATTCACTGAGTAGTATACAATGTAATGGAGGACGGGTCGCCCGGCGTCTCAATCGCACTAAGACCCCTACACGTCTGCCTCTCCGTCAGCGTCTTTGTTTTCTTCTATCCGGTAGGACTCCCAGGCTACCTGGCACCTCACCGAAGAGGCTAGACCATTGTTTCTGCTGTCTCTGGGAATTCGGGAAGATCGGGTGGATGGTGAGTACCCAGCAATTCATATTCCAATAGTTCTACCCGGGTGTATGAAGTAATGCATTAAACAAACAGAGCAAGAAAATGAGAGAAACCACTAGAAAAAGTAGAAACCTGCAAAGTTTTCTAGGAGCTCACGGCGAGGCTACCATGTTCATTCAGCATCATCATCCTTTATAATCGTGAGAGAAATTGAACTAGTTAGTTGCTAGCTAGTTAGTTATACACCATGACCTGTTAGTTATACACACTGACCTGTTCACCGAACATGCTACCTTGTCCCGGACCGGCTGTTTTCAACCCTCTCTCTCCCACTCTACAGCACCTGCTGTTTCGACCTTTGAATGCTCAGCTATGAAAAGCCAACTGACATTTACTCCTGAGGTGCTGGTCATCTATGAACGTTTGATCTGGCTTAATGGCCATGTACTCTTATAATCTACACTTGGCACAGCCAGAAAAGGACTGGCCACCCCTCAGAGCCTGGTTCCTCTCTAGGTTTTTCACTAGGTTCCTGCCTTTCTAAGGAGTTTTTCCTAGCCACTGTGCTTCTACATCTGCATTGCTTGCTGTTTGGGGTTTTAGACTGGGTTTCTGTATAAGCACTTTGTGACATCATCTGATGTAAAAAGGGCTTCATAAATACATTTGATTGATTGATCATACCTAGGTAACTTACAAGGTTAGTTGACTTTTGTCAAAACGCATCTCATTGAGGATAGCTATTTGTCCCTCATGCTAGCCTTTACAGCAAAATATCACTTCAGAAACATCAAAATATAAAATATTGATATGAACAGCATTATAGACCCTCTCTCCCCTCTTACTGCAGCTTTAGCTAATCTCAAAATAACAGAGCAATGTAATACAAATCTCCAAACTTATTTTTCGTTTGTTTTATAGCACTAATGCTCCAGGGCGAATTTAGTTTTTAAAGCATATGTTGCAGAACAGTGATTTCAGAATAATGACAAAGACAAATCTTAAGAGGGTTAGCCATCAGTGACAGAATTGACAAGCCACTGATGGACTTGACAACAGATACTCAAAACACAATTTGTAAAATATGGAAAATGATTCATTTGAAAATCCCCAATAAAAACATAACCATTCTATCTGCTCTTTCAGAACTCTGACGGTTGACGCTAGACAAAAATAGGACAGAGTTGATGTTTTACCGAGTTTACATAAAAATACATTCTGCTTCATTCAAGTGGCATACACAGTAGCAATATTTTTTCTTCATCAGTTGCTTTATGACTCTAAAACCTAATTAAAATGTAACATATTTTAACCAAAATTAATATTCTAAATCTATCAGGGAGATGGAGTTGACAGTTTATGGTTGTGACCATGATTATTCCAATATTGTTTCTTTAAATCTATCAAAAGTAGAGAACTTTGCAGACAAGGTAAAAATCTGTTGTTAAGCGCCTGAGCAAGGCAGTTAACCCACTGTTCCCCGGGCGCCGAAGACGTGGATGTCAATTAAGGCAGCCCCCCACTCCTCTCTGATTCAGAGGGGTTGGGTTAAATGCGGGAGACACATTTCAGTTGTACAACTGACTAGGTATCCCCCCTTTCCCTTGTTGCACTACAGGTCATGATGACATGAATAATGCGTCCTTATGGTATAGCTGACCCTGCTCGTTCCTTATGGTATAGCTGACCCTGCTCGTTCCTTATGGTATAGCTGACCCTGCTCGTTCCTTATGGTATAGCTGACCCTGCTCGTTCCTTATGGTATAGCTGACCCTGCTCGTTCCTTATGGTATAGCTGACCCTGCTCGTTCCTTATGGTATAGCTGACCCTGCTCGTTCCTTATGGTATAGCTGACCCTGCTCGTTCCTTATGGTATAGCTGACCCTGCTCGTTCCTTATGGTATAGCTGACCCTGCTCGTTCCTTATGGTATAGCTGACCCTGCTCGTTCCTGATTCATTTAGAATTTTAGACTAATCTGACACAACTTTTATGAATCACAGTTTTGAGTAATCTCATTTTTTGATAAATATTATTTCAAGTCACAGAGGGCTATTGCAAGAAACTACATAAGAACATTTTTCAATTAATATCCATTATTGGCAGTTTTTTTTAATTGTAAAACTTTTTTGGAGAGTTTGAAATTTGGATCCTTTGCTCTGGACAAGGGCATTTTCAGGCATAGAGGCTACATGAAATTACTAGTATTGAAAGTATTTAGAAAATTTTCCACATTTATATTTTCCCATAAAAATTCCCCTAAATGTACATTTTAAGCTCAAATAATGCAACAATTTTTTTTTTTTTTCAACTATAAAAAATTATGTTTCCCTGCCGGACAAGGATTGTCCCGACTTTCAAGAATCCCTGAGCTAATTTCCTGTAATTCTACACATTTTGCTATGAGGCTGAGAGACATTGTTACATTACATTACATTACATTTTAGTCATTTAGCAGACGCTCTTATCCAGAGCGACTTACAGTAGTTGCGGTTTTAAAGCTAATTTCCTGTAATTTCACCCCAAAAATGCATGGCTTATGACATGTTCATTAGCTCTCTGGGTGGCCTGACCTCCGGGGGGCGGTGGGGACCCTAACCCAACAACAACAAAGCTCGTGCCCCCCCCCCATACAGGGATGTTTGCTACGTCAGTGACTCCATCAACTAACTGTCTAAACAGCAATATAATTTCTTCCCCCCACATCTGGGGCACACCATCGCCAATAATTGCATCTCTCACAAAGCTTTAATTTGACTGAGGTAAATCTCAACTGATAGAAACGGACTGTGGATGTTCATTATACCCGGTTCTGACATCACCGCAAAGAAACACACAGTAGCGAAGCTTCCTGTCCTATTCTAGCCGTCTGTAATGGTGGACTTAAAGGACTATTTCTCTCAGCACATACACCGAGCCAGACCAGCTCTGTTCAATCCTTTTCTGTCTGTGACGCTACACTTGTGTGTGTGTGTGTGTATTCTCCATGTGTTCTCTGTGCAGGTGTGCGCTGTGGCTGTCATAGGTGCGGTGGGGTGGTGCCGCCCATCTGCATTGTCCCTCTTGCTAATGCCGTTCATGTTCAAGCCCACCATTACATAAGGTAAACAGAGAGAGGAGGCTTTAATGTGGGTATTTCTGCTGCTGTATCTCCCTCCACATCACCAGCAGGAGGAGAGATGTGTCTGACAGTCCGTCACAGGACATGAAAGAGAGGCGCTCCTTAGCACCTCCTCCTACTGAGAAGGGCCTAGAACAGAGGAGGGAGGAGGAAAATGGGAATCTCTCTCCCTCTGCCTTCACCTCTCTCTTTCTCTCTCCCTGAGTGGCATGTCAGCTCGAGTTCGACATGGCAGAAGTACAATCAGAACCCCCAGAGGTTGTGTTTTGCATTATGCTTTACTAGAGAAGAAGAAGCAGTCTTCAATTTAGTTTTAATTACTATCTCACTTAATGAAAACCCTAAATGCTGTCAGAACTAAAGAGCATGTAAAATGCATAATTTACAAATGACAAAATGAAAAGGAGCTGAAGGGGAATGCAATTGTGAAATATGAACATTGCGAGAGAGGAGGGTAAATGAAACCTAATTACAGTACAAGAGATAAAGAGGAGGACAGGAGAAAACTTTGAGCTGATCTGGATGGTGTAATTGTAGAACTCCATGTGTAGCAGGGCCTTCCTGGTAATCAGGAATCCTTAATGCTGTATTAACACATTTCTTGACCCCAGCAAGGGAGAGAGACACTAATTGGACTCTGTCTGATGAGCTAGGATGAACTTCCTCCTCCTCCTCATCTCCAGTGTCACATCCCTGAGCTGCAGTTCTGTTCACACCATGATTCACATGTCCCCGACGTGCTGTGGCGGCATTGAGATTCAAATGGCCTTTTATTGTGCCAACAAACTGTTTTTACACTTGAAATTCATAAGCAGTGGCTTGTCACAGCCTTGTTGTCACTCGGGCTCAAATCCCTTGGTAAACAACCGCTTTTGCTTCAGACAAAAAACACATTTAGAGGTAGACGAGGGCAGCCGCTGAACAAATGTTTATGAAAAATGAAGGCCCATATTTTGGGGCAGTATAATTTCTCATGGGACCTATCTCCTCCTCTTTCACTTGCACACGAACTCAATGTGTGACCTAGCTAGCTACAGTACTCACAAGTACAGCATTATTAGTGTTATTATTACTGTAATGATCTGTGTGGACGCTGAGCCCTCTAAAGATAATTCCAATGGTCACAGGCCTTTTCAGTGGTCATAATCTGTGGTGCAGCACTGGCTCTTTTTAAATGAAGCCGTCCATTCATAATCCTCTAAACCAGGGAGAGAAGGACCTCCTGCTGGGGAGAGACCAGCCCTGGCAGGTATTATTAGTATGAAGCTGGATTCACTGTATCGTGGCCCTTGTCTTAGAATCAATGTTTCAATTACTGCAAGCCAAACTCTTTCACTTAACCTCTCCATCGCCATCTTTGGCACATCTCAACCAAATGAACCCCAGGGCCAAGGCAGACCCAAAAACAAGAAATACACGTACGCACAAACACACAAACACACACACACACACACACACACACACACACACACACACACACACACACACACACACACACACACACACCTTAACGTCTCGGTCCACTTGAGCTCCAGTTCCAGCGCCATCTTGTCCATCTTGAGCTTCTCGTCCTCTTTAATAGTGATGACTTTAGCCTCGTGCTGCTTCTTCTGGGTCCCCATCTCTCCCTGAGACGGGGAAGGAGAAAGACAGAAAGACAGGAAAAAAGAGAGAAAGGGTAATGATATTAGCCCTCATGATAAACAACACCATTGAGCATGAGATCTAACCCTATATGGACAGGACTCAACACACATTACTACCAATGAGGATCTTGGTACCATGTGTGAACATGGGACAGTGCTCTGTGTGATCAGTCAGAGGAGAGGAAAACAGCCTGGACCTACTACCATCAATGCTGCTCCAGAACTTCCCCTGACATTCATTCAGACTACAGCCTGCTTCATTATGCAGGACCAGAGAGAGGGAGCGAGAGAGGAGGGAGGGAGAGGAGAGAGGGAAGAAGAGAGAGGGGAGCCCCAGAAGGTCAATGGCATAATGAAGTGCCAATGCCACATGGGCTCCTTAAAGATGAGAACAGAATTCACAATCTGAGCCTGATTAGGTATGTCAACCCAAAGCTGCTGGAAAGCCTGCTTGGCATGTGAAGAACTGGAATCTGGGACAAAGCTGCTGGAAAGCCTGCTTGGCATATGAAGAATTGGAATCTGGGACAAAGCTGCTGGAAAGCCTGCTTGGCATGTGAAGAATTGGAATCTGGGACAAAGCTGCTGGAAAGCCTGCTCGGCATATGAAGAATTGGAATCTGGGACAAAGCTGCTGGAAAGCCTGCTTGGCATATGAAGAATTAGAATCTGGGACAAAGCTGCTGGAAAGCCTGCTTGGCATATGAAGAATTAGAATCTGGGACAAAGCTGCTGGAAAGCCTGCTCGGCATATGAAGAATTGGAATCTGGGACAAAGCTGCTGGAAAGCCTGCTTGGCATATGAAGAATTGGAATCTGGGACAAAGCTGCTGGAAAGCCTGCTTGGCATGTGAAGAATTGGAATCTGGGACAAAGCTGCTGGAAAGCCTGCTCGGCATATGAAGAATTGGAATCTGGGATAAAGCTGCTGGAAAGCCTGCTCGGCATATGAAGAATTGGAATCTGGGATAAAGCTGCTGGAAAGCCTGCTCGGCATATGAAGAATTGGAATCTGGGACAAAGCGGGTGGACGTGATAGATTTAATAAGGGAATAGACTCAAGGCTATTCAGTACAGATACACTTTATTACCCCCCATAAATAAGCTTAATACACAATAAATAAATACCTGGTCAGAAGAGGGACTGGGTGAGGAAAATCATTAGGGTTCCTGTTGGAGAATCCAATGGCTCCCTGATGAGGTAAACCCACCAAGGACCCATCAAAATCTATTTGTGTGTGTTTGCGTGTGCCTGCCTGTGTGTGTCTGTGTGTGTGTGTGTGGGTTTGTGTTTGCGTGTGTGCGCTGTAACAGTGCTCTCACCTGCAGGGCGGTCAGCAGGTTGCTGGTCTCTCTCAGTCTGGCCCTGGTAGCATCCAGCTCCTCCACTAGCTTGTCCTGGGCCTCACTCAGGTTGGAGATGTGTCCCTCTGCTGAATCCATGCCCTGCTCACCCTCCTTCACCAGCTCCTGCAGGCGCAACACCTGCACCCAGGGGACGGACAGGGAGGGAGGGAGAGCAGACCCACACTCAGCACAGAACAAGAATAAAGGCTAGAAGTCTATCATACACCACAGTACCCAGACAGGCTTTAAAAACAGCTGTAATAAACTAGAGTCAAATATATTCCTTTTTGTAATAAATTACAATTGGGAATCTGCACTTGAAATGAGTCAAGACACACTCTACACATCAGCAGCTGTTCTCTAGAAGTCTATCTCAGTCCGCAGAGAGGCGTTAACATCTTAACCAGCTGTAAGGAACTCCTAGACTTTCCCTTCAGTAGAGTTGGGAAACTGCACTTCAAATGAGCCAAGACATATTTATATCATCTCTACCTGCTGTTATTTTCCTTTCAAACCTGGTTTGTTTTCTGAGAATCGATAGCGTCGAAATTCAAAGATCACCAATTAGCACCAGTAATTCTAATTCTATGTGGCTGACCACAATAAATGGTCAAAATGAATTGAGAAAGAGGAGAGATCTGATAGGTAGGGTGACTCATGACTGACCTCCTGATTGGCTTGTTCAAGTTTGGCGGCGAGCTCCTCCCTCAGGCTGTCCAGTTGTTGTCTGAGATGGTTCTTCTGCTCCTCCAATGAGAGCCTCTCCCTCTCAAACTGCTGCTCCATTTCCTGTAGACAAACCACAAAGACTGTTATAATAATACCAGCACAATAACCATTACAGGGCTTACAGTATTATAGGCTTTTTATGAATTGAAAATACTTTGTAGATATGGCTGCAATAATTGTGCTTTTAGAGGAAAATCAATGAGGAAAATCAATGCCAGTTTAAAGGGAATGACTAGTACATGAAAAGACAATAGTTGGCATTATTCACATGAATAAAAAGAGTTGTCAGTATCGTTGTTACACAATCTGGTAATATGGACTCAGTGGAGCTCTTTGGAGGAGGGCTTGTATTGAGAGATGTTATATTTAGGAGGTTGTGTGTGTGTGTGTGTGTTTAAATCACAAGTGACTCATTAAATGTTGTTTAACCCTGGGCAGGTGGTTAATATCCTGCTGGGAAAATGGATGACATGAGTGAGTTCATTATTGAAGCAACGGCAGGCCACTCAAGACAAGGATGTCTGCAAAGCAAATAAATGATGCAGCGTTTACTGATAAAGGTCATGTCACATTATGGAATTCCATTTTCAGGGAGGAAAGATTTCTCGCTGTGACGGTGCGATATCATAGATCAAATGCAGCCTTCAGACATTTCTCGTATGGGATAGATCGTTAGTCTACCATTTCACTCTCATTGCAGGATATTTGTGCCGGTAGACGACACCAACGTGACAATATAATCAGTAGACATCACCATAGCAGGGACAGGCCAATGAGATGGAAGGAATGAGTGGCATTTTTAATACCAGGCGTGGAAATGACTAAAAGATGATTTTCTCATGAAATTCTCAACAGCTCTGCATCTGTTAACGTCAGCGCTGAGCATTCAACCGTGGACAGGACATTGTTCAAACCCCTTCATATAGGCCTTCAACTTTTACCAAAACAGAATTCTTGATCACCACAACATTATGACTAGTATATTACTCTGAAAAGACGCCTTGGAGCTAAATCAATGACTGCCAAATAAACACTAAATGCATTGAGCTGACTAGTGACAGACTACTATGTGAACCAAGTCCACTCCAATATTAAAAGGTTCCTGTGATACAGATGGGGATTGACACTGCAGCATGATCCTTTCCCTCTGTAACTTCGTGTTCATGCTCTCCAATGACCCAAAATGGAATATACGACAGACACTTCAAAGTGCAATCTCAAAAGGTCTATATATGAGCAGAAGACTGGTCAGCATGATGGACTAAGTAAGGCTGACTGAATAATGTATAGTTTCACCATGTTCAGAGGGGACTGCGCTGCACACTGTAGGTGCATGTCTGGTAGGTTAAGGCTACATCGTTTGGCGCTCTCATCTTTCTCTGCACTCACATATGCAAATAGGAGCTCATCCCAACAAGAATGTAAGACATTATGCATTTAATCCTGTTAGCATCTTCCCCCAGGTTTTTTTTACACTGAGTGTCAAGTTAAGGGATGTGTGTGTGTGTGTCTGTGTGTGTGTGTGTGTGTGAAGAAACTTCTAAACGTGCCACACAAAGTCTCCGTCAGCCAGGCCACGGTAGTTTGACTGGTCACTTGTTCTATCTCAGTGTCCAAACTAAAGGTCCATCCCACACCTTGGTGCTGACAACAAAATGACTCTCCTCCCTCTCTTCTCTCGCTGTGCTGTACGCAGAGGAAGAGCCTGGGGGAGTTGGCCCAAAATATGATGTCAGCTGCCGCCACATGGACTTGTCAAGCTGCTCTTTGCGACTATGGTGACTCACCGCCGCACAAACATAGACCCTTTTTCATTATGCTCTCCTTTCTCCGCTCTCTCCATTCCCATTTGAGAGAGTGAGGAGCAGAGATGATAGATTGAGAGACAGAGAGAGAATTTCTCTCACACACACACACACACACACACACACACGGGATCGACCAACGTTTGTCTGCCTGAGATAAGGTTCCTGAAAGCAGCTGGTGAGGTGCAGACAGGTGTAATCACAGTCTTCCTCTGCAGATGAGACTCCGGAACTCAAATACCATCCTGGTGAAAGAACAAGAGGGGTCGTTACCTCCATTTCCTCCAATTTAAAACAAGAAGGCGAAACAGTGGAAAATGTGTTGACTATGAAGAATGAACAGGGTGACTGTGTGTCAGAGACACCCACGCACGTACACATTCCAAAGCCCATGAGGAAAGCCACTGTCATCCTTCAAATAGCCAGAGAGTAGTGGCCACAATGGCGTTAGGTTGGCCGGCCCTGATATAAACAAGGGACTGGCTAATTACATCGGCTTAACCCAACATCTGTCATTTGGCCGATATTTTATTACATAAAGAGTAAATCATGCAACCATGTTAGAGAGGGACGAGTTGACAGGAGCCTTTGGCAGCTACCGAGCTGAGAAATAAAAAGATGACTAATTGCATTTTGGCTGAGTCAATCGTGCATGTCTTTTGAGTGCTTTAATTGAATATGTTATCAGTCAGGGATATCAAAACAGACAGTTTAGTCATGTCACTGCAGCAGATGTTTTCAAGCAGATAGAAAACAAAAGACTAGTTATTTAATAGAGTGAGAGCCGGGTTCTGTCAGCATCTCCAACACCTCGGCCTAGGCAGGTCCTGGAACAGTGCGTGTGTGTGTGTGTTTGAGTGGTTGGGCTGAGCAGAGCGCGGCGGGGTGGGGAGATGAGTTGTCATGGTAGTTTTTAACGAGGCGTGGGTGCTAGGCCCAGATACAGGCCCTCTCACTGCTCTACTGCCTGCAGGACTGGAGCTGAGCTCTGGAGCTGCTCTACTGCCTGCAGGACTGGAGCTGAGCTCTGGAGCTGCTCTACTGCCTGCAGGACTGGAGCTGAGCTCTGGAGCTGCTCTACTGCCTGCAGGACTGGAGCTGAGCTCTGGAGCTGCTCTACTGCCTGCAGGACTGGAGCTGAGCTCTGGAGCTGCTCTACTGCCTGCAGGACTGGAGCTGAGCTCTGGAGCTGCTCTACTGCCTGCAGGACTGGAGCTGAGCTCTGGGCCCTGACACACACAGAGAACACACTGGGAAAGAGGCAGACACAGGCCTGGGACACACAGACACAACCTGAGAGACACAGACACAACCTGAGAGACACACAGACACAACCTGAGAGACACACAGACACAACCTGAGAGACACACAGACACAACCTGAGAGACACACAGACACAACCTGAGAGACACACAGACACAACCTGAGAGACACAGACACAACCTGAGAGACACAGACACAACCTGAGAGACACAGACACAACCTGAGAGACACAGACACAACCTGAGAGACACAGACACAACCTGAGAGACACAGACACAACCTGAGAGAGATAGACACAACCTGAGAGAGATAGACATGGCGGAGGTACAATGCACTGGGCTCTCATACAGAAAAGGCTGAACAGAGAGAAAGACCTACTCAAGAACTGAGCAAAACAGGGCCCTAAAAGCTGAGGGAGACTAGTGACAAACCACATTACAGCAAGAAAACTTGATTTTTTTGGGGGATGGGTCTGTTGTCAACCAATATAACCAATCTCGTTCTGTATGATTTTAAACCACTAGACATCCATAGTAACAGCACTTCTGTGTTCTGTGTGGAATGGCAGGCAGCACTTGAGGGTACTCAAAGCTATACCAGCATAGAGTTGTTCTCAAAACTCATGGGACTGCCTTGACAAGTAGCTCTGACAAGCTGTAGACCAAAACCAGCACAGCAAAGCCTGGAATTCATGCATGCAAATGACATGGAGGGACTTGGAGGAAAGATAAGCTGTTCTGCCATTGGTAATGAGTCTCCCTCCCTCTCCCTTCTCCTCTCTCTCTTTCTGGCTCTCCACGGCTCTCTTTCTCGGTCTCTACAGAGTGGTTCCACCATCTGTTTGTAGTCCGTGATTAATTAAAAACCTATTTCAAACTGATAATCATTGGGCTTTCATAATAAGGTTCAGACTCAGCATTGACCTTTTCTCTTTCTCCCACATTCAATAGTAGAAGAGAATCATTGTTTCAACTGTTGTTCTTTAGTCTTGCTGTTGGATCCTGTGTGACTTGGTTCATTAGGGTGGTTGTAATGGCACTGTGCACTGCAAGAGCAGAGGAGTGTAGTTTGGTACAGATCTGCACAATAATGCAATTAGATAATGTATTACCGTAAGCCAAGGCCATTTGCTATTCATAACAACAGCCAAATCATAGCAAATCATAGCTTGGAGGTGAAGTGATCATTTCTGCAGTGGAAATCCCAATCCCATCCCATTGCTGAGGTGTGTAGGTGCAGTTTCACTGCAGTGTGTGTGTGTGTGTGTGTGTGTGTGTGTGTGTGTGTGTGTGTGTGTGTGTGTGTGTGTGTGTGTGTGTGTGTGTGTGTGTACACTCTTCTTACGGCCAGTAGCCAGCTCCTCTCCGTCTCGGCAGTAGTCTGTGTGTTCTCCAGGGTGGTCCGGTGTTTTTTCGACAGCTCCTCCAGCGCACGGGTCTGTGACTCTTTGAAGTGGGCGGCGTCGTCCTCGTATTTGGCACGCATGTTTACCATCTCCTTCTCATACATCTGCTTCTCCTCCCGTAGAGTCTGACGGAACAACACAGAGACAACACCATGACAGTATGCCCTGTGTTAATCAAATCAATGCTAAAGTCATTACTGTCTTATTTCTACTTCCTTGGTCATTTGAGTGAGCCTGAGTCAGTCACATACAGGTAACACGTGAACGGCTGTCTGGTGTCTTGTAATGGAGGAAAGTGACAGCCTGAAGATGCTTCAAATCCTCTCTGACACATTATTCACATTCAGAGATGAGGCTCAAGCAGCAAGCCAAAACGAACGGAGAGAGGGGCCTCTGTTACCAGACAAGAGAGAGAGCGGCGTTTCTTAGAATGCCAGCGGCCCATTGGATTACTGCTCAATTCACTCACACCTCCATTCACAGCAGGTTGCCATAGTAACACCTAACTCAAGGCTATGGTAATGGCAAACAGAACAGAAGACTTCCTGGGAACTGGAGAGATGAGGTCAGGTTTTCAGGCTACAGCATTGCGGTAAAAGTGTCTAGGCCTACCGAGTGGCGCAGCGGTCTAAGGCACTGCATCTCAGTGCAAGAGGCTTCATTACAGTCCCTGGTTCGAACCCAGGCTGTATTACATCCGGCCGTGATTGGGAGTCCCATAGGGCGGTGCACAATTGGCCCAGCGTCGTCCGGGTTTGGCCGGGGTAGGCCGTCATTGTAAATAAGAATTTGTTCTTAACTGACTTGCCTAGTTAAATAAAGGTTAAATAAATTAAAAATGTGTCATTGAGACACAGGGGACATAGCATTGAGGGGTGCGGGTCACTGTCAACAGAACACGCTCCCTGTCTTGAGAGCGTATTGATAACAGGAGGTTGGTGGCACCTTAATTGGGGAGGACGGGCTCGTGGTAATGGCTGGAGCGGAGTAAGTGGAATGGTGTCAAATACATCAAACACATGGTTTGATGCCACTCCATTCGCTCCGTTCCAGCCCTTATTATGAGCCGTCCTCCCCTCAGCAGCCTCCACTGATATCGTCATGCAGAACGGCATATTGCGAAAGCTTCAACTGTACATTTTACCATAATGTAAACGCTGAATGAAAAATAGATGATACTTGACATTCATTTACGGGGGAAGCGCAGTTGGTCTTCGGCGCTACTGTTGGTAAATAAGGAGCATGGCCATCTGCAGTGTTGTGTGTTCAGAAGCCATGCATATTTCAGGGCTCCGTAACTCCTGAGAGCACGGAGGACTTTCCAAGGAGCCATCTAAATACTTAGTCGTAAAATCTGAGTTTTTATGTGTAACCTGACATTAATAATTGAAGTTAAATGCTATTTTACAACCAGAAAGCATGGCTGAAAGAAAAATGCTGACTACAGTGGAAGTAGCAGCCATGGCTAATAGTTGAGATATATGAAGCGAACTGTGACACAAAATGGATGTCTATTTACAGCTAAAGTGTAGTCTGCTAAATCGAAATAATCAGCTAAACGTCAACAAAAAATGGTTTTGTCCAGTAACTTCTCTTTCCAAGATGTTGAGTTTTGTGAATAGCGCTGAGCGATTAATCAAAATGTTGGGCTTTCTTTTGGTTATTTAACAACTAATTGACCAACGTCGGTTCATTTACTTGAATTCCATTTAGTTAGCGAGCTCAACGCGCCGTTTTCTCTAGGGAGAAATCAAATCATTCACGAGAGAATTTCTCAAGAACTATGTGGGACGAGGGGCTGATTGGAATGTTTTCATTAGGCAAATATTAAACCTAGTTCACCACAGAAACGTGAGATAACCGATGGTTGACTGGCTGGCTGCTACTGTCTGAGCAGAGATCAGATGATGACGGAATTAAAAATAAGAAAAGACAAAAAAAACGAAGTAATATACACAACTGTAATATTTTATTAAAGTAAAATAAGTAAAGTAAGTGAATAATGATGGTTAATAAGTGATAAGCAGTAATGGGCATTCCCTACCGTCATAGGGCTCATATTGCTTCATTCTGTGTTGTTACAGCATTCAACCAACCCACTGTCAGTGTCAGGAAGAATTTAATTGAAACCCAAATCGAAAACCGTGATTATTTTTTAATAGTCAAACCGACCTCGCAAAGCACTAATCGCTCAGCACTAGTAGTGAATTAAACATGGAGGAGTGGATTTAGGCCCTGCAGCAGCTGATGCCCACTAAAGCAGTGAGGAGTGTTTAACTGGGGAGATCTGTTGTAAACACGTTCAAACCTAATATTTTCTCCTTAGAGGAGCTGGTGCAGAATAAGAGTCTGTCCTCAGACAACTCCAGTCTCCAGTGGCAGAAATCCAGTTCTCGCCACGCCCCTGAAGGCTCACCTTCTCCAGGGAGAGAATCTGTTGCCTCTGCCTGTCGTCCAGTGCCTGGGACTTGTTCTGCAGGGACCCGCGTTCCTCCTCTAGACGTACCACTTTGTCCTTCAGACGAGACTTCTCAGACTCCAGGTCCCGGATGGCTGCCTCGTGGTTCATCTGAGTGGCTTGCAGGCTGCCAATGTGACCTGCAGAGGAGAGGAAGAGAGAGAGAGATAGAGATGAAGAGAGAGATGAAGAGAGAGAACACAGTGACAAACAGTCCAGCCAGACAGGGCTATTAGAATGACATTACCTGTAACAGCAGTATAACCATAGAGAGTTGACCTGGGTCAATGTACTGTTTAAACATTGACGTTTCGGCGAGCCAGTATTTCATTGCCAGATGAAATATTGACGCAGCAAGGCATCACTAATAATCAAATGAGATCACACAGGCATGGCTGTGAGTATTCAGCAGGGCTCGCTGCAGTATAGACCGTACAAAGTGCAGCACGCCTTAAACTGGGCGTAATTTGAACACGGCTTTCACCTCCTTGGGCTCATGACTACCATTAATGCAGGGATACACCATTTCCCCATTAAACAGTTATGCTACAGCAGTTCAGATAAGCCCAAGTAGCTGTGATGCTAATATTCTAAGTGTTTCTCCAACAGCTAAGAGGTGAGTGTTTTCAGCAGCAGCCTCTCTGTGTCTGATGCCAAACATGGGGCTACAGATACATACAGTACTACACAGCTACACAATAGGCACCATGGAAAATTCCAGACAAAGGCAAACATGTTATTTTTCTCTCTGTCCTTGTTATATACCTTGACCACGGTATGACAGGCATTTGAACCACAACAGATGTTGCAGGGCTAGGTAAGAGCTAGGTGAGGGGGTCTATGTAAGCCCTCTCCCCATCAGGGTACATTCCAGAGCCAGGAGGGGGTGAAGAGGTCTCGGAGCAGAGCTGGGGCTAGGCAGCAGAGCACACTGGACCTCTGTTGCCGGGATACCGGGAAGTGATTTGTCACAGCACAATCTCCTGTCAACAGGTACACTAGCTGAAGTTGGAGCTACCTACCTCCAGAATGAATTAAAAACGTCTATTTGGGTTCTGGTTCATTCTGCCATCCACTGGGAATGTATCACACCAGCGATAAGGAAAGAGTCCGTGACACAAAATTGAGAATAGCTGGAAGCCTATATAAAGTAGGTTTGAGCCTGTGTACCTGTGAAAATATCTGATGCAAACTGGTGCAAAGACTTCGTAAACTTTAACCAACATCATTTTAATATTTCATGACATGAAGTCGTTGATATATACAGTTGAAGTCGGAAGTTCACATACACTTAGGTTGGAGACATTAAAACTTGTTTTTCAACCACTCCACTAATTTTTTGTTAACAAACTATAGTTTTGGCAAGTCGGTTAGGACATCTACTTTGTGCATGACACAAGGCATTTTTCCAACAACTGTTGACAGACAGATTATTTCACTTATAATTTACTGTATCGCAATTCCAGTGGGTCAGAAGTTTACTGTGCCTTTAAACAGCTTGGAAAATTCCAGAAAATTATGTCATGGCTTTAGAAGCTTCTGATAGGCTAATTGATATCATTTGAGTCAATTGGAGGTGTACCTGAGGATGTATTTCAAGGCCTACCTTCAAAATCAGTGCCTCTTTGCTTGACATCCTGGGAAAAATCAAAAGAAATCAGCCAAAACCTCAGAAAAAAAATCGTAGACCTCCACAAGTCTGGTTCATCCTTTGGAGCAATTTCCAAACGCCTGAAGGTACCACGTTCATCTGTACAAACAATAGTACACAAGTATAAACACCATGGGACCACGCAGCTGTCATACCACTCAGGAAGGAGATGCGTTCTGTCTCCTAGAGATGAACGTACTTTGGTGCGAAAAGTGCAAATCAATCCCAGAACAACAGCAAAGGACCTTGTGAAGATGCTGGAGGAAACCGGTACAAAAGTAGCTATATCCACAGTAAAACGAGTCCTATATTGACATAACCTGAAAGGCCGCTCAGCAAGGAAGAAGCCACTGCTCCAAAACCACCATAAAAAAGCCAGACTACGGTTTGCAACTGAACATGGGGTTCAAAGATCGTACTTTTTGGAGAAATGTCCTCTGGTCTGATGAAACAAAAATATAACTTTTTGGCCATAATGACCATAGTTATGTTTGAAGGAAAAAGCGGGAGGCTTGCAAGCCGAAGAACACCATCCCAACCGTGAAGCACGGGGGTGGCAGCATCATGTTGTGGGGGTGCTTTACTGCAGGAGGGACTGGTGCACTTCACAAAATGGATGGCATCATCTGGTAGGAAAATGATGTGGATATATTGAAGAAACATCTCAAGACATCAGTCAGGAAGTTAAAGCTTGGTTGCAAATGGGTCTTCCAAATGGACAATGACCCCAAGCATACTTCCAAAGTTGTGGCAAAATGGCTTAAGGACAACAAAGTCAAGGTATTGGAGTGGCCATCACAAAGCCCTGACCTCAATCCTATAGAAAATGTGTGGGCAGAACTGAAAAAGCGTGTGCGAGCAAGGAGGCCTACAAACCTGACTCAGTTACACCAGCTGTCAGGAGGAATGAACCAAAATTCACCCTATTGTGGGAAGCTTGTGGAAGGCTCCCCGAAACGTTTGACCCAAGTTAAACAATTTCAAGGCAATGCTACCAAATACTAATTGAGTGTATGTAAACTTCTGACCCACTGGGAATGTGATGAAAGAAATAAAAGCTGAAATAAATAATTCTCTCTACTATTATTCTGACATTTCACATTCTTAAAATAAAGTGGTGATCCTAACTGACCTAAGACAGGAAAATAATTACAAGGAATAAATGTCAGGAATTGTGAAAAACTGAGTTTAAATGTATTTGGCTAAGGTGTATGTAAACTTTCGACTTCAACTGTCCGTAGACTTAATTAAACGTTGGGGGAAATCAAGTTTGGACTAAGAGTGGTGTGGGTCATTACTCAAATTGTGGTTATTAGTGTTGTTCAGGTAGTGCGGTAGTGTGGGTTGTAACAGAGAAAGGAGGGAAGAAGAGGGGAAGAGAAGGATAGCGTAGAGTGTAGGATAAGAAGGCTGGGGAGGAGGGTGGCATGCTAGCTCACTGGCTTTGAGGAGGATCTCTGTGGCCTGCTGCTGCACACGATCTCTGGTGGCCTCCAGCTCACACTCCGCCTCCTTCTGTCGAATCTCCACGATCTCGGCATCCTGCGTCACCTCGTCCAGCTGTTTGCTCAACTCCTGGAGCATAGACAGAGACACACAGAGCACAGGTTAGCCTACCCTCCTGAGGCACAGACACACATAGCACAGGGTCAACTTCCTGACCCGTGTTCATTCTCTCTGCCAGAACAATGAAACAGTGTATACACACACGACTCACTCACTCATATGCTCTAATAATCACTTAAATTTCTCTCTCTCTCTATCACTCTTTTTTCTTTCCTGCATTTGCACTCTCTCTGTAGAGATGTAGAGCTTGAGAAACTAGCCACTTTTCATTCTTAATTGGACAGCTTTTACAGTATGGTGCATGTTCTCTACTGCTCTCAAGGACTGGCCATGAAATAGTCACTTAGATTTACATTTCCCATGGGAATATAGTCCATATGGAAGTGGAGTTCTAATGCATTGGTAAATATATTGACTTGTCTGGTGGGGCAGTACGAAGCAGGGAGGCATGTAGCCTAGAGGTTAAGAGCATCAGGCCAGTAACCGAAAGGTTGCTGGTTCGAATCCTTAAGCCGACTAGATGAAAAACAATCCGTTGATGTGCCCTTAAAGGAATATTTTGGCATTGAGGCCCTTTATGTAACTCCCCATGTTATATGTCTCTGTGTTCAGTATGAAAGAAGCTAAGAGGTAGTAGACTAATGTAGCATGCTAGCAGATACCCATAGACTTCCATCCATTGCGCTAACGCTAGTTAGCATTGGCTCGCAAAACTACTTCTAACTTCCTTCATACTGGACACAGACACAGAAAAATGGTATCCCCTAGTTGATCTGACTCTGGGGAAGTAGATAAAGGGCCTCATTGCCAAAATCCCGTAGTATCCCTTTAAACAAGGCACTTAACCCTGATTGCTCCTGTAAGTCGCTCTGGATAAGAGCATCTGCTAAATAACTAAGATTTCAATTTAAAATGTAAACCTTTTTCTGAAGGATCGGTGTGGGGAGTACTTGTTTTTTTAAATGCATTGATTTCAGGACTATATGTCCTCAAGCTAAAATATGATATTCAACTTAACAATGCCTCGGTGGAAATCACATAAATCTTGCCAAATATCAATTTGAAGATAAGATGGAGTTGTAAAATATCTTAGGCCTTAAGTGCCACATTCCCTCATAAGGTCCGGTTTATATCTATCCTTATAGCTACCGGGGCCCCTCAGGGGTGCGTGCTTAGTCCCCTCCTGTACTCCTTGTTCACCCACGACTGCGTGGCCAAGCACCACTCCAACACCATCATTAAGTTTGCTGACGACACAACAGTGTTAGGCCTGATCAACGACAACGATGAGACAACCTATAGGGAGGAGGTCAGAGACCTGGCAGTGTGGTGCCAGGACAACAACCTCTCCCTCAATGTGAGCAAGACAAAGGAGCTGATCATAGACTGATCATGACTGGTTGCATCACCGCCTGGTATGGTAACTGCTCGGCATCCGACCGTAAGGCACTTACAGAGGGTAGTGCGTACGGCCCAATCACTGGGGCCAAGCTTCCTGCCATCCAGGACCTATATACTAGGTGGTGTCAGAGGAAGACCCAAAAAATGATCAAAGACTCCAGTCATGCAAGTCATAGACTGTTCTCTCTGCTACCGCACGGCAAGCGGTACCGGAGCGCCATGTCTAGGTCCAAAAGGCTCCTTAACAGCTTCTACCCCTAAGCCATAAGACCGCTGAACAATTAATCAAATAACCACCAGGACTATTTATATTGAGCCCCCCCTACACTGCTGCTACTCGCTGTTTATTATCTATGCATAGTCACTTTAACCCATTGACTCGGTACCAGTGCCCCCTGTATATAGCCTTGTTATTATTATTATTATTATTATTATTATTATGTAATTTTATTGTGTTACTTTTTAATATTTTTTTTTACTTTAGTTTATTTAGTAAATATTTTCTTAACTCTATTTCTTGAACTGCATTGTTGGTTAAGGGCTTGTAAGTAAGCATTTCACGGTAAGGTCTACACCTGTTGTATTCGGCGCATGTGACAAATAACATTTGATTTGATTTTAAATTACATCTGCATGTTTTGTAGAGAGACAAACAATGCTAGCTAAAGTAAAATAAACATCTTGTTCGGAGTAAGAGAGGGGATGCATTCTGATTGGTCCGTGTGGTATGATTTCCCTGATGAGCAGTTTCTGGTGTGTGTGTGTGTGATGAGCTGTTCAGGTGGAGAGGATACGCTTTAAATCACCCTCACAGTTTGTTTTGTTTCCCTTAATGAAAAATCTAATTGTGGCGACATGGCTGATATCATCGTGTCACACCTGAGCACCCATCCCATACTAAACTGACTGGAAGAGCTCTTGGGAGCTATCCATTAAAATACATTCAGAGAAAGTAGCTAACATAGATCCACCAATACATGTTACAGAGACTAGGCCTTTGGCTGACTGAAAGGGAATATTTGTAACAACCAGAGTCAAAGCAAAGTTATTTTTGCAATCTCCACCGTGCCATGCATATGAACGTGACGAGACTGACAGCTTCTCTGAGCCAGGCAAATTCATTCATTAGAATAATTATAATGGATATATCCAAAGGAATTGCAATAGAAACTAAGATAAAACAAACTGAAGTGCACATAGTTTGCTGCCATTTCAGCTGCTTGATGTGATTGTGTGTTAGCTTCAGTTGGCTAGCTAGCTAGCAAAGAAGAAGTAATGTTAGCCTAGTAACGTTAGCCTAGCAATATTTTATTGGACAATCAGCTGGTTGTTGCCTATTTATAAATGATTTATCCTGTCATCATTGTCTCTCATCCTCATTAAACCTCAACATGGAATGAATAGAATGAACGACAGGATCAAAACATGAGAATAGAATTAACGACTAGCCTTTGGTTAGCAACTTCTGAACTAAGAACTGTTTTTTTGCCCGGACTATATCGTCTGGTGGAAGGATGAAATAAAACAAATGTTCTCATTAAAACAACGTTTTTAATGAAAGCATGTTAATATTTAAAATATATTGCCAATTTTCTAAAAGCAATACAGCCCTCGAACCCAGGATTATCGTGTGATAACCCTCTCCTAAAAACAGGCCTTATTCAGGAGTTATCACACAATAATCCCCAGGTTCTCAAGCCTTATTGCTTAATTATATATGATTCCAACAGTTCACCTAACTGTTTTAATCTATATCGCACATCAAATCGCAACCGCAATATTTGATAAAAACATTTCCCATATCGTGTAACCCTAGGTAGGAGCATTCTAGGTAGGAGCATTTTTGCTAAAATCACCATGATTAGACATTAGGAGAGTGAATGATGAAGAGGTCTAATTATGGCAATTTAAATGGACCCTTAAATTTAGATCAAACTGTGGATTGCACTTTTTTAATCCTGTGCACTTCAAAGTTTGATTTTAACTTCTAATCATTTCATTAAATGACTATTAAACCACAATGGGATTTTCAGGATTAAGATATTAACTGCTTTCTGGGTTTAAGGATTACATGGTTTAAAGATTACAGTGATAATTTAACATCAATGCTACATATCCTCTACTATGAAGTTCACTCATGTATCTCTTTAAGACTCTAATAGCTTTGGGGGCTTTCATTAGGATGTTTAAGCCACAGTTGGGTATCTCCACAGGCTCTCTTACCTTGATATTGTTCTCGGCTGCAGTGAGCGAGGCCTGCAGTTTGTGGGACTTCTCCCTATGTTCCTGGGCCTCCTCCTGCACCCTCTGCAGCTCGGAGCGCAGCTTCCCCAGGGTCTTCTGCAGCGCTGCCTCCTGCATGTGGAACTCCCTCCGCAGCTCCGCCTCGGTCTTCTTCCAGGCCTGCAGGTTGTCTGCGGTGAGCTGCTGCGTGCGCTTCATGGCCTCCAGCTCGCGCTCGTAGAAGGCTTGGGCCTTGTTGAGCTTGGTCTCGTACTCCTCCACCAGTCTCTTCTTGTCCCCCTTAATCTCCTCCACACGCTCTGACAGGGACTCCACCTCCGCCTTGTGCAGCTGGCCCAGTTTCTCCTGGTCCTTGCTGTAGTTCTGGTTCTGGCTTTGGTGGCTGCGGAGCAGCTCCGACACCTCCTGCCGATGGTTGGCCTTTAGCTCCTCCAGGGCCAGCTTTTTCTCCTGCTCAAACTGGGCCTGCGCCATGCCGAAAGAGCGCAGCTTCTCCTCGAACGAGTGCCGCATCTCCTCCACCTCGCGGGACATGGTGACAACACGCTGTGTGTGCTGGGCCTCGGTGCAGAGCTGCATGTCCTCCACACGCTGCCGGTAGGTCTCGAACTCGGCGAGGGCCTGGCGCTTCATGCGCTCGTGCAGCTCCATGGACTCCTCGAGCGACTGGATGCGCTGCTTAAGGTCCATCTCATCGCTGATCTTACTCTTGTACTGCATGATCTTCTCCCGCGTCTCCGACAGGATCTGCTGCACCTCCTCCTCGTGAGCCTCCTTCAGCGTCTGGATGGCCGCCTCGTGCTCGTCGTTCTTGGTGTTCAGAGCGTAGATCACCTTGGGGAGGCAGAGAGAGCATCAGTATGGTGGTTGAAAAAGGACAGCATAGAACAAACACACATCCAATGGCTTGTTTGAGCGGGTGCTGGAGATCAAAGTAAATGTTCATCAGTAAGAAAGTTAAAACTGTGTGGGGATGTGTTAGAATTGTCCTCAAACTAAAAGGGATACCTTGAAGGTTTATCATTACTTTGACTTCCTGCAGCAGTCAAAAAATACTTATGAGACAGATGATTGACAGTTAAGTGAGTGGCTGACCTTTAAATCCCAAAACTGACTTCCAACTGAAAGCCTGGATAATCTGGCTACAAAGTGATTTTCTGGTCACACAGAATTTAGGGGGGAAATACGTTTTACATTTACAGTTCAAAAGCCATGAGAAATTCCCCCTAATCTTAATCCTCCCTCCCCTCTACTGATCCAGGGTGCTGGCTCGAGGCTGCTGCCCTACGGAATAAGGCTATTTGTTTTGTCACCAGATAAACCTAGTCAATAATTCATCACTTTAATACTTTTGAAAACGCCTGTCATAAGAAGATAGAGTAGAAATGGAAAATAAAATGCCCTTTTCAGAGAATTGTATCCATATTTTATATGCCAGGGTGAATAACAGGGGGAGGACTGTGCATCTCTTAAACGTGTTGCCAACTTGCCTGTGTTTTTAATATGTTAAAATGTTCAGAAAATGTTCCTTTTTAAACCGACTCCTATTGGCATCACTCGTATGACTGTCCGTTACAGCTCTCCATCAAATAAGAGCAGATACAATACATTGTTCCCAGCCAGGTAGGACAACATTTTATTCAAAGGTTTATTCAAGAAAATACTAAACCAACAGGCATTTGTTGTTTGCTATTGTGACCTCTACTGCTGTGCCATCTCTCAATCGCATGGCAAGCTCTCAAATGAGATAAAAAGGCCTATGCAGCGGGATCCCAGCTCAATTCCCATTATAAACATAATATTAATCTTTTAATACCCTCAATGAAAGGCATTCTATGGGAATGAAAGGGCCCCAGCTTGTGAAGTTTCTCACGAGCGATGAGGGCTGAGTCAGAATTCATTTCCATAATTGTTTTGACAAATGACTAGGGGAAAGAGCTAAAAGTTCTGGGCCTATCTGGTGTTAGCGCGGCAATCTAGCCAGCCACATATGAAGAGAGAGAGATAGAGAGGGAGTGATAAAGAGTGAGATAAAGAGAGAGCGAGATGATAGAGAGAGTGCGGTCTGCAGTCCCATAGGCTCAGCGGGTGAAAGCAGTGGACTGAGAAGCAAAGAAGCGTGCAGTGATGTCATCATCCCATAATGATTCTCTCCTCCATTTGACCTGAGAGGAACCGTGTTGGCCTGCCTGTCTTCCTCTCTCTCTCCTTCTCGCTCCCTCTCAAAAATATCGACGTCATAGTTATGTATTGATTGCAAACTCCTAACAGCAAATGATTGCTGCTGCCTGGATAAGTGAGAGGAAAACGTTCTAGTAGAGCAGTGCGGAAGGGTAACATATTGTTCAGTACAATGGGGCACTCGGTAAACGGGACCAAATTAGCTTTGAGCGGTGGTAACTGCCTCGGTGAGGCTGCAATCACATTCTGCTCTGTGCTGGAGATCGGTCTTAACGGACAGCCCTGCAGAATGACTGACTGCCATCTCAATGCCCGGGCGGTCATCAATGTTCAGCTGCTTTGCCATTGACTGTCTGCATCAGTATTCAGTTGAAGCCAACATAAAGGCAATCTTGCTTATGTGACTTTTTTTCCCCCAGTCATGTTTCCAGTTTTGTAAACCTAATTCCTGACTCGTATTCCGTATTAGTTGGACTAAGTAACGTACAAATATACTGTAGCACATCAACCACCTTCGAGGCCCCTTAAAGAAGTGAGATGCTGATTCGCTAAGCTACTGAATTAAGTGTGGAAAAGGATTGAATGAAGTCGAAAGATAGCCTAGTGCTAATTACAGTAATTACATGCACATTTTCCACTAAACTGCAAGGTGCACCTTAATCCAGGAGGTAATTAAGGCAGATGAGGGGGTAGGACTGGGCTGGCTCTGTAAACGCTACTTGGTTTCATACAGAGGGAACACTATGATGAGCTTCTCCAGCAGTGTGAACCAAAACTTCCCCCACTGCAGCATTTACATGGCCTGATTGTGAATATGTTTGTTTTAAAAGCCTGACTTAGCAGTAGTCCACATATTAATGTATTATTTTTCCCGCTCTCATTTTTAAGCCTCTCTCAGACAGAAGATTATGGTTTGCGTACATAGGCAGTAGTTGTGTAAATAGTCTTTACACAAGTCATTGCATCATCTTATCTAAGGCAGGTTTGATTGATTGCAGCGTCATTGCTCTGGGCGTCATTGCTCCCGAATGCAGTGGTGTTTCTTCATAGAGAAACTACAGACACTCACTGATGATGTTGTGTTGGTGTTCCTCTCTCTGTTCTGTTGCGTAACTGTATTGGTGCGTTCTTAGTTATTGGGATAGATGTTTTTTCCACAGCTTCATTACACTGATGAATATTTCACACGGCTCTCTATAATCTGCAATATTCATTTACAACTCTTGGTCTAATCATGATGCACTGTACTGTAGGCTGAGATTAGAAAACGTTGACTTCCCTATCGGTCTTCCATTGAGATTCAGCCTTATTACAGAACACATTTTAATTACAACCGAGACGCATGGCGAAGGTCACAGAAAGTGATGTGCTCCACTTGCCTTCAGACAGGAAGTGCCTGTGTTAATGGATGGTGGAGTGGTTACCTTTCGTGTGTGGGTGCAAAACAAATGAGTCATGCCCCAATTTGTCTGATTCATCTAACTACCCTGAAAGCCTTACTGAATGAGATCTAATTCTAAAGCACTGCAATCTCCTCCTTCACAAATGTAATGGTTGATTAAGATAATTAAATCACATGCCTCTCATTTTAATATTGTAAATATGCTTCCTTCCAACAGCATCGTCTATGGTCCCTGATCTTCCTCAGATAATGAAGCAGATGAAACCAGAGGACTCAGATACTAATGCAGAGGACTCATGCCAACTTTTGGGATACTGCCTGATCAATCTCTAATACTGTGTACTAGGCTGCAGCACTGGGTGGTGAGAAAAGGCCTTGATTACAGTGGTTCCCATTTCCTTAGCCGGCCTTGACAGGTTTAGTCTGTTTACCAGGGGGATTTAGTGCCTGCTGCTGGAAGGCATGGTTGCCATTCCCCTGATGTCATCCAACTTGGGCAGCACCCTCTCTAGGAGGTGGAGGCTGTGAGCAGGGCAGAACACAGAAAGCAGAACACATCTGTAAGTATCTGCTGGAAAGGAACAGTGTAAACATCTGTCTGAGAATGTGTCCAGGGCTGGACCTACTACGTCTTACCAGCCACTCAAATACATTTCTTACTTTGAGGTCATTTTATAACATTTCAATTCAGATAACTTCGAGTAGAGAGACAGACATTATTGGTCAAAATATCAGTATGTATGACTTGCTTTGTTCTGTAGCTATTTGCCATAGAACATGATGAGAACATAGACTGTGGCATTGCTGGAGAAGCTGCCTGAATAAATGTGCATGTGATCATGTCTCCACACATGACTGGATGACACCTCGAACAATGCAAGAGGACAAAATGGTTTAAAGATCTGGAAATGACAGAAAAGCTCTTTATAGATCAATATCTTCACATCAAAATAACAACAGTATTTTGGAGCCTATTTTTTTGAGTGAGGCGACAGACAAGGCATCTCCTAGTGGGGTTCGGAGCATCCTTTTCAGAGTGCATCGCAGGCAGAATGCTGTGGAGCATTTGTTATGTGATCCATCGCCCTAGGGGGAAACAGGCTGATCAGCCGGGGAAGAAGAAGCACTTCTGTTGGCCTCCTTTCTCCCCCTCATCCCAGGGACAAGCTGGAGAAATGAGGCAAGGCAGAGGGAGTGGAATACTAGAGGACTTTGATTGGCCTTGTACATAGCGCTCCATCAGCAGAGTGACTAAACTTTCTAAAGCATCGCCTTGGAAACCAGGCCCTGGACGGTTGTGGAGTAGAGAGAGCTATTACGGATATACATTCCAGACGCTACCAAGTCTGACATACTCAATCCCAATTCCAATAGTCACGCCATCATCTTAACAGTGTTTTATGTTTACTTCAAAAGAGCTGTCCAGGTTACATGATGCTCCTTGCTCGAGGCAATATGGAATCAGATTGTCTGCCAAGGAGGTAAGTGTTCTTCCACTCCTCAGTTACTTGGGTTCAGTGGGCCTCTCTGTTGGGGGGCTGAAACAGGGAGGGATGTGGGTCAGACAACGAGATTCCACGGTGTCAGTGACCCTGATATGACAGTCTGTCTGGACACACTGACAGCTCAGTGGTGAGGGTGGGGGGTGGGGGGGGGATCTCCTTGGGCCAGTGAATGGAGACCAGCTGCCCACTTGGTCGGTCGGTCTGTTTGTCTCTTGGCTGTCTCTCCTCACCATCTCCAGAGCCCAACAGGACTGGGTAGTGGTGGGCAGCATAATCTCTCATGGACAGACTACGTAAACATAAAATGGTTTCGTAGAGCTGTCCTGACACAACGGGATGAGTGAGATAAAGCAGCATTACTTCCGGTGCTTGGGTTTCCCCTCACTGATTATTTGGGTAAATTACTATTTTGCAGGTGTTAGCATCTTTCGAATTTCGGAATGGGAGGGGACATTTAGCCATACACTTGCCCGTAACTTGCAAAGAGAGAGGGTGGAGCTCTTTGTTTCCGGTTCCGATCTTCGTTCTCTCTCTTCTCTTAGCACTGTATGGACCAGAACTTAATTGAGCATGACACAAGACTTTAGTTCCAGGTTAACCGAGAGTATGGGCAGAGAGAGACATCAGCTCTACCCACACAGGGCAGGTCTGCCCTGCCCATGCATGGGCTCATCAAGACTGGGCTCATCAAGCTGCCTGGAGAAAAACCCATGTGAGAGTAAGCATGGGAGGTGCAGGGGGCGGGGGTTCAATCCCTGTCAGCCTCCATCCCGCAGCCTATTATCGTCACAACCATGGCCCATGGGCCCCTCCCAAATCACCACCTTGATCTCAGACCTGTCAACAGGGCTTGTCACATCGTGAATGCATAACTCCACTGGAGAAGTGTAAGCCAGGAGAAAGCTCAGTCTTTGAAAGCTCACAGTGCCGTTGTTGAGTTGGAGTTCTAGTGATCGAAGAGAGGAAGCTGGGTAGGGGCTGTTCCCTACAATAACTGGTTCTTCTGATCTCACACTATGCACATTCTTCAGTGCACTAACAGATAGGGCAGTGAATTTTAGATGACGGTAATTGGCCAGCCAAATTACCACAGTCTTGCAAAGACGCACATTTTCTCCTCTCCTCCTGACCGAATGTGCTGACATAGAAATAGAATGAATAGAACGGGTGTCCCCATTCAAGTCATGACATAATGGGTGGACTGGCGGCCATTGCAAGTGTACCAATAGGAGCAACACAGGAAGTGTACTGCACCCATCAATATGTGCTGTGATTTGTTGAGTCAACTCAACTGAAATTATATATTTTTTAAATACATTCCATTGCATGAGCCACATCAGTTAAGATCATTTCAATAAACATTCTACATTACCATGGCAATTATTGCGTCACAATTGCAGGCAGTTATTGCACGTGTACCAGTCAAATTGCCAGGTTTGCCAATAAATATATTGTAAAAAAAAATTGCCAGGGTTAGAGGTTCTAAGCATGTTAATTCATTCTATTTCTATGTGTGCTGCTTTTGCAGGGAGGGGGGCATTGCCTTGGCAACCGAAGACTCATTTGCTCCAACCCCTTGCTTTTTCAGCAAGGTGCAACAAAGTTTCATCATGTTGTTAAGAGTCCACATTACCGCAGAAACGGACTTAACAGCACGAATGCCGTTTCTGTCAGCTGGTTCAGTGAGGTGTTTTTAATTATTTGGGGGGTATTTTGGTCCACAGCACCATTGTCCCCTTTCTAGACTCTCCAGACTTTACATTTATCCTCTGGACTTTACATTTCTCCTCTGGGCAACAGACAGCAATCTGTAGCTTTCTGACCGTAAAAGGTACAGAAGAGGGATTTTAAGTTCAGGCTAGGCGATTTTGCACAAAGAACAAAGTTACATTAAGTAGGTCAGCAGCCAATAGCACCAGGCTTTTACAAACCTTATTTATTTTTGTACCTATATATTGTATATAGTTTTTTTATGGTGTGGTTTTTATATAAGCCCATGGGCTACCAACCACACCTACACACCATTTATTTATTTTATCTGTATTGTTCTTTAGCACTTATTTTCCTTGGTGCAAATACATTACACCTAAAATTAAACCGAAATCAGCTGAATCCATCCACTCTCACCTTTACCTGTGGCGAATGGGAAGAAATTGGACAAAGTGATGTGTATTTAAGAGAGTGTGCTGTAATTTCAGCTCAATACCCAGCAACTATCTAAAGGTAACTCAACGCAGCCTCTGGGAAGGTAGTCGCAGACAGGCTCCAAGTTTCAGGATGTGGGCCAAGTTAATTAAATATCAGCTCTATCCTTGAGCAGCATGGAAAATCCAAAGAACACTAGGATTTGATGAGAAATTAGGAGAAAAGAAGCAGAAATCCCTACTATTCAAACTCTTAGCTATTCATTATGGGCTTCTACAGAAGGTTATTTGGCTGGAAAGACGTGGGGATGAGGGAATGCTTCCTACTCATTAGAGACCGCTGGTCTCAAACCTACCTGTATCACACAGCTGCACAGTCTTCCCACTTCTCATTTATTCTATTCTGTCCTGATTATATCAAAGCCCTCACATACTACTCACTGCTCCATTCCCATTCATAAACCCACTCACTACATCCGTGTCGTAAAAAATCCCTTAAAGAATTCTCAGAGGGATTCCTATTACCTCACTAAACTAGCTAAGCACCACCTGGTCTATCAACTCAAATAAGGAGTCTGTTACAAGCCACATTTGTTTACCACACAGCAATAACCATTTTACAGACATGGTTTATGAATCCACATGTTTCTATGCTTCAATCAGGGGGGGGGGGGTCATGAATGTGAACCTGGCAAATTGCACTTTATAAGAAGCTGATGCTTGGCTGATGCTTGGCTTGGATGAGCCTATAAAATGAAACCCTTCTCCCCAAACTGTACTGAATGTGGTTCTCAGAAGGTACATCGCCATGGTTACTGTCCCAGTTCCATTGATTTCAATACAATATTGATGCAAGTGATTTGTACACACTATTGATTACAGTAGAACAAGCTAATCAATTCTAGTCTAGAGTGACCGCTTGGTCAATATTGTTTCCGTGTGCAGTTTATCAGGTTCTAGTTTAGCAAAATACAATTAATCTGAAGACAAGTGTGACGTGTGTGTAGGGAGTCACTTTTGTGTATTGGTCTTCAAAATATCACAACTTATTTCAGCATATTGATTACGAATTTGGACATCAAAAACCAGTGTTTTAACACTCTGCCATGAATCTAAAAGCGATGACAACAGGAAGCAGCAACAGTATCATTTAATGCATGTTTTAGGAATATAAATTCTGTTTTAACACAATTATATGGTAAAAACTACTGAATGAGCCCAATAACGTGCTATGATTTTATTGATTATGATTATATTAGTGACATCGGGAAAATATGTTTGTCCTGGCTAATTTGAGGCTAAAACAGTCTCCCAAACTTCACAGGATTCTCTGACAAAATCATGCTTCGGAGTGCAAAATGGTTTGAGTGGATTCAACGATATCATTATGACACCACGTTGCTTCGCTTGACAGTTTATTCGCTCATCTGTCTGCAATGTTTATAGACGATGTGATGGAAAACATGCCGAGCTGGAAAATTGATTGGCTCCTTTCACTTTGCGACAGGCAACATCATTGTAAAATCTATGACAACCCAGAGATCAACATTCAGCAGTAATGCCACTGTCAAGTCACTGTGCTAAATGTTTAATCTGAGACTATGATCCCTCCCGCAGTGTCGACCATCAGATGCTGACATTGGTGTTGTTGACTCAACACTAGAAAGACCATTTATGTTGTTTAATACAAAACACAACCTGGTCTCCCACCTGTCTGTTGACACAGATAGCTTGAGAGTCCCTGTGGAGAGACACACGCACACACACACACGCTGGCTCATCCCTCCAATGCATCCCTTTTTCGTCTATTTCATCTCTCCTCCAACCCACTGCAGTGACGCAGGAATGACGCTTGGACTTACAATTATCACTAAAGACTCTAGATACCAGCAGCGCCTAACCACCCCACACAGCAGAATCTATCCCACACAGTCCCATTCTACTCTTCCTACATCAGACGTGGGCACTGGATCTCTATGACGAACAACCTTCAGTCCACGATGCTTGTATGCTGCCTGGGAGGGGTGTCTTTGAATCCATACAGTGCCTTCGGAAAGTATTCAGACCCCTTGACCTTTCCACATTTTGTTACAGCCATATTCTAAAATTGATTAATCCTCAGCAATCTACACACAATACCCCACAATGACAAAGTGAAAACAGACCCTTTGCTATGAGACTCGAAATTGAGCTGTTTCAATTGATTATCCTTGAGATGTTTCTACGACATGATTGGACATGATTTGGAAAGGCACACACCTGTCTATACAAAAGGTCCCACAGATGACAGTGCATGTGAGAGCAAAAATCAATGCATGAGGTCGAAGGAATTATCCGTAGAGCTCCGAGACAGGATTGTGTCGAGGCACAGATCTGGGGAAGGGTCCCAAAACATTTCTGCAGCATTGAAGGTCCCCAAAAACACAGAGGCCGCCATCATTCTTAAATGGAAGAAGTTTGGAACCACCAAGACTCTTCCTAGAGCTGGCTGCCCGGCCAAACTGAGCAATCAGGGGAGAAGGGCCTTGGTCAGGGAGGTGACCAAGAACCCGATGGTCACTCTGACAGAGCTCCTCTGTAGAGATGGGAGAATCTTCCAGAAGGATAACCATCTCTGCAGCGCTCCACCAATCAGGCCTTTATGGTAGAGTGGCCAGACGGAAGCCACTCCTCAGTAAAAGGCACATGACAGCCCACTTGGAGTTTGTCAAAAGGCACCTAAAGACTCATTCAGGCTAAAGACTATGAGAAACAAGATTATCTGGTCTGATGAAACCAAGATTGAACTCTTTAGCCTGAATGCCAACGTCACGTCTGGAGGAAACCTGGCACCATCCATCCCTATGGTGAAGCATGGTGGTGGCAGCATCATGCTGTGGGGATGTTTATCAGCAGCAGGAACTGGGAGACTAGTCAGGATGAAGGCAAAGATAAATGGAGCAAAGTACAGAGAGATCCTTGATGAAAATCTGCTCCAGAGCGCTCAGGACCTCAGACTGGGTCGAAGGTTCACCTTCAACAGGACAACAACCCAAACTACACATGGAGAGACCTGAAAATGGCTGTGCAGCAACGCTCCCCATCCAACCTGACAGGGAATGAGAGGAGCTGCAGAGAAGAATGGAACAAACCCCCCAAATACAGATGTGCCAAGCTTGTAGCATCATATCCAAGAAGACTTGAGGCTGTAATCGCTGCCAAAGGTGCTTTAACAAAGTACTGAGTAAAGGGTCTGAATACTTATGTCGATTTTATATTTCAGTTTTTTATTTGTAAGAAATTCTATTTTTGCTTTGTCATTAATGGCTATTGTGTGTAGATTGATTATTATATTTTTTTCTACTCCATTTTAGAATAAGGCTGTAAAAAGTAAAGGTGTTTGAATACTTTCCAAATGCACTGTATAACAAAAACCTGTACAAAGACAACCTTTCCTTCCTCTGTTTCACTCTTCAAGTAGTTTTTCCTGTGTGGATGAAGTCCAACTAAATAATTGTTTCAAAATGATCTCTGACTGATATCAACATCTGGTATTGATGTTATACAGTGCTGACTACACAGGTTTCAGGCTTTAGGCCAGAGGATTGAGAAGAGACAGCTCTATTCCTTCATCTTCCCTTCAGGGATTGAACGCTATTTGACTTCTCCAATCAATTACTAATTATTATTTTCAATTCTCTGATCAAGCAAAGACAGACATATTACCACATTAATGATGTAGCTTAGATACGGAAAATAGAGATGAAGCAGATAGCATTTTAGAAAGACCTTTCTACAGTATGGCTGGCTGGGAGTGTCAAATTAAATCCTCACTATGAGACAGATTGCAGGTGCCATTTGAAAGCCCAGCTAAAACCTATGGGGGGAGAGTCACTCAGCTTTCTCTCTGATATGAGGGTTGGAGATCTGGAGAGTTGGCCAGCAGCCATTCAGAGGGACAATTTGTATCAGGATCTTCACAAATCACTGCTTTCTCAGTTGGGATTGTTCCAGAATGTCTATCTTTGTTGTAGCAGAGGTGACCTGCACAAACAAATGTGTCCCTGGCCAAAGACTCCCAGAGAACAAGATGATTATGAGTGGAAGTAGGCTAGTCGATAACTCACAGTGAAGGTTAAGGGTCATGGCAGTCAGGTTCAAGACCACACAGTGGGGAACTATTGTAACATGTCACCTCTGAACTGGTGCCCGTGTTATCTGTACCCTGCGGCAGGTTGACTATCACCAGAGCTATAATGAGAGGGTCCTCTCCTAATTACACCACTTGTTACAGTTCACTGTGTTTAACAAAGGCCCTAAATGAAACCCAGCGAGACCAAAAGGAAAAAAATACATCAGCCTGGTTTTATTAGCATAGTAAAGGCAATGGGATTGAGGCACAATGAAAAGCCTGTATCAGTCATGAGTTTTACTTTTGCCTCATATCCCATGCTGAGCAACTTTGTTTGTTTAAAATGTTTTAAAGACTAAAGAAATCCACAATGTAACATTATGCGTAAAAAAAGTAACTGTATGCCTACAGCATTATAATGGTATTGAGAGCACACCAAAGAGCAGTTTCATAAAGAAAGTTAATATTAAGCCTTGTATGGTGGTGTGCTATAGTTAGCATTGTGTGGGAGGACTATAATTGCACACCACGGCAGAGAATCAGGGAATTGAGGCACATTGTTGCCTTCCTGATTGACACAGCAAATCTAACATAAAGAAAGAGAGTTGCCGTGGCAACAGCTGCCTCCGCAGAGAGGTTGTGGCGAGATCCGAGCCGTCGGGTCATTTTCCTCGCTGTAATTTACTTTAGCTGTTGACGCACTAAACATAAAGATGTGATTGAGTTAAGATATTCATACATACATGCAATAATTTGACATTATGCAGAAATCAGTTGATTGGACTAACTGCTGTTATCAAGGCCATTAAGTTCCAGGCTGATTAAAAAAAGACGGAACAGCATGCGTCTGTCTCTAAAACCCCCTTCAAACCAAGACGAAAAACTGCCAACCTTTGTCCGCCTTTTCTTTATATCTGAAAGGTAATGCCTGTAAAAAAGCGTATACTTTTATTCCGCTAACCGCGGTAGTTATGAATCAGTAATATGTTTAAAAGTCCTGCCAACCCCTTAGTATAAACGTCCCCTTAGCGTCTTTGACGCCATTAAATCATGAACATTCTGTTGTCCGACATCAAACTTGTCCTTGTCATTATGAAAAAGTATAAACACACACACGCATGACATCGCAGCAGCCTTGTCCAAATAGCAACGTTACCTGTCCTATTTTTGCACAAAAAAAACCTATAATTTTAAAAATGTATTTAGGATATGTGAATCTAACAAGCCAGGCAACTAATAGCAACTTTCTAGACACTGTTTTGGTTCGATGTTAGCTAGCTATCTATCTAGCTGGCTAGCCAGCTCATATAATTACCAGAACATATCTGACAACTTTTGGAGTTAGACAACTTTTTATTCACCATAACAGGAAAATGAACACATTACAAGGTAATTATTTACAAGCACGAGGAGCTGCTAACTTACTGTTGTGAATGCAAAGAAAAGAATGCAGTGCATTCTGTAGGAGGAATTTAGAACTTGCTGTTGTCACATCAGGTTACCAAGACAACGGTCACAACAACAGGGTCAAAGTTGAATGTCTCTTGCTCCTTGCCGGCTAAGTAATGGCTATATAAAAAGGTGAATGCTGACAAGAAAGAGGTAAAAATGGGTCTGTTTGAAAGGGGATCATATAAACATTGCCCAATTATTATTACAGGAAACATACCGTGAATCCTATGTGAAAAGTGTATCAAGGACAAAAAAACAAGTGTGTTGGTCAGACCAGCAAAGCCAGGCTACAGTGGAATCATTACCATCAACATTTTGCACATTTGTTAACTTGTAAATGCCATGTCTAGCTACATCAGGGCCATTCAACAATAGGCCCGTGAGCCAGATCCGGCCCTTTTATCAATTTAGACTGGCCCCTTCTGGACATTAATAAACTATATTTACTGAGCTTGTCTGATGCTTTAAGCACACGGTTTGATTAAATAATTAAGACACACAAATGATTAGAGGGAGTCCGACCAGACTTGCTGCGCTGTGTTAAAAAAAGCAAAAAGACAGCAAGTGACTGTGTGACTAGCACCCATTGTCTCTCCCTCCTCCCTGCAGTAGCGACCACCACAGAACATCAATTCAATATGTTTAAGCGCGCTGTCCATGTTGCTAAAGCTGCAACATAATTACAGCCACTGAAAAGTTGTTACCAAAATTGCTCATTTATTTAGGAAAAACATTCCCTATTCCTCGCACGGGACTAGTATTACTAGAGAATGTTGGTTATGTAATTATTACTCCAGAATGTCCTTTATTCAAGAGGACAATTCAGACAGGATTAGTTTTTTATTTTTAGAAATTGACAATTATGATGGAAGCCTGGAGGTTTTTATTCTAGGTGTGAAGATACAGTATTTCAAAATGTCCAGGTGATGTCCACTGATAACTCGAGTTTGGTTCCCAAGTTTGTAAACCGTACCAAACCATCTTTGGTATAGTGTAAAGCTCTTTATCACAGCAAAGCAAAGATTAAAAACAGACACATTTGTGAAATTCTTTCCTTGACAGGCTTGGTGCTCACGGAATCAGTAAACTGTTAAACACTCAAACAGGCAACAAATGTCACGCTCTGACCTAGGAGAGCTGTGTTTTCTCTGTTTAGCTAGGTCAGGGTGTGATAGGTGGGTGGGCATTCTATGTTTTTGTTTTCTATGTTTTGGCCAGGTATGGTTTCCAATCAGAGGCAGCTGTCTATTGTTGTCTCTGATTGGAAGCCATACTTAGGCAGCCTGTTTTTCCTGTGTTGGTGTGGGTAGTTGTTTTCCGTTTTGTTAGTATACCTGACGGAACTGTTGGCTGTCGTTTTGTTGTTTTGTTTAAGTGTTTTCATTAAAGGAAAGTATGAGCACTCTACACGCTGCGCCTTGGTCCCCTTTATACGACCCTCGTTACAACAAAAGCAGGATCTGTCTTATTTCTGTAGATATATTGATGATTTATAAAGCCAGGCACATTTAACAGTTAGGTTATTGATTATAGACATTATTTAGTTGTGGTTTCCTCTCTCCTCACTTTTCTTAGACAATAAGTCAAGGGCTGTTTTCTCGTCTCCTCATTCTGCTGCTGCCTCCACCGCATTGCTCTCAACACCAATATGCTTATTAGCTTTGCTATTATGCACATAGCAACATGAACCGCGACCACTATCCAAAGCGGGAGAAAGTGCATTTGTTATAAAATAGTGTTATTTTTATTAGTGTTGCACCATTGTTCCTATGTAACATAATCATATACTGTACACAGTGGTGTAAGTACTACTTAAGTCGTTTTTTGGGGTATGTACTTTACTATTTATATTTGACAACTTTTACTTCACTACATTTCTAAAAAAAAGATGTACTTTTTACTCCATACATTTTCCCTGACACCCAAAAGTACTTGTTACATTTTGAATACTTAGCAGGACAGGAAAATGGCCCAATTCACACACTAATCAAGAAAACATCCCTGGTTATCCCTACTGCCTCTTATCTGGCGGACTCACAAAACACAAATGCTTTGTTTGTAAATTATGTTTGAGTGTTGGAGCATGCCCTGGCTATCCGTAAATTAAAAAAACAAGAAAATTGTGCCATCTGGTTTGCTTAATAAGACATTTGAAATGATTTATACTTTTGATACGTGTGTGTGTGTGTTAGATTCTACAGAGCCAGTGCCAGAGAGATAAAGGTATCTAGCTGGCTGCTGATGTTCTGCAGCAGAGAGAGAATCAAGCTGGATGAGTCACCAGTCCATAGCAGTGCCTTGATGTTCGAGAGGAGAGGAGCATCTAGTCCGGCTCTCACGCTACCTGCACTTCAGTAGCAGCAACCTTCAATTCGAAATCATTAAGATTCTGTTTCACCTTAGCATCCATCATAACAGCACACTAAATGTACACCCACTGCACGCCAGAAAGAAAAACACAGAATCAATTGCCTGTAAGCTTTTAAGGCAGGTCTTTAACTTGTAAACCCTCTACTTGACTACAATCTGTGCTATCATTTTGATTAGTTGTGTTTACCACGAGTTCTTACTTGTTTCTGTTGACTTCCTGGTCGTCTTCCACAGCTGCTGTTTTAATACCTCCTCATCCAGCCTGTCTGTCTACACTGTCACAAACACACAGCCACGCTCACAGCCTCACACACCTGTAGCACACTAGGAATTATCTCTGCACATGTCCAACCAGGGAATGTACTGCCATCCAAATGTGAAATTCAGCTTTCATCATGACAGAGGCAGACACATAGAGGGAGAGAATAGTGCCAACATGCTTATGCAACAGCAATTCAACTTCAGACCATGAATAAATGTTGGGTCCGTTGACTTCATATTCATCTGTATGGTCTAGCTACTTGTCCATTTAACCATCCCTTTCTCTAGCTGTCCCCTTCACCATACGCCACCTAAACAGACGTGACCCGGTCTTGTCTGGTAGACACACACACACACACACAGCCGAGCCCAGGGAGTCTGTCTGCCCACTAGGTGAGGTCACGCCCTGGGGCGGCCCTGTGCCCTGTCACCTGACTGCGGTGGCCCTGTGTGGCTGATGGATAGGCCAGCTGTGAAATGGTGTATCAGCTATGATCCAGGTTGGATGCAGAGACAGACCTCCTGCCCATAACAGGATGCACACCCTACAGGGTCACACACACTACAGGGTTACACTACAGGGTTACACACAGAGAATTCTTCACACAGGGGATGCATTCTCAGGGACAGACAGGCAGATGGAGAAGAGAGAGAGAATATGCCGTAAGATTACACACAGGAGGACATAATGAAACCTCCAGTGGACACGTCTGAGTAGGAAGATGAGGAGAAGGATGGGGGAAGAGGAGGATTTGGGAGCTGCTTTCTGACAGAGGAAGATGGATGGGTAGGTACACACACACTAAAAGCCCACGTCCTGCCAGTGTTCTGTGGCTAGGCTGCCTAACGCACAGCATCCCACCTCAGCCTCCCTCGCCATCTCAAAAGCACTACCGCATGAATACGAAGCTGATTGTTTCTTACCCCTTCAGGGTGCTTTGTCTCTGCAATAAAAGTGTGCTCGAGCACATCAAAAGTAATGTTTCAAAGTCCCCCACTAAGGTGTGGAGAACACCTTCTCTTTTTTCTAGCCCCGAAGCAAAACTAAAAACAGTAAACATATTTCTTGTAAAGTCGTTTCTTTTCATGCTTTGGAACATCGGTTTCCATCACTGTGGCTACTTCAGTCTATGACAAAGAACATTCCAATGAACCTGTGTATTCATGGACACCTGAGCCATTCGTTGAGTCAGTTGGCAGGAGAGGAAACCAATATAATAAGAGAGCGAAAAAGGGTGAGAGAGAGAGAAAGAACAAGACCCAGCTAAGCTGAGACCCAATAACTCCCTCTCTCCCTTGCATCTCATTCCAGTACTGGGCACCAGCAACGACAGCTCAATAGACCACATTCATTCTAGTAGAATTGTATCCTGCAGAGTGATGCTTGAAGCCAGAGAACCAAACCTTTGGAGATTACTGCTGAGTCTCCTCTTTGAGCCTGGTAAAAACAGAAGAGAGCAGAGCATACTGACAGCCTCTCATGGGCAGAGGCACAGAACAGAAACTGCCCTCAGAAACACCAGTGTCCTAGGCCTTTTACCTCTGCCCTCCTCTCCTGTCCAGACACACAGTGCTCAGTGCTCTCGAGTCCATGCACGTCCAATGCTTTGGCTCGCTCACACACGCCATCACCTCTGTGGTGGAACTATATAGCTTACCCCATTCACTTCTGTCTTACAAAAGAGTCTAATCAATAGAGCTGCTATAGGCACAGACACAAAGACATGTGGACAGATTGGCTTCATTGGCTTTTATCTTCTATTGTAGAGCCCAGAGCGGTGTGGCTATTTACCAGAGAGAAGGATAGGCTGGATTGAGCAGACTGATCAGTTTCCTGTATTCAGGGGCATTCTTCAGGTAAGAAAGGACTCGCCAAATCACCGCCTTTTAAAATGGCATAAAAAAAAGAGACTGCAGCTGGGCAATTCCACGGTAACAGTGAAGCTGTGATGCAGAGACTTTAAAATGTATGTCAAACGAAAACCAAATGACTGCAAAGTTAAACAAACCATGCAACTCTATGCACAAGGACGACTTTGAACAATTTCCCCTGAACATTTGACAAAAACACGTTTACTTAAAGACCAGTGCAGATGCAAAGTTTGCCATTCTGTTACGAAACTTTGCATCGTCAGTGTCTCAGCATCACTCTAACATTGGAATTGCCCAGCTATAGCTGAAGCACTATCCTACTAGTGAGCATACGTCACTCATGACTCACAACGAGGTGAATATACAGAGCTGATCAAATTGAAGCCCTTTAATATTTACAGAAAATGACAGCCATGACCTTGGTTCCCTCACTGCAAGGTCACGTAACAATATGTTCTCCATCAGACTCCGGCAATGAAAATCATCCCCAAGCCAAGGGTTGCCATTTACCACAGCAAAGTATCAGATGTAGACTTAACATAAACAACACACATCACACAGAGGGCAGCTGTATCCTATTGCTGTCTGTGTGAGGTGGAAAATCATTACAGGAAATAAAAGCCTGATAATAGCTACGCTGTGGGTCCCTGTGGGTCCCTGTGCCCCCCACCACCACCACACACACACTAGAGGTCGACCGATTAATTAGGGCCGATTTCAAGTTTTCATAACAATTGGACATCGGTATTTTTGGATGCCGATTTGGCCGATTATTTTTTCTTTTTACACCTTTATTTAACTAGGCAAGTCAGATAAGAACACATTCTTATTTTCAATGACGGCCTAGGAACGGTGGGTTAACTGCCTTGTTCAGGGGCAGAACGACAGATTTTTACCTTGTCAGCTCGGGGATTCAATCTTGCAACCTTACGGTTAACTAGTCCAACGCTCTAACCACCTGCCTTACATTGCACTCCACGAGGAGCCTGCCTGTTACGCGAATGCAGTAAGAAGCCAAGGTAAGTTGCTAGCTAGCATTAAACTTATCTTATAAAAAAACAATCAATCAATCATAATCACTAGTTAACTACACATGGTTGATGATATTACTAGTTTATCTAGCGTGTCCTGCGTTGCATATAATCGATGCGGTGCGCATTCGCGAAAAAGGACTGTCGTTGCTCCAACGTGTACCTAACCATAAACATCAATGCCTTTCTTAAAATCAATACACAAGTATGTATTTTTAAACCTGCATATTTAGTTAATATTGCCTGCTAACATGAATTTCTTTTAACTAGGAAAATTGTGTCACTTCTCTTGCAACAGAGTCAGAGTATATGCAGCAGTTTGGGCCGCCTGACTCGTTGCAAACTGTGTGAAGACGACTTCTTCCTAACAAAGACAGCCAACTTCGCCAAACGGGGATGATTTAACAAAAGCGTATTTGCGAAAAAAGCACAATCATTGGACGACTGTACCTAACCATAAACATCAATACCTTTCTTAAAATCAATACACAGAAGTATATATTTTTAAACCTGCATATTTAGCTAAAAGAAATTCAGGTTAACAGGCAATATTAACCAGGTGAAATTGTGTGTCACTTCTCTTGCGTTCATTGCACGCAGAGTCAGGGTATATGCAACAGTTTGGGCCGCCTGGCTCGTTGCGAACTAATTTGCCATGACATAAGACTGAAGGTTGTGCAATGTAACAGGAACATTTAGACTTAGAGTTGCCACCCATTAGATAAAATACGTAACGGTTCCGTATTTCACTGAAAGAATAAACGTTTTGTTTTCGAGATGATAGTTTCCGGATTCGACCATATTAATGACCTAAGGCTCGTATTTCTGTGTGTTATTATGTTATAATTAAGTCTATGATTTGATAGAGCAGTCTGACTGAGCGATGGTAGGCAGCAGCACACTCGTAAGCATTCATTCAAACAGCACTTTCATGCGTTTTGCCAGCAGCTCTTCGCAATGCTTCAAGCATTGAGCTGTTTATGACTTCAAGCCTATCAACTCCCGAGATTAGGCTGGTGTAACCGATGTGAAATGGCTAGCTAGTTAGCGGGGTGCGCGCTAATAGCGTTTCAAACGTCACTCGCTCTGAGACTTGGAGTAGTTGTTCCCCTTGCTCTGCATGGGTAACGCTGCTTTGAGGGTGGCTGTTGTCGATGTGTTCCTGGTTCGAGCCCAGGTAGGAGCGAGGAGAGGGACGGAAGCTATACTGTTACACTGGCAATACTAAAGTGCCTATAAGAACTTCCAATAGTCAAAGGTATATGAAATACAAATGGTATAGAAAGAAATAGTCCTATAATTCCTATAATAACTACAACCTAAAACTTCTTACCTGGGAATATTGAGGACTCATGTTAAAAGGAACCACCAGCTTTCATATGTTCTCATGTTCTGAGCAAGGAACTTAAAGTTAGCTTTTTTACATGGCACATATTGCACTTTTACTTTCTTCTCAAACACTTGGTTTTTGCATTATTTAAACATGTTTCATTATTTATTTGAGGCTAAATAGATTTTATTGATGTATTATATTAAGTTAAAATAAGTGTTCATTCAGTATTGTTGTAATTGTCATTATTACAAATACAACTTTTTTTTTAAATTCGTCCGATTAGTCGGTATCGGCTTGTTTGGTCCTCCAATAATCGGTATCGGCGTTGAAAAATCATAAAATCGGTCGACCTCTAACACACACACACACACACACACACACACACACACACACACACACACACACACACACACACACACACACACACACACACACACACAGATAGATAGATCAAAGCAGCATTAGGATCTGCACAGCTGGCCCCCAGCATTTCAAAAACACGTAAATCCCCCTCATCTCTACTTCAAGAAACAATGGATCTTTATTTAAAAGCGCCGCTGCCGACGTGTTGCACATTAGTCTGGTGTCTGTGTGTGTGAGAGAGAGAGCCTGTGCCACCACTCTCCCTCATTAGGCCTGTCTGAGAGGCACATCATGAGGTGAGAGGAGCATCATGAAAGGGTGATGAAGGCTGTGGGAGAGGCCAGTCAGTCAGTCCTGGGGGAGAATTCTAGATCAGACTTCTCTAAAACTGGCTTTATAGTGGAGTAAAGGAGGAGAGGTAGCGGGCTGACACAGCTCACCTGTTTAATGTCTCACACAGAGATAGGCCCTAAAAGCCAAGTGACCACAACTAGCATTATAGACACGCACCATGAAATCCTGAGATTTGACACTGGAACAGTAAGACAACGAAACACTACATCAATTAGGCTACGTATTTAAATCAACTTTCTGGGGTTGGACTCCTCTGCTAAGTTGTTCCCATTGAGGGTTTCACTGTGAGCTAATTCCAATCTGATCTATGGTCTGTAGTATGATGAGCGTTGAGTTGTCAGCACCACGTTGGGTGTTAAAACCAAGTACGATGTCAACGAGGCCAGTAAAACAGATTTGTGGCGGAGCTCGGGAGAACTGTGATTATAGGGGGGGGGGGGAGAGTAGCACTCTACACACAATATACACTCACAATCACACCTGTTGTCGGGCACACAAACAAGCCCAACACCAAGCCAAGAGATTTATAACCATTCAACTCCAAAGATCTTGGGGAGGTCCGCAACTCAACGCTAGTTTAATACCACTGACTTTACTTCACAGTGTTAAACATTAGCTCTGCCGTCAGCGCTATACATCCCGCCGCGGCTCCGTGAGCGAGGAATGGGAGGGGTGGTTGAGGTGAAAGCATTTTACCATTCATTGTGTATTTACCTTGGAGGCTGGGATGATGTGTGATAGTAAGAAGCAGAGAGAAAAAGAGCAGGAGGGGGAGAGCTAAGCTTGCAGAACCGAGAAACTGACAAGTCGGAGACAGAGTATGAGACAGCTACACTTAGACGCAGCGCCTGCAGCAGTGTCTTCCAGTACGCATGGTAGGACAGCTCCTGACCCAAGCCAGTCCTTTTTCACTGATATGAGTCGCTTTACAGCGCCTGGATGACTGAGCCGGCCACCTCGGCAGCCCCGTCCCCCAGACTGCACCGACTCGGCATGCTGATGTGGCAGCCATTTACCAGGCGGTAAATGGCTGCCTCAAAGCCTGCCAGAGCGAGCAGTCCTCGACTTACTTAGCCTCTTTTCTCACCCCACGCCTCCCGCTTACAGGCCGCAGGTGGAGGGGTTCTTGAGTCAACATCTATTAACTTCCCGCCGTCTGATGAGAAAGGCCAAGTCATATCGGCTCCCTCTAATCTTAATTGGGATATTCTTGGACTCAGGGAGGCATCCTGTCAGCACTAAGGCAAGGCTCCTCTGACAAACAAAAGCAACCCATCCTTGGGTACTAGCTCCTGCACTTCACAGCCAGAGATGCACCAGAGTAGGCTAGGCTAGAGAGACTGTACTCACTTTAACAACGACGAAGAAGAACAGGGCAAAGGCAAATCCTTCCTTTCTCTTGCCCCCTTGATGTTTATGTTTTTTGTCGGGGGGTTGATGGAGGGGGGTGAGGCAGCAGAGAGAGGGGGCGGCTGGGCTGTAATAGCAGAGGGCCTTCCGGAGGTCCCTGGGGAAAGCCCCTGTCCCCTTCCATCATCTCTCTGTAACCATGACACAGCAGGAGCTGTACACTCTCACCTGTAGCCCCTCAACCAGTTAGAATATAGATTTGTTTATGTTATCTTGTTTCACAGGCTAGTGCTCTCTCTACCCTCCCTGTAGGAGCAGGATGTTTCTGGCTGCGTGTGGTGTTATAATCTGTGTGTATGTGAGTGTGTGTGCATGAGCCAGAGACCAATGTGTCGAAACCGTCAACGAAGCTTGACACCAATATGTGTGTCAGAGAGAAGAGAGGATACAAAAACAGAGAGCTGGAGAAGCCAACGTGCAGTGTAATAGCTGACAATACCGTGGGGAGACAATGTGCGAGAGACAATAAACCAAATGACTCCATCATATGGGACAATTTGTGAGGCCGATAGAAAAACAATGAGCATTGTTTTGTGAGAGGATGGGGTGTCATGTTTCTCTAAGTCCCTCCCAACCCAGCAGGACAGACAGGCATGAAGTGCAGAATTAAATATGAACTAGGCCACATTGAGAATTCACAACAAGCTGCAAGGGTGCAAATTACCACAAAATGTATCTTACAATAGAGGAAACTGGCACTTCAGTGTTGGAGAGGCCAGTCTGAACTCACAATGTACAGTGCATTCGGAAAGTATTCAGACCTTGATTTTTTCCACATTTTGTTAGGTTACAGCCTCATTCTAGAGCTCCGAGACAGGATTGTGTCGAGGCAAAGATCTGGGGAAGGGTACCAAAACATTTCTAGCATTGAAGATTCTCAAAAACCCAATGGCCTCCATCATTCTTAAATGGAAGAAGTTTGGAACCACCATAACTCTTCCTAGAGTTGCCTGCCTGGCCAAACTGAGCAATCGGGAGGGAAGGACCTTGGTCAGGGAGGTGACCAAGAACCCGATGGTCACGCTGACAGTGCTCCAGAGTTCCTCTGTGGAGATGGGATAATCTTCCAAAAGGACAACCATCTCTGCAGCACTCCACCAATTAGGCCTTTATGGTAGAGTGGCCGGACGGAAGCCACTCCTCAGTAAAAGGCATGACAGCCCGCTTGGAGTTTGCCAAAAGGCACCTAAAGGACACTCAGACCATGAGAAACAAGATTCTCTGGTCTGATGAAACCAAGTTTGACCTCTTGGCTTGAATGCCAAGTGCCACGTCTGGAGGAAACCTGAAACCATCCTTATGGTGAAGCGTGGTGGTGGCAGCATCATGCTGTGGGGATGTTTTTCAGCGGCAGGGACTGGGAGACTAGTCAGGATTGAGGGAAAGATGAACGGAGCAAAGTACAAAGAGATTCTTGATGAAAACCTGCTCCAGAGCGCTCAGGACCTCAGACTGGGACAAAGGTTCACCTTCCAACAGGACAATGACCCTAAGCACACAGCCAAGACAACGCAGGACTGGCTTCGGGACAAGTCTCTGAATTTCCTTGAGTGGCCCAGCCAGAGCCCGATCGAACATCTCTGGAGAGACCTGAAAATAGCTCTGCAGCGACACTCCCCATTCCACTTGACAGAGCATGAGAGGACCATTTTGGAATAAGGCTGTAACATAACAAAATGTGGAAAGAGTCAAGGTGTCTGAGAACTTTCCGAATGCACTGTAAGTATTTCGAGGTGGGGGGAGAAGATCAGAACTCTAGTATGACATCTTATCCTTGTCATTAAATGCCTGCATGACGTCACTGAACATGAGCAGCACACACACAACGGTTAACAGGAACATGTTTTACGCAGATTATCGATGATGAGTCTTAACTCTGTGTGAGCCCGAGCTTGTCGGGAAACGAAGGGTTTGACGCATGGCTGAGCATGGCTTTGTGACACGGCCGCCAGTACAACAGTCTGCGTGTTCATGTTCTGACCTGTGCGGTCATTAAAGAGGCATTTCACCCTGGGGGACACCTGGGTTTGTTTTGAGCATGTCCAAGGGATTTCTTGGTCAGTGAGATTTGTTTTACACATAATTGGGAACGAAGAGGGCGGGACTGGGCTTCGCGCCAAACGATACACCCTATGATGACTTCCGGTGTATTAAAGGGGTGTGCTAGATCCGAAAATAAATGTATTCCTGTTTTGTGGCATTTCGCGAAGCCTCTATGTTATACCAATTGCATCGTATGCTTTTCTGTGTGTAGATATGTTGTCCTTGTTTGGTAGAGCCATTGGACATCTTTCAGTAATGTTCCTATCGGTGGATTCATTGCTAAATATACAAGTTGACAAATTCTTTCGACTCTGTGAAAGACTACAACTCGTGTGGGGCGGTGCCTTGTGCTCTGACCTCGTCCCTCCTCCATGGTAGGCATTTTTTAAAGGGAGGTGGACACACAAAATCCTTTGCACCCAATGTTGCCCAATTAGCGACTTTGTTGCTATATTTAATTCGTTTTTCAGACCCCTCCTGTGACTTTTATTTGTAAAAAAGCTCTAGCGCCAAATTAAGCTACTTTTCAGGCTGCCTTTGGGGAGTTTTGACACTGTTTCTATGGTTTTGATAGCATTTAGCGACTTTTCCCACTAAATTCTGCCATAAACGAGAGTTGGTGAAAATGTCTGTGCAACACAGGCAGAGAAACACAAGGGGAGGTGGTGTACGGAGGGAGGGGGGAGGTGGTGTATGGAGGGAGGGGGGAGGTGGTGTATGGAGGGACGGGTGGGGAGGTGGTGTACGGAGGGACGGGGGGGAGATGGTGTACGGAGGGAGGGGGGAGGTGGTGTACGGAGGGAGGGGGGAGATGGTGTACGGAGGGAGGGGGGAGGTGGTGTACGGAGGGAGGGGGGAGGTGGTGTACGGAGGGAGGGGGGAGGTGGTGTACGGAGGGAGGGAGGAGGTGGTGTATGGAGGGACGGGGGGATGTGGTGTGCCGCAGCAAGGCAAATTGGTGCTGTGACGTCATCGTAGCAACGGCAAAAAGTTATCTAGCAACTTCTATCGGCAAATCAAGGAGCTAATAGGGATCTCACTGAAAAATGATTGGAAACACTGTTCGGGCACAACTGAAAGCACTGACCAGAATGCAATGGCTTCAAGTGATTCCTCTCACTAGCACGACTATGGAGCATTTTTTTATTTTCTATTAGCTACAGTACATGGTGACATTCAACCATACATGTTTCAACCTGAATATAGCAAACAGATTTTGAAACAAAGAGTTGGATTTAGCTAGAACAGAAACTCAGCTATTGCCGATGACAGAACCAAGAGGGCAGGTGGCAAATACGGTGGCTAGCTAAGTTTACGTAATGAAACCCCTATTGGTATTGCTGGCAAACATACTTCTGTGTTACAGTGGGGGGAAATATGTTTTGGGCTAAGTTAGCTGAAAAACTACCTGTAGCCATATCTATGACTAAAAAGATAGTTTTACAAATCAGGGATATACTGTATATAGATATGGATATTAAACAGCAAGCATTAACATTACAACCAGACACCTACAGCCACCTACCAGCAAACGTTAGCACATGACTTGAATTGGCTAGCTAGTTAGCCTGGTGCTTCCTAATTTGCTATGCACCACGCCTCGCGTTCATAACTTTTTAGGAAATGTGTAACATCGGCAACTGTAAATAATTTTACTAGCTAGCTATGTTTCATACACTGTATATACAAAAATACGTGGACACCCCTTTATATTCGTGGATTCGGCTATTTTAGCCACACTAGTTGCTGACAGGTGTATAAAATCGAGCACACAGCCATGCAATCTCCATAGACAAACATTGTCAGTAGAATGGCCTTACTGAAGAGCTCAGTGACTTTCAACGTAGTACCGTAATAGGATGACACCTTTCCAACAAGTCAGTTCGTCAAATTTCCGCCTGGCTAGAGCTTCCCCGGTCAACTGTAAATGCTGTTATTGTGAAGTGTAAACTACTAGGAGCAACAGCGGTTCAGCCGCGAAGTGGTAGGCCACACAAGCTCAAAGAACGGAACCGTCGAGTGCGGTTCTGTCCTCGGTTGCAACACTCACTCCCGAGTTCTAAAATCCCTCTGGAAGCAACATCTGCACAAGAACTGTTCATCGGGAGCTTCATGAAACGTGTTTCCATTTCCGAGCAGCTGCACACAAGCCTAAGATCACCATGCACAATACCAAGTGTCGGCTAGAGTGGTGTAAAGCTCGCTGCCATTGGACTTTAGAGCAGTAGAAGCATGTTCTCTGGAGTGATGAATCACGCTTCACCACCTGGCAGTCCAACGGAGAATCTGAGTTTGACGGATGCCAGGAGAACGCTACCTGCCCAAATGCATAGTGCCAACTGTAATGTTTGGTGGAGGAATAATGGTCTGGAGCTGTTTTTCATGGTACGGGCTAGGCCCCTTAGTTCAGTGAAGGAAAATCTTAACGCTACAGCATACAATGACATTCTAGATGATTCTGTGCTTCCAACTTTGTGGCAACAGTTTCGGGAAGGCCCTTTCCTGTTTCAGCTTGAAAATGCCCCCGTGCACAAAGCGAGGTCCATACAGAAAGTATTTCTCAAGCTCGGTGTGGAAGAACTTGACTGGCCTGAACAGAGCCCTGACCTCAACCCCATTGAATACCATTGCGATTTGAACGCTGACTGCGAACCAGGCCTAATCGCCCAACATCAGCTCCTGACCTCCGTAATGCTCTTGTGGCTGAATGGAAGCAAGTACCTGCAGCAATGTTCCAACATCTAGTGGAAAGCCATTGATTATGACAGTGGATGCATTTCAATTTCAAAACATTATAAGAATGACGCAAGATAGGATTCCAAACGGATGTAAATAACAATTATTATTTAGTCCAACAGTCAGTCCGTGTGTTCGTGTTCTGACCTGTGCTGTCATTCAGGATCGTGTCCTTCCTGTGTTATCATCAGCTCCCCACCTGACACCTCCAACCTGCCCTCTCTAATCTTCTTCACCTGTTTTTTTTCTGGGGTTTCTCAATTCCTCACATCCCTGTTGAAACTCAGTACAGGACAGCAGTGGTTCCCAACTTTTTTTGGCTACTGTACCACCAACTGAATTTCTCTGCCCAGAGTACGCCTGAAGTACCCCCCAATTTGCATTTTACCAGTAAGCGTATGGTCACGAGTCATCTCAAGTACCCCTGTGGATAGGCCAAGTACCCTCAGGGGTCCTAGTAATCCTGATTGGAAACCACTGCAGTGCAATATGGTCCCCCTAACAACAAACAGCCAGCCGACTCAAATAGCCTTGGTAAATGCTTGGGCCTATCACATTAGAAATGCATGGGTTACTTTCACACTCATTGGACAGAAGGGTACTGTTTCCCAGGATTCATTGCAGGCTGGAGTCTGTCATAGACACTTGAGGTGAAATAATTTGAGCTAGGAATTCACCTTCAAAGCCACTTTACAGAACTGTACAGGCTAAATCCTGCATTATTGTCACCACAGAGCTGTGTTCTGGCAGATGAGCAGTATGTAGTAAGTATGGCAATGACTGTTTACCACGGGTTGCATCACACAGCTCGTGGCTGAACGGAAGCAAGTACCCTCAGCAATGTTCCAACATCTAGTGGAAAGCCTTCCCAGAAGAGTGGAGGCTGTTATAGCAGCAAAGGGGCGACCAACTCCATATTAATGCCCATGATTTTGGAATGAGATGTTTGAAAAGCAGGTGTCCACATACTGAATCCTACTACACCGGCTCTGATGCTCATCAGATGTGGCAGGGCTTGAAAACTATTACGGACTACAAAGGGAAACCCAGACACGAGCTGCCCAGTGACGCGTGCCTACCGGACGAGCTAAATGCCTTTTATGCTCGCTTTGAAGCAAGCAACACTGAAACATGCACGAGAGCACCAGCTGTTCTGGATGACTGTGTGATAACGCTCTCGGTAGCCGATGTGAACAAGACCTTTAACCTCTCTAGGGTCGGCGGGACGAAATCGTCCCACCTACGTAACAGCCAGTGGAATCCTGTGGCGCGTTATTCAAATACCTTAGAAATGCTATTCCTTCAATTTCTCAAACATATGACTATTTTACACCATTTTAAAGACAAGACTCTCGTTAATCTAACCACACTGTCCGATTTCAAAAAGGCTTTACAACGATAGCAAAACATTAGATTGTCAGCAGAGTACCCAGCCAGAAATAATCAGACACCCATTTTTCAAGCTAGCATATAATGTCACAAAAACCCAGAAGACAGCTAAATGCAGCACTAACCTTTGATGATCTTCATCAGATGACACACCTTTATGTTATACAATACATGCATGTCTGTTCAATCAAGTTCATATTTATATCAAAAACCAGCTTTTTACATTAGCATGTGACGTTCAGAACTAGCATACCCCCCGCAAACTTCCGGTGAATTTACAAAAAATTTACTAAATTACTCACGATAAACGTTCACAAAAAGCATAACAATTATTTTAAGAATTATAGATACAGAACTCCTCTATGCACTCGATATGTCCGATTTTAAAATAGCTTTTCGGTGAAAGCACATTTTGCAATATTCTAAGTAGATAGCCCGGCATCACAGGGCTAGCTATTTAGACACTCAGCAAGTTTAGCATTCACCAAAGTCAGATTTACTATAAGAAAAATGTTATTACCTTTGGTGTTCTTCGTCAGAATGCACTCCCAGGACTTCTACTTCAATAACAAATGTTGGTTTGGTCCCAAATAATCCATAGTTATATCCAAACAGCTACGTTTTGTTCATGCGTTCAAGACACTATCCGAAAGGGTAAAGAAGGGTGACGAGCACGACGCATTTCGTGACAAAAAATGTCTAAATATTCCATTACCGTACTTCGAAGCATGTCAACCGCTGTTTAAAATCAATTTTTATGCCATTTTTCTCGTAAAAAAGCGATAATATTCCGACCGGGAATTTGTGTTTAGGTTAAAAGACAAAAGAAAATAAAAGCATGGGGTCGACTCGTGCACGCGCCTAAGCCTATTGTCCTCTGATAGAGCACTTGCCAAAAGCACTAATGTGTTTCAGCCTGGGGCTGGAATTACATCATTCAGCTTTTTCCCGCCTTCTGAGAGCCTATGGGAGCCGTAGGAAGTGTCACGTTACAGCAAAGATCCTCAGTCTTCAATAAACAGAGTCAAGAAGCTCAAGGAATGGTCAGACAGGCCACTTCCTGTAAGGAATCTTCTCAGGTTTTTGCCTGCCATATGAGTTCTGTTATACTCACAGACACCATTCAAACAGTTTTAGAAACTTTAGGGTGTTTTCTATCCAAAGCCAATAATTATATGCATATTCTAGTTACTGGGCAGGAGTAGTAACAAGATTAAATCGGGTACGTTTTTTATCCGGCCGTGCAAATAGTGCCCCCTATCCCCAACAGGTTAAACAGGTCAACATTCACAAAGCCACGGGGCAAGATGGATTACCAGGACGTGTACTCAAAGCATGCGCGGACCAACTGGCAAGTGTCTTCACTGACATTTTCAACCTCTCCCTGACAGAGTCTGTAATACCGACATGTTTCAAGCGGACCACCATAGTCCCTGTTCCCAAGGAAGCAAAGGTAACCTGCCTAAATAATTACTGCCCAGTAGCACTCACGTTGGTAGCCATGAAGTGCTTCGAAAGGCTGGCCATTGCTCACATCAACAGCATCCTCCCGGATACCATAGACCCACTCCAATTCGCATACCGCCCCAACAGATCCACAGATGTCGCAATCTCAATCGCACTCCACACTGCCCTTTCCCACTTGGACAAAAGGAACACCTATGTGAGAATGCTGTTCATTAGAGCCTCCCGGGTGGCGCAGTGGTCTAAGGCACTGCATCACAGTGCTAGCTGTGCCACCAGAGACTCTGGGTCCCAGGCTCTGCAGCAGCCGGTCGCGACCGGGAGGCTCATGGGGCGACGCATAATTGTCCCAGCGTCGTCCGGGTTAGGGAGGGTTTGGCCGGCAGGGATATCCTTGTCTCACTAGCGACTCCTGTGGCGGGCCGTGCGCAGTGCACGCTGACCAGGTCGCTAGGTGTACGGTGTTTCCTCCGACACATTGGTGCGGCTGGCTTCCGGGTTGGATGTGCATTGTGTCAAGAAGCAGGGCGGCTTGGCTGGGTTGTGTTTCTCTCCCAAGTCCGTACGGGAGTTGCAGCGATGAGACAAGACAGTAACTATTACCAATTGGATACCATGAAATTGGGGAGAAAAAGGGCTAAAAAAAATTTAAAATTAAAAATAATAATAAAAAATGAGAATGCTGTTCATTGACTACAGCTCAGCGTTCAACACCAGTGCCCTCAAAGCTCATCACTAAGCAAAGGACCCTGGGACTAAACACCTCCCTCTGCAACCACCCCCAGGTGGTAAGGGTAGGCAACAACACGTCTGCCACACTGATCCTCAACACTGGGGCCCCTCAGGGGTGTGTACTTAGTCCCCTTCTGTACTCTCTGTTCACCCACGACTGCGTGGCCAAACACGACTCCAACACCATCATTAAGTTTGCTGATGACACAAGTGGTAGGCCTGATCACCGACAATGATGAGATAGCCTATAGGGAGGAGGTCAGAGAACTGGCAGTGTGGTGCCAGGACAACAACCTCTCCCTCAATGTGAGCAAGACAAAGGAGCTGATCGTGGACTACAGGAAAGGGCGGGCCGAACAGGCCCCCCATTAACATCAATGGGGCTGTAGTGGAGCGGGTCAAGCGTTTCAAGTTCCTTGGTGTCCACATCACCAATGATCTATCATGGTCCAAACACATCAAGACAGTCGTGAAAAGGGCAAGACAAAACTTTTTCCCCTTCAGGAGACTGAAAAGATTTGGCATGGGTCCCCAGATCCTCAAAAAGTTCTACAGCTGCACCATCGAGAGCATCCCGACCGGTTGCGTCACCGCCTGGTATGGCAACTGCTCAGCATCTGGCGCTACAGAGGGTAGTGCATACGGCCCAGTACATCACTGGGGCCAAGCTTCCTGCCATCCAGGACCTATATAATAGGTGGTGTCAGAGGAAAGCCCATTAAAATTGTCAGAGACTCCAGTCACCCAAGTCATAGACTGTTTTCTCTGCTACCGCACGGCAAACAAAACCGGAGCGCCTAATCTAGGACCAAAAGGCTCCTTAACAGCTTCTCCCCCAAGCCATAAGACTGCTGAACAATTAATCAAATGGTCACCGGACCATTGCATTGACACCCCACCCCCCCTCCATTTGTTTTGTACACTGCTGCTACTCACTGTTCAGTATCTATGCATAGTCACGTCACCCTACCTACATGTACAAATTACCTCTAACCTGTACCCCCTGTACATAGTCGCATTATTGTGTTACTGTTTATTATTTTTTACTTTAGTTTATTTGGTAAATATTTTCTTAACTCTTCTTGAACTGCACTGCTGGTTAAGGGCTTGTAAGTAAGCATTTCACGGTAAGGTCTACACTTGTATTCGTTGCATGTGACAAATAAAGTTTGATTTGGCAGTCGGTGGTGAATCGGAGACAAGTTTCCTCATGTGTCCTGTGACAAGGTAGCCATGGGGTATGAGAGCGTATCTTAATGAAATCTGACATGGGATTCATCCAAAAGCATCCCGCCAAGGTTAATAACAACCCTGCCTTTATCTACAGCAGGGTTTGATCTTGACAGTTTTCTCATTTGATTTTGACCCCTCTCTGAATCCTTCTGGGAGAGTAATTGAAATAATGTTCAATATCCCCAGTGCCTGCAGGTAAAGTCATGGACAATGTGTTCTCAAATAACAAGCATTTTTTCTTCACCACAAAATACTATTGACTATAAAATGTGCAATTTTTTTTCTCTCCATAAATGGCATATTTCCTGAGAAAGATTGAGATGTCAGACTTTCTTTCTTGCAATCCCTCTGGAGCACATCTTTGGTTGCAATCTTGCAGTACATTTCCTACCCACTCATAGGTACTGTAGCGTTAACATGCTTACGCAGAATAAGTGTTTTCTGTTAAGCCTGCAGTGCCATTTCAGTCTGAGGTCAACCGGAAAACGCTGAAGCTGTTTCCTAAAATAACATATTGTTACAGTTCCTCCCAGCAATACCTATTGGAACTAAGCCCTGGGCCACAGCCATCTGCTCTGTAGCACAGCCCAGGCAATCCTGCCACCTGATAAGACAAAGAAATCAAATCACTTTAAACTCCTGGGATTATGGCACGACACATGCAGACAGTGCAGTGCACTACATTCCTCTCTCTGGCAGAGGTATTAACGCAGCACAGCAGCCTGAGCCCATCCTCTAGAGTGATCTCACTTCAGAGAGAAATCCACTGGGGAGAAGGGATGGACGGAGCCACTTGGCACGGCTGGGCTAAAGGGGAGAAACACATTCCTTCAAGTGTGGTTGTCATCACTTTACAGAGAGCAATCCTCTCCATTTCAGAAGTAAATACAGGGTGCTGGGAGCTAGCTGGAGCTAAATCAGAGATAGAATGAAACCAAAGTGAAACATGCTCCAGAAGAAAGGTTGACAGGGCAGTGCTTGGAGAACAGGAGGGCTGACTCTCTGGCTCCAACTCACTCTGTAACGGCAATATTTCGTTACCAACGGGAATCTGAATCATTAAGATAATATAACTATGTAACTAACGGGTTTATTCTATGTAAATGAGGAAACATGTTTTAACTGTGCTGCAAGGCTTGCGACTAATGTTTCCACTACTGTAACTTTTGCAGTTGGTGACACAAGCCCATGATTTGGTCGCACAAAAAACAAACATTATTTAGCGCCACGCAATACATTTTTTTTGTAATCATCTTATACAGTCATTAAAGTCATTCACAGTTCTTTATTTAGAAGTGTCATAGACTATTGAGATGGAATTCAATAAATACTGTAAGTTGTTTCATCTAACATGTCCAAGCAGGAATGCATGACACAAGATCATTTGATGTGCAACCTAATCCAATGACTTGTCAAACCAAAATTCATGACATTAGGCTATTGTTGTTATATTTTACTGTCAAAATAGGGTTCCAGAATGGTTCAATAGAGATGAATTTGCCTACATCTTTATGTGCACTAATATCACATAGGCCTGATTCATGATTTAGGGCTAATTGACCCGAGGAAGTGGAAACTCATAACGCATGAGCCTGATCGCTAACTCTAAATATAAAACCCACTCTAGAAGCCATGTATTATTAATGTAATGTCCTAAAAAACTTTTCACCAATGAGGCCTGTGTATACACTTGCAACGGCCGATTCGCATTTTGCACAATCCGTATCTCAAAACCATATAAGATATCTCTTAGGCTAGGCATTTACATTTTTTCAGATATCCAAATACTCCCCCCCCCCAAAAGAAATTGCCATTTAAATGTCAGAATAATAGTAGAGAGAATGATATATTTATTTCAGCTTTTATTTCTTTCATCACATTCCCAGTGGGTCAGAAGTTTACATATACTCAATTAGAATTTGGTAGCATTGCCTTAAAATTGTTTAACTTGGGTCAAACGTTTTGGGTAGCCTTCCATAAGCTTCCCACAATAAGTTGGGTGAATTTTGGACAATTCCTCCAAACAGAGCTGGTGTGACTGAGTCAGGTTTGTTGGCCTCCTTGCTCGCACATGTTTTTTCAGTTCTGCCAACAAATGTTCTATAGGATTGAGGTCAGGGCTTTGTGATGGCCACTCCAATACCTTGACTTTGTTGTCCTTAAGCCATTTTGCCACAACTTTGGAAGTATGCTTGGGGTCATTGTCCATTTGGAAGACCCATTTGCGACCAAGCTTTAACTTCCTGACTGATGTCTTGAGAAGAGGTCGACCGATTATGATTTTTCAATGCCGATACCGATTATTGGAGGACCAAAAAAGCTGATGCCGATTAATTGCCAGATTTTTTTGCAATTTGTATTTATTTGTAATGATGACAATTACAACAATACTGAATGAACACTTATTTTAACTTAATATAATACATCAATAAAATCAATTTAGCCTCAAATAAAAAATGAAACATGTTCAATTTGGTTTAAATAATGCAAAAACAAAAAGTGTTGGAGAAGAAAGTAAAAGTGCAATATGTGCCATGTAAGAAAGCTAACGTTTAAGTTCCTTGCTCAGAACATGAGAACATATGAAAGCTGGTGGTTCCTTTTAACATGAGTCTTCAATATTCCCAGGTAAGAAGTTTTAGGTTGTAGTTATTATAGGACTATTTCTCTCTATACCATTTGTATTTCATATACCTTTGACTATTGGATGTTCTTATAGGCACTTTAGTATTGCCAGTGTAACAGTATAGCTTCCGTCCCTCGCCTCGCTCCTACCTGGTCTCGAACCAGGAACACATCAACAACAGCCACCCTCGAAGCAGCGTTACCCATGCAGAGCAAGGGGAACAACTACTCCAAGTCTCAGAGCGAGTGACGTTTGAAACGCTATTAGCGCGCACCCGCTAAATAGCTAGCCATTTCACATCGGTTACACCAGACTAATCTTGGGAGTTGATAGGCTTGAAGTCATAAACAGCGCAATGCTTGAAGCACAGCGAAGAGCTGCTGGCAAAACGCACGAAAGTGCTGTTTGAATGAATGCTTATGAGCCTGCTGCTGCCTACCACCACTCAGTCAGACTGCTCTATCAAATCATAGACTTAATTATAATATAATAAACACACAGAAATACGAACCCTAGGTCATTAATATGGTCGAATCCGGAAACTATCATCTCGAAAACAAAACGTTTTTCCTTTCAGTGAAATACGGAACCGTTCCGTATTTTATCTAACAGGTGGCATCCCTAAGTTTAAATATTCCTGTTACATTGCACAACCTTCAATGTTATGTCATAAGGATGTACAATTCTGGAAAATTAGTTCGCAACGAGCCAGGCGGCCCAAACTGCTGCATATACCCTGACTCTGTTGCAAGAGAAGTGGCACATTTTCCCTAGTTAAAAGAAATTCATGTTAGCAGGCAATATTAACTAAATATGCAGGTTTAAAAATATATACTTGTGCATTGATTTTAAGAAAGGCATTGATGTTTATGGTTAGGTACATTATGAATATGGTATTCAGGTGAGGTTATCTATGAGATTATCTGTTTACTGTTGTGACCATTCAGTTTGCCTACAAAATAGCTTTACACACATACCTCTATGGAATATTAAACTTTGTGTAACACAGAGCCGTAACACATCAAAAACCAATCTGACTGTAAACAATGGTTGGAAAAATTACTTGTGTCATGCACAAAGTAGATGTGCTAGCCGACTTGCCAAAACTATAGTTTGTTAATAAGAAACTTGTGGAGTGGTTGAAAAACGAGTTTTAATAACCCCAAAGTGTATGTAAACTTCAACTGTACACACACACACACACACACACATAGTGGCTTGCAAAAGTCTTCACCCCCCTTGGCATTTTTCCTATTTTGTTGCCTTACAACCTGGAATAAAATTTTAATTTTTTGGGGTGTTCGTATCATTTGATTTACACAACATGCCTACCACTTTGAAGATGCAAAATATTTTCTATTGTGAAACAAACAAGAAATAAGACTAAACAAAAACAGAAAACTTGAGCGTGCATAACTATACACCCCCCCCCCCGAAGTCAATACTTTTGTAGAGCCACCTTTTGCAGCAATTACAGCTGCAAGTCTCTTGGGGTATGTCTCTATAAGCTTGGCACATCTAGCCACTGGGAGTTTTGCCCATTCTTCATGGCAAAACTCCTCCAGCTCCTTCAAGTTGGATGGGTTCCACTGGCGTACAGCAATCTAAGTCATACCACAGATTCAGACAGGCTGGCAAAAAGTGCTATTCACTGACGAGTCATGGTTGTCTCACCGGGAGTGATGGTTGGATTCGCGATTATCGTCGAAGGAATGAGCGTTACACCGAGGCCTGTACTCTGGAGCGGGATCCGATTTGGAGGTGGAGGGTCCGTCATGGTCTGGGGCGGTGTGTCACAGCATCATCGGACTGAGCTTGTTGTCAATCTCAACGCTGTGCGTTACAGGGAAGACATCCTCCTCCCTCATGTGGTACCCTTCCTGCAGGCTCATCCTGACATGACCCTCCAGCATGACAATGCCACCAGCCATACTGCTCGTTCTGTGCGTGATTTCCTACAAGACAGGAATGTCAGTGTTCTGCCATGGCCAGCGAAGATACCGGATCTCAATCCCATTGAGCACCTCTGGGACCTGTTGGATCGGAGGGTGAGGGCTAGGGCCATTCCCCACAGAAATGTCCGGGAACTCGCAAGTGCCTTGGTGGAAGAGTGGGGTAACATCTCTGAGCAAGAACTGGCAAATCTGGTGCAGTCCATGAGGAGGAGATGCACTGCAGTACTTAATGCAACTGGTGGCCATACCAGATACTGACTGTTACTTTTGATTTTGACCCCCCCCCCCCCCCCCCCCCCCTTTGTTCAGGGACACATTATTCCCTTTCTGTTGGAGTCAATAAAACTTGTTTTTCAACCACTCCACAAATTTCTTGTTAACAAATTACAGTTTTGGCAAGTCGGTTAGGGCATCTACTTTGTGCATGACACAAGTAATTTTTCCAACAATTGTTTACAGACAGATTATTTCACTGTATCACAATTCCAGTGGGTCAGAAGTTTACATACACTAAGCTGACTGTGCCTTTAAACAGCTTGGAAAATTCCAGAAAATTATGTCATGGCTTTAGAAGCTTCTGATAAGCTAATTGACATCATTTGAGTCAATTGGAGGTATACCTGTGGATGCATTTCAAGGCCTACCTTCAAACTCAGTGCCTCTTTGCTTGACATCATGGGAAAATCAAAAGAAATCAGCCAAGACCTCAGAAAAAAAATTGTAGACCTCCACAAGTCTGGTTCATCCTTGGGAGGAAATTTCAAACGCCTGAAGGTACCACGTTCATCTGTACAAACAACAGTACGCAAGTATAAACACCATGGGACCACGCAGCCGTCATACCGCTCAGGAAGGAGATGCGTTCTGTCTCCTAGAGATGAATGTACTTTGGTGCGAAATGTGCAAATCGATCCCAGAACAACAGCAAAGGACCTTGTGAAGATGCTGGAGGAAACAGATACAAAAGTATCTATATCCACAGTAAAACGAGTCCTATATCGACATAACCTGAAAGGCCGCTCAGCAAGGAAGAATCCACTGCTCAAAAACCACCATAAAAAAAGCCAGACTCCTGTTTGCAACTGCACATGGGGACAAAGACCGTACTTTTTGTAGAAATGTCCTCTGGTCTGATGAAACAAAAATAGAACTGTTTGGCCATAATGACCATCCTTTTGTTTGGAAGAAAAAGGGGGAGGCTTGCAAGCCAAAGAACACCATCCCAACCGTGAAGCACGGGGGTGGCAGCATCATGTCGTGGGGGGTGCTTTGCTGCAGGAGGGGCTGGTGCACTTCACAAAATAGATGGCAGCATTAGGAAGGAAAATGATGTGGATATATCGAAGCAACATCTCAAGACATCAGTCAGGAAGTTAAAGCTTGGTCGCAAATGGGTCTTCCAAATGGACAATGACCCCAAGCATACTTCCAAAGTTGTGGCAAAATGGCTTAAGGACAACAAAGTCAAGGTATTAGAGTGGCCATCACAAAGCCCTGACCTCAACCCTATAGAACATTTGTTGGCAGAACTGAAAAAGCATGTGCGAGCAAGGAGGCCTACAAACCTGACTCAATCAAACCAGCTCTATCAGGAGAACTTGGCCAAAATTCACCCAACTTATTGTGGGAAGCTTGTGGAAGGCTACCCGAAACATTTGACCCAAGTTAAACAATTTAAAAGGCAATGCTACCAAATACTAATTGAGTGTATGTAAACTTCTGACCCACTGGGAATGTGATGAAAGAAATAATTCTCTACTATTATTCGGACATTTCACATTTTTTAAATAAAGTGCGTGATCCTAACTGACCTAAGACAGTGAATTTTTACTAGGATTAAATGTCAGGAATTGTGAAAAACTGAGTTTAAATGTATTTGGCTAAGGTGTATGTCAACTTCCGACTTCAACTGTACATACATACATACATACATACACACACAACCGTTCAAAAGTTTGGGGTCACTTAGAAATGTCCTTGTCCATGAAATTTGCGCAGCAACTCACTGCCTTCCTGAAGACAAACAATGTATACGAAACGCTTCAGTCTGGTTTTAGACCCCATCATAGCACTGAGACTGCACTTGTGAAGGTGGTAAATGACCTTTTAATGACGTCAGACCGAGGCTCTGCATCTGTCCTCATGCTCCTAGATCTTAGTGCCGCTTTTGATACCATCGATCACCACATTCTTTTGGAGAGATTGGAAACCCAAATTGGTCTACATGGACAAGTTCTGGCCTGGTTTAGATCTTATCTGTCGGAAAGATATCAGTTTGTCTCTGTGAATGGTTCGTCCTCTGACAAATCAATTGTAAATTTCGGTGTTCCTCAAGGTTCCGTTCTAGGACCACTATTGTTTTCACTATATATTTTACCTCTTGGGGATGTCATTCGAAAACATAATGTTAAATTTCACTGCTATGCGGACGACACACAGCTGTACATTTCAATGAAACATGGTGAAGCCCCAAAATTGCTCTCGCTAGAAGCCTGTGTTTCAGACATAAGGAAGTGGATGGCTGCAAATTTTCTACTTTTAAACTCGGACAAAACAGAGATGCTTGTCCTAGGTCCCAAGAAACAAAGAGATCTTCTGTTGAATCTGACAATTAATCTGGATGGTTGTACAGTCGTCTCAAATAAAACTGTGAAGGACCTCGGCGTTACTCTGGACCCTGATCTCTCTTTTGAAGAACATATCAAGACTGCTTCAAGGACAGCTTTTTTCCATCTACGTAACATTGCAAAAATCAGAAACTTTCTGTCCAAAAATGACGCAGAAAAATTAATCCATGCTTTTGTTACTTCTAGGCTCGACTACTGCAATGCTCTACTTTCCGGCTACCCGGATAAAGCACTAAACAAACTTCAGTTAGTGCTAAATACGGCTGCTAGAATCCTGACTAGAACCAAAAAATTTGATCATATTACTCCAGTGCTAGCTTCCCTACACTGGCTTCCTGTTAAGGCAAGGGCTGATTTCAAGGTTTTACTGCTAACCTACAAAGCATTACATGGGCTTGCTCCTACCTATCTTTCCGATTTGGTCCTGCCGTACATACCTACACGTACGCTACGGTCACAAGACGCAGGCCTCCTAATTGTCCCTAGAATTTCTAAGCAAACGGCTGGAGGTAGGGCTTTCTCCTATAGAGCTCCATTTTTATGGAATGGTCTGCCTACCCATGTGAGAGACGCAGACTCAGTCTCAACCTTTAAGTCTTTACTGAAGACTTATCTCTTCAGTAGGTCCTATGATTAAGTATAGTCTGGCCCAGGAGTGTGAAGGTGAACGGAAAGGCTGGAGCAACGAACCGCCCTTGCTGTCTCTGCCTTGTCGGTTCCCCTCTTCCCACTGGGATTCTCTGCCTCTAACCCTTTTACAGGGGCTGAGTCACTGACTTACTGGTGTTCTTCCATGCCGTCCATGGGAGGGGTGCGTCACTTGAGTAGGTTGAGCCACTGACGTGGTCTTCCTGTCTGGGTTGGCGCCCCCCCTTGGGTTGTGCCGTGGCGGACATCTTTGTGGGCTATACTCGGCCTTGTCTTCGGACGGTAAGTTGGTGGTTGTAGATATCCCTCTAGTGGTGTGGGGGCTGTGCTTTGGCAAAGTGGGTGGGGTTATATCCGGCCTGTTTGGCCCTGTCCGGGGGTATCATCGGATGGGGCCACAGTGTCTTCTGATCCCTCCTGTCTCAGCCTCCAGTATTTATGCTGCAGTAGTTTATGTGTCGGGGGGCTAGGGTCAGTCTGTTACATCTGGAGTATTCTCTTGTCTTATCCGGTGTCCTGTGTGAATGTAAATATGCTCTCTCTAATTCTCTTTCTTTCTTTCTCTCGGAGGACCTGAGCCCTAGGACTACCTGGCATGATGACTCCTTGCTGTCCCCAGTCCACCTGGCCATGCTGCTGCTCCAGTTTCAACTGTTCTGCCTGCGGCTACGGAACCCTGACCTGTTCACCGGACGTGCTTGTTGCACCCTCGACAATTACTATGATTATTATTATTTGACCATGCTGGTCATTTACGAACATTTTAACATCTTGACTATGTTCTGTTATAATATCCACCCGGCACAGCCAGAAGAGGACTGGCCACCCCTCATAGCCTGGTTCCTCTCTAGGTTTCTTCCTAGGTTTTTGGCCTTTCTCAGGAGTTTTTCCTAGGGAGTTTTTCCCAGCCACCGTGCTTCTTTCACATGCATTGCTTGCTGTTTGGGGTTTTAGGCTGGGTTTCTGTACAGCACTTTGAGATTTCAGCTGATGTACGAAGGGCTATATAAATAAATTTGATTTGATTTGATTTGAAATCATACATGAAATTAGTTGGAAAATGAATAGGAAATATGGTCAAGACGTTGACAAGGTTGTAAATAATTATTTTTTTATTGAAATAATTATTCTGTCCTTCATTTGCAGCAATTACAGCCTTGCAGACCTTTGGCATTCTAGTTGTCAATTTGTTGAGGTGTTCTGAAGAGATTTCACCTCATGTTTCCTGAAGCACCTCCCACAAGTTGGATTGGCTTGATGGGCACTTCGTACGTACCATACGGTCAAGCTGCTCCCACAACAGTTCAATAGGGTTGAGATCCAGTGACTGTGCTGGCCACTCCATTATAGACAGAATACCAGCTGACTGCTTCTTCCCTAAATAGTTCTTGCATAGTTTGGAGCTGTGCTTTGGGTCATTGTCATGTTGTAGGAGGAAATTAGCTCTAATTGAGCGCTGTCCACAGGGTATGGTGTGATAGCCTTCCTTCCTTCAAGATCCCTTTTACGCTGTACAAATCTCCCACTTTACCACCACCAAAGCACCCCCAGACCATCACATTGTCTCCACCATGCTTGACCGATGGCGTCAAGCACTCCTCCAGCATCTTTTCTGCATCTCACGAATGTTCTTCTTTGTGATCTGAACACCTCAAAAACGTAAGATTTGTCTGTCCATAACACTTTTTTCCAAACTTCCTCTGTCCAGTGTCTGTGTTCTTTTGCCCATCTTAATCTTTTCATTGGCCAGTCTGAGATATGGCTTTTTCTTTGCAACTCTGCCTAGAAGACCAGCATCCCGGAGTCGCTCTTCACTGTTGACGTTGAAACTGGTGTTTTGCTATTTAATGAAGTTGCCAGTTGAGGACTTGTGAGGCGTCTGTTTCTCAAACTAGACACTAATGTACTTGTCCTCTTGCTTAGTTGTGCACCGGGGCCTCCCACTCCTCTTTCTATTCTGGTTAGAGCCAGTTTGCACTGTTCTGTGAAGGGAGTAGTACACAGCGTTGTACGAGATCTTCCGTTTCTTGGCAATTTCTTGCATGGAAAAACCTTCATTTCTCAGAACAAGAATAGACTGACGAGTTTCAGAAGAAAGATCTTTGTTTCTGGCCATTTTGAGCTTGTAATCGAACCCACACATGCTTATGCTCCAGATACCCAACTAATCAAAAGAAGGCCAGTTTTATTGCGTCTCTAAAATCAGAACAACAGTTTTCAGCTGTGCTAACATAATTGCAAAAGGGTTTTCTAATGATCAATTAGCCTTTTAAAATGATAAACTTGGATTAGCTAACACAACGTGCCGTTGGAACACAGGATTTTCACCATGATAGAACTGAGTGTTTTGCATTGATCTCTTTTGGGTCTTGTGGAAACTGTTCAGTGGGAGCCTGTAATTGCCAATGAAGTGGGGAAAATAGTATACTGATGTCAGGGCTGACTGGGGGGCTAAATGCGCAGAAGTAGCTCAACACACGGTTATAAAAACTACATTCAAAGGTTTGTTGTTTTATGAAATTAAGTATTATAAAACAGTGGGCTTCTAGCTCAATATTGAGAGTTTAAAAATAAAAAGTATACCTACAGTACAGAAAGTGGAGATGGGCTTTTCAACAAGTACAACAGTAGTTGCTTCCAAATTGCATTTTTAAATGTTATACATAGAGAATGCATTTTTCAGTGCCCACGTAAGAGGAAAGTGAGTGAGTGAGCTCATCACAGCAGCCGACCCTAACGAAACAGGCACAGACGCAGGGCAGACACAATCATTTCAGGAATAATGAGGATAATGCACTTTACTGTTCGACCAAATCATGGTCTTATCCACGCAAGAAATAGTCCGTTTTGATTGCGGTGTCCAGGTAGAATGTGCAACTCGCACCGATGCTACCAATTAAAAATATAACTCGCACAGCCATTTCAAAGGGTCGCAAAAATGTGACTAAATTATCGAAGTCTGTAGCCCTGTTGTGTATGATAGTGTTGTAGTTTGACTATTCAGGTGGAAAGCTTTTAAAGCCTACAGCTAGATCCAGCTGTTTATCAGCTCTGTACTTAAAATAGGCTATACAATTAGACTGCCTTGCACATAGTACCCTGTTTGTCCTTGGAACAATATTAAGGGTGCATAATATATCTGCATAATATTCTGTTTTCAGGTGTTTTTATCTAGAAACCCATAACCTGACTCATAGCCAAAGCTAAGGACAAAAGACTGGTTAAGGCCAGTTGCTTCAGAAAAACATGCATCTTAATACCTGCATGATATTGCCTTGAACTATATGGAGCTGGTTGCTATGGCCAACTTACAGTCTTGACAGCCATCCTATATAACATTCAACGGACAATAAAATACCGCTCTCGCGCAGGCAGCGGTACAAGAAAAATAAACATTTTACAGAAAGGATTTTGTGCAAACGGTGTGACACAAGATCTGATTAAAAATACCAATAAATGAAATATAAATCACATGGATATTAGGCTTCCGTTCAAAAAGATGATTACAGTAGGCTAAAATATGGCCCATCAGTTTGAAATGCCTTTGCATCCAAACTTTATTTTCTGCATCACTCATTCAGGTGACTATGAGATTGAAACAAACATCTAATGCTGTGCTGTAAAGCTGAGAAATATGAGTCTTGCATCCCAATGAGCTTCAAAATACTGTAGTGTCAACCTACTCGGAATGACACTGCCAACGTTATGAATCAGGACCTTACTGCAGGGAGTAGGAGACAGTGGTTTGACCAAACTAGAGCTTCAGAAACAGACAATGGAGCTGCCTTCTAATGCTTCTGTAGGGCAGGTTAGATGTATCCCCTTTCAGACCCATGTCCACTACTGCAATGTTTTGACTGAGTTATGACCTGGACAAGAGGACACTTGCCACTAGTCTTTAAATCAGTTGAGGTCTGTCTGTGTCTGTTTGACAGGGCGGAACAAGACAAATAAATATCTTAACAGATGAAGCACAGACAGAGGAGAGGGGCTGCTGGGGTGTACAAACAACATGGTCACACACACTTTGGGTTAGTTCGTAGGACCATCCTTTTGGATTGGTTATCAAATGGAAAACTGCAAGGCTAGAGTAGGTAAAGTACTAGTCTGGTGGCCTAGTCTGTCTTGTACTTTAGCCGACTCACATATAATGTACTGAAATGTGAAACCCTGCCACGAGCAAAAGCTGTGCCCACTTTAAAGGGTTAATAGCCCATACAAGGTCAGGTTCTAGGATAATGTGGAACCACTCGCTCTTCTTTACTTCAATGGATCTTGCTCCTAGTGTGGATGGGATACTTGCCTCCTAAATTATCTTGTAGCAAAACATAGGCTTTATTAAAAGGGGTAACAATTAAATGTTCTCAATTTGAAAATGGCTTTAGGATGTGATTAACACACACACACACTATCAATTCATTCCAGCTGGTGGCATAAACAGCTGTTAGCACCTCGGGTTAAAAGTTATTATTATTGAGCAGTACAAGACACTGAGTAATACAGTAATGGCGTCCCGTGTTCAATTGTATGATTGAATAATACCCATGACCAAACTAGGCATTTCATTTTCTACAAACGTAATGACTACGTTAACTAGCAACATAATTGTTACATTTGCGTTCTGTACAGTCAGAGCATCGATTCGCTGATGGACGCCAGGATCGGGGTCAGTTACCTCCTCAGCACCCGAGCCCTTGACAGGTGCAGTAGCAGGGTCACAGCACCTGATACAAGGACCCTTGATACCCGAATATCTAACTATAACAGTTACAATCCTTACCTTTGTCAGCTGTGCTATTTTCTTGCTCATTTTGAGGTGCAGATCTTGGGTATATTCCATGGTGATTGTTGATGATGAGCCAGAATTATATTTCCCTGCTCCGGTCGATGGATTGCCAACAGCAGGGCTGTAGTACTGCTGCCAACCCGCTCCAGTCGCCATCTTCACGATCCTTCAAATGTTGTTACTATAAGAATGTGATGTAGCGATCAATGGCACAATGGTCAAAGCAGGTTCTCCTGCAACGGGATCTTTCTCCTCGAAACCGTAAAATAAAACAACATCAAGACATCAATCTTTCAACTGCTGGATATTAATCTCTCATTTTGCGCAGGAAAGAAACTAATGCAATAGCTGCTAGCATAACGTTGTAATATTTGCCCTTATTTGCTGAACCAATTAACAGTGCCTACCATCTTCACAGAAATGTTGCAGTTTCATGAAGAGGTCCTCAGCATTAACTAACGTTAGATGGCTATCGTTAGGTGTAGCATTCATTTGACCACACTCAAATTCCGGAAATTCGTCGATTTGTATTTGCACGAATGAAAGAGCTTGGTGAATTGATGTTACTCACGTTGAACCCGATATTTTGCACCGGAGAGAGCCGGTCCGAAGAGTGGTTTCTTCAATGCATAACTAGCTATGACAGGCTGAGTGGTTGCTGCACTGCTAAGGACTCGGTTACCATGGATCACTTCAACAGTTTACATGACTGACGTCAGTTCCGTTCGTTTTCACGCTCTCCCCTCAGTTTCATTGATGCGATGAAATATTATTGGTACTGCTACGATGGGGATCAGAGTCAGCGGAAACCTTCACCACATTTCAATAGTGTTAATCAAAACATTGTACTTTTTGCATATTTTGGGGATATGGTTCAAGGAGTGTGTGTGTGTGTGTGTGTGTGTGTGTGTGTGTGTGTGTGTGTGTGTGTGTGCGTGTGCGTGTGCGTGTGTGTGTGTGTGTGTGTGTGTGTGCGTGCGTGTGTATGGCCAGATCACACATTTTAGGAGGTGTGTGAGGAGGACAAAGCTGGTCATTGATCAAGCTTGCTGCCTGCATGCCTGGAGCACCTATACATAGGAACATTTCCACTGAGCTAGTCTTAAATCCCTGCTGAATATAGTAGGCTAGTAACCTCATATAGGAAGAGAATACTGAAGCAGAATATCCCACTCAAACCATAGTCCAATTCATAGTCCTTCCTCTTATTCCTCTTATTCTGTCTGATTTCATTCACTCTCACAGTGGCTGCCTATCAGGCACACAGTTTTAGTTTCCCATTTCACTTATGCTTGGGATGAAAACAGGGAGAAGACACGTTAGCATTCCCTAAAGTGTCATTTGACCTTTTACTGCAGTGGGTCACACAGAGTGTGTCTTGGTAGTCTTAAACAAATCTACTTTGAAATAAAGGTATACACCTCACACCCATGGTTATGGGCTTTAAAAAAACAAGACACCTGTACCATGTCAGTTATAGAGTTGATATGTAAAATGTTTTGGTTGCATCCCAATATTACACTTTATATACACCACAGAAGATTGAAATATAACAAAACCGTTTGACATAAACACCGGATTTTCTGCAGATTTTGTGAAATATTGTTGATTATGAAAAATATGAATACAGTTCCACTCATGAGACCACAAAAGGGTGATTTGGTCATTTTACTGCAGGAAAGGGCTACAACCTCTTAAATGTAACTAAATGTAATCGAAAATGTAATCTATGTAATCCCCAAAAGTAATTTTTTATCATGAGGGCCTTATACAATAGGCTAACAAGTAATGCTGCATACTCCAAGAAAGGTTAAAATCTCACCTTTCTGTTACAAATACCTATACATTGCTGAGGTATAGTAACTTTTGAGGACACAATCTCAAATACACAGTAGAAATTTGATAGAAATATGAAAATATGAAATATTGTATATTATGTATTTCCTATTCAACAAAACTGCATGAATAAGGCTTGAAATGCATATATAACTGTGATAGGCTAAATCTTATAGTTAGTCGTTTTATAAATGTATATCTTAATGTATATCTTAATGTATATCTTAATCTTAACTATAAGATTTAGCCTATCACAGTTAATACAACATGCCCCAAAACTATAGGCTATTACACCATTACTGCATGTCAGCCGCATGAAACATTAGTGAATTTACTGGAAACCAGGTGGTGTACGCTCCAAATTGCGTTGTGGTTTGAGGAGAACACTTATATTTTGTCAAAGCGAAGATGAGTGGCCGAGACCGAGGCACGCATGGATAACAGTGGATGCATTAATTCAGGCTACAAGTGTAGGCCTAATGACAATCACAGAATTTCATTACACTACACGTAAGTGTTTTGTAACTGATGTCTCTTTCCATTCATTAAATTGCAGGTGCACAGTCCATTGTTGGGGTTTGGATGCTGAAATTATTTTGTGAGTGAACGAATGTTCGCGGGTAGCCTACAGGAGCTCCTTTGTTAAGTGATTGTTTGACAATAACATTAAAACATCATGACTGGTTGTGTTTATGCCACATTAAAAGCCTTAGACGGCGTGTCCATAAGAATAGGGGAAGCTAAGCTTTCCATAAAGTACATTTTATTAAATTGCCAAAATGATTTACCCAAATTAGCTTTCTCCTGTCTATAGACTACAGAAATAAATAAAACACCATTGGTCTACTATGCCAGAAAGCATGATTTGGCCAGAGAGGTTCATCACATAACCTACAGTCACATAGCCTACAGTCACATAACCTACAGTCACATAACCTACAGTCACATAACCTACAGTCACATAGCCTACAGTCACATAGCCTACAGTCACATAACCTACAGTCACATAGCCTACAGTCACATAACCTACAGTCACATAGCCTACAGTCACATAGCCTACAGTCAGAAGGGCAATCATACCAAATATGATTGTTAAATTGCAACTGTCAGTGAAAAACAGAGAGACCCAGCCATGCGGCTACCCTGTCATTCTTGTAGCATAAAAATAAATGGTTGTGCGTTGGGTGTTAAGTACGGGTAAGAAATAAAATCTACTTTCACCTCTGCTTATGTAAAATACATATATATATATTTAGTGTTAGAGAAAATGTATATATTTTCTTAAGGTCTCTGTTGATCAAAATGTCTGACACCATTCCTGTGAATGTCTCAGAGCTCTAGCTTGGCCTCCTGATGTCACGACTTCCACCGAAGTAGGTTCCTCTCCTTGTTCGGGCGGCGTTCTGCGGTCGGCGTTGCCGGTCTTCCAGCCATCATCGATCCACTTTTCATTTTCCATTTGTTTTTTCTTGTCTTCCCACACACCTGGTTTCAATTCCATCATTACATGTTGTGTATTTAACCCTCTGTTCCCCCCATGTCCTTGTCCGGAATTGTTTAGTGTAAGTTCACGTTATGTCTGGTGTGCGACGGGTTTTGTACCCATTGATTGATTGTTCTGTTTTCCGGTGGTTTTTATTATTAAACTGCGCCGTTGGAAACACAGTTTTTGCTCTCCTGCGCCTGACTTCTCTGCCGCCAGTATGCACCCCTTACAGAATTACGGACCAAACTATATGGAGTCAGCAGGAGCAGGTACCCCGGGTATAGGGGTGGAGGAGCGCATCCGGGAGCACACAGCAATGCTCCACCATCTTGGCACCGCCATGGACCGCGTTGTCCAGACAATGGACCGCTGGGAGAGACAGGGAGTTCTACCAGCGCCTCCACCAGCACAACCAGGGTCTCCACTACGCACCCCTCCTTTTCCTGGTCCCAGTGGGATTCGTCTCTCCCTTCCCCAGGAATACGATGGGACGGCTGCGAACTGCCAGGGGTTCCTGTTGCAGCTAGACTTATACCTGGCAACCGTCCACCCGGTTCCTTCGGGCCGTGAGAGGGTGTCCGCCCTCGTCTTGTGCCTCACCGGGAAAGCCCTGGAGTGGGCCAACGCCGTGTGGAGAGAGGGAGATGCGGCGTTGGACCAGTTTGAGGAGTTCACCCACAGTCTTCGACCACCCGCCCGAGGGTAGAGCGGCGGGTGAACGCCTCTTCCATCTGAAGCAGGGGACGAGAAGCACCCAGGAGTTTGCCCTGGAGTTTTGGACCCTGGCTGCCGGCGCGGGATGGAACGACAGGGCCCTGATCGACCATTATCGCTGCAGTCTGCGTGAGGACGTCCGTCGGGAGTTGGCGTACAGAGACACCACCCTCACATTCGACCAGCTGGTGGACCTGTCCATCAGGCTGGATAACCTGATGGCTACCCGCGGACGTTCAGATCGGGGTCTGTCGGTTCCATCCCCCCGCACCCCCTCTCCAATACCTATGGAGCTGGGAGGGGCGGTGCGCAGGGAGACCGGAGGGGGTTCCAGCTCGTGCACCATCTGTGGCCGCAGAGGTCACACTGCCGGTCGGTGCCGGGTTGGTTCCTCTGGGTATCGAGGCAGCAGGCAGGGCGCTCTGGCGTCACCCCAGGTGAGCCGGCACCATTCTCACCCAGAGCCCTCTGTTGCACATATGTTTTTGTATGTCACTTTTCCTGAGTTTTCCTCGCATTCCCAGCATAAGGCGCTCATCGATTCAGGCACAGCTGGGAATTTTATAGATAGATCGTTCGCCCATAGTTTAGGGATCCCCATTGTTCCCGTGGCTGTGCCCTTCCCCGTTCACGCCTTAGATAGTCGACCATTAGGGTCAGGGTTGATTAGGGAGGCCACCGCTCCTCTGGGCATGGTGACGCAGGGGGGTCACAAGGAGAGAATTAGTCTCTTCCTTATTGACTCTCCTGCATTTCCCGTGGTGCTAGGCCTACCCTGATTAGCTTGTCATGACCCAACTGTTTCTTGGCAACAGAGGGCTCTCACGGGGTGGTCGCGAGAGTGCTCGGGGAGGTGTTTAGGGGTTTCCGTTGGTGCTTTTATGGTGGAAAGTCCAGACCAGGTCTCCACCGTGCGCATTCCCCCTGAATATGCTGATTTGGCTCTCGCCTTCTCCAAAAAGAAGGCGACTCAATTACCACCCCATCGACGGGGCGATTGTGGGATAAATCTCCTGGTAGACGCTGCACTTCCCAGGAGTCATGTGTATCCCCTCTCACAGGCGGAGACGGAGGCTATGGAAACATATGTCTCTGAATCCCTGCGTCAGGGGTACATTCGGTTCTCCACTTCACCTGCCTCCTTGAGTTTCTTTTTTGTGAAGAAGAAGGAGGTCTGCGCCCGTGTATTGACTATCGAGGTCTGAACCAGATCACTGTGAGGTATAGTTACCCACTACCGCTCATAGCCACAGCGATTAAGTCAATGCACGGGGCGCGCTTCTTCACCAAACTAGATCTCAGGAGCACTTACAACCTGGTGCGTATCCGGGAGGGAGATGAGTGGAAGACGGCTTTCAGTACCACCTCAGGGCACTATGAGTACCTCGACATGCCGTACGGGTTGATGAATGCACCATCAGTCTTCCAAGCCTTTGTAGATGAGATTTTTAGGGACCTGCACGGGCAGGGTGTAGTGGTGTATATTGATGACATTCTGATATAGGGTGCTTGGTCGCAGGGTGCTTGGTCGCCTGTTGGAGCATGACCTGTACGTCAAGGCTGAGAAATGCCTGTTCTTCCAGCAGTCCATCTCCTTCCTAGGGGACCGCATTTCCACCTTAGGTGTGGAGATTGAGAGTGACCGCATTTCAGCCGTGCGTAATTGGCCGACTCCCACCACGGTAAAGGAGGTGCAGCGGTTCTTAGGGGTTGCCAACTACTACCGGAGGTTTATCCGGGGTTTTGGTCAGGTAGCGGCTCCCATTACCTCACTGCTGAAGGGGGGCCCGGTACGTTTGCAATGGTCGGCTGAGGCGGACAGGGCTTTTGGTCACCTGAGGGCTCTGTTTACCTCGGCTCCCGTGCTGGCCCATCCGGATCCCTCTTTGGCGTTCATAGGGGAGGTGGACGCGTCCGATGCTGGGATAGGAGTTGTGCTCTCTCAGCGTTCGGGTACGCCACCGAAGCTCCGCCCCTGTGCCTTCTTCTCGAAGAAGCTCAGCCCGACGGAGCGAAACTATGATGTGGGCAACCGGGAGCTGTTGGCTGTTGTCAAGGTCTTGAAGGCGTGGAGACATTGGCTTGAGGGGGCTAAACACTCTTTTCTCATCTGGACTGACCACCGCAATCTGGAGGACATCCGGGGAGCGAGGAGACTGAACCCTCGCCAGGCAAGGTGGGCCATATTTTTCACCGTTTTGTGTTCACCCATTCCCGTGTGGGCCCAATAGATCAACCGGTCACGAACAGCAGACGGGATGTACAGACGTCCAGCGGGACACTGGACAGGAGCGGGCTCTGCACGTAACGCCTGCTCCATGGATCCCACTCCCATACTCCCCGCCTCCTGCCTGGTAGCGCCGGTAGTGTGGGAGCTGGACGCGGACATTGAGCAGGCGTTACGTGCAGAACCCGCTCCTGTCCAGTGTCCCGCTGGGCGTCTGTACGTCCCGTCTGCTGTTCGTGACCGGTTGATCTATTGGGCCCACACGTCACCCTCCTCTGGTGATCCTGGGATCGGTCAGACAGTGCACTGTTTGAGCGGGAGGTACTGGTGGCCTACCTTGGCTAAGGACGTGAGGGTTTATGTTTCCTCCTGCTCGGTGTGCGCCCAGTGTAAGGCTCCTAGGCACCTGCCCAGAGGGAAGCTACACCCCTTACCCGTTCCACAACGGCCTTGGTCGCACCTGTCTGTGGATTTTCTTACCGATCTTCCCCCCTCACAGGGTAACACCGTGATCTTGGTCGTTGTGGATCGGTTCTCTAAGTCCTGTCGTCTCCTCCCTCTGCCCGCTCTCCCTATGGCCCTACAGACTGCGGAGGCCTTGTTTATGCACGTCTTCCGGCACTACAGGGTGCCTGAGGATATAGTGTCTGATCGAGGTCCCCAGTTCACGTCTAGGGTCTGGAAGGCGTTCATGGAACGTCTGGGGGTCTCGATCAGCCTTACTTCAGGGTGTCACCCCGAGAGTAATGGGCAGGTGGAGAGAGTAAACAAGGATGTGGGCAGGTTTCTGTGGTCCTATTGCCAGGACCGGCCGGGGGAGTGGGCGGCGTTCGTGCCCTGGGCCAAGATGGCACAGGACTCGCTTCACCACTCCTCCACTAACCTCTCTCCCTTCCAGTGTGTACTGGGGTACCAGCCGGTTCTTGCGCCTTGGCATCAGAGCCAGACCCGAGGCTTCTGCGGTGGACGACTGGTTCAGGTGTGCGGAGGAGACATGGGAAGCTGCCTGTGTTCACCTTCAGCGGGCCGTGTTGCGCCAAAAAGAGAATACAGACAGTCACCGCAGTGAGGCCCCGGGACCGGGTCTGGCTCTCGACCCGAAACCTACCCCTACGCCTGCCCTGCCGGAAGCTGGGTCCGTGGTTTGTGGGGCCATTTAAAGTCCTGAGGAGAGTGAACAAGGTTTGTTATAGGTTCCAGCTTCCCCCCGATTACCGTATTAACCCCTCGTTCCATGTGTCTCTCCTCAGGCTGGTGGTGGCTGGCCTGCTCCAGGAGTCTGAGGTGCGGGAGGTTCCTCCGCCCCCTCTGGACATTGAGGGGGCCCCGGCGTACTCCGTTCGCTCCATACTGGATTCGAGGTGTCGGGCGAGGGGCCTTCAGTATCTCGTGGAGTGGGAGGGGTACGGTCCGGAGGAAAGGTGCTGGGTTCCGGTCAAGGACGTGTTGAACCCTTCAATGCTGCAGGAATTCCACCGTCTTCGTCTGGATTGCCCTGCGCCTCGCCCTCCGGGTCGTCCCCGAGGCAGGTGTCGGCGCGCTGCTGGAGCTGCGCGTCAAGGGGGGAGGGGGTACTGTCACGACTTCCGCCGAATTTGGTTCCTCTCCTTGTTCAGGCGGCGTTCGGCGGTCGGCGTTCGGCGGTCGGCGTTGCCGGTCTTCTAGCCATCATCGATCCACTTTTCATTTTCCATTTGTTTTGTCTTGTCTTCCCACACACCTGGTTTCAATTCCATCATTACATGTTGTGTATTTAACCCTCTGTTCCCCCCATGTCCTTGTCCGGAATTGTTTAGTGTAAGTTCACGTTATGTCTGGTGTGCGACGGGTTTTGTACCCATTGATTGATTGTTCTGTTTTCCGATGATTTTTATTATTAAACTGCGCCGTTGGAAACAGTTTTTGCTCTCCTGCACCTGACTTCTCTGCCGCCAGTAGCACCCCTTACACCTAAACTTATTAGGAACTCACCTTTCATCTCATATTAATCTTGTCCATCTATGACAAACAGAAAGTGTTTTCTGTTTAAAATCAATTAAATATTTTTGATTACTGGCTGTAAATCGATCTCTGAATGTGCTACAGTGACGAACCCACTCTCTCCTGCTGCACTATGAGAAGGATTCCAGGCATATACATTGTTAGTGGTTGTGACATAGGGTTCAGCAAGGGGTTGAAGGACAGTCGGAAGGACATCCCAGCTTCAAGTGGAGTCAGATTCCACATCATATTTCACACAGGCAGAAGAGACATCTTCCTGTGTCCGTGAGAATCAGGGCTACCACTCAATGCAATCCATTTCGATCTATGGTGTCCACATAGCGATTTATAGGCGAAACCGGTATCAAGACCACGCAGGTCTCCAAAAGAGGGGACTTTACATCGAAGAGGTTTTAAAAGTCACTTTGCTGCTTTACTACAACATCATCATGTTATGTCATAAAGGTTAACAGCACAGCCCTAGGATATTTGAGACACCTGGGTAGGTTCCTTCAAATCAATACAGCCTGAAAGCTCGCAGCGGAATTCTCCCTGGCTTTATCCACTGTCTCTGTGCCTCCTGTCTGTGAAATGAAACAGCTAAAAGGACTGGGAGAAACATAATGGGGGAATTGGGTAGATTGTCCTTAAGAGGCATAGAGGCATGGCTGGCACAAAAACCCTGACATGGAAAAACATCAATACTCTAGTTGTAGAGAATGAAACGGTCTTTGAGAGTACAATGTGAGGTGAAAGCATTTGAACCAGGGTTTGGATGGCTTGTTACTTTGTGATCTTGGAATAGGAATCAGACATACTGTAGGTCTTGTGGTTTGGAGCCCCGAGCAGCCACTTGGAGCCGTGTTGATTGTGGTGATTTGTAAATAGGCCACATTCTCATTTAACTTTCTGTTGATGAATAATTGAACAGCCTGCTCTGACTGAAGCATCTCTTGTGGAATTTTTTCCAGAGTTGTGCTGTTTAGTTGGCACATTAGGAGAGGCATGGGGACTGCTAAAAATGTGTGCCGACCAAAATCATTGGCACTGTGAAGACAGATGAGAAATCTGGTGCAGGAGAGAGATACACCGGGGAGTATGAATTCTGGTGCAGTAGAGAGATGCACCAGGGATTATGGATTCTGGTGCAGGAGAGAGATGCACCAGGGATTATGGATTCTGGTGCAGGAGAGAGATGCACCAGGGATTATGGATTCTGGTGCAGGAGAGAGATGCACCAGGGATTATGGATTCTGTTGCAGGAGAGAGATGCTGTTAGAGATTTATATAGCTGCAGTTTTATTGCTCAAATCAAATCATATTGGTCACATACACATGGTTAGCAGATGTTAATGCAAGTGTAGCGAAATACTTGTGCTTCTAGTTCCAACTATGCAGTAATATCTAACAAGTAATCTAACAAATTCACAACAACTACCTTATACACAGAAATGTAAAGGGATGAACAGAATATGTATATATAAATATATAGATGAGCGATGGCCGTGCGGCATAGGCAAGATGCAGTAGCTGGTGTAAAATACAGTATATGCATATGAGATGAGTAATGTAGGGTATGTAAACATTATTAAAGTGGCGTTATTTAAAGTGACATCTCAATGTGAACATTATTAAAGTGCCGTCATTTAAAGTGACTAGTGATACCTTTATTAAGTCTGTTTATTTAAGTGGCCAGAGATTTGAGTCTGTATGTTGGCAGCAGCCTATCTATGTTAGTGATGGCTGTTTAACAGTCTGATGGCCTTGAGATAGAAGCTGTTTTTCAGTCTCTCAGCTTTGATGCACCTTTACTGACCTCACCTTCTGGTTGATAGCGGAGTGAACAGGCAGTGGCTCGGGTGGTTGTTGTCCTTGATGATTTTATTGGCCTTCCTGTGACATCGGGTGGTGTAGGTGTCCTGGAGGGCAGGTAGATTGTCCCCGGTGATGCAGACCACACTACCCTCTGGAGAACATTGCGGTTGAGGGCGGTGCAATTGCCATACCAGGCGGTGATACAGTCCGACAGGATGCTCTCGATTGTGCATCTGTAAAAGTTTGTTTGTGTTTTAGATGACAAGCCAAATTTCTTCAGCCTCCTGAGGTTGAAGAGTCGCTGTTGTGCCTTCTTCACCATGCTGTCTGTGTGGGTGGACCATTTCAGTTTGTTCGTGATGTGTACGCAGAGGAACTTAAAACTTTCCACCTTCTCCACTACTGTCCCCTCGATGTGGATAGGAGGGTGCTCCCTCTGCTGTTTCCTGAAGTCCACGATCATCTCCTTTGTTTTGTTGACGTTGGGTGAGGTTATTTTCCTAACACCACACTCCGAGGGCCCTCAACTCCCCCCTGTAGGTTGTCTCATCGTTGTTGGTAATCAGGCCTACCACTGTAGTGTCGTCTGCAAACTTGATGATTGAGTTGGATGGCCACGGAGTCATGGGTGAACAGGGAGTACAGGAGAGGGCTGAGAACGCACCCTTGTGGGGCCCCAGTGATGAGGATTAGCGGGGTGGAGATGTTGCTTCCTACCTTCACCACCTGGGGGTGGCCCGTCAGAAAGTCCAGGACCCAGTTGCACAGGGCGGGGTCGAGACCCAGGGTCTCGAGCTTAATGACGAGTTTGGAGGGTACTATGGTGTTAAATGTTGAGCTGAAGTCAATGAACAGCATTCTTACATAGGTATTCCTCTTCTCCAGATGGGATAGGGTAGTGTGATGGCGATTGAATCGTCAGTGGACAATTTGGGGCGGAAGGCAAATTGATGTGGGTCTAGGGTTTCAGGTAGGGTGGAGGTGATATGATCCTTGACTAGTCTCTCAAAGCACTTCATGATGACGGAAGTGAGTGCAATGGGACGATAGTCATTTAGTTCAGTTACCTTAGCTTCCTTGGGAACAGGAACAATGGTGACCATCTTGAAGCATGTGGGGACAACGGACTGGGATAGGGATTGGTTGAATATGTCTGTAAACACACCAGATGGTTGGTCTGCTCATGCTCTGAGGACGTGGCTAGGGATGCCCGTCTGGGCTGGCAGCCTTGCGAGGGTTAACACGTTTAAATGTTTTACTCACGTTGGCCACGGAGAAGGAGAGCCCACAGGCTTTGGTAGCGGGCTGTGTCAGTGGCACTGTTTTGTCCTCAAAGCACGCAAAAAGTTGTTTAATTTGTTTTTGAGCAAGACGTCGATGTCCGTGACGGGGCTGTTTTTTTTTGTTGTAATGCTTTTATCTAAGGAATGATAGAGAGGGCATACAGTGCATTGACATAATAGTTTTTATGGATTCTGGTGCAGTAGAGAGACGCAGCGGGGAGTATGGATTCTGGTGCAGTAGAGAGACGCACCGGGGAGTATGGATTCTGGTGCAGTAAAGAGACGCATCGGGGAGTATGGATTCTGGTGCAGTAGAGAGATGCACCGGGGAGTATGGATTCTGTCTAGAGCAGAAAAGGGAATGATGAACTGCACTTCATTGTTATTCTCTAAAAAGGAGGGTTCCAACAAGGGAGAGGGTTTTTATTCTATGCACGCAAGTGCGCAAGTACGCGCACACACACACACACACACAGAGAGAGAGATAGACAGTACAGTGCTCTATCCATGTAGCCCAATGATTTAGATGGATATAAAGCTAGTCATGGGTTAACTTGCTGCTTCCTCGTGATGAACTAGATTACTTTCAAAGACTCTTCCTTCATATTCATTTAATGTGTGGATAGGCAATCAAACATAATAAAGGTCATAACCCCGAAACACTAAGCCTACTAAGCTTTGATACAGCAACAACTTGTTCCCTAAATTAGGCAATGTTATGATGATAAAGTTCACCTTTGTTTGTGAGGAAGTGTAATCAATCATCACAGCACTCCACTGAGCCTACCTTGTAAACTACTTACTATGCAAAGCATGAAGTTCCATTTGAATGGTTGGCTCAAGTAACCACCTCCCATGTCAACATACACAGTACAGTATACATGATATTGGGCTGAATATACAGCATTATGGCCAACCACTTTAATGTAAAGTACAGTATATCTATGAGAAATCTGTGGGAGATAAGAGGCTTCAATCAAATGATGAAAGTGTAGTGATGGTTTCCATAGAGAACGCGTTGCCTCTGGGACATGCATCCCGTGCATGTCAGACATCGCTCACTGCACATTCAGTAGTCACAATGATTCATTCCTCTTCATCACATTAGAGCAGACACATCAGGGAGTCTTCACTAGCAGTATGATTAGCCAGAAATAGGGAATAATGCAACTATTCAGACATAATGATTCATTGCCTTCTGTCATGTTAGCGTTCCCAATTGCAGAAACAGTCATGCACCTTAGTAAATGTTGTTGTTACAATGGAACAATTGCTCTGTTAGAGTTTGCTAGCTTGTAGTCCTAAAAAACAGAAATGTGATTTCTATGATAAATGCTGAAAATAAGGTCTGAGGTTAACACAGGCTTAGGAGAGCTTATACATTTGTTCACTGAGACAATATCAGTCATTTAACATGACTTTAATGAAATTTGAAGCCTTTATGTGCTTTATGTGCTTATTTTGATTACATAAATTCTTCAAAATTCACAAAAAGGGATCTTAGCTGATAAAGATTATCTCACAGAACATAACGTATAAGATCTCTGCATTTATTTCCCCATAGAGCTCACCAGCTTGTAGTCCTTAAAAAGGAAATGAGTTACTTCTGGTTCGTTCAGCCATTCCTGTGGGGGAAATGAATGGGGAAAGAATGGTATTTGGGATAAACACCGAAAATAAGGTCTGAGGTTAATAGGCTACAAGCTTATGAGATAATATCAGTCAGTTAACATGGCCTTTATGAATTATGAAGCCTTTATTTTCTTAATGTGATTACGTAAATGCTTCAAAATTCACAAAAAGTGACGTTAGCTGATCTCACAGAACATAAAGTAAAAGATCTCCTAAGCCTGTGTTTACCACAGACCTTATTTTCGGCATATATCCAAAAACCCTCCAAAAACAAATAGGCTTTGACCGACGAGCCATGGTGAAGTTAGTGCCTACAAAAAGACACCATTACTACAGTATTTCTCTCTATAGGAGGAACCTGGCTCTGTCCTTGGATGATAGGACAGTCTGATTGGTACTGCACTGATCCGTTGGTAGCCAATAGCTTGTAAACGTGCTGCAGCTGGTGTCATGTCTGCTCCCGCTCTTCCTCCCCCGGGCGCTTGAGGGTGCCAGACTGCCTTGCATCACGCACTCCTATCATCCATTACGCACACCTGCCTTCCCTTGTCATGCGCATCAGCGATATTGGACTCACTCATCACCTGTTATTACCTCCCCTATATTTGTCAGTTCCCCAGCTCTGTTCCCTGCTGATGCATTAATTGTTTTTTGTTTGTATTATTAGTTTGCTGACGCTGGTCCTGTCTTGTTCCATGTTTGTTCTATATTAAATGTTTGACTCCCCGTACCTGCTTCGTCTCTCCAGCGTCAACTCATGTGACAGAATGCAGAAGCCAACACACGAAGCATCGGGGAGTACTGGCGTTCCGGTTGGTATGGTGGCATCGGCTCTGGGTCGCCACCAATGGAACCGGGGATGCCTAGCCAGCTCGTCGGGCTTCCACACCCTAGCTGGCTCGAGAGGTTTCCTTGCCCCGGTTGGCTCGGATGGTGCCCATCCCACATCTGGCCTCAGCTGGATCGTTAGTTCTTGTTCGTCCAGCCAGTCCAGGAGTTTTTTTTGTTTGTTTTTTGTTTTGTTGGTGACGTCGGGGTGGATTCCGCCACCAATGGAACCGCCGGTGCCGAAGCCAGCCCGTCGGGCTTTCACACCCTGGCTGGCTCGAGAGGTTTCCTTGCCTTGGTTGGCTCGGCAGCTTCCCATCCCACGTCACACTCCACCGGATCTTCGGGCTCCCTCTCTGCAACAGGATCAACAGGCGTCTTGCCTCAGCTGGATCGTCGGGCTTCCATGCCTCAGCCGGCTCGCCAGGCTCTCAAGCTCCTGCTGGTTCGTTGGGCTTCTACGTCCCAACCGGTTTGCCCTGTGCCCATGTCTCGGCCGGTTAGTACAGGTGGGACGCCGGATGGTGCCCATAGAGGGGGGGTACTGTCACGTCTGCTCCGTTCTATATTAAATGTTTGACTCCCCGTACCTGCTTCGTCTCTCCAGCGTTTCCAGTCTTGTTTTCTCCAGCCTTTCCAGTCTTGTACACTGTACATTTTCTCCAGGACCTCTAGACGAGTCATGGGGTCCCTGCTTCAACCTTGTGGACTCATCAGTCAGTCTGTGCTGTGTGCTGCGGTAGTTCCCTCCGGATGTGTGTCTAGTGGTTTGCACCAGACAGGTGGGACATCTGTCATCATTGTCCCGGTGCTGACATTTACAGCACCCACAGACTAACCCCAGCATACTCCTGACCCCACTGCCCTCTGGTTAAATGCAAGTGATCAACCTCTTTGGTGAGGCAGCACACGGAGGGTGTGGAAGGATTGCCAAGACGATGGCTGCTCTCCCAGTGCCTGACTGAAAAGGCCCTGTACTGAAGCTGATATACTGCTGCTGTACAGCTGCTGCGAAGAGCCTTTAGAGAGTGGCATCAACGCTACTTATCCACCTTCCTCATCTGCCTGCATGAACCAGTGATGCTCATCAAACTGAGCAATCATCTCACCTCACCTTGATCAGCAGCACAGCCACTCCAGTGATGGAGAGAGCTCATTTCTCTCGGACCAGGCCTGAACACAGAGGTAATCAGGATTCCACTGGTCGTGTCTGGGCAGGTTGCTTTTGATTTTCTCCACATGGCTCTGTGACATTCATTTGCAAGGGAGAGGTTATGTGATGGAACAGTCTAAATGGCATCCTTGGGACGTCCTTACTCTGACGTCACGTCATTGAAGTTGAAATGTAAAAGGTTAAGGTAAGGGTTAGGTAAAGGTTATGATTAAAGGTAGGGGTTACGGTTAGGGATAGGGTTAAGGGTAAGGAAGTCCCAAACATCCCAGATAGCACTAACCGTTATGTAATAGCAGGAAAACATGAAGAAAATGTGTTTCCTAACATCACTCAGTTAATAAGCATCCCATCACATCAGGATTGTGATCTGCAGTGAATTTATTCAAAGGTGGTACAAAACTACAATGCAACAGCAAACTATGTCGGATTGATTATATTATCCAAAGGGCAAGCATTGTCCATGGCCAGTACCAGAGAGATGGAATCCCCTATACCGGAACCTCCTATTACTATTGGTGCCTACCTGGAGAGGGTATTGTACAGTTAATTAGAGGGTTGCTGAAAAAGGAAATTCAATGGAAGAGCGAGTTGGGGCTTTCTGAAGAGAAGGGCATACTCAATATAATGCACACCCTCCCTGATTACAAGGCTCTTGGGAACGGTTAGAGATTTATATAGCTGCAGTTTGATTGCTTTTATCTATGGAATGATAGAGAGGGCATACATACTTTTATCTATGGAATGATAGAGAGGGCATACATACTTTTATCTATGGAATGATAGAGAGGGCATACATACTTTTATCTATGGAATGATAGAGAGGGCATACATACTTTTATCTATGGAATGATAGAGAGGGCATACATACTTTTATCTATGGAATGATAGAGAGGGCATACATACTTTTATCTATGGAATGATAGAGAGGGCATACATACTTTTATCTATGGAATGATAGAGAGGGCATACATACTTTTATCTATGGAATGATAGAGAGGGCATACATACTTTTATCTATGGAATGATAGAGAGGGCATACATACTTTTATCTATGGAATGATAGAGAGGGCATACATACTTTTATCTATGGAATGATAGAGAGGGCATACATACTTTTATCTATGGAATGATAGAGAGGGCATACATACTTTTATCTATGGAATGATAGAGAGGGCATACATACTTTTATCTATGGAATGATAGAGAGGGCATACATACTTTTATCTATGGAATGATAGAGAGGGCATACATACTTTATCTATGGAATGATAGAGAGGGCATACATACTTTTATCTATGGAATGATAGAGAGGGCATACATACTTTTATCTATGGAATGATAGAGAGGGCATACATACTTTTATCTATGGAATGATAGAGAGGGCATACATACTTTTATCTATGGAATGATAGAGAGGGCATACATACTTTTATCTATGGAATGATAGAGAGGGCATACATACTTTTATCTATGGAATGATAGAGAGGGCATACATACTTTTATCTATGGAATGATAGAGAGGGCATACATACTTTTATCTATGGAATGATAGAGAGGGCATACATACTTTTATCTATGGAATGATAGAGAGGGCATACATACTTTTATCTATGGAATGATAGAGAGGGCATACATACTTTTATCTATGGAATGATAGAGAGGGCATACATACTTTTATCTATGGAATGATAGAGAGGGCATACATACTTTTATCTATGGAATGATAGAGAGGGCATACATACTTTTATCTATGGAATGATAGAGAGGGCATACATACTTTTATCTATGGAATGATAGAGAGGGCATACATACTTTTATCTATGGAATGATAGAGAGGGCATACATACTTTTATCTATGGAATGATAGAGAGGGCATACATACTTTTATCTATGGAATGATAGAGAGGGCATACATACTTTTATCTATGGAATGATAGAGAGGGCATACATACTTTTATCTATGGAATGATAGAGAGGGCATACATACTTTTATCTATGGAATGATAGAGAGGGCATACATACTTTTATCTATGGAATGATAGAGAGGGCATACATACTTTTATCTATGGAATGATAGAGAGGGCATACAGTGCATTGACAAAATCGTTTTTATGAATGCAGCATTTTTAGCCATAAATGGATTTAGCGTTTCTTCTGGCCTAACGTACAATATGACACATGTCCCCATAATAACAATAGATTGTCTAGTCATGAAAATGATCTTGGGAGATACAATTATTTGGGGGAAAATGTACTTGCAATGAAACACACTACTCCTCTAATGAAGATTCACCATAACACAGCCAATGCATTCCTACATGTGTACGTACAGGTTAACAATATCTATGCTGCTGGGAGTGGAACATGGGGGATTCCCCCACCTAATTACAGAAGACATATCATCAAAATAGTAGCTAGAGCAGTCCCAAACTGTTGTCTGTGGTACTTCCTTACACAGCCCCAGCCCTCTCAGCACCAAAGCTGTTGTAGGTCTGTGTGAACAGAGGAGGCTCTCCTGTGACACACCGGGGGATGACGTCAAACTTCAAAGCAACCATCACAGGGTCCCCCTAGCATAGTCTCCTGACTGGGATGAGGAGACACCCTCGGTATGACTACCACATTTTTTCATTTAAAATGCACATTTAAATAGGAAGGGAGCATCATATTAATTCAGTGCCAAAAATATATTTTCATGATAATATGACAGTGTGCACATGCCTCGCGTTGTTGTATGTCATGTCTCCACAAGGCACAGGTGGCACCTTAATAGTAATGGCTGAAACTGAATTAATTGAATGGTATCAAACACATCAAATAACACTCCATTACAGCCATTATTATGAGCCGTCCTCGCCTCACCAGCCTCCTGTGCTACAAGGGACACTTACACAGCGATGAATGATGCATGTGTACAGCTCTCTGCACTTTGGGCAAATGTCAAGATGATGGCACCATGTAGCATTACTCAGCACTGTGTGATGCTGCCATCAGGTCAGGATGCTCTGTTCCAGTGCCAGGTCCCTGGTGTAAGACATTGTCACTCTTAGCTTTCACCAAATCTGCTACATTATGAAGCAGATGGATGCACATACGCTCACACACACACTAACACACACAAACACGCAGGGTTAGGTTATGGCAAGGGTTAAGGTGAGGGTTGAGCATGGATGTGGACATGAAAGTAGGGTTAGGATTATATAAGGGAATATTGGAGAAATATTTGACCCATGGTGCAGGAGTCCGTCTCCAGGTAGCTCCTGCTCAATTTAACCACTGCAAACAAACACACACCCTCTATGGACAAGTGACGGCATGCATATTCATTCACCTCTTGCACTCTATGCTCTCTGAGGGTCTGTCACTGGGTCTCTTTAGGGGATGACATGAAACATACACTGCGTTTATTTTAAGCAAACTTAACATGTGTAAATATTTGTATGAACATGACAAGATTCAACAACTGAGACATAAACTGAACAAGTTCCACAGACATGTAACTAATAGAAATGGAATAATGTGTCCCTGAACAAAGGGGGGGTCAAAATCAAAGTAACAGTCAGTCACTGGTGTGGCCACCAGCTGCATTAAGTACCGCAGTGCATCTCCTCCTCATGGACTGCACCAGATTTGCCAGTTCTTACTGTGAGATGTTACCCCACTCATCCACCTGCACCATTCCCCCCGGACATTTCTGGGGGGAATGGCCCTAGCCCTCACCCTCCGATCCAACAGGTCCCAGACGTGCTCAATGGGATTGAGATCCGGTCTCTTCGCTGGCCATGGCAGAACACTGACATTCCTGTCTTGCAGGAAATCAGGCACAGAACGAGCAGTATGGCTGGTGGCATTGTTATGCTGGAGGGTCATGTCAGGATGAGCCTGCAGGAAGGGTACCACATGAGGTAGGAGGATGTCTTCCCTGTAACACACAGCGTTGAGATTGCCTGCAATGACAACAAGCTCAGTCCGATGATGCTGTGACACACCACCCCAGACCATGATGGTCCCTACACCTCCAAATCGATCCCGCTCCAGAGTATGGGCCTCGGTGTAACACTCATTCCTTTGACGATAAATGCGAATCCGACCATCACCCCTGGTGAGACAAAACCGCGACTCGTCAGTGAAGAGCACTTTTTGCCAGTCCTGTCTGGTCCAGCGACGGTGGGTTGTTACCCATAGGCGACGTTGTTGCCGATGATGTCTGGTGAGGTTCTGCCTTACAACAGGCCTACAAGCCCTCAGCCCTCCTACAAGCCTCTCTCAGCCTATTGCGAACAGTCTGAGCACTGATGGAGGGATTGTGCATTCCTGGTGTAACTCGGGCAGATGTTGCCTTCCTGTACCTGTCCCGCAGGTGTGATGTTCGGATGTACCGATCCTGTGCAGGTATTGTTACACGTGGTCTGCCACTGCGAGGACGATCAGCTGTCCATCCTGTCTTCCTGTAGCGCTGTCTTAGGCGTCTCACAGTACGGACATTGCAATTTATTGCTCTGGCCACATCTGCAGTCCTCATGCCTCCTTGCAGCATGCCTAAGGCACGTTCACGCAGATGAGCAGGGACCCTGGGCATCTTTCTTTTGGTGTTTTTCAGAGTCAGTAGAAAGGCCTCTTTAGTGTCCTAAGTTTTCATAACTGTGGCCTTAATTGACTACCGTCTGTAAGCTGTTAGTGTCTTAACGACCATTCCACAGGTGCATGTTCATTAATTGTTTATGGTTCATTGAACAAGCATGGGAAACAGTGTTTAAACCCTTTACAATGAAGATCTGTGAAGTTATTTGAATTTTTACGAATTCTCATTGAAAGACACGGCCCTGAAAAAGGGACGTTTCTTTTTTTACTGAGTTTATATAGATAGAGAGAGAGAGAGAGAAAGGCAGCAGTGCCGTTGGCCCATGATGCATGCCATTCCAACACTATGGTCAGAGCAGAATGCCACAATGCTGCTTCAGTATCTAGGACACACAACCACAGGCGTAGCCCACCCTTATAGCTGGCACACTATCTGGGGTCCGTCAGCAAGACAAGTGTGACAGTCTCATTCTGCCATCTCTTCCATGGATGGAACAGCTCACACTGTGCCCTGACACACAGCTCTCTCCCCACTCATCCCATTCAGAGGGGACAATTAGCTGAAGTCTGGTGAATCTGGTGATCATTACTACTGGCACCACCATCTATCTCGCTAACTGGAGAACTGTGTCCATTACTCAGCTGGTGGTTTGTCCAGACCTTGAGAGTTAGAGTGGAAATTTTAATATTGGTTAAAGTGGTATTGTAAGGAAACATACTTCTGTCTGTCTCTCAGTACCCTGTTCTCATTTGCAGTCAGAGGAGGACTGATTGTGAGTTGTGATCTGAGCTCGTGACTCCACTCATTTTGAATGTACTTTGTGACGCACCCTGTCTATGGCCCCTTGTCGACATAGATGAGGTCATTGTTAATTGATGCCATGATAGAGCTGCAGACTCAACTCATCCAATTAACACATCACTCCAATAATTGATTGGGCTGAAACAGCCCATGGGCGGACATGGTCAAATGAAAATTGTGCTCGGAACAGCTTCCATCAGAATGTTCTGCTTTGGTCCTAATAAAACATAAGGTCTCACTGTCTCATTTTTCAGCACATTGTAGCAGAACAGTCATCAAATATTAAGACATGAATAGGGATTTCATTTATCTGTCAGGCACCAAGGTCTCATCAACTGTCACTGTTCCCTGTTTATTTCTCCTTTCTCTTTCTGGTCCCTTCGATAATCTTAGTATGCTGTCCTCTAGAGCACAGGGCAGAGGTTCAAAAAGGCACTGAAGCTAAAACAGACGGAGAGAGCCCTGGGGTGTTTTAGTACCCAGGATGCTGTGTAGGATGGATCGTGTGCCCTGGAGGGAGTGTGTGTGTGTATGCATGTGTGTATGTGTCCTGCAGAGACTGGGAGGCTGTGACGGATTATATTAGGCGCTCAGAACCCAGGAAGAAGATGAAAACTGTAATATTCATAGACAACAACAGAGACAGTACAGCACAGACCACTAATAAAACACTGACAGTTACTTCACACGTATCCCCAAGTCCCAACACACAAATCCGCTACCTACATGAGAGCTGCCTGCCAGGCAGCATGAGTCATCTCAATGTGCATAATCTTTTTATTTCCCCCAAGTCGTCCCAATGATCTGCTGAACTCTATTAGCACTCTCAGATCACTGCTGTGTCATGGTGTGAACTGAGCCTTAGAGCACCTCAGAGAGAGAGAGAGAGAGAGAGAGAGAGTGAGAGCATGTCACTCTGGTCTAGATACCACACAGTACACACTCCTCCCTCAAAAACAACCTCCCTGTTCCTCCCCACTCCTTCTCATCCAATGGGAACGCCACAGGAAAGCATCCTCGGCTTCATCCCAGACTCAGTGGGACACGGGCTGTAACCTGACTGCAAACACAGAATAAGATCCATGCTGATTTGCATAAATGAAAAACACATTAAATTGACTTCTTCAAAAAGCGATTTGCAAATAAAATACACATTCAGCAGATGATATACTGAATGTCTCTCTGGGAAGCTATTTCATTACCAGCAGTGTCTTGTATTTTTTATTTAACCAATATTCAGAACATGGAGAAAATTAAAGAGAGTGGCTTCCCTGGTGGCTCTGATCTGTAGAACAGTTAGACAGTTAGAAATCAAATCAACATTTAGACTGCAGAGGAGAGAAAGGAGAATGGGTATCTGAAAAAGGACAACTGGACATCATCAATAAACTTAAGATAGTCTCAAAGTTCATTTGTAGGTATTCACTTAACATCAATTAGTAGAAATAAACAATACAAATGAATTGGCTAGTTAAGCACAGGTGTGAATACAACCACCAGCCTAGCATAACATGTTTGACGTGTCTCTTAGTTTGTTTTCATAACCATTTGATTGCTCACATCAGGCCTAAAATAATGCATTTCCAATATACTGTATCAGTAGTGTTTTTTCTGGATGCCGGTTAATCCTCTCTAATGCCTGCAATCCCGGTCAATCCCCGTAGCTCCAACAGCTGTGTGACTGTGGCTCCCAGATTAGAGCACTACCCATGGAGCAGCATCACACTGAGGCATAGCAGCCCCTGCTGGAGCACGGTTCATATCAGCTCTGCGGTGTCAGTGATACTGCATAAACATATTATTCCCTCCTTGGCCAATGTTTAATGAGTATTTCAATTCAGAGGTCCACCTCTCCAGAAAACACACAAAAACAAACAACTAATAATAAAAAATGTGTAGAACAACAGACATCGAGGTAGACAAGTCTTTAGAGGTACGGTAAAGAGGATAAGTATTGAACAATCACTAAGGACTAATATATGCGCAGACATCATCACCTATAAATATCAAGTATTATGGCCAAAGAGAAATTTAGTTAGTCTAGGTTGGAAATAGTTCACTTTACTGAACAAAAATATAAACGCAACATGCAACAATTTCAAAGGTTTTACTGAGTTACAGTTCATATAAGGAAATCAGTCACTAGAAATAAATTCATTAGGCCCTAATCTATGGATTTCACATGACTGGGAATACAGATATGCATCTGTTGGTCACAGATACCTTTTAAAAAAAGTGTGGATCAGAAAACCCCTCAGTATCTGGTGTGACATCTCCTTCGCAATAGAGTTGATCAGATTGTGGTCTGTGGAATGTTGTCCCCCTCCTCTTCAATGGCTGTGCGAAGTTCCTGGATATTGGCGGGAACTGGAACACGATGTTGTACACGTCGATCCAGAGCATCCCAAACATGCTCAATGGGTAACATGTCTGGTAAGTAGGCAGGCCATGGAAGAACTGGTACATTTTCAGCTTCCAGTATTTGTGTACAGATCCTTGCGACATGGGGCTGTGTATTATCATGCTGAAACATGAGATGATGGCGGTGGATGAACGGCACGACAATGGGCCTCAGGAACGTGTCATGGTGTCTCTGTGCATTCAAGTTGCCATTGATAAAATGCAATCATGTTCGTTGTCTGTAGCTTACGCCATAACCCCACCTCCACCATGGGGCACTCTTTTCACAACGTTGACATCAGCAAACTGCTCACCCACACGACGGCATACACGTGGTGTGTGGTTGTGAGACAGGTTGGACGTACTGCCAAATGAACTAAAATGACGTTGGATGCAGCTTATGGTAGAGAAACGAACATTCAATATTTTAGCAACAGCTCTGGTGGAAACTCCTGCAGTCAGCATTACAATTGCACGCTCCCTCAGAACTTGAGACATCTGGGGCATTGTGTTGTGTGACAAAACTGCACATTTTAGAGTGGCCTTTTATTGTCCCCAGCACAAAGTGCACCTGTGTAATGATCATGCTGTTTAATCAGCTTCTTAATATGCCACACCTGTCAGGTGGATGGATTATCTTGGCAAAAGAGAAATGCTCACTTACAGGGGTGTAAACAAATTTGTGCACAAAATTTGAGAGAAATAAGCTTTTTGTGTGTGTGGAACATTTCTGTGATCTTTTATTTCAGCTCATGAAACATGGGACCAACACTTTATATGGCGCGTTTCATATTTAATTTAATATTTGTGTTCAGTGTAGCGATAGACAAAGTCCTTCATAGCTATTACTGTGTATTTCTTGGTTGTGCTGCCACCCTGTGTCCTTAGTTCACAACTGTATACAGTACATTAGCTTTAGATGGACCTCAATTCAATTTATTAAGTGATTATTAGAGAAATAGCGTACATTTCTATTACTGGACTACATTTCCCTGAACAATTAACATTCCTTAGCCTCCTAAGAACAATGCTCACAAGCTTACAATCTGACTATATTGATAAAAGTCACCTCGTCTGAGATAGATTTTCACGGTTATCAAAACGTCACGCCAGGGTAAGCCTACACAAAACACAGCCCTTATTTTAAGCGTTTCTAAAATTCCCTATAGGAAACATTTGTGGTGGAAAAACTACTGGAACCATTTCCCTGTTTGACCGCTAGGTTTTATGGGTGTTATGACACCTCCACTGTGGGGCTCTATTCCAAAAGGTAGGTTTAACAGAGCAAGTGAAATGTGATCATACAGATCACCCATATATTGCCAATGATGCTATTTAGGCCTATATAGGATTTGCAAAGTCATCAACAGTTATTGTTTTAACTCAACTAAAATAGACAATACCTAGTTCTAGGGTTTCAAGCTCTGATTGATTTCAAATTAATAATTTATATGTATTCACATCTCCATCTCAACCAACAATCAAATCAAACGTCATTGAAAGGGCATTTAACATTTGATTTGATTTAGTCCTATTCTTTAACTTAGATTTTTGATTGAGATGGAGACGTGAATCCAACATATCAATTATTAATTTGTAGACAAACTGGAATTAAAGCCAGACTAAGTCAGTGGCACAGATGGAACTATCCGAGCAGATTGTTTTTTGTGTCAACAATAGCGAACACTGAAAGGGTTTTGATACCCTTCTGCCACCTAGTGGATAATAGCTATACACACAGTTTCACTTGGAAGTGGTTTGGATCCCAATCATTACAAAATGACGGATAGAAAATGAAGCCAGGGAGGCAGTCAAATCTAAGGTTTTCAAGGAATTCTGAGTGTGTGAGAGTGAGACGGTCCTGAACAGCCTCTGGTAATCACATATTGATCGTCAGACGCATTTGACCTGGTCATGGAGCACTAATATAATTGATGTCAAGAGGTCATTTCAGAATGAAAACACCAAAAATGCTTGATATTAAAGATTGTTTTATCCACAATAGAAGTGTAACAAATATAGTTTATGAAACATTTTGCTGCTCATTAATATCATTTAAGCTCATAAGATTTATATAAATGTAGAATGGCATATTTACATTTTAATAACAAAACAAACACACAAAAAAACAGAACAGAACAATTCCTCACAAAATTAAACTTGCATATAAACCAAAATAAACTATGTGCAATGGAATGATTATCAGCATTACCGTACCGTTTACATTATTGAGGTTGTTTCACAAAACCATTAACAAGAGATTCACAAATAAAAGGCATTGTAATGTGAGAGATCAACACAATATTCAACCACAAAGTCAATTTGAAATGAACAGCACGTCTTCTAGTATACATATCTGAAACAAAGATGAAAGGAAATGGTTCATATGTCATGTGTTAGCATTTTACAGCGACTTGAAGTTTCTCAGTATCACTACGAGTAATCTCTGCTGCTCCCTAATGCTGCAACAGTCAGGAGAAACACTTAGGCTCTCAGACAGTGCAGAGATGGTGAATGCAGCAATTTCATATCTACAGTGTATCACAGTGTATAGTGACGCTCTTCCTTGGAGACGGAATGGCTACCGAACTGAACTAGGTGGTAGGGATGTCAGCCTACATGGATATCACAGTTTCCCTCATTAACATTGCTTCCTCCGGTAAGGTAAACAGGTATTATTATTAGGTCTTAAAGAATGCTATAGAAAGCAGAGTTTGGCTCCAGTAGTGGGCTGATATCAGCTTCTCAAACCTCTTGTCTGGTCTATCCTCTAATGTAAGAAAATAACTTCAACCATGACGAAGGCCCTTCTTCAAGACCTTTTGATTCTTCCCCGTTTATTTCCCAATAAGATGTATTGTATGTGGACATCAGTGCCCCCGGACTGTGAAAGATGTACACTACAGAAGAACAGGAGACCTAGTTTCATACAACTTAACTTTGCCTTTATGATGAGACAACAGAGCGGTTTGATGGGTCCTGTGGTCACCTGAACATCCATTTATGAGTGTTCATAAACTTCCATGTTCATAAGTGTGTTGGAGCGTGTGTAGTGTGTACTTCTGAATACGATATGCATGTACAGTATGTGACCGCTTCAATGTATTTATCCTCTTGTCTTTAAACAGTATTCAGCACGTATTTATGCATGTTCATATGTGAGTGTATGCCATCCAGTGTAGTGGACATACAACCTTCCTTGCATCTTCTCATTGCATTTCAACACAACTAAACAACTCCTCTTTGTACTTCCTCTTCTTCTGAACTGACTAACAGCTTCCTCTGATCGGTACCACCAGAGCCATATATTTTAGAGAGTTGGGCAAACTGTACGAATTTGGAATATTTCTTATTCTAGACATTCCATTACATTTATTATTTAAATATTCCCTATGTGCGTTAATGGGGAACTAACATGGCTGCTATAGAATGTTGAGGTGTCATGTAAATGCCTCTCAATGTCCCACCTCTTTAAATAGATAGCTCTGGGTAGCACAGCACATTGTTTCAGCATTTTGTGTTGTCCAGAAGAAAGGAAAAAAAAAAGAAATCTCAACAAACAAATTGACAACAACAAAAGGTCAAATAATCTTCAGTTCACATTTGGTGGTACATTCATACGATGCATTCATTACATATGATTGACTCCCAAATTCTTGGTCTGATTCTGCCCTTGTCTCCCCCCCATCTCCCAAATAATCCACCTAAACAACAACAATTCTCTCCACAGTGCCACCTAGGTGCCTGATCCCAAACCTTCCTTCCTATGTACTATGGAATAAATTAACAGCAAAGCAACTATTTTACATCACATGGATGAACGTCTCTACCATCTGTAATAAAGGAACAAAGAAAACAAAACAAACAAAGCACATGTCAACTTTGTCAATTAAAAAACAAAGGAACATGATGATGAGGGTGGGAAACAAAGCTCTGACAAACAGACTGGGCTGAATGAATTGATGACATGTTGGTAGAAGGAATGAACTCTACTGTCCACACATTCCATATTTCAGGAGGAAGGGAACAGGTCAACACTTCTACTTCTTTAAACAGAGGTTGTTCTCAGTGCAGGTCTTTTCCCATCGAGGTACTTAATCTCCTTTAATACTCTATGTGGACCTGCTACACTCATCTGACTGGACTGGTGTATTACTGGTGTTCAACACTAGATGTCAGTGTATGCCATGCCATCTGAACAACGTGGTACCTACCTACCGGTTTAAATGAAAAACCTTGCCATTTGTCTGAACTGCTTATTTGATAGACCATATTAGACTGAAAGGCACTAGTTAAGATATGACTATCAAGCAGGTGAGAACAAAGCTCTGGGTCTTTAACAGAAATCCACCTAAATGGTCCATTGTTTAAGTGTGACTAAAATCATACTTACGATAAGAACGACACAAATGTGATATGTTGATTGACATTGATATATTTTCAGTCACACCCACATACCCCAAATGGTGGAAAGAACGAAAGAAAATAAATGACAAAGCTGTCTTCAAATCAGTATGGCTTTTTTTTGGAGTAAGGGCAAATCTTACAGCGCAGAGTCCTGTTCTCCTCACAGAGGAGGGTAGATTTACAGCACTGGGAGGGGGGTGGGGGGAGGAGGGGGGAGGGAGGGATGGGAGCATGCAGACTAGCTTTACAAGATGACAAGAGGAGAACTCTTGGATGAGGTGGTTCCTCCCAGTCCCCAGTAGGGGGCAGTCTGGCTCTGGCTCTGGAGAGGCAGGCAGCCGGTCCGGTTCCATCTGATCTGGTCAGGGACTCCAAAACAGGAGAGTCCAGTCTGCCAGGGAAGTGGCCTGCCTGGGTGAGCTCCACCCATGGTGGGGGAGGAGTAAGAGTCAGCTCCGCCCACTGCTCAGAAAGGGAGGGGGTAGAGGAATTTGGTGGCTGGAGGGGTCAGGTCAGGGGGTGATCCAGGAGGACCACTCTACTCCAGCTGGCTGGGCTTGTCTGTGTCTGTCATCTCCTTCTTAATGACAGGGAGGGGGTGGGCCTCGGTGTTGAACACCCAGTGCTCCAAGGGAAGATGGTCATCATCAGAGAAGAGCAGGTACAGGTATCTGAGAGAGAGAGAGAGACTCAACTTAGCTCAAACACTCATATGTGATCAACAAAACATGAGGACCTCAGACCGACCACTTATTTAAACCAACAACCTCAACTCCTAGTTGAGTTCCGACTGATGCAATCCTGGACAACATCTACCAGATGTCTGAGTGTCAGAGACGGTGGTGGGTGGTCTCACTAAGACACGTCCCAAAAGCAACTCAGGGAACATCCAGCTCAGGAGCTCTCCCATGCCAATATTTCCCTGCCAAGCCAACAATGTAAATCAATGAATAAATAAAAATGACAAAAGACTAAACAATTTCTGTTTCCTTTGGAAAAAAACAGCAGCTTGGTCACCGCATGCCAAAAGCTATCGCGCTCGGCATTAAGTTGTTTGCGAGTGAACCGGTCGCAAATCAAAAGTTGATTCCAGAACCAGCGGTTGGGGGACGAGTGGAGGTGGACCTTAACCCTACACGTCCTTAATCAGGTACAGAGGTGACACTCGTTGGAACCGGATTACGCCATGCCCACCCCGAGTCCCCACGGTGACCTTGTGGACACCACTCCATGTTCAGAGAGAGAGATTCAAAGACTCAATCATGGACACTCATGACAGTTGTGGCTGCTTCGCGTGATGTATTGTTGTCTCTACCTTCTTGCCTTTGTGCTGTTGTCTGTGCGCAATGATGTTTGTACCATGTTTTGTGCTGCTGCCATGTGGTGTTGATACCATGCTGTGTTGTCATGCGTTGCTGCCATGCTATGTTGTTGTTTTAGGTCTCTCTTTATGTAGTGATGTGTGTTTTGTCCTATATTTATTTTTTAATCCCAGCCCCTGTCCCGGCAGGAGGCCTTTTGCCTTCTGGTAGGCCGTCATTGTAAATAAGAATTTGTTCTTAACTGACTTGCCTACTTAAATAAAGGTTAAATAAAAAGAAATAAAGAATGAGAAAGAGTGAGAGAGAAAGAGTGAGAGAGAAAGGGGGGGGGGGGAGAAAGGAGAGGCGGTGGCTCCAGATGTTACAGAGGGATGATTAAAGGCCGTGGGTGGGAGAGAGAGTCCAGGCACTCCTCTCAACAGTTAAACCAACCCAGACCTACCAGATCAAGAAACAGCTAGGGGGAGGAACATTGAGTCCATCACAGTCAGTGAGCCCCCAGTGTTCTCAGAACTCAAGTGATTACTCAAAACTCAAAGCCCCATTGCACTACACTAGGAAGGATGAGTAAAACAAAAATAACTCATTAAGTCATAGCATAGCATCCCTCTTTAACAGTTTCCCGTGTCCTAATACTGGGAACAAAGTGAACATTGGGAGGGCTTTTGGGCCCCTTCATGTTGACAAGTGCTTAGCTTTTGATCTGGGGGAACTTGTTAATGCAGTAGACCACGGCAACAACAAGCCCACAGCACAGTCCACCTCCCTGGGAAGGAACGGGAGGAGACAGCAAAGCAAACAGCCAGATATACACTGTTTTCAGAGTCATCATTGCTAATGTGACCTCACTCTAAGAGAGGAAGGAGGAGGACCCTGGCTATGAGGCAGAAAGAAATGGAGAGAGGGAGGAGAGAGAGGAGAAAGGAGAGGGGAGACAGGAAGAGAGAGGGAAAGAGGCAGTAAAAAGGGAGTGGAAGAAAGTAGGGAGTGAGGGAGAGCCAGTGCCTAATAGATGGATTTTGCAAGCATCAGTAAACGAGGCATTTGGAGAGGCCTGGGATCTGGAGACCCTATTCGCCAAATTGCATCACTTTCCACCACCATTAAATACTACAGACGTTTGAACGGCTCTATAAAGCGGTGGGACTCACACAGCGTTTCATAGCAGCATCAGTCAGAGAGGCAGATTAGCCCAGGGGTTTGACCACAAAAGAAAAATAAACACCAACATTAAAGTGCTGCACAGTTATTAAATGCACAGGAGGGTGAAAACATATTTAACTTTTCTGTCAAGCAAGTCTCCCTCCCTCACTTAGCCTCTTATCCTTACTCTAGCCCAACCTTGAACCCATCTTCTTTTCCTCTCTCCCCGGGTCCCCCCTTTCCATCTCTCTCTTCATCTTCCTACCTCTCTTTCCCTTTCTTTCTCTCCCTCTCTCCTGCATGCAGCTTGTTGTTATCTCACTGAGTCATGGTGACGTGGCTGTGGCTACTGTACCTAGCCCTGGGGCAGAGCAGAGCCAAGCAGGGGAGGGACACAGAGCAGAGCAGAGCGGGGACACAAAGAAGAGCAGGGACACAGAGCCCATGACTGCTCTATAAGGTCACACCAGAGTGCTGTGACAAGGCCCCAACAAGAGGGGAGCAAAACAACACCACTGACCCTCAATAGAAACAAAACACCAGTGATCATCAATAGAAACAAAACAACACCACTGACACTCAATAGAAACAAAACAACACTGATCCTCATTAAAAACAAAACAGCACCAATGACACTTAACAGAAACCATAGAGGGGGGTTGATGCTCTCTCAGACCAGGATTAGACTGTAAAAAGAGCCATCTATACACTATTATATAGTCCATCTACTCCTCAGGCATTGTGCTCTTATCAATGGTGAAAGTGGAGAGGAGACAGTGTTTCAGAGAGACAGAGAGGTATTGAATTGAGAGAGAGGGGGGGGGTATAAAGGGCTCAGTAAAAGCGCTCTGTCTGCCTGCCTGCCTGCCGCCTCCTCTTATCTATCTCTGTGTGTGACTGCTGCTATCTCTGAGAAGACTGCTGAGGTCCCTGTAGTCCACAGCACACTGCCTGCCTGTCCGTCTGTGGGTCTGTCTGAGCCAGCCGTGACAATACAATACACCCAGGACGTCAGTAGTTTCTCCTCAGAGGCCCGCAGGCACAGCACAGACAGAGGTGGAGTACTCAGTGGGGGAAAAGACATTATTCTACTTCTGATCTGTTTTGAAGTGTTCAAACAAACTGAATGTCAGGAATACAACATAAAGAGACGTCTGTTTTTCAGGGTGTGATGAAATTCTAGAGCAGATCTTAGATGTCATGAAACGGTGTGGGTGTCAAACTCATCCACACACAATAAGATGAAGATAACTGTCTAGCTGGCATGATGGGGAGGAATATTCATGACCCCACCTGTCCCGTTATATTTAAGAAAATCCAATACTGTAGTTATTCAAGGGTAGGTTCTGGGGGAGGATGTAGGACAACAAAATCATGCCAATAAACCTGATGTATTTTTATCTCATTTCTATTTTTATCTAATGGACTAACAATCGCACTTGACTTTTTTCCCCCTCTTACTAGCTCGGACTATGCTGATAGCTACTTTACTGAGGAAAACTGTACTTACTTCAAATCAAATCAAAGTTTATTTGTCACATGTGCCAAATACAACAGGTGTAGACCTTACAGTGAAATGCTTACTTACAAGCCCTTAACCAACAATGCAGTTTTAGAAAAATAAGTCATGAAAGTATTTACTAAAATAAACTGAAGAAGAAAAGAAAGAAAAAAGAAAATAGAAAAATAACAAATAATTAAAGAGCTGCAGTAAAATAACAGTAACGAGGCTATATACAGAGGGTACCGGTATAGAGTCAATGTGCAGGGGCACAAGTCAGTCGAGGTAATTGAGGTAATTTGTACATGCAGGTAGAGGTAGTGACTATGCATAGATAATAAACAGAGAGTAGCAGCAGCTAAAAAATGGGGGTTGGCGGGGAGACGCTGCAAATAGTCTGGGTAGTCATTTGATTAGCTGTTCAGGAGTCTTATGGCTTGGGGATAGAAGCTGTTAAGAAGCCTTTTGGACCTAGACCTGGTGCTCCGGTACCGCTGTGATATGTGGTTGTTCCACCCAGCCATCTTAAGATGAATGCACTAACTGTAAGTCACTCTGGATGAGAGAATCTGCTAAATGACTAAAATGTAAAGGCAAGGTGAAAGTTGTAATGCTCGGTATCCAGATGCCTCTATGCAGAATGACAGTGTGTGAGTAGAGGGTCTTACTTGAGCGTCTCGGCCAGGTAGAAGCTCTGCTGAACGTCATCATGGTTGGGGCTGGAGGCGTAGACGTCCCGCACTCCACTGTAGCCCCCCTCCACACGACAGTGCTTCTCCAGAGCCTGAGAGACACACAGAGAACAGACAGTAGACAAGAACGTGAGAGCGGAGGGAGAAGTGTTGAGCTGACTCTGTTCTTATGTCAGTGTGCTGGAGATGTATGCACGGTGCTAGCTAGTTGCTGAGTAGGCACATTTCAATTCAGTGTTGCTGCTCTGCCTGGGGGTGGGGGGGAAGAGGAGGCTGCCTTAGGCACAATGACTCAGGGAGAAAACATGGCTGATGAGGAAGGGGCTGCAGCGTTCACACATCCAGTCTGGCTGAACAAGGTGGAGGTACAATATCTGCAGGCAGGTAGAGAGGCAGGCTGATTTATAGCTAACACAAGGCCCATCATAGGTAATCTCATGTCATTAGTGGATACAATTACACAGCTCTGAGATCTGGGCAATCAGCATTGCCACTGTTCTGTTCTGTTGTAGCATGGCAATGATGCAGCAGACGGGGGAGAGCGACAGAGAGAGAGGGAGAGCAAAAGAGAGAGCGAGAGAGAGAGAAAGGAAGAGTCTCAGAGGTTTTGGAGACTCCTGCACTCAGAACTAGCCATGCATAGACCTGAATGAGTCTACAGATCACAGTGAACAGGGGTCTATTGGAATGCAGAGGCCTTTTCACTGTGATTTCAGGGGAAGTCTCTTGTCAGTGGAGGTTAAGAAGGGACAGAGTGACACAAACATGACAGGAAGGACTGTGGTGGGATAGTTATGATGGATACTGTAGCTTGGGTGGTATAGCGTATATCGGGGTATTTGTAAATAGCCACGGAATGATTTTTTAATACCGGGCAATTTTCAATACATTTGAAATAACTGCAGTCAACTCGTGCGTTAGGAGATAAAGCAGATCGCGTTATTACTTAGTTCCCCAACACAGTTGAGCCAGTCACGTGTTTGTTTGTAAATAGCACAACAGGAGAAAGCGGGAGCAGGTCCAGCTGTGCAACGTTTTAAATTGAAAGTCCACAGTGTTTTTTGCTTCAATAGAGTGATCAAGGACGTGCAACTGTAGTTTTCCTTCACAGAAAATACATTAGAGCAACACATTCGGCATAAAATAACTTCATTTTCATCAGATGACAATAGAAGCGCAACACTATTTGGCTGGCAGCCACACAAGAAAATGAGCAGAATTTACAATAAGAAGCCTTTGAAACCAAGCAGAAGTTACAATAAGAAGCCTTTGAAACCGAGCAGAAGTTACAATAAGAAGCCTTTGAAACCGAGCAGAAGTTACAATAAGAAGCCTTTGAAACCGAGCAGAAGTTTACAATAAGAAGCCTTTGAAACCAAGCAGAAGTTACAATAAGAAGCCTTTGAAACCGAGCAGAAGTTACAATAAGAAGCCTTTGAAACCGAGCAGAAGTTACAATAAGAAGCCTTTGAAACCGAGCAGAAGTTTACAATAAGAAGCCTTTGAAACCGAGCAGAAGTTTACAATAAGAAGCCTTTGAAACCGAGCAGAAGTTACAATAAGAAGCCTTTGAAACCGAGCAGAAGTTTACAATAAGAAGCCTTTGAAACCGAGCAGAAGTTACAATAAGAAGCCTTTGAGATCTGTGTTTACAAAACGCAGCAAGATATTTCTTATACGTTTTATATTTTTTTCCTGTGTGAAAAACGCAGAATTATGTGTTAACACAAAGCCTAGTTTAACTTGGTATCTAAGTAAGTGGCTCAATTAATAAGATGATGAGGCATCATATTGTCTTAGCTTTCTGACCTGTTTGAGAAGTTAAAGCCTTTTGGATGAGTTCCTTTGTCCAGTGTCTGTGTTCTTTTGCCCATCTTAATCTTTTCTTTTTATTGGCCAGTCTGAGATATGGCTTTATCTTTGCAATTCTGCATAGAAGGCCAGCATCTCGGAGTCGCCTCTTCACTGTTGACGTTGAGACTGGTGTTTTGCGGGATCTATTTAATGAAGCTGCCAGTTGAGGACTTGTGAGGCGTCTGCTTCTCAAACTAGACACTCTAATGTACTTGTCCTCTTGCTCAGTTGTGCACCGGGGCCTCCCACTCCTCTTTCTATTCTGGTTAGAGCCAGTTTGTGCTGCTCTGTGAAGGGAGTAGTACACCGCGTTGTACAAGATTTTCAGTTCCTTGGCAATTTCTCGCATTGAATAGTCTTCATTTCTCAGAACAACAATAGACTGACGAGTTTCATAAGAAAGTCCTTTGTTTCTGGCCATTTTGAGCCTGTAATCGAACCCACAAATGCTGATGCTCTAGATACTCAACTAGTCTAAAGAAGGCCAGTTTTATTGATTCTTTAATCAGCACAACCGTTTTCAGCTGTGCTAACATAATTGCAAAAGGGTTTTCTAATGATCAATTAGCCTTTTAAAATGATAAACTTGGATTAGCTAACAACGTGCCATTGGAACACAGGAGTGACGGTTGCTGATAATGGGCCTCTGTACGCCTATGTCAATATTCCATAAAAAAAAGCTGCCGTTTCCAGCTACAATAGTCATTTACAACATTAACAATGTCTACACTGTATTTCTGATCAATTTGATGTTATTTTAATGGACCAAAAAAATGTGCTTTTCTTTCAAAAACAAGGACATTTCTAAGTGACCCCAAACTTTTGAACGGTAGTGTATAACTTTATGATCTGGATTGACTATCTTTGCAATTCGTTTATTTTTGTTTGCATATTTAGCTAGAAGCCGCCATGCAAATTCACTATTACCTGTGCTAATTTTGTTAGCATTTTGGTAATAGACGGCCAACGGGCATTTTTTGGCGCCCACTTGTGTACTAAGCCGGTAATACAGTAAATCCCGGGGTGAGAGAAGGACGGTATGACGATATGAAAATCTGGATACTGCCCAACCCTACTGTAGTTCTCACCTGCACGGCCTCCCAGCCCCATTCCCTGTACTTAGGGTCGTGGGTTAACCTCCACATGTACATGTAGGTCTCGATGACCTCTGGCCTCAGGATGAAGTACTTCTCGTTCTGCCGCGTGGCGATGGCCTCCACGCCTCCGTCAAACCTGAACGCCTCTGGGCCCAGCTTCAGGGCTATGACAGGGGAACAAAGGAAGAAGACAACATATCAACAAAAAACCCAGCTCTAGGGCAAAGTAAAGGACACAGAATGTCAAGAGAACCAAAAAAAAAACTTCAGTTCCTGGATGGACCAGATTATGAGTAAAGCAAAGTTCAAAAGGTAAAGGGAGTTTGCCGCGTGATTATGTGGGAATTAACAGGGTTTAGGCCTATTGTTATTTCCTGTAATCCCTGTTTGATGAGAACTAGCACCTATGCACACAGCAGGCAGTGACTCAGCGGGGGTAGGGGGAGAGGTTGGAGGTTGAATGGGGGCACATCGGTGCTGTGCGATTTAGGCATGGCCAGGGGATTAAGCTGCTTCATAGAACCGTATTTTAATCTAATCTAGTGATGTCCTCAGCCAGTTCTGTTGATAGTAAATTGATAGATGGGTAGATGGATAGATAGTTTGTAGTGATGAAGGGAAAAAATTTATAGTTACATATCGGCATAACATTTTTTACGATATAGGGTATCGTTTTGACAATATTGCAATATTTATCCAGGCACTTGTCATCTCCCGTCTGGATTACTGCAACTCGCTGTTGGCGGGGCTCCCTGCCTGTGCCATTAAACCCCTACAACTCATCCAGAACGCCGCAGCCCAGTTCAACCTTCCCAAGTTCTCTCACGTCACCCCGCTCCTCCGCTCTCTCCACTGGCTTCCAGTTGAAGCTCGCATCCGCTACAAGACCATGGTGCTTGCCTACGGAGCTGTGAGGGGAACGGCACCTCCGTACCTTTAGGCTCTGATCAGTCCCTACACCCAAACAAGGGCACTGCGTTCATCCACCTCCGGCCTGCTGGCCCCCCTACCTCTGCGGAAGCACAGTTCCCGCTCAGCCCAGTCAAAACTGTTCGCTGCTCTGGCACCCCAATGGTGGAACAAGCTCCCTCACGACGCCAGGACGGCGGAGTCAATCACCACCTTCCGGAGACACCTGAAGCCCCACCTCTTTAAGGAATACCTGGGATAGGATAAAGTAATCCTTCTAACTCCCCCCCCCAAAAAAAGATATAGATGTACTATTGTAAAGTGGTTGTTCCACTGGATATCATAAGGTGAATGCAGCAATTTGTAAGTCGCTGTGGCCAAGAGCTTCAGCTAAATGATGTAAATGTAATTATTTTTGCACTAGTTTGCTGTACCTGCACCAAAACCCCCAGTATTTTCCCTTCATAGCTTGTTCTCCATCCTCTTTTGAAATAAGGAGCCAATTCATTTTCAGCACTGATCAAAATTCGTTTTCTCATAGCTCTCTCGTCCTTCTGCACCAAACACATGGTGAGCAATATATTTGGAACATCAAATCACAATAAAAACACAGTATGGAATCACAATACATATAGTATTGGTACGTAAGTATCGTGATAATATTGTATTGTGAGGTCCCTGGGAATACCCAGCCCTAATAGATTTCCTGATGGTCAATCTGGACCAGAGGAAGTGAGAGAGGAGAGACCCTCTGACTCAGACTAACCTGGCTGGCACTATGCTCTGTCTACCCAGCAGCCCTCCTGGCTCAACGGCTCCTGAAGAGGAGTGTGTGGTGTGTTTATGTGTGTGTGTGTGAGTGAGAGTGAGAGAGAGAGAGAGAGAGAGAGAGACAGCGAGTGTGCTGTTGTTGACTCCCACATCTCCTTTTGTCTAGGCTTCAGAACTAATATGGTCTCACCTGGGAGGGAGAGAGTTTTAGACTAAAAAAGGTAAGGCCTTTAGAGAGTAATGCCAGGTACTATGATCTTGCAGAGAGCGGAGCTACAGTATTAGGTTTCTATGACTGAAACAATATCTAAAGGAGGTATATGAAATAGAGAGAGACTTTACAGAGAAGGGGTATGCAACTCTGGTTCTGAAGGGCTGCAGTGTGTACAGGCTTTTGTTCCAGCCCAGCATTAACTCACCTGATTCAACTAATCACAGCCTAATCTGAAGATTAGCTGGACTAGTTGAATCAGGTGTGTTCAAGCAGAATACAAACAAAAGCCTGTACACACTTGGTCCCCGTTGCCTACCAGTGCTGTGCAGAGGGAGACACGGAGACTGATGTTCCCCAGACGACGGGGTCAGTCAGTCAGACTCACTGGTGCGGGCGTAGGACTCGTGGCAGGTGCGGGCAATCTCTGAGGCCTGCTCCATCTGGTGACCCGTCTTGTCCTCGGGCGCTCCGTCCGCCCCCAGGGCGATCATGCCCCCGGCGAAGCACGTTAGGTGACCCATCTTGTGCTCCAGCAGCCCGCCCTTCCACTCAGCGATGTACATCAGGCCGCTGCTGGACTTTCTTATCAAACTGGTCTCAATGGCCTGGAGGACAATGACAAGAACGGAAGACAGATGAGCACTCTATCCACTCCCAGTCCCAGACAAGCGCCATTCCCCTGCAAATGGAGTAGACCCTTCAGGAGCATGAATAACTACTGCTCAAATAGCATTGTTAAGCTTGATGAAGCTGCTGTTGCAGGAAAACTAGGGGTCTGAGCTGTTATCTATTTTCTGTGGCGGCATGGACTCAAAGTTCCTATTTGTCCCTGACATTTACACATAGACACAAGGGCCACTTTACCCAGAGATATTCTCGAATGGCGGGCGTGTCCCACCCACAGCGAGACACGACACCAGGAGGTGTCATTCAGAACAACGGGCGGCCCCTCTCCCCCACTAGCCACACAGCAGGTGTCCAATACGGTACCATCCCATGACTGACAGACAAAACATAGTTATTACAGAAATAATGGGCCATTATTGATGTAGAGAGAGATATAAACCTAGCTTTTAACATAGGGAATAAATAACCTCAGCTAAGACGAGTCGACGGCATGCCTTCAACGCTACACTATTACAGGTGCATTCTCTGATACGCCTCATTGATCATACCTTCATTTGGCATATTTCTTTTCATATTCATTGGGTTTGCTTTTCTCCTGCTGGGGGAAGACCATAGAAAGCGAAATATGGCAACTCTCCTGAAAGTAATGACATTTTCAAAAGATCATTCAGATTTGTGCTTTTGCAGTGACACATCATGTAAATGGGCCGTGTATAGGCGGCTGGGCTTTATACGCCGCGATCCGCCTCAGAAAACCAGCTGATTAATATTCCCCTAAGCTGGCTATTTCATTTCCTTTGGTCTCTTTAAAGGCAGCCTATATTCTGTTAAGCAACAGCAAGCCTGACAGACAAATAGACCTGGACTGGGCCAGTATAGGAGCAGATAGACAGAGGCAGACAGCAGCGCATCTTGTTCAGCTTCTCTTCTCAATGGGGGGGGGACGAGACAGAGAGAGAGAGAGAATGTAGGCCGGGCCGGGCCGGCACTGAGGCGAGGATGCCAAGGAGCCATTAATAAGAGAGCAGAGTCTGATCCTAACCGCCTGCCTCTCAACATGCCTCACAGTCTGCCTGACCCAAATAGATGATGGCATGGCGTGGCCATGGGGACCCTCTCGCTGTGGGTGACCTGCTTGTGGTGATGGCAGGCGGACGGGCGGGCGGGTGGATAGGCAGGTGTGGTGGGGAAATGAGGCTGTCGGGGAGGGGACTTGAGGAGGGAGGGTAATATTCTGGAGTAGTCTGGGTCCTTGTGGACCTCTGCACAGAGAGAAACATCTTAATCTCCCACAGGACAGGCTAGTTGGCTCTAATGAAACAGAGAATTGGGCTAGCAGCAGTCAGAGCCCATCTCACCATACAGAGCTCTGAGTCTGGCTGCCCCCACATCCACTGACAGCCTTCAACCCTACTTTAACCATCTCCTGTGGAGTGCAGTATGTACTCCACACTCAGAAATAGACAATTCCTACCTGGCGTAGCATGCTTCAAACTCAGACTCCAACCCATACTTTTATTGATTTCTGACTCTGACTGTTCACAGTAATGGAAGAAATGTAACTGTTGTTGACACACAGACAAAAGCTTTCAATCGAGGTCGAAAGAGCCTCTTGACAAGGTATAGTCAGTGCTTCAGATAGTGCTGGTAGTGTAGCCATTAATCTCAGTAAGACAGGAGAAAAGCTGAGGAGAGAAGACAAGAGGAGAGGAGGGGGAGTAGAAAGGAGGGGGGGAGAGGAGTGGAGGGGGGGAGGAGAGGAAAGAAGAGTGTAGGCTAGGTTTCTGGAGGGGTTTACCTGCAGAGCTTCGTAGTAGAGCTTCTTGCCCTCCTCGTCTGTCTTGTCCGACATCAGCCAGGCCTTGAGGAGGTACTCATAGAAGCTGTCTCCCAGGCCGCCCACTGACACATGATCTACAGGACAGACACAACACAACAGATTAGAGGATCACGCTGGGGTCTGGCTAATAGACCTACTCTCATCCCGTTAGCGCACCCCCCCCCCACCTCCTTCCTCCTTCCTTCCTTCTTCCTCCCGTGGCCTGCTTCACCTCAGGATGATGTATGGCCCAATGATGCTGGCCATAATCTCACCACCCTCGAGGCTGATTACACAGGAAGGTGACCCCTAAATGCCTGCTCAGCCTCAGCGATAAAGGGACGTGTCTGGCATAGGCCATGTCGAGGGGACAGGGACGGGAATGGGGACTCCTCTCCAAACAAAACCCAACAAAGCTACAACAGTAATGCGATTAGACTCTTTTGATGGCTGATGTATTGAAGATGTATGCAGCGGAGAGATTGTCCTTCTGATGAGTTTATCAGCTCCCCCAGGCATGGCCCTGTCACTGTGTGTGTGTGTGTTTGTGTACACCTGTGAGCGTGTGTAAAAGAGGGAGAATGTGAATGTGTGCACATCTGTCTGTGACTGATGTAGTCTGTGCATTTACATGACAGAGAATGTGTGTGTGTGTGTGTGTATATCGAGCAATACCACAGCGTGATAAAAAGAGCGAGGGTCTGTGCACACAGAGACATTAAGTGCGGTGAGGGGCTGTGCTCTGTGCTGCGCCCGGTGATGGGGTTGTACTCTCCTGTCCACTTCACCACTTCACTATCTGAGGAATGAGTCTCCAGGGTCTGGGAGAGAGCCCCAGCCAAGCCACTATGTTTGTCATATTGATTGTCATGCCCCTCATACATATGTATATGTCATTAACAGCCACATAGTTGTTTGGGAGATGGAGATTAGACTCCAGCAGGAATAAAGGTGACTGGAGAGAGCACCAGAGGTAGGGGTTTAGAATGTTGCCTTAGCCCTTATAGGGGCTGTACTTCCTGGCTGACTGGGGTCGTTTTGGGCCTGTCTGACTCAATGCAGTAAGGGTTAACAGGTCAGAGAGGGAACACAAGGTCAAGGATCTGATCATGGCTCTATCTGATTGACAACACACTAACATAAAAAATACGAGCGGGAGAGGCTGTGGACCTGGATAACAGAGGGATTGTGTGTCTGACTGAGTGAGGTTGCTGGGAGAGACATGGCGGTGGCAGGTCCTCTCCAGGCTGCTGACTGACACCTCTGTGTAGGTGACTTGGGGACGTAATCACATCATGAGCATGAGGTGTGTGGAGGTGTGTGTGATAGCTTGTGTGTGTGTGTGTGTTGTGTGAGTAAGTGTGCATCACCTGGTAGACGGCTAGTGATGGCTGTTCAACAGTCTGATGGTAATAGAAGCTGGTCAACAGTCTGATGGTAATAGAAGCTGGTCAACAGTCTGATGGTAATAGAAGCTGTTCAACAGTCTGATGGTAATAGAAGCTGGTCAACAGTCTGATGGTAATAGAAGCTGGTCAACAGTCTGATGGTAATAGAAGCTGTTCAACAGTCTGATGGTAATAGAAGCTGTTCAACAGTCTGATGGTAATAGAAGCTGTTCCACAGTCTGATGGTCTGGTAATAGAAGCTGTTCAACAGTCTGATGGTCTGGTAATAGAAGCTGTTCAACAGTCTGATGGTCTGGTAATAGAAGCTGTTCAACAGTCTGATGGTAATATAAGTTGGTCAACAGTCTGATGGTAATAGAAGCTGGTCAACAGTCTGATGGTAATAGAAGCTGGTCAACAGTCTGATGGTAATAGAAGCTGGTCAACAGTCTGATGGTAATAGAAGCTGGTCAACAGTCTGATGGTAATAGAAGCTGTTCAACAGTCTGATGGTGATAGAAGCTGTTCAACAGTCTGATGGTAATAGAAGCTGTTCAACAGTCTGATGGTGATAGAAGCTGTTCAACAGTCTGATGGTGATAGAAGCTGTTCAACAGTTTGATGGTGATAGAAGCTGTTCAACAGTCTGATGGTCTGGTAATAGAAGCTGTTCAACAGTCTGATGGTCTGGTAATAGAAGCTGTTCAACAGTCTGATGGTAATAGAAGCTGTTCAACAGTCTGATGGTCTGGTAATAGAAGCTGTTCAACAGTCTGATGGTCTGGTAATAGAAGCTGTTCAACAGTCTGATGGTCTGGTAATAGAAGCTGTTCAACAGTCTGATGGTCTGGTAATAGAAGCTGTTCAACAGTCTGATGGTCTGGTAATAGAAGCTATTCAACAGTCTGATGGTCTGGTAATAGAAGCTATTCAACAGTCTGATGGTAATAGAAGCTGTTCAATAGTCTGATGGCCTGGTAATAGAAGCTGTTCAACAGTCTGATGGTAATAGAAGCTGTTCAACAGTCTGATGGTAATAGAAGCTGTTCAACAGTCTGATGGTAATAGAAGCTGGTCAACAGTCTGATGGTAATAGAAGCTGGTCAACAGTCTGATGGTAATAGAAGCTGGTCAACAGTCTGATGGTAATAGAAGCTGGTCAACAGTCTGATGGTAATATAAGCTGGTCAACAGTCTGATGGTAATATAAGCTGGTCAACAGTCTGATGGTAATAGAAGCTGTTCAACAGTCTGATGGTAATGAAAGCTGTTCAACAGTCTGATGGTAATAGAAGCTGTTCAACAGTCTGATGGTCTGGTAATGAAAGCTGTTCAACAGCCTGATGGTAATAGAAGCTGTTCAACAGCCTGATGGTAATAGAAGCTGTTCAACAGCCTGATGGTAATAGAAGCTGTTCAACAGCCTGATGGTAATAGAAGCTGTTCAACAGTCTGATGGTAATAGAAGCTGTTCAACAGTCTGATGGTAATAGAAGCTGTTCAACAGTCTGATGGTCTGGTAATGAAAGCTGTTCAACAGCCTGATGGTAATAGAAGCTGTTCAACAGCCTGATGGTAATAGAAGCTGTTCAACAGCCTGATGGTAATAGAAGCTGTTCAACAGCCTGATGGTAATAGAAGCTGTTCAACAGTCTGATGGTAATAGAAGCTGTTCAACAGTCTGATGGTAATAGAAGCTGTTCAACAGTCTGATGGTAATAGAAGCTGGTCAACAGTCTGATGGTAATAGAAGCTGTTCAACAGTCTGATGGTAATAGAAGCTGTTCAACAGTCTGATGGTAATAGAAGCTGTTCAACAGTCTGATGGTAATAGAAGCTGTTCAACAGTCTGATGGTCTGGTAATAGAAGCTGCTCAACAGTCTGATGGTAATAGAAGCTGCTCAACAGTCTGATGGTGATAGAAGCTGCTCAACAGTCTGATGGTGATAGAAGCTGCTCAACAGTCTGATGGTGATAGAAGCTGCTCAACAGTCTGATGGTAATAGAAGCTGTTCAACAGTCTGATGGTAATAGAAGCTGCTCAACAGTCTGATGGTAATAGAAGCTGTTCAACAGTCTGATGGTAATAGAAGCTGTTCAACAGTCTGATGGTGATAGAAGCTGTTCAACAGTCTGATGGTGATAGAAGCTGTTCAACAGTCTGATGGTGATAGAAGCTGTTCAACAGTCTGATGGTGATAGAAGCTGTTCAACAGTCTGATGGTCTGGTAATAGAAGCTGTTCAACAGTCTGATGGTCTGGTAATTGAAGCTGTTCAACAGTCTGATGGTCTGGTGATAGAAGCTGTTCAACAGTCTGATGGTCTGGTGATAGAAGCTGTTCAACAGTCTGATGGTAATAGAAGCTGTTCAAAGTGTCTGATGGTCTGGTAATAGAAGCTGTTCAACAGTCTGATGGTCTGGTAATAGAAGCTGTTCAACAGTCTGATGGTAATAGAAGCTGCTCAACAGTCTGATGGTAATAGAAGCTGCTCAACAGTCTGATGGTAATAGAAGCTGTTCAACAGTCTGATGGTAACATAAGCTGTTCAACAGTCTGATGGTAACATAAGCTGTTCAACAGTCTGATGGTAACATAAGCTGTTCAACAGTCTGATGGTAACAGAAGCTGTTCAACAGTCTGATGGTCTGGTAATAGAAGCTGTTCAACAGTCTGATGGTAATAGAAGCTGTTCAACAGTCTGATGGTCTGGTAATAGAAGCTGCTCAACAGTCTGATGGTAATAGAAGCTGGTCAACAGTCTGATGGTAATAGAAGCTGTTCAACAGTCTGATGGTAATAGAAGCTGTTCAACAGTCTGATGGTCTGGTAATAGAAGCTGTTCAACAGTCTGATGGTAATAGAAGCTGCTCAACAGTCTGATGGTAATAGAAGCTGCTCAACAGTCTGATGGTAATAGAAGCTGTTCAACAGTCTGATGGTAATAGAAGCTGTTCAACAGTCTGATGGTCTGGTAATAGAAGCTGTTCAACAGTCTGATGGTCTGGTAATAGAAGCTGTTCAACAGTCTGATGGTAATAGAAGCTGCTCAACAGTCTGATGGTAATAGAAGCTGCTCAACAGTCTGATGGTCTGGTAATAGAAGCTGCTCAACAGTCTGATGGTAATAGAAGCTGCTCAACAGTCTGATGGTAATAGAAGCTGCTCAACAGTCTGATGGTAATAGAAGCTGTTCAACAGTCTGATGGTAATAGAAGCTGTTCAACAGTCTGATGGTGATAGAAGCTGTTCAACAGTCTGATGGTGATAGAAGCTGTTCAACAGTCTGATGGTGATAGAAGCTGTTCAACAGTCTGATGGTGATAGAAGCTGTTCAACAGTCTGATGGTAATAGAAGCTGTTCAACAGTCTGATGGTGATAGAAGCTGTTCAACAATCTGATGGTGATAGAAGCTGTTCAACAGTCTGATGGTAATAGAAGCTGTTCAACAGTCTGATGGTAATAGAAGCTGTTCAACAGTCTGATGGTAATAGAAGCTGTTCAACAGTCTGATGGTAATAGAAGCTGTTCAACAGTCTGATGGTAATAGAAGCTGTTCAACAGTCTGATGGCAATAGAAGCTGTTCAACAGTCTGATGGCAATAGAAGCTGTTCAACAGTCTGATGGCAATAGAAGCTGTTCAACAGTCTGATGGTAATAGAAGCTGTTCAACAGTCTGATGGCAATAGAAGCTGTTCAACAGTCTGATGGTAATAGAAGCTGTTCAACAGTCTGATGGTAATAGAAGCTGTTCAACAGTCTGATGGTAATAGAAGCTGTTCAACAGTCTGATGGTAATAGAAGCTGTTCAACAGTCTGATGGTAATAGAAGCTGTTCAACAGTCTGATGGTAATAGAAGCTGTTCAACAGTCTGATGGTAATAGAAGCTGTTCAACAGTCTGATGGTAATAGAAGCTGTTCAACAGTCTGATGGTAATAGAAGCTGTTCAACAGTCTGATGGTAATAGAAGCTGTTCAACAGTCTGATGGTAATATAAGCTGTTCAACAGTCTGATGGTGATAGAAGCTGTTCAACAGTCTGATGGTAATAGAAGATGTTCAACAGTGTGATGGTAATAGAAGCTGTTCAACATTCTGATGGTAATAGAAGCTGTTCCACAGTCTGATGGTCTGGTAATAGAAGCTGTTCAACAGTCTGATGGTCTGGTAATAGAAGCTATTTTTTAGTCTCTCAGTCGCCATCATGACTGTGGGCCATGTCATTGGTGTGATAGGATGTCTGTCATGTCTGTGGGCCATGTCATTGGTGTGATAGGATGTCCGTCATGTCTGTGGGCCATGTCATTGGTGTGATAGAATGTCCGTCATGACTGTGGGCCATGTCATTTGTGTGATAGAATGTCTGTCATGACTGTGGGCCATGTCATTGGTGTGATAGAATGTCTGTCATGACTGTGGACCATGTCATTGGTGTGATAGAATGTCCGTCATGACTGTGGGCCATGTCATTGGTGTGATAGGATGTCCGTCATGACTGTGGGCCATGTCATTGGTGTGATAGGATGTCCGTCATGACTGTGGGCCATGTCATTGGTGTGATAGGATGTCCGTCATGACTGTGGGCCATGTTATTGGCATTTCCACATAGGAAGATGTGAAAGTCGAGCAGCTGCTTGGCTCAGAGGGAAACTGTACCGCACTGACTAAATTCAAACATCACATCAATAACAACAACAGCATCACCAGAGCTTTGATAGGCTGTCTATAGTATACAGTGACTGAGAAACACAGAGACACTGAGAACGGCAAGACCATTTCAATGAGATCACCCTCCGGTGGTTCCTGTCTAATGTACAAGTAAACACCGATCACAAGTGACCTATATGGAAAATATCCTCAGGTGGCAAATGGTCCACTGTGAACCTTTCTATTTTTGGAAATCACATCCAACATTACCATTCCTATACCCTCTAGATATTTGTCACTTGAGTTGTTTTTCTTTACATGGAAATTCTTGAAAAATTCTTGAAAAATACTAACTTTTAGAGGTGCTTTTAGCAATGTTTGTCTTGGAACTTTCTCTCTGTTTGAGAAAAGCTTGTTTTGGCATTATAATCTTTTATTTAACCTTTATTTATCTAGGCAAGTCAGTTAAGAACAAATTCTTATTTTCAATGACGGCCTAGGAACAGTGGGTTAAACTGCCTTGTTCAGGGGCAGAACGACAGATTTTTACCATGTCAGCTCAGGGATTCGATCTTGCAACCTTTCGGTTACTAGTCCAACACTCTAACCACTAGGCTACCTGCCGCATTATTGGCGTAGTACATCTACCTTCCCAGTCAGCAAATCACAGAGCCACTTTCCCCCTCACCTGGCTGGCTCCCATCAGAATAGCTACATGTAATTACAATAATAATAATACATTTCAAAGACCCAAATATGTAGAGTCATCCAGAGAGACTCAGTTGTCCACTATATTACGGAGTTGCACCCAGATTAATCCATGCAGAAAATCCCTCTGAGTGACTCTCGAGTGGCGCAGTGTTAAGATACTGCATCACAGTGCTAGCTGTGCCACTAGAGATCCTGGTTCAAGTCCAGGCTCTGTCGCAGCCGGCCGCGACCGGGAGACATTTACATTTACATTACATTTAAGTCATTTAGCAGACGCTCTTATCCAGAGCGACTTACAAATTGGTGCATTCACCTATAATATCCAGTAGAACAAACACTTTACAATAGTGCATCTAAATCCTTTAAAGGGGGGGGGGGGTTAGAAGGATTACTTTATCCTATCCCTTTATCCTATCCCCAGGAGACCCATGGGGAGGCGCACAATTGGTCCAACGTCGTCTGGGTTAGGGGAGGGTTTGGCCGGCAGGGATGTTCTTGTCCCATCGCACACTAGCGACTCCTGTGGCGGGCCGGATGCAGTGCACGCTGACACGGTCGTCAGGTATATGGTGTTTACTCCGACACATTGGTGCGTCTGGCTTCGGGTTAAGCGGGCATTGTGTCAAGAAACAGCGTGGCTTGGCTCGGTTGTGTTTCAGAGGACGCACGGCTCTCAACCTTCGCCTCTCCCGAGTCCGTACGGGAGTTGCAGCGATGGAACAAGACTAACTACCAATTGGATACCACGAAAATGGGGAGAAAAAAAAAAATATATATATATATATATATATATATATAAATAAAGAAAGAAAATCCCTCTGGGAGCAGTGCAGTAGATGGGATGAATCAAGTTGTCAGAGAGAATGAGAGACAAGCAGGATGGCTGCCCTCCTCTTCCTCCCCTTCTACAGATCCACCCAGTGGCAGCAGTCATTAGGGGTGAACACGGCCCCTCTGTGCCTGCCCACCCGGGACGACAGCAGAGACAAACACAAAGATGGTTAGTACGCGTATTCATCAGACGTGACATTTCAGCAAGGGCATAGAGGGGGCATTCAATCATAGGAGTCACACACACGACACAAACACACACAGACCTCACACTGGGATGATCATAGACTGAGTTATTAGACACATAGATAACAGATTGTTTAGAATGCTGGTTCATGGGGACTGGGGAGAGACTGGCCCAACTGATCGGGGGCAGGACCAATGTCTGTCTGTCTGTCTGTCTGTCTGTCTGTCTGTCTGTCTGTCTGTCTGTCTGTCTGTCTGTCTGTCTGTCTGTCTGTCTGTCTGTCTCTAGGGGAGGTAGAACCACATAGAATAGCAAAACAAACAACATGGCTAAGATATGCATTCAAATGAGTGTGTGTGGTGTGCGTGTGAGAAGAGAGGTGCAGTGGGTCCATCATTATGCTACAGCCAGAAGTGTATGTCTGAGTTAGCGACTGGTCTGGTCTGATCTGGACTATGCATCTCATTGACCTTTTGTGCGGCTCAGAGACAAACACACTCATTAGTGAGGGGATCCACGGCAACTGCTGGGCACAGGGCTGTCTGAGCACGGACACACTTCAGGGTTCCTCCATTGTCACCCCCACCACCACCTCCGCCTCTCCCCAGCCACCTCACTGTGGCCTAGATCAGGCAATCCTTGGGGCTGAAGCTCGTTTTGTCAAGAGGTGTCCTGGCTGGAGCTGGGTAATACCACAGTGGCAGTGGCTCCATACCAGTCAGGGATAGGGGTACTGAACTGTGGTGGTGCCTGAGTGGCATGATGCTCATTTACCAAGTCAAAGGAGCAGGTGTTTGAGTGAGAGTGTAGTGTTTTGTGGAGGTATCAGGAATGAACTGTAGCCATGAAGGACTAACTACTTTACTGGCAGCAGTCAGACACCTGAACGCCACAGCCATTTTTAAGCACGGTCATCAGCCACAGGCACTTCTTTCTCCCTGAGGTCACTGTGTCGCATTAAGTTACACCATCTTCTAATGCACAGCCCACGCCATCAGAGGTCATGTGTACCACTGGACTGACGTGGCTTTCCTGGCTGTAAATGGCTTGATAATTACAGGCTGCAGAACCACTGCAGCCACTGGTGTACCACTAATGGAAATGGAATGAGGTGAGATGGGAGAGAGGGACGATAGTGGTGAAAAGAGAAGAATGGGCCATATGGAAGATAGAGGTGAGACGGTTAAAGAGTGATGTAGAGGGAGAGAGGGAGACAGGAATGAGACAGGAGGGGTGAGAGACGGTGAGAGGGAGACAGGAATGAGACAGGAGAGGGGTGAGAGATGGTGAGAGGGAGACAGGAATGAGACAGGAGAGGGGTGAGAGACGGTGAGAGGGAGACAGGAATGAGACAGGAGAGGGGTGAGAGATGGTGAGAGGGAGACAGGAATGAGACAGGAGAGGGGTGAGAGATGGTGAGAGGGAGACAGGAATGAGACAGGAGAAGGGTGAGAGACGGTGAGAGGGAGACAGGAATGAGACAGGAGAGGGGTGAGAGATGGTGAGAGGGAGATAGGAATGAGAAAGGAGAGGGGTGAGATGAGAGAGAGAAGGGTCAGATGAGAGATAGGGGGACTTACGTTGTCCCCACTGTCCGCTGTTAGGGTTCAGGTAGTTGGGGTACAGTCCCTGGGGCTTATCAAGGCGATTCAGAACCTTCCGGATGTTCATGACCTAGGAGGCGGAACCAGAGAAATGAGTTTCTACTTTCTTCCTGCAACCTCATTGCCTCCTCATATTCCAGCAGCACGGCACAGTAATGCACTTTAAATGGCCTTGCTGCAGGGACGGCAGTTAAGGGAGGTATAAGAGAGACGCCTCTGAATCATAGCGGAAAGAAGGCATTTATCTGCGGAACAGGCGTTAACAAGAATAGTAATGAAGGTTGCGGCTATGAATAACATTGTCAGGCTGGCTGAGCACTCAGTTTAGACTGGTGTTAGCGCACTGGAATGGAAATGACGGTGCTGTGGATCCCTAGCTCTTACCTTCTCTGCGAAGGCTGGGTTCCCTGACAGCTTGGAGAGCTGCATGAACTCCAGGTGCAGGGTGCCGTACTCCGCCAGGATGCTGCTGCCTCCAGATGCCCATGGCCAGTTCCTCCCGATGCCACTGTAGACACAAAAGACAACACAGTTAACTCAGGTACTCCAAACAACCCCGTTGCAGCATAGGGGAGGCAGGTAGCCTAGCGGTTTAGAGCAAAAAGGTTGCTGGGTCGAATCCCAGAGCCGACATCGACAGGTGAAAAATGATGTGCCCTTGAGCAAGGCACTTAACTCTAATTTCTTCTGTAAGTCGCTCTGGATAAGAGCCTCTGATAAATTACTTAAATGTAAAATATAAAACAGCTCTACGAAATCTTAGGTACTCCAAACATCACTGCAGAGGAACATAACATCGCAAATTTACTCAGTCAAAATCCCCCCACACAAACATTCCCTCGAGAGCTCCCTCCTCCACAAGTCATCCACTTATTCATGGGGTCAAACCTTCCTTTCCTCTTATGAATGTCACATACAATACATCTGTTTAACATCATACCAAATTGACAGTGCGTGTGTGTCTTTACAATGTCCTGTACTATCTGTCCACAGTGTGTGTGTGTGTGTGTGTGTGTGTGTGTATGTGTGCGCGTGTGTCTTTACAATGTCCTGCACTATCTGTCCACAGTGTGTGACTGTAGGTGTCAGATGACTTTCTAAACAGCAGGCCCTGGTCAGAGCTGCCCTGACTTCTTTCTAGAACTCTCCTGAGTCGCCCTGATCGGACCGGCGTGTCAGTGCCCACTAACAGGACTAATAGCTACGTGTCAGCTTGCTAATGGTGCATAATCATTGTCTCCACAAATAATGGCTAGTGTCACTATTGTTATTAGAGTACAGGCAGATTTCTGTCATTAACACCACATGAGTCAGTCTGGCTATTACAGGAGGCTGGAGGGATCAGAGGGTAAGAGCCAAAAACACATCCGCTGAGTGTGTGTGTGTGTGTGTGTGTGTGTGTGTGTGTGTGTGTGTGTGTGTGTGTGTGTGCGTGCTACGGAAAATGTACTTTACTCAGACACCCAAATTGAACTGGCATCCCAATGACTTCATTACGAAAGCAAACTTGTTTGTAAACATTAGTATAACTAATTTGACCTTCCTCCGTGCCAAGAACTGAGCTGAAGCTGTTTTCTGTATTTTAGAAAAGGGCTGATAAATCCCAACAGCCAACAGCTCTGAATTCATTTGAGAAACAGACAGGCAGGCAATGCAGAAGCCTCCAGTCATTGGCAATGTGTATTAATAAGGTCTTAGTATTGCCACAATGTCATCATTCCTAACACTATTGCTAATGATCTTGCTCTTGGCTCGCTCACACACACACACACACACACACACACACACCCACCCTCAAGCACATACGTACGCCGCGTGCACACACCCATACGTACGTGCGCACACACACCCTCAAGCGCATACGTACGTGCGCACACACACCCTCAAGCGCATACGTACGTGCGCAAACATACCCTCAAGCGCAAACGTACGTACGTACGTGCGCACACACACCCTCAAGCGCATACGTACGTATGTGCGCACACACCCTCAAGCGCATAAGTACGTACGCGCGCACACACACCCTCAAGCGCGCGCGCACACACACACACACACACACACACACACACACACACACACACACACACACACGGCCTTGGAACGTGAGCTTTCATCCATCAGTTCCTGTAGTATGGGCCATAGGGAAGGAGAGAGGGGGAGAGACGTTCCTGTGGTATGGGCCATAGGGAAGGGGAGAGAAGTTCCTGTGGTATGGGACATAGGGAAGGAGAGAGGGGGAGAGAAGTTCCTGTGGTATGAGCCATAGGGAAGGGGAGAGGGGGAGAGAAGTTCCTGTGGTATGGGCCATAGGGAAGGGGAGAGGGGGAGAGAAGTTCCTGTGGTATGGGCCATAGGGAAGGGGAGAGAAGTTCCTGTGGTATGGGCCATAGGGAAGGGGAGAGGGGGAGAGAAGTTCCTGTGGTATGGGCCATAGGGAAGGGGAGAGGGGGAGAGAAGTTCCTGTGGTATGGGCCATAGGGAAGGGGAGAGAAGTTCCTGTGGTATGGGCCATAGGGAAGGGGAGAGGGGGAGAGAAGTTCCTGTGGTATGGGCCATAGGGAAGGGGAGAGGGGGAGAGAAGTACCTGTGGTATGGGCCATAGGGAAGGAGAGAGGGGGAGAGAAGTTCCTGTGGTATGGGCCATAGGGAAGGGGAGAGGGGGAGAGAAGGAGAAACAGCCAGGAGCATGCTGCTCAGCCTCTAACAACAACCGCTAAAGCAGTCATTTAGACTGCTGATGTTTATTTTTAAATGTACTCTGCCATTTTTTTTGTCATCCCCCTCTGTCCTTGACTTTCCTAAATAAGTATAACAGTGAGGGGAAAAAGTATTTGATCCCCTGCTGATTTTGTACGTTTGCCCACTGACAAAGAAATGATCAATCTATAATTTTAATGGTAGGTTTATTTGAACAGTGAAAGATAGAATAACAACAAAAAAATCCAGAAAAACGCATGTCAAAAATGTTATAAATTGATTTGCATTTTAAATGAGGGAAATAAGTATTTGACCCCCTCTCAATCAGAAAGATTTCTGGCTCCCAGGTGTCTTTTATACAGGTAACGAGCTGAGATTAGGAGCACACTCTTAAAGGGAGTGCTCCTAACTGCAGTTTGTTACCTGTAAAAAAGACACCTGTCCACAGAAGCAATCAATTGATCAATCAGATTTCAAACTCTCCACCATGGCCAAGACCAAAGAGCTCTCCAAGGATGTCAGGGACAAGATTGTAGACCTACACAAGGCTGGAATGGGCTACAAGACCATCGCCAAGCAGCTTGGTGAGAAGGTGACAACAGTTGGTGCGAAATGGGAGAAACACAAAATAACTGTCAATCTCCCTCGGCCTGGGGCTCCATGCAAGATCTCACCTCGTGGGGTTGTAATGATCATGAGAACGGTGAGGAATCAGCCCAGAACTACACGGGAGGATCTTGTCAATGATCTCAAGGCAGCTGGGACCATAGTCACCAAGAAAACAATTGGTAACACACTATGCCGTGAAGGACTGAAATCCTGCAGCGCCCGCAAGGTCCCCCTGCTCAAGAAAGCACATATACATGCCCGTCTGAAGTTTGCCAAAGAACATCTGAATGATTCAGAGGACAACTGGGTGAAAGTGTTGTGGTCAGATAAGACCAAAAATGGAACTCTTTGGCATCAACTCAACTCGCCGTGTTTGGAGGAGGAGGAATGCTGCCTATGACCATAAGAACTCCATCCCCACCGTCAAACATGGAGGTGGAAACATTATGCTTTGGGGGTGTTTTTCTGCTAAGGGGACAGGACAACTTCACCGCATCAAAGGGACGATGGACGGGGCCACGTACCGTCAAATCTTGGGTGAGAACCTCCTTCCCTCAGCCAGGGTATTGAAAATGGGTCGTGGATGGGTATTCCAGCATGACAATGACCCAAAACACACGGCCAAGGCAACAGGTCTGAAGATGTGGGGGTTTTATGACACCTCACGCCCATAATAAAACTTAGGCCACAGAGAAATTCCTTTGTCCTAACAATGGAGAACTAACGCATTCATTCATGAATGGCGACCTGGTAGCAATGCAACACCAAGATGAGTCCCTCGCCACGTTGATGGCATTCCTGTCGGATCCTGTCAACCACCCAGTGTCCGAACTGGCTTTGGCAGGTTCACACGACTTGCGTTCGCTGTACGCAACTAAACAGCACCTCACTTGTAGATGACCTATTGGTGTAGGTTTCAGAAACCGACACCGCTCGAAGGTGGGTGGTTCCTGAAACACAGAGGGGGATAATGATAGCTCATGCCCACGACGAGCCATGTGGAGGCCATAGGGGGGTCAAGGCTACATGTGAAACATTGCGACAGGTGGCCCACTGGCCTCACATGGAACAAGACGTGGCACGATACGTGAGGGGGTGTCTAGTTTGCTGCCAGTTTCAACCCTCCAAGCCACTTCACAGAGCACCCCTGCAACGCAAGGGTGTGTCTTACCCCTGGAGCTCGATCCAGATCGACTGGGTCGGCCCAGTTGCCAGGTCTGCCAGAGGCAACAAGTACCTCCTCACAGTGACTTGCGCATTCACAAAGTGGGTGGAGTGCCTGCCGGCGACCAATGACACAGCGGAAACCACTGCCGTTCTTTTGCTAAACCACGTTTTCAGTCGTTTCGGCCTGCCAGGAGAAACCGTGGACAGCGACAGAGGAACCCACTTTTCGGCAGCTGTAATGACCGAACTGTGGAAGCTCCTGGGAGTCAAAGCTAAACTCCACATCGCGTACCACCCTAGGAGCTCGGGGGGGGGTTGAAAGGAGCAACCAATCAATTGTCAGAATCTTGAGGAAATATGTGGCAGCCAACCACAAAGATTGGGACCTCAAACTCCCATTGGTACGGATGGCAATCAGAGCCACACGCAACAGGTCTACGGGAATGACACCCTTTGAGATGATGACAGGCCAGCAAATGACCCTTCCACTGCATCTCCTGTACCAACCAGGAGATGTCGCCGCAGCCACCGCCTACACGGCTCACCAATACGTGACCAACTTGCGGAACCATCTCCAGACTACCTTTGCGTACGCTCAAGGACAATTGGAAAGAAGTGCAGAAGGTGACAAGACCTATTACGACAAAAAAGCCTCACACCAGGTGTTCGAGGTCGGAGATAAGGTGTGGTACTACATATACACCAAACCCGCGGGCGTCGCAACAAAGTTCCTGCCCCACTGGACGGGGCCACACGAGATTGTGGTGAAGCTATCACCTGTAGCTTACCAGATCAAAATCAGCAAAGGTCGACAAAACGCCACATTAAAGTGGGTCCACCGGAACCAAATCAAGTTGTACACTCCCCCCATGGGAATAGAAGGGGTGCTAGCCAGCACCGAATAGATAAAAACCCTAGCAAAAAACCAGAGGTACTAAGAAAATTATTAAGTACCCTCAGCTGATCCCTTCCAGGAGACCAGTACGTTGCACCTAATATCTTTTATTCTCTTCCCAGCTACCAGATATACATCTGTTGTCACTAGTGATATCGTCCTGCGCCGTACTGATTAAAAATAAGAAAAACAGAAAAATAGTTGTCAAAACAATTTTTGTTTACGAATACAAACAACTGAAATAATCCAACGATCTCCGATTATGCGTTTCTGTAGGATGGAGTTCCTTTGGATGATCCTGACACTCTGCGCCCTGGTCAAAACCAACCCAGCAGACGTAATCACGAACGAACCCCCTACGGGAATCGTTCTCCGCGACGATCCAGGACTCCTCATAACTAACTGCAGAGTACACACGCAGAGGGTATATGTCCGCCTAGATGCAGAGAATGTGTACCGCCAACACATTCCACCTGCGGCGCATTTGAGTTGGGCCGGGGCTGACTGGACCAGCCAGGCAATTAAGCACGCCCAGCTAGACACTGCCCATATGTTGGCCCAACTCCAAAAGTTCACAGTAACCCAGTCAGAACTAGCTGAGCCCAGGCGAGAAAAACGATTCGTCGGGGCGCTACTATCGATAGGGGCAGCCGTAGGGTCACTATTTGCCCTAGGTACCACTGCCGTCAACGCAGTCAGTCTAGCCACAGTCAAGAGGAATGTTAGGGAGATTACTGAAGAGATGCCACTTATCCAGCAGCAGATGAAGGCACAGGCCCTTAGGTTGCAACATGTGGGAAAGTCTCTCCAGGACACTATTCTGGTGGTCAACACACACGCTACTCTCCTGAACAAAACTATCCTGTCTGTAGGAAAGCTAGCAGAGGTCATGAACCATGACTATGCCCATGTCCAATTGGTTCGATTGTTACTGGAGGATTTTCTCCGTGAAGTTAGCTCTTCTATGGACCACTTGGCCATGAATAGAATCCCCTCATAACTAGTGCCCCTCTCAATGGTGCACGACATATTGACCTCAGCTACTTCAACCACACTAAGGCCGTTACAATCACATTTGGCCTATAGTCTGGGGTCGGCCATCCCAATACACGTTGATGTTGATCGTAATGAAGTGGGTTTTCTACTGACGCTGCCGGTTGTTGAACTGGAGAATATCTATAGATTGAAAACGGTTCTCAATGTAGGATTTTGGCGCGACAGTACCCACGTAAAGATTGCCACGACCCCAGTTGTAGCTTACCAGGAAAACAACCCAGATTTCTATCTCACCCCTAACCTGCTAATGTGTACTCTAACCAAAGATGTCCACTACCTTTGTCCTAGCAAACCATTTGTCAGGGATAACACAGAGCGTCTTTGTGGTATTAAAGCTATCACCAGCGAAGAACGCTGTAGAGCCAAACTAACAGCCAGGGATGGGGCCACCACCACACAAGTGGAGGTGGTAGGGAACCGATGGTTGGTCAACACACCGTTCGCGTCCGCCACTATGACTTACGAACGCCATGACTCCATCACCCAATTGAACCTCCCCAACCAGACTGTTTTTGTTACGGTACCAGAGGGGGCGATTATTCACGTAGACGACCTCGCTCTATACCACCTTCCCGACGACCGGATAGACACAGAGATTGAAATGCCGGACGCTTTTGCTAAACGTTCCCTTGAGTTACCACACGCTATTCAATACCAAATCCAGTACGAGGGACCCATGACTGTTGATCTTAGCGTACTGGATGAGGCACTGTTAGTCGACCCGACTGACTACAGACCAAAAGATTGGTCTGTCGCCCGCTCTTGGACGGTGCCGGACAGTATCCTGACTGTTACCATGATCCTTGGTCTTATTTCCCTTGGCGTGTGCACCTACTACGTACACAGGCGCACACGTGCAATGGAAGACCTAATCAGGTCTTATACTAGGATCACCCGTGGGACGGAAGCGATCCCGATTTTTGGAAAGGTGGCAATGGATCCGGAAACCCTCTTACAGGGCCCAGTCCCAGCCTCCTCTCCCGATCTCGCTAGGTCAGCCCAGTAATGTCCCTAATGTAAGCTTTGGCCTTCAGGGGCCAAGTTTTTCCAAGTGCCTTAACTACCCACCTGCAAGTAGGATCACCCTAGACATGACATTAGAGACAATGCCATGATAGAGCTATTTAGCCAAGACCTTGGGCATATATAGAACATAGTCCATATTAGATGATTAAGGTGTGGTAGACATATTTTGTATACTTTTATGTTTTTATTCCAATTTTTCGTTTCATTACCTTTGACACTTAGGAAGCCTTAGAGCCAAGACGCTGCTCGTTTGGGGAGGAAATGTAATGATGTATTGCCTGAGTGTTGTGCGTCATTAACGTCTGCCAAGTTACTCCCTAGGTCCACTAACCGGGATAACCGGACGACGGACCGGAACACAGAGCCACTGCCAGACCTCCTAGGTCCATTCTGGTGGTGATCCACAGCTTGCGGAAAGCCTACCAGGGGGAACCACCAAAGGGGGGGGGGCTGCTCTGATGATCCACAGACCAGGACATCCGATGGTCATTCTTATGGTGGGTTGCAACATGCAGAATCATTCCAAGTTGAACCTACCAGAGGGGGACTGTCATGACTGTCCTGATCAGGTCAGGGTACAGGAGACCACCACCCTACAGATTATCTCCCAAACCCCCAACAGAGGAGGAGAGATCTAGGGGTCTGAAGATGTGGGGGTTTTATGACACCTCACGCCCATAATAAAACTTAGGCCACAGAGAAATTCCTTTGTCCTAACAATGGAGAACTGGCCTCAGAACATTAAACATGCAATAAAGGGACTTTGGAACAATGGTTTCCGTCAGCCACAATGGTGGTCATGACGAGAGGTGGAATATTAAAATGTATGTAACTTTTGTATTGTTTTTAAAGGTTAAGAGATGACGTTATTATGAAAACATTGTACCTTTAAGAGTTTTCCCAGTATATGCCTGATGTTTATACATTGTACGCTGTTTGGAAAATATCCAAATCAAACAGAATGTTTTGGTAAAGATGAAATGTGAAGTTAGTGTCTAAAATCGGATTTTTAGCCAAATCTAAGCCTTGCCCCCTTTACTTGGTCCGCCCAGAGAATTGCCCTAAAGGCGGTTACACCCACTTCTGACCCGAGGGTATAAGACAGGAGAGGGAAGAATTAACATAGGAGACTAATTGACCCCAAGCTGCAGCGAAGGTCTAACAAAGTCGACGAACCCCAAAACAAAACACAAGGTTGAAGACAAAGAAATCTTTTTCTACACGAGCTACGGACGAGTAGCTGTGTCTAAGCGGGTGAATTCAAGCCGAACCACCCAGTCTCCACTCTCCATCAAATCGTGGTATCTTAACCGTTCGAGTCCGACGCTGTGAGCTCTGAGCTACAGAGCTGTCTGTCCTCAGAAGACCACGAGGGATCAGACCACTAAGCCAAGAAGGACACTGACATCGTGAGGACAACCAGAGAGTTGCGCCGGAGAAGTGCGTCATTGAGAAGCCTAAGCGACCCACGCGGAGCTTCCCACCTGAGACCTCCAACACGTAATTACATCATTATATTCTGACCCATAAGAGCGGCAGTTCGGGGCAAGGCTAAGTTTTAAATAAGCATAGCTGACAAATGAACCCAAATGTATATTTCTCTCGTGTACTTCCTTTGTTTCTCTCTCTTTTAAATCCCCATTTTGGGTAACACGCGCCATAGTGTGTTGGCCCGTTATACTAAGTCCTAATCAATAGCTAGACTGTGTTTTGTGTATGTGTATTTTTATCATCATTTTAGCTTGCTAGTAAATAAATAATCAACTAAGATTGGTGTGGTAAATTCAGTGGTAAAGCCCGGGTCCGTGCAGATTCCCGGATTATGCGACGTTCAGATTATGAGACTGTAGAGGAAATTGATTAATTTGGCGACTGTTGTAAAATCGATATTCTGATATCCTTTGAGTTAATTTGGGAAATAGAAACTCAATCAAAACAATGTTCCCATGGTGCCCCAGGTTAATGAGTTAATAATTGCTTGATTCATTGCTTAATTCATTTAATCACGCAATTATAAACCGTTAATCATTCGATGAGCAACAGTCATCACATTAACTAATACAACGTCACGACAGTGTCAAAGGCTTTTATTGACAATTACATGAATTTGATGCAAAGAGTCAATATTTGCAGTGTTGACCCTTCTTTTTCAAGACCTCTGCAATCCGCCCTGGCATGCTGTCAATTAACTTCTGGGCCACATCCTGACTGATTGCAGCCCATTTTTGCATAATCAATGCTTGGAGTTTGTCACAATTTGTGAGTTTTTGTTTGTCCACCCGCCTCTTGAGGATTGACCACAAGTTCTTAATGGGATTAAGGTCTGCAGAGTTTCCTGGCCATGGACCCAAAATATCGATGTTTTGTTCCCCGAGCCACTTAGTTATCACTTTTGCCTTATGGCAAGGTGCTCCATCATGCTGGAAAAGGCATTGTTCGTCACCAAACTGTTCCTGGATGGTTGGGAGAAGTTGCTCTCGGAGGATGTGTTGGTACCATTCTTTATTCATAGCTGTGTTCTTAGGCAAAATTGTGAGTGAGCCCACTCCCTTGGCTGAGAAGCAACCCCACATATGAATGGTCTCAGGATGCTTTACTGTTGGCATGACAGAGGACTGATGGTAGCGCTCACCTTGTCTTCGCTGGACAAGCTTTTTTCCAGATGCCCCAAACAATCGGAAAGGGGATTCAGAGAAAATGACTTTAACCCAGTCCTCAGCAGTCCAATCCCTGTACCTTTTGCAGAATATCAGTCTGTCCCTGATGTTTTTCCTGGAGAGAAGTGGCTACTTTGCTGCCCTTCTTGACACCAGGCCATCCTCCAAAAGTCTTCACCTCACTGTGCGTGCAGATGCACTCACACCTGCCTGCTGCCATTCCTGAGCAAGCTGTGTACTGGTGGTGCCCCGATCCCGCAGCTGAATCAACTTTAGGAGACGGTCCTGGCGCTTGCTGGACTTTTGGGCGCCCTGAAGCCTTCTTCACAACAATTGAACCGCTCTCCTTGAAGTTCTTGATGATCTGATAAATGGTTGATTTAGGTGCAATCTTACTGGCAGCAATATCCTTGCCTGTGAAGACCTTTTTGTGCAAAGCAATGATGACGGCACGTGTTTCCTTGCAGGTAACCATGGTTGACAGAGGAAGAACAATGATTCCAAGCACCACCCTCCTTTTGAAGCTTCCAGTCTGTTATTCAAACTCAATCAGCATGACAGAGTGATCTCCAGCCCTGTCCTCATCAACACTCACACCTGTGTTAACAAGAGAATCACTGACATGATGTCAGCTGGTCCTTTTGTGGCAGGGCTGAAATGCAGTGGAAATGTTTTTGGGGGATTCAGTTCATTTGCATGGCAAAGAGGGACTTTGCAAATAATTGCAATTCATCTGATCACTCTTCATAACATTCTGGAGTATATGCAAGTTGCCATCATACAAACTTAATATTTGTGTCCTTCTCAAAACTTTTGGCCACGATAGTACACAGTGAGAGCGTGCGTAACTTTATGAGTCCCGTGTAGCTCAGTTGGTACAGCATGGTGCTTGCAACAACAGGGTTGTAGGTTTGATTCCCACGTAGGACCAAAATGTATGCTGAACAACTTTCAATATCTTGGAAAATATCCACATTGGGCAGCAGGTGAGCGAATGTGGTGATGAGGCTTGTGGAACCAAATACAATTTATTCACTTCAGTGTCAAGTTGTTTGTAAAGAAAACAAGTCTGGCCGGCACCATGAACAAAGTGAAACGGGAGCTCCCTCTCTCTGCACAAAATAACGCACCTGCACAGCTGTTTACTCCATAATGCTGCTGAAGAATGACAAGACAACGGGAGCTCAATAAAGAGAAAACCAGAGACTATTACGCACTACAACCAAAAAAGGTATGTCAAAGAAAATTGTGTCAACTGTTAGGACAAGGAATAGCAGCTAAATTCATTCCAAATGATGCCATTGCGTGAAGATGTGCACGAGCTGACAATAATGGATTTTTTTTTTTTTTTTACAGATGTCATATTGATACTTATATTCATTATAATGCCATTATTGCTTTAGTGCTGAGTTTCACTATTTATCAAGGCCACTTGTAATGGTGTTTAGGCTGTGTACAATCTGCTACCATGTTCTAACAGATATGTACTACCATGTTCTAACACATAGGTTTTAACAAAGGCCTACACAAACTAATGAAAATGCTATTGTGTTATATATAAAAATATATATATAAATAAAAATATGATCTATATATATATATACTGCTCAAAAAAATAAAGGGAACACTTAAACAACACAATGTAACTCCAAGTCAATCACACTTCTGTGAAATCAAACTGTCCACTTAGGAAGCAACACTGATTGACAATAAGTTCCACATGCTGTTGTGCAAATGGAATAGACAACAGGTGGAAATTATAGGCAATAAGCAAGACGCCCCCAATAAAGGAGTGGTTCTGCAGGTGGTTCTGCAGGTGGAGACCACAGACCACTTCTCAGTTCCTATAGCTTCCTGGCTGATTTTTTGGTCACTTTTGAATGCTGCCGGTGCTTTCACTCTAGTGATAGCATGAGACGGAGTCTACAACCCACACAAGTGGCTCAGGTAGTGCAGCTCATCCAGGATGGCACATCAATGCGAGCTGTGGCAAGAAGGTTTGCTGTGTCTGTCAGCATAGTGTCCAGAGCATGGAGGCGCTACCAGGAGACAGGCCAGTACATCAGGAGACGTGGAGGAGGCCGTAGGAGGGCAACAACCCAGCAACAGGACCGCTACCTCCGCCTTTGTGCAAGGAGGAACAGGAGGAGCACTGCCAGAGCCCTGCAAAATGACCTCCAGCAGGCCACAAATGTGCATGTGTCTGCTCAAACGGTCAGAAACAGACTCCATGAGGGTGGTATGAGAGCCCGACGTCCACAGGTGGGGGTTGTGCTTACAGCCAAACACCGTGCAGGACGTTTGGCATTTGCCAGAGAACACCAAGATTGGCAAATTCGCCACTGGCGCCCTGTGCTCTTCACAGATGAAAGCAGGTTCACACTGAGCACGTGACAGACGTGACAGAGTCTGGAGACGCCGTGGAGAACGTTCTGCTGCCTGCAACATCCTCCAGCATGACCGGTTTGGCGGTGGATCAGTCATGGTGTGGGGTGGCATTTCTTTGGGGGGCCGCACAACCCTCCATGTGCTCGCCAGAGGTAGCCTGACTGCCATTAGGTACCGAGATGAGATCCTCAGACCCCTTGTGATATGCTGGTGCGGTTGGCCCTGGGTTCCTCCTAATGCAAGACAATGCTAGACCTCATGTGGCTGGAGTGTGTCAGCAGTTCCTGCAAGAGGAAGGCATTGATGCTATGGACTGGCCCGCCCATTCCCCAGACCTGAATCCAATTGAGCACATCTGGGACATCATGTCTCGCTCCATCCACCAACGCCACGTTGCACCACAGACTGTCCAGGAGTTGGCGGATGCTTTAGTCCAAGTCTGGGAGGAGATCCCTCAGGAGACCATCCGCCACCTCATCAGGAGCATGCCCAGGCGTTGTAGGGAGGTCATACAGGCACGTGGAGGCCACACACTACTGAGCCTCATTTTGACTTGTTTTTGGACATTACATCAAAGTTGGATCAGCCTGTAGTGTGATTTTCCACTTTAATTTTGAGTGTGACTCCAAATCCAGACCTCCATGGGTTGATAAATTGGATTTCCATTGATTATTTTTGTGTGATTTTGTTGTCAGCACATTCAACTATGTAAAGAAAAAAGTATTTAATAAGATTATTTCTTTCATTCAGATCTAGGATGTGTTAAGTGTTCCCTTTATTTTTTTTATTTTTTTGATATATATATATATAAATAAAAATATGATCATGTATATATATATATATATAAATAAAAATATGATCATGTATATATGTATATATATATATATATATATATATATATATATATATTCCAATGTTACCCAAGGCCTTCATAAACACAACCAAATCATGATAGCATATATGAAATGTATTAATTCCACAGTTAGAATGCTACAGTCAGAATGACTGCTCATTAGCTTGAAGGGGGCCCTTCGAGGCCCGGCGGTTCTAGTGTTAAGGACGGGAGCGTGGCTGTGCATAGTAATTACCCCCTCACCCACATGCTGTGCCAAAACTATTTGTTTTTCATTACACAGCTGATTAAATAATGTTACACAAATTCTGGAAAAATCACACAAATACTGTATCAGAGAGGAAAGGAAACGGAGAGAAAGCGTCTGTTCTTGGGTCAGAAAACCTAATTGGTGTTTATGATTGAGACTTAATCAGATTGCCACAGCCTGGGATGGAGTTGATACGCATGTTAATGATGGTGAGTCGTGTGTGTGTGTGTGTTTGTGTGTTTGAGAGTGTTTGTGGTAACTGGGCATGTGCTTGTTTAGTGTGACATCTGTGTCTGTGAGTGTGTTTGTGGTTAGCATGTGTGTATACCTCAAGCATGTGTGTTTATTTGTCAAGAGTGTATGTGCTCCGAGGAGGATCAGACGACAATAGTGTCAGCAGTGCACCTGGTGCAGCAGCCGGCCAGGAGGTTGAGGGAGCTGGATGGAGGTAGACCTGCCATCTCTCCATAATGCTCCATTACAATACAGTGGGGCTCTTGCCTGTATTGTGGCACAGCACTGCCATGTCCTCGCTCTCCAGACTCGAAGAGCTGCATTAAACCTGAACAATCATGTCGACTGCTCTGCGCTCTCTCACGGAGTCCCTGAAATGGAGCCTCCCTCCCTTTCGCTCTCTCCCTCTCTATATCTCCTTCTCGGAGTCTTTCTCCCTCCCTCTATACCGCTGTATCTCTCTGTCTGTTTCCCTCCCTCCCTCACTCTGCAGGTCTCCCTCCCTCACTATCTCTGACTGTCTCCCTCCTTCCCCTCACGGAAGACACCTGGACATATCACCATCCATCCATCTGTGGTCTGTGTCAAATCCCTTCTTAAGCCCTCTGATGAGAGCTAAATCCCCAGGAAGAATAACAAGAGGGAGCCTAAAACAAGCACAGGGCTAAACCTAAAGGGACAGGGCTGAGGGAGGGGGAGGAGTGGGGTTGAAATGGCACATTTAAAGTACAGTGTAGTACAGGGAGGGGCCCCTACTGGATGTCCTCTCTCCCTCTACCTCACCTTACTGCTCACTCTCCAAGTTGAAACTTGAATCAACTTGAAACTATCCCTCTTCCTCTCCTTCCTCTCTGTTTAATACACAATGCTAATGATTGCCTAAGGTCTGAAGTGTGTGGGCACTGGGTAGGCTACAGTCCAAGTTCGGTGGTATTTAGCCGTTCCTCTTAAGGGAAAGAAAGAGAGACGCAGGCTGGCACTGAAATCTGCAGCTCTGAGGACATAATGCAGTGGCTGACAGAACCTTGAGAGAACACAAACATCTTACTGGACAATGAACTAACAGTGGCACTGTGATAAAGTCCACTTCACTCCAGTCAGGTGCCAATGTTTTTATGTCTGGGTAGCATCCACACAGAATGGATACTGAAGCTTTGGCTCACTGCTTCCTGTTGTTAGCTCTTAGTTCCAAACTGGATCTCTCCTCCATATCTCTTCCTCTTCCTACCTCCGGGTGAAAGGGAAGCTATAGATCCACAGTTAAGGGCTTAATTAAGGGTTCATTCTTTAAATCACGCCAGCCTTCCGTGTCCAGGGGTGCTAAGGAGGCTGGGTGGGGTATTTGGGGATCCTTGTGGGAGACTACCTCCAGCAGCAGTAACGCTATTGGCCTTTTTGTATACTTCAGAAAATCACAGGTATCTGTAATCATCTCTGGCCCTCTGTGTGGCCTTATCTCATGTAAAATAAAAAATGACATTGCTGTAAAACATTATCCTAAATATAAACCATCAACTTAGTGAATACCATTGGTGTTTAATATGAGGGTTTCAGCATGAAATATCCTTTATATATATATTTTTACACACTTTCATTTATTTTACTATGTCAATATGTCTTTGTTGTAAATGTTTAGTTGCCAAACTGGTATCAGTTGTGAAAAGTCAATAGTTGGAAGAGTTGCAGAGTTATTGAAAATAATGCCATTGTTGATTGTTTTTTTTCATCAAATTAGGCTATTTTCTCTTGAACAATATGGTCTATCTACTAGAAACTCAGACAACATGATACAGATATAAAAAATGTATACTATTTATATGAATCATTTTTTAAAAGTTATTCAATTATAAATTACGAAAGTTAACATAGATTGCCATTGACGACCTCTTAATTACCAAAATTACAGAAGATTCCGGTAATTCTCACCCCTTCCCTTTGGCCCAGTGGCACCAACTATCAACTTCAGGCTAACCTGGTTTCGTCAGGCCAGAGCTAAAAACGGCTGATGTAATTCATATTTGAATTACAGCAGATGAAGCGGTGCCCCTGTGTCACCGTGTGGAAAACCTCAAGGGCTTTTCTAATTGAGCCACTCGGAATCTAGGCTTATTAATCAAACTACTTTCCCCAGATTCCCGGGATTGATTGCACAGCCTGAGAGTGAACCGCAATGAGGAAATCTGCTAAAGCTGGCGTATTTCATGCCAATACGGAGGGGAAAAAAACGAGAGTTAGCTTTAACTTTGTGTGATGCTGGCGTATTTCATGCCAATACGGAGGAGAAAAAAAATAGTTAGCTTTAACTTTGTGTGTGATGACATCCACTTTAAAGTCAATTAGATTGGAGAGTAATTTCCTGCTTGACATTTTATCAGGGGGAAAAAGGGGAATTCAAAAAGACATACATCAAATGGAGCCATTATTCTCTGAGGAGGGAGACTAATGTTTAATTATGAGCGCTAATACATCAGGCCTGGAGTCTGGCCTTCCTGGACCTGCTCTCTGTCCCCAGAACAAACGCTCCATTGAAAAACGGTGCAGTGTGGCTAACGACATTGCTTCTACACCGAGGTACCAATATAGAACCTGTCTTATTGAATCACCACCTACTGAGGAGAGCAAATCTACACCAAGGCATTGTGAACTGTTGACAGTAAATTACATTCACGGGAGGCAGACACTTGAGTTTAACCGGTTCAACAGAAATCAACGTCCCCTCGCATTTGTTAGAATTCAAGAAGCCTTCAATACGTGAAACCTATTCATTACTCTTTTTCCCCTCCACTTGCAATTACTGTGGGGGGGGGTAACTTATCTTCTTCGCCTGTCCAACACATGTCATTTGGTGAAATAAATAAACAATTTTCCAAGCATTAGCATGGATGCTGCTGACAGCACTGTTGTTATGGCGTCAGTGAATGTTTTTTGTTGCTCTCTATTATTCTTTTGTCCTCTTTCTAAGAGTGTCATTTTTTTGTCGGGTTGTTGCTAGCGTTAGTAAGTACCAGGGGCAAAGCCCTTCATTGCTGGGTGCTATTACCACGCCCTCCGCTGCTCTCTGCCCAGGACCTGGAAGAGCTTGATAGGGTAAATGGGACTAGCGATGAGCCAGTTCTTTTGAAATAGGATATGGTACAAAGAGTACTTCTGTTTAAAACAACAACATTTTTCTTGGACATGTAAAATGAGCTTCTATTCATTTAAAATGTGAACACCACCAGATCAGATCGCTATGCTGCTGGAGCGTATTTAAGCAATAAGGTCTGAGGGGGTGTGGTATATGGCCAATATACAACGGCTAAAGGCTGTTCTTAGGCACGACCCAGTTTATAATTAACAATTACCTAGCCTCCAAAGACCAGTGGTGGAAAAAGTACCCAATTGTCATACTTGAGTAAACGTAAAGATACCTTAATAGAAAATGACTCAAGAAAAGTCAGTCACCCAGTAAAATACTAGTTAAGTAGAAGTCAGAAAGTATTTGGTTTTAAATATACTTAAGTATCAAAAGTAAATGGAATTGCAAAAATATACTTAAGTAACAAATGTAAAAGTATAAATAATCTCAAATTCCTTATATTAGGCCAACCAGACGGCATGATTTTCTTATTTTAATTTACGGATAGCCAGGGGCACACTCCAACACTCAGACACACGAAGCACGTGTGTTTAGTGAGTCCGCCAGATCAGAGGCAGTAGGGATGACCAGGGATGTTCTATTTGATAAGTGTGTGAACTCAACCATTTTCCTGTTCTGTTCAGCATTCAAAATGTAACGAGTCATTTTGGGTGTCAGGGAACATGTATGGGAGTAAAAAGTACATCATTTTCTTTAGGAATGTAGTGGCATAAAAGTCAAAGTTGTCCAAAATATAAATAGTAAAGTAAAATACAGATAACCCAAAAAACGATTTAAGTAATACTTTTGATGTATTTTTTACTTAAGTATTTTACACCACTGCCAAAGACAGAAATATTACCCATGAGGTTATTTGACCACATTAAATAATGACTGCAATTTAAAGCCAGATATTCAATCATGATTAGCCTTTTAGTAAAACAAAAGCAACCTGTTCTGTATGCTAGTGTATGCTTAAATTCCACAGTGCACAGCAAGGTACAGTCAATATACAAAAAGAACATTGCAGCAATTTGCTTCATAAGCAGTGGGGTAAGGAGGTGGTAGACTATTACCCTTGCTGTGCTGGTTTTCACCACCACCACTGGCTTGAATGGATAAAAAGATTACTCACAGCAGTGGCCTTTAATTATTTTTGACTATATTCCAAACCGGGGGAAGAAATAATAACAGCAAGAATGCTAGTTTCTCACAACGTGGAGATTTGTCACTGGAGTCTTAGTGCTTGTCATTATGTCACCATACTATAATTTGTCAATCAAATAAATAATTACTACATTTTTGTGTGATATTGCTATGGTTTTCTTGGTATTGTTCCACTAGCTTCTTATACATGCTATACATACATGCAATCTTGCAATGGCTTATCTAGAATAGAATAAAGGCCTAGTTTGCCTTTGGCCAAAGGAAAGATTAGCACATCTGCCCCCAAAACTCTGGAACTCTCTCTCCCCAACCACCCGCAACTCTGACTCACCACCTACAAAAACAATACAATTAAAAACATTTGTTCAGTCAGGCATTCCTATCAGCTTAGCTCACTCTTACATGCTGACCACACTGCTCGCGAGCGTCTGCGTAGCCAGGCGCTAAAATATATCTTGGTTCTTATTTTTTTATATTCTTTGCTGTACAGTGTCCTTTTTTGGGGGTGTTTAAATTACACATATTACTAAAGATGAAAAAAAAAGAAGAAGAAAATCATATAATTGACACTGTACCATGTGTGAGAATGCTGGACCCACCCACGCACTCTCTCACACACACGCAACCACACACGCACATACACGTATCGCCGTGTGCCCCTGACCAAGCACCCTCCTCTAACAATTTCCCATTTAATGGAATTTAGGCAGGTTAAGTCAAGTTAAGCTGATGTCAGGCTTTGGCGGCAGGGAAATTTGATTTGAGAATCCTTTATCTTGCTTATGGTCCTAATAAAAGTAAATGGGAGGGGGTGTGGAACATAGATAAGCCCAAGGAAATGGGGTCAAAGAACATATTTCTGTGTGTTGAACAGAGGGGGAGGCACTGCTTCAGTGCCAGGGTTCATTGGCCAGCACACTTTGACAGTCCAGGAGGAAGTTTCCAACTACCATTACCACATTTGCTAACTAGCATTAGCGTAATGACTGGACGTCTATGGGACCAGCTAGCATGCAATGGTAGTTCGTTTCGTGAGCAAATGCTACCTCTAACTTCCTTCATACTGGACACAGACATAAAAATGGTATCCACAAGTTCATCTGACTCTGGGAAAGTAGATAAAGGGCCTCATTGCCAAAATCCCAAACTATCCCTTTGAGAGCACATACTTCCGTCCCTCCTGAGGGCTAGCATTAACAATGAAATAGTTGGATGTTTGTTAATGAAAAGCATCTCTTCTGTAGAACTTTTGACTAGAGATACTTTCTATAACCTCTGAAGAAAGTCGTCCGTAGAACGCTTTTGAACTTGTGGCTGACTTCAGAGACTCTTGATAGGGAAAACTAAGTCACATTATGACACTTTTATGTGAGGTTAAAGAAATGGACAGTCCAAAGGGTCACGGAATTTGGAGGGATGAAGCTTAGAGTCTGTTGGAGAACTGCTGAGGGTGAGAGGGGGCTACTGTGAGGGGCTGCTACTGTCCCAGTACATCGAAAGGCTTCTTCTGATCCTCATCAGACAAGCTGAGAGGGTGTCTGTCTGTCTGTCTGTCTGGTACACCTGTACCGTTTACTCCACAATAAGACAGGAAATGTCCTTTCACTCCATTACTCATCCTCATCTCCCTAAACATTAGAGGGCTGTCACAGAGTACTTTTCCCCCTAGAACAAACCCACACACCTAAATTTAGGCAATTATTACCGCGGCTTGAGTACATTTGTAATTGCTCCCGCATTTCAAACAAACTGCTTCAGTGGTTTTGAAACTGTATCATGAAAGTAATGTCTGTTCCATTTGACTTTCAGAAAGAAGAAAATAGACGCAAAAGTTAAGGGAAGAATTGTGATAGTGTTTGATTTCACATAAAGGAATCTAGTCATGTAGCTAGCACAAATATTTTACCATTGCCTCTTTGATGAAAGGTTGAATTAATATTTACGTAAAAACACAATCCCTCAAACAGCTAATTAAATAATCCAATCCCTCTGGTGTAGATTTGTTTGATTATTCTAGCGGTATGATTCTTGTCGATTAATGTAAACCACGAGATGAAAATACTTTGTTCAAGAACAAAGACATCTCCTCCACTCCAGGAGGATGAAAAGGGGGACAAACAAACAAGCAGAGAACAGAAGAGATGAAGCCATCAGATTGATTACGTGACCCTGGAACAACAATTAGCGGTGAATGAGGTAGCAAGCCTGTATGCCAGGAACTCTCTACTTCGGTGTTCATAGGAGAACCATCCATCTGTGACCTGAGAGGACCTCTCTCACCGGGATAGCGATGAAGACACACAAAGGATGAAGCAGAATACCTCTGCATTTTCTGCTCAATTACCAACCATCAATGGCCTCAATGAATGCGCTCTGGCCCAGTCTATACTCACAGTGATTTGCATGGCTAGGATCATCTGGAAGTCCATAGAAGGGAGGAAGAGGAGGAAAGGATAGAGGTAGGGGGCTATGGACCCAGAGAGAGAGAGAGCGCGAAAGAGGGGGTGTGATTTGACCACGCTCCCTTCGGGTACACCCAGTGCCACAGGCCCTTTCTAGCTCAATCTGGGTCAAGGTTGTGGCACACCGCTAAGAGTAAAATCAATAGTTTTCTTGTTCACCCATCAGCCCTGGTTCTTTCCATCCTTCCTTCATATGCTGGATGTGTATGGATTGGAAGAAGTAGCCTTTAAAAGCCTCCTCATGTGTCACTCTGCTAGCAGCCTCCAGCAGTTAATGACTGAAGTTCTCTCTCATGTTTATTTTGGATTTATTTCACCTTTATTTAAGCTGAGAGTCATGCTGAGACCCAGGTCTATTTCGCAGATGAGCCCTGCATAAACACATCAATAAAACAACCAGTACACTATATAACAGTGCATTCGTAAATATTCAGATCCCTTGACTTTTTTAAACATTTTGGTACATAACAGCCTTATTCTAAAATTGATTAAATCGTTTTCCCCTCATCAATCTACATACAATACCCCATAATGACAAAGCAAAAACAGGTTGTCATCTTTTCAAATGTATAAAAAAAAAATGGAAATATGACATTTATTCAGACCCTTTACTCAGTACTTTGGTTGAAGCACCATTTGCAGCAATTACAGCCTCGAGTCTTCTTGGGTATGACGCTACAAGCTTGGCACACTTGTATTTGGGGAGTTTCTCCCATTCTTCTCTGCAGATCCTCTCAAGCTCTATCAGGTTGGATGGGGAGTGTCACTGCACAGCTATTTTCAGGTCTCTCCAGAGATGTTTGATCGGGTTAAAATCCGGGCTCTGGCTGGACCACTCAAGGACATTCAGAGACTTGTCCCGAAGCCACTCCTGTGTTGTCTTGGCTGTGTGCTTAGTGTCGTTGTCCTGTTGGAAGGTGAACCTTCATCCCAGTCTAAGATCCTGAGAGCTCTGGAGCAGGTTTTCATCAAGGATATCCCTGTACTTTGCTCTGTTAATCTTTCCCTCGATCCTGACTAGTCTCTCAGACCCTGCCACTGAAAACATTCCCACAGCATGATGCTGCCACCACCACCACCACGCTTCACCGTAGGGATGGTGCCTGGTTTCCTGACGGACATGACGCTTGGAATTCAGGCCAAAATGTTCGAATTTGGTTACATCAGGCCAGAGAATCTTGTTTTTCATGGTCTGAGAGTCCTTTAGGTGCCTTTTGGCAAACTCCAAGCAGGCTGTCATGTGCCTTTTACTGAGGAGTGGCTTCCGCCTGGCCACTCTACCATAAAGGCCTGATTGGTGGAGTGCTGCAGAAATGGTTAACCTTCTAGAAGGTTCTCCCATCTCCACAGTGGAACTCTGGAGCTCTGTCAGAGTGACCATCGGGTTCTTGGTCACCTCCCTGACCAAGGCCCTTTTCCTCCGATTGCTCAGTTTGGCCGGGCGGCCAGTTCTAGGACGAGTCCTGGTAGTTTGAAACGTCTTCCATTTAAGAACGATGGAGGCCACTGTGTACTTGGGAACCTTCAATGCTGCACACATTTTTTGGTACTCTTCCTCAGATCTGTGCCTCGACACAATTCTGTCTCGAAGCTCAATGGACAATTCCTTCGACCTCATGGCTTGGTTTTGCACTATCAACTGTGGGACCTTATATAGACTGGTGTGTGCCTTTCCAAATCATGTCCAATCAATTGAATTTACCACAGGTGGACTCCAATCAAGTTGTAGAAACATCTCAAGGATGATCAATGGAAACAGGATGCACCTGAGCTCAATTTCAAGTCTCAGAGCAAAGGGTCTGCTACTTATGTAAATAAGGTATTTCTGTTTTTTATTTTTAATACATTTATAAAAACCTGTTTTTGCTTTGTCATTACGAGGATTTTTTAAATTAATCCATTATAGAATAAGGCTGTAACGTAACAAAATGTGGAAAAAGGGAAGGTGTCTGAATGCCCTGTACATATCTATACACACACATCAATTACACAACACATGAAAAGCAAACACAAAACACCAAAAGCAAAACACCACCATATGAAACAAACCCATACGTCAGTAAAAATGCCCTCTAACATCTGCCTGAATTGCCCTAGAGTAGGGATTCAGCCCTGGGACAATCTTTCTTGAACGGTTTGTCAGGAACATAATTATACTGAACAAAAATATAAGCGCTACATGTTGTTCCCATGTTTAATGAGCTGAAATAAAAGATCCCTGAATGTTCCATGTGCACAAAAAAAGTATTTCTCTCAAATTATGTGCACAAATTTGTTTACATCCTTGTTAGTGAGCATTTCTCCTTTGCCATGATAATCCAGACACTTGACAGGTGTGGCATATCAAGAAGCTGATTAAACAGCAATATCATTATACAGTTGCACCTTGTGCTGGGGACAATAAAAGGACGCTCTAAAATGTGAAGTTTTGCCACACAATGCCACGGATGTGTTTTGAGGGAGCGTGCAATTGGTATGCTGACTGCAGGAATGTCCACCAGAGCTGTTGCCAGATAATTGAATGTTAATTTCTCTACCATTAGCCACCTCCAACGTCATTTTAGAGAATTTGGCAGTATGTCCAACCGGCCTCACAACCACAGACCACGTGTAACTATGCCAGCCCAGGACCTCCATATCCGGCTTCTTCACATGCGGATTGTTGATGATAGTTGTTTATATTTTTGTTCAGTATACAAATAATTTGTAGACTGCAAATTGACCGCAAGAAGCCCAAACCGATACAACATTTAACTAAAACAATCCTTTCAAACAATGTGTACATAATCATATACAGTACATGGCCAAAAGTATGTGGACACCCGTTCACTTCAAATTAGTGGATTTGGCTATTTCAGACACAGCCGTTGCTGACAGGTGTATAAAATCGAGCACACAGCCATGCAATGTCCATTGACAAACACTGGCAATAGAATGGCACGTACTGAAGAACTCAGTGACTTTCAACGTGGCACCGTCGTAGGATGCCACCTATCCAACAAGTCTGTCCTCGGTTGTAACACACTACCAAGTTCCAAACTGCCTAACATCACCATGCGCAATGCCAAGTGTCAGCTGGAGTGGTGTAAAGCTCACCGCCATTGGACTCTGGAGCAGCGGAAACGCGTTCTCTGGAGTGATGAATCAGGCAGATGCCAGGAGAACACTACCTGCCCAAATGCATAGTGTCAAATGTAAAGTTTGGTGGAGGAGGAATAATGGTCTGGGGCTGTTTTTCATGGTTCGGGCTAGCCCCCATAGTTCCATGTAGTGTATACAGTATCTCTTTATTATGCGTGTGAATACCTTGGAACAGATTTCCAAAATTAAAATCACTTTTAACTGGTTTGCTGGTGTTTTTACAGTCTTTATGTCCAACAATAAAATAGAATAAATAAATAAATATTTAAAATCATGTTATTGCTAAGAAAACGTGGGGGCCCAAATAAAAACTCACCCGCAGGCCAAATTCGGCGCGCGGGCCGCCAATTGGGTAAATCTACCCTAGAGGCACCAACTTTAATAACTAAGGACTGATAGTGTAGAGCGGTTCTATATACGCAGAGTGTACAAAACATTTAGGATATCTGCTCTTTCCATGACAGACTGACCAGGTGAATCCAGGTGAAAGCTATGATCTCTTATTGATTTCACTTGTTAAAAAGACAGGTTAAAGAAGTATTTTTAAGCCTTGAGACAATTGAGACATGGATTGTGTATGTGTGCCATTCAGAGGGTGAATGGGCAAGACACAAGTTTTAAGTGCCTTTGAATGGGATATGGTAGTAGGTGCCAGGTTCACCGGTTTGTATCAAGAATGATCCACGACCCTAAGGACATCCAGACAATTTTACACAACTGTGGGAAGCATTGGAGTCAAACTGGTCCAGCACTTGACACCTTGTGGAGTCCATGCCCCGATGAATTCAGGCTGTTTTGAGGGCAAAAGTGGGAGATGCAACCTAATAGTCGAAAGGTGTCCTTAATGTCTTGCACACCTTTTTCCCTCCACATTTTGTTGTGTTACAACCTGAATTTAAAACGTATTAAATTGAGATGCGTCATTGAACTACACTACCCCATAATGTCAAAGTGGAATTTTGTTTGTAGGAAGTAAAAAAATAAATGAAATTAAGCTGAAATGTCTCGAGTCAATAAGTATTCAACCCCTTTGTTATGGAGTAAAAATGTGCTTAACAAATCACATAATTAGTTGCATGGACTCATTCCTTGTTCAATAATAGTGGTTAACGTGATTTTGAATGACTACCTCATCTCTGTACCCCACACATACAATTATCTGTAAGGTCCCTCAGTTGAGCAGTAAATTTCAAGTACAGATTTAAGCACAAAGACCAGGGAGGTTTTTCAATGACTCGCAAAGAAGGTCACCGATTGGTAGATGTGTAAAAAAAACAATTATCCCTTTGGTGAAGTTATTCATTAGGCTTTGGATGGTGTATCAATACATCCAGTCACTACAAAGATACAGGTGTCCTTCCTAACTCAGTTGCCGGAGAGGAAGAACATCGCTAAGGGATTTCACCATGAGGCCAATGGTGATTTTAAAACACAGTTACAGAGTTTCATGGTTTTGATATGAGAAAACTGATGATGGTTGAAGAATTTTTTAAAGAATAATGGGCAAATATTGTACAATCCAGGTGTGCGAAGCTTACCCAAAAGACTCTAATCGGCGCCAAAGGTGCTTCTAGAAAGGTTTGACTTAGGGATGTGAATACATGTGTAAATTAGATAATTCAATTTCAATACATTTGCAAAAATGTCTAAAAACGTGTTTACTTTGTCATTATGGGGCATTGTGGGTAGATGGGTGAGAAAAAAACCATTTAATCAATTTTGAATTCAGGCTGTAACACAACAAAATGTGTAATAAGTCAAGGGGTAAGAATACTTTCCGAAGGTACTGTAGCTGTCATCCTCGTTAGAAAGGGCTAGAGGGCTGGACAGGTTTATACTGTAGGTGTAGGAAAATCCCTCTGCAGATACTCTACAAAACTGTCTACATGTTGATTACATATTATCTGCTATAAAAGTAATTTCAGTGTTGAAAATGTTGGGAATGGTCTTCTACAACATTAAAAATCACTTGGCTTCACTTAACTGTTCTCTGAGGAGTGTGGAAAAGGAGAGGGAAAACTGCCCGTGGCTGTCTGCAACTGGGTTACTGGTTCTAACACATCTGAGAACGTGTCCCTCCATTTAAACTGGGGCAAAGTACAGACGCCAAAATAGCCCAAACTTTCCTCCTTCTATTACAGGGTAAGTGTCATATTTTAAATTGGGTTACGGTGTTTCTGTCAACATTTAGCGCGTCAAATACATTTATTTACCAGGTTACGGCAGTAGCCAAGTTTGGAGCCCTTGTACTTTAAAAGGTGAAGAACCATCATCTGTAAAAACACAACCCCTAATATACAGAAACATACACACACACACACACACACAAAGATGCAACAGAAAATACAAGGTGTTGATACATTTCAATCCTCTCTATCTGCAGCGATACAACAGTGAGTTTAGATTCAGAATTCCCCAAATGGGACCACTTTGAGATTTTTTTAGCAACAAGCATCCACAAAATGAAAAACACAGGGAAGAGGGCTGGCCAGACATAACCTCCAACAAGAAAATAAGTTGCATACAAAGAGGCTTTTGACAGCCAGAGTTTGTCTCGTTAGTCCTCACGTTAACGAGAGGGAATGAGTATGAAACCGGCTGTGTTTCCTAACGAACATAACACAGCTCACTATAAGTGTATGGAGGTGCTGCCTACTGATACACATCTGTTTCTGGACAGCAAATAGACATATGCCAGCTCTGCATTAACGTGTGTATACTTTGTGAAACCCATTTCCTTTTCCCATATCCAGTTAATTCGCTCATATGCCTTAGCATCTCCATATCAGAAATGACATCTGTGGTTGAGGTCTGGTGGGCTCTATATAAGTTAACCCAGTTATGGTTCAGTGACGTGGGTAAATTCATCATTTCCACCTATCTGTTGGGGCCCCTGGGGGCCTGTGGTGGGGTGAGGACCATGCCTGGGCGGGCGGCAGTCCTCTGGGGTCTCAGATCTAACTCCAAGAGACTAGTAGCTTCAATCACCATGTGATGATGCGTGAAGAAAGCCCTTCATTCGCCATAAGCGGGGGAAATTAATTTGATACACCGACCAGCACGGCCATCTCCAAGACAACCTGGGTTTTAATTCATATCTGACGAACAGGGCCGCGCGCTCACTGGCGAGAAAAATGAAAAGAATGCATTCACATGAATCCTGCGATTAGAGGGGGAGAGCGCACAATTTGAGCTTTGAGACAGGTTTTTTCTCCCTCCTGGCTAACAAAAACAGCCATTATACAGTGTGTAGGTATCTGAGAAAATATAACATACAACATATCAAGCTAAAGACATTTAATTATTTAATTCAGTGCAGTAGCAGTGACAAGCCACACACATGTTCAGTTTCTGTGATATTGATAAAATCCCTCTCCCTGTTCTTTGCTGTGCTGAGGGTTGTGTAGTGAGCAGGAATTGTTAAGAGTGAGTATGGTATGTAAATAAGGCCTCTCTCAGCCATTGGACTGCCGGGGTTGAGCACGCTACACTAGCTGCAGGACTGGAGCAGACAGGACAGATGGGACATAACAGAGAGTATGTTTATTCTCATGGCTGAGACTAGCCGCTGGCGTCACAAGCCGCCCTGTTCTTCCTCTCCCTCCCTGCTTTATCCTCCTTTTCCTTCACCCTTTTACCCACCAGGCAGCAACTTGTTTAGCGTCTCTGGAAAAACAATTTCCAAACCCCCAAAAAATCCTCCAACAGGTTTGCCCCTGGAGAGTAGCAGCTGACCCTCTATCCTCCAGACTCCATCCGTCTCCCTCTCTCTTTTCTGAGGGACGTGGGCGGCTAGGTTCGTCCCTTCAGGGGGGATACGGTAAGAGCGAGGTTAATGATGGAGGGAGGGGAACAAGGTCCAGGGAGGGCAGTCCAAGAAAAACTGTCACTTTGGATTTGTTAGGCGGGACAACACATGACCTTGACAGTGCTGTATTGTTCTGAAGCGGTTTCTGTGTAGAGCAGGAGAGAGGGAGCCATGGCAGCTATGGACACTGTAGTCGAGACACTGAGCAGGGGCCATTCAGAGCAAGGTGCAGGCAGGATAACAATCTAGAGACAGGCTCGATTTGCGAGAGAGCATCATAACAAAAAACTGGGTCCAGACAAGGTGTAGTCAAAACACTGACTTATTAATGGCAGAGCCCAGAACATCGATACACAGACAACATTCCTCACTTCTATGGTTTGGGGGATGGAATAAAGGAAGCAGAGACCGCGCTTCGCAAAACAACTTTGCTTTTGTGTGTCAACCACTATGCTATCAAACCAGAGCAGAGAATACTTTAAAGCTGTGGAGAAAGACAAGTATTTGCAATAGTCTGTGCAGTTAATGTAACCGAGGGAATCAGAGGGAGGGAGAGTGAAACCAGTGAAGGTTGGGTGATATATCAAATTAATGTTCCACATGCCTGTATCGCAAGAATCATAAAACAAATAAAAATGTATTAACGTTCTGTCTTTTTGGTCTAGTCTTCTTCGCTGTTTCTGTGCTGTGTAGAGTGTGCACCTTCCCACCTGCACACAGACACCAAGCCCCTCCCCCTGCCACTCACAACAACAGAGGGAGAACGATAACTTCTTCCTCTCTGACAACAAGCAGTTTAAACACGCTACAGAATGGGTCATATGGACACCAAAACGCTTAGAGACATTATTTTACTGTAATAGACGACAACTTAACCTTTCCAACCATACCCTTTTTATGTCTCAACTACCAAAACATAAACAGAGCAGAACCTACTAAAACGAGAGTGTTATGCGCGACATTGCAGTAGCACATACCGCTACAAGCATTTTAGCCACAGACTGCTTTGTGCTAGCTGTCTAGTCTGAGTTTTAGAAATGTGCAACGAGCATAAAAAGACGCATTTAAATAAAGAACTGGCAACTCGTTCTGATTCTGAGAAATAAGCATCTTCTTATCCAGATAGGCCAGTAGATTTTATCATCTCAACAAAGTGAACAGGTGGTGTTGTTCAAACAGTTGGAGACAGACAGGAGGGTGTGTTCATAACAGTTAAACTGTTCTACCTGGTTAGCAAAGCAAATAGATCCAAGTTGACTAGACTTTAGCTGGCTACTTACTAGCATGTGGGGTTGTGCTTGAGAGATTGTTTATGAGACCTGTGTTCATTATCTATAATGCCTGCTACAAGAAGTTGTTCATTATTAGTGGATTTGCATGGTTCTGGTTAAATTTGTAACAAAAAGGTCATTTTCATAGACAGACTTGAAAGCCAGATCAGTGATTATTGCAACAACAACAAAAAAGCAGGTTAAACTATTTTGATCAAATATTTAAATTATTAGTGCGTCTTATGGTTGTGGAAGGCTTATATTTAGCCTATGGAATAACTTCACTAGTCCCGTAATTCAGTAGATTATTCCTGACTGTTTGAAATGCAGTGTATTGACCTTTAATTGTGCAACAAAACTTATTTAGAGATATGTTGTGAAGCGGACATAGTTTTGAGAGAAAAAATGACCAGATATGATCACCCAGCCCTAATTGAAGGCTTTTGGTCTTTGCTCCTGTGAATAGAGTACAAAGACGAGTGATGCAAGGGAAGAGTAAGCTGTTTCAAGCTGGTCAGTGGGTGTATGTCATGTCTGTAGAGGTGCAGGGTCTAGATATTGTCTTCTTCTAAATGCATAATGAGTGATGTTCCACTATTGGGAATAGTGATTTACTTGTAGTAGAGTGGGCAGACTGTACAGTGTGTATGTAAACAGACAGACAGGTGCTGTATGAGGGCAGGACTCACCTCTTCAGGTTTAGGAGGGCCCAGGGGATACCTGTGGGGGTTTTGAATGCAGGCAACAGCTTCTCTCCCAGTTCTATGGCCTTCCTCCTGAACACCTACCAAAAAAACAGAGAGACTCATCAGCAAAAACAATCTCTTCATGTCATTCCGTCAATGTCTAAGAGGTGGTGACAGGGATCCATGGACAATGGCCATCAAGCTCATCCTGTCACATGGGCCTTTTATCACACATGCAGCATGGCTCTGCTTCCTGTTAGAGAGTAGGGAAAGTAGAGGCTGTTTCCTGGTGTGTGTGTGTGTGTGTGTGTGTGTGTGTGTGTGTGTGTGTGAGAGAGAGTGAGACGGAGAGAGCGAGAGCGCTAGGCAGAGAGGGAGAAAGGAACAGAGAGAGCGAGAGGAAAAGAAAGACAGGGAAAGAGACAGAGAGATCAGAAGAGAGAAACAGAGAGAGAGTGTTTAGGCCCGCTTCCTGCACCAGGCTGATAAGAACTAATCAGATAAGAGCAGAGCGTTCCTTCCCATCCTGCACTGCACTCTGCTCTTCAATGCTGCGCTGCCTCACACCACCCTCTCTTTTCTCCCTTCTTCCCACCATCACAGCCCTGGATATCTATCTATCAACCCCTTCAGATCAGGGACAGGAAAATGTCACCATGTCACGAGCGCTTTACATTAAATCATATACAATGACACCAACATACAATGACAGGTAAGGCATCAAAGGCACATGTGCATCTTCTCGTCTATGTTGAGTCCTGAGAGGATTCTGTACTGTAGGAAATAGGAACACTAATGTAGAATAAATACATTCCCTATGAAGTCTCCAGAAGTTTCTGTGAATGCACTCACTCTCTGGGAGATGCCCCAGTCAATAATCAGAATTTCATTCAGACACGCTCTCAGGAAAAGTGCTCTGTGTGCAGCTAAATGCAGCGTATGAGAGTGTCTGAATGAAATTCTGATTATTGGGATCTACTGTAACTAAGCGAGATAACAAAGCTGTACACATGATCATATCTGTGTTCCATCATCACATGTTCCTGTACTAGTTCTGAAGTGACATGGAGCTGTCAGAGGAGGTCGTAAGACGCTGTGAAGAACAGGGAGTGTTGGTCTTGTATATGCGCGGAGACGTCTCCAAGCAGCAAAAATCCGGTGTGTCACTGCCTGCCGGGGGACCTGTGCCACATGGCTTCATGCTAATCCAATTGTTGTGAAAAGATTAAAATGGCACATGTCCAGCCACTTAATAGCGGGGAATGTCTCACTAGTACCAAACGCCTGCACAAAGACGAGAGGGCGCGACTGAATAAGGTAAAACAGCAACAGAGTTGGTCTGTTGAAAGTCATTGAATTGGGTCTTTTCAAAAAGCAGATGTAGATGACGTATAAAGAGTACAAATCTCAAAGGCAGGAGCTGGTGGCCTTTCAAAAGAGGCATTCAGGAGCTGCGTCGGTACAAGGCGGTGCTATCACCGATCGTTTCATTCACTGGACACCCGCTGAGACTAGTGCCCTACTCAAAACAACATGGCTAGGGCAGTGTGCGTCAGACACCAAATAATCTCCCGCTGTGTCCTTGGAGCTTCTGGACAATGTCACCTGTTAACCTGTTCTATTAATAATCACTATGTCTCCCGCTGTGTCCTTGGAGTCTCTGGACAAGGTCACCTGTTAACCTGTTCTATTAATAATCACTATGTCTCCCGCTGTGTCCTTGGAGTCTCTGGACAAGGTCACCTGTTAACCTGTTCTATTAATAATCACTATGTCTCCCGCTGTGTCCTTGGAGTCTCTGGACAAGGTCACCTGTTAACCTGTTCTATTAATAATCACTATGTCTCCCGCTGTGTCCTTGGAGTCTCTGGACAAGGTCACCTGTTAACCTGTTCTATTAATAATCACTATGTCGCCCGCTGTGTCCTTGGAGTCTCTGGACAAGGTCACCAGTTAACCTGTTCTATTAATAATCACTATGTCTCCCGCTGTGTCCTTGGAGTCTCTGGACAAGGTCACCTGTTAACCTGTTCTTTTAATAATCACTATGTCGCCCGCTGTGTCCTTGGAGTCTCTGGACAAGGTCATCTGTTAACCTGTTCTACTAAATCCACAGCGCTGTTCCTTCTGCCCACCACTCCCTCCTCTGCTCTGTGATGAGGTGTGGGTTGTCTGTCTACCTCTCTCTCGCCACTCTGTCATTTATTACATTGGACTTTTATGGCTCGTTTCTGAGGAGGTTATGAAAGTAATCTGGAGCTCCCGTAGCGTAAGCAGAGGACATCCACAAATCATCCCATCCCACCAGGGTTAGCACATACAGACAGGTCGAGACTGGAGATATCCTGTGTACCTACATCTCATCCAATTTGTGTGATTAATGCTTTTAATAATGCCAGGACGCTGGAGAATAAATAAACCAGACCCCCACCCAGAGTCATCAAGCAAACTGTCAACAAGGTTTAATAATAAGCAATCAAATTATCTGCAACCCCAATCAACCGCGTCAGGCTGGATGGCAGATAATATTAGTAAATATTGATAATGATAATCATATTCCTCACTCCAGTGAGTTTGAAGAATGACGTATCACTGATAAGAGAAAATGAGCTTTGAAGTAGAACAGATGTCATACAGAAAACAAATACAGCAACAGTTTTTTTCCCAGGTTTCCTGACAATGAATAGGAATAAGGTAAACACTCATTTGGACGATTCAGGTCAAAGGAAACAAAGAAGGATGCAGTTCTGAAGATGGGGACATCTCCCCAGTTGTAAAAATACAACTTGCACACACCCTATTCGTGCAATAGGGGCCATATTTGTCCTCTACAAAGTAATTTAGGCAATAAGGACAAAGCAAGACAGCGACAGTGACACAAAGGCAGAGAGAGGGTGTAGTTTGTACAGCAGGACTATGTGCCCGCCACTGGGAGCCAGGCTAACGGCTCCTGTGCTTTGGGGCTGTGGGGAAGAGGGCTGGACATGCCACTAAATAAGATGAATTACCGTGCTGGGCCGGGGTTGACTGGGCCGCCTTGCGGGACACAGCCCAAATTACTCCACGCGTCTGTGGGGAAGAACCAGACAGGGCTCTGGCTCCTCCAATAGATCAACCCACACCCAGCTTTCTCCCATGGCCTAGCTGTCCCTGGATGAAGCCTGGCAGGGAGGGATTGGGGGGATATAGGCCCAGTAGTTGAAACTCCAATTCCTTGACATGAAGCTCCAGGGAACACACATCACAGGTCACCAACAGGACTGAAAATGGCACTATGAAAATTCACTTCACCATGGCTACCGTACCATAATATTTAGGTTAAATCTGAGAACTGACTGTACTTGCTTTCTACTGTAGCCATTGTGGATTCATATACATTGCATTTGGAAAGTATTCAGACCCCTTCACTTTTTCTGTTACAGCCTTATTCTAAAATTGATTAAATTGTCCCCCCCATCAATATTCCATAATGACTGACAAAAACTGGTTTCTAGATTTTTCTCTCTCAAAAGTATATAAAAAAACTGAAAAATCACATAAGTATTCAGACCATTTCCTCGGTACATTTTTACATTTTAGTCATTTAGCAGGCACTCTTATCCAGAGTGACTTACAGTAGTGAATGCATACATTTCATACATTTAATTTAATTTCATGCATTTCAGTACTTTGTTGAAGCACCTTTGGCAGCGATTACAGTCTTGAGTCTTCTTGGGTATGACGCTACAAGCTTGGCACACTTGTATTTGGGGAGTTTCTCCCATTCTTCTCTGCAGATCCTCTCAAGCTCTATCAGGTTGGATGGGGAGTGTCACTGCACAGCTATTTTCAGGTCTCTCCAGAGATGTTTGACCGGGTTAAAGTCCGGGCTCTGGCTGGACCACACAGCTTCCCTGTGGCTCAGTTGGTAGAGCATGGTGTGTGCAACGCCAGGGTTGTGGGTTCGATTCCCACGGGGGTGCAGTACAAACAACATTTTCTTTTTTTTTTTTTTTTAAGAAAAAAGAAAATGCATGAAATGAAATGTATGCATTCATTACTGTAAGTCGCTCTGGATAAGAGCATCTGCTAAATGACTAAAATGTAAAAAATGTAAGGACATTCAGAGACTTGTCCCGAAGCCACTCCTGTGTTGTCTTGGCTGTGTGCTTCGTGTCGTTGTCCTGTTGGAAGATGAACCTTCATCCCAGTCTAAGATCCTGAGAGCTCTGGAGCAGGTTTTCATCAAGGAAATCCCCCTCCTTTGCTCTGTTAATCTTTCCCTCGATCCTGACTAGTCTCTCAGACCCTGCCACTGAAAAACATCCCCACAGCATGATGCTGCCACTACCACGCTTCACCGTAGGGATGGTGCCAGGTTTCCTGACGGACGTGACGCTTGGAATTCAGGCCAAAATGTTCGAATTTGGTTACATCAGGCCAGAGAATCTTGTTTTTCATGGTCTGAGAGTCCTTTAGGTGCCTTTTGGCAAACTCCAAGCAGGCTGTCATGTGCCTTTTACTGAGGAGTGGCTTCCGCCTGGCCACTCTACCATAAAGGCCTGATTGGTGGAGTGCTGCAGAAATGGTTAACCTTCTAGAAGGTTCTCCCATCTCCACAGTGGAACTCTGGAGCTCTGTCAGAGTGACCATCAGGTTCTTGGTCACCTCCCTGACCAAGGCCCTTTTCCTCCGATTGTTCAGTTTGGCCGGGCGGCCAGTTCTAGGACGAGTCCTGGTAGTTTGAAACGTCTTCTATTTAAGAATGATGGAGGCCACTGTGTACTTGGGAACCTTCAATGCTGCACACACTTTTTGGTACTCTTCCTCAGATCTGTGCCTTGACACAATTCTGTCTCGAAGTTCAATGGACAATTCCTTCGACCTCATGGCTTGGTTTTTGCTCTGTCAACTGTGGCACCTTATATAGACATGATTTGGAAAGGCACACACCTATCCAAATCAATTGAATTTACCACAGGTGGACTCCATTCAAGTTGTAGAAACATCAAGGATGATCAATGGAAACAGGATGCACCTGAGCTCAATTTCGAGTCTCATAAGGGTCTAAATACTTATGTAAAAAAAAAAGAAAACTGTTAACGCTTTGTCATTATGGGGTATTGTGTGTAGATTGATAAAAAATATATATTTAATCAATTTTAGGCTAAGGCTGCAACATAACAAAATGTGGAAAAAGTCAAGGGGTCTGAATACTTTCCAAATGCACTGTATAATACAATATGGAATACAGATAGATATTCAGGGGGATGTGGTAATATTATGATGGCTTTTAAACCCCCATGAGATCTCCAATCTCCATTGGTATGAGCTCAGTCCTGCAGATGTAAGCAGAGGATTTAGCTGTTTGTTTGTTTATTTGGAACCCATTAGCTTCCGCAGAAGGAGCAGCTACTTTTTCTGGGGTCCACCAAAAACATGACAAGTAGCAAAACACGGATAGACAAGTACAGTCACACAACTGTTAAATAGAAATCAAATGTTATTTGTCACATGCACTGAATACAACAGGTGTAGACTTTAGTGAAATGCTTACTGACAAGCCCTTAACCAACAATGCAGTTTTAAGAAAAATAAGTGTTAACTAAAAAAAATAGTTAAGTAAAAAAGAAATAAATTATTAAAGAACAGCAGTAAAATAACAATAACGAGGCTATATACAGGGGGCACTGGTAGAGTCAATGTGTGGGGGTACAGGTTAGTTGAGATAATTGAGGTAATATGTACATGTAGGTAGAGGTAGTGACAATGCATAGATAATAAACAGAGAGTAGCAGCAGTGTAAAAGAGGAGGGGGGGGGGCAACGTCGACGACAATGCAAATAGTCCTGGTAGCCATTTAATTAGCTGTTCAGGAGTCTTATGGCTTCAGGGTAGAAGCTGTTAAAAGAAGCCTTTTGGACCTAGACTTAACGCGCCGGAACCACTTGCCGTGCGGTAGCAGAGAGAACAGTTTATGACTAGGGTTGCTGGAGTCTTTGACAAATTTTAGGGCCTTCATCTGACACCGCCTGGTGTAGTGGTACTGGATGGCAGGAAGCAACGATTTACAAACAATAAAAATATATACAAAAAATACAACAACTAAAATGTGTATGCGCACGTGTCCCCTCACAGTCCCCACCATTCCATGAGTTGTTATTTAATCAATTTTTTAAAGATCATTTAGACTGTTTGAGTATTTGTATTTATTATGGATCTCCATTAGCTGCTGCCAAGGCCCTTGCAACTCTTCCTGGGGTCCGGCAAAATTAAGGCAGTTATGACATTTTTCTAACGTTACAATACATTCATAACAGATTTCACAACACACTAAGTGTGTGCCCTCAGTCCCCTACTCCACTACCACATATCTACAACATAAAATCCATGTGTACGTGTGTGTATAGTGCGTATATTATCATGTGTGTGTCTATGTTTGTGCTTCTTCACAGTCCCCACTGCTCCATAAGGTGTTTTTTTTATCTGATTCTGATTGCATTAGTTACCTGATGTGGAATAGAGTTCCATGTAGACATGGCCCTACTGGATGTAGTACTGTACGGTTCGGTACAGCTCGGTGCTTTCAACATGTCAATAACTCACAAATACAAGTAGTGATTAAGTCAATCTCTCCTCCACTTTGAGCCATGAGTGATTGACATGCATATGCTTAATTTTAGCTCTCTGTGGACATCCATGGGCCAGCCTTGCTGCCCTGTTCTGAGCCAATTGCAATGTTCCTAAGTCCCTCTTTGTGCCACCTGACCACACGACTGAAAAGTAGTCCAGGTGTGACAGAACTAGAGCCCGTAGGACCTGCCTTTTTGATAGTGCTGTTAAGAAGGTAGAGCAGCGCTTTATTATGGACAGACTTCTCACCATCTTAGCTGCTGTTGTATCAATATGTTTTGACCATGACAGTTTACAATCCAAGGTTACTCCAACTTGCTCAATTCCGACATTATTTATCACACAATTTAGTTGAGGTTTTGGGTTTATTGAATGATTTGTCCCAAATACCATGCTTTTAGTTTTTGAAATATTTAGTACTAATTTATTCCTTGCCACCCATTCTGAAACTAACCGCAGCTCTTTGTTAAAGTGTTGCAGTCATTTCAGTCTCTGTAGTAGATGATGTGTATAGTGTTGAGTGATCCGCATACATAGACACACTGGCTTTACTGAAAGCCAGTGGCATGTCCTTAGTAAAGATTGAAAAAAGTAAGGGGCCTAGACAGCGGCCCTGGGGAATTCCTGATTCTAACTGGATTATGTTGGAGAGGCTTTCATTAAAGAACACCCTCTGTGTAATTGAAGATGGAAGGGAGTTCCATGTGTTCATGGCGCGCTATAAAATTCTGCGTTGCTGTGAATTCGTTTTGGACTTAGGAACTGAAGAGACCGCTGGTGGCATGTCTTGTGGGGTATGCATGGGTGTCTGAGCTGAAAGGTATTTGATTATACAGACAACCTGGAATTTTCACAGCAATACTTATCATAAAAACTAGAAGAGAAGCAGTTAATCGCTCGTCAACCCTCAACCAGGAAAGACTGGCATGCATGTTGTTGATGTTAGTTCTGTATGTGCAGTTAAGGGCAAGATGTGCTGCTCTGTTTTGAGCCAGCAGCTGTCTTTTTTTGCTGCACTTGACCATATTACTGGACAGTAATCAAGATGGGACAAGACCACAACCTGAAATACTAGTAAAGTGGATGTGTCAAAAATTCAGAAAATATTTTTATAATAGACATACCCCTCCCCATCTTCATAACTTTTACAATATGACTTGACCATGATAATTGACCATCCAATGTTATACCTAGGAGTTTAGCTTCCTCAACTTGCTTACACCCTTTATGTACAACTCAGGTTAAGGTCTTAGAGAATGTTTTGAATCAAACACAATGCTTTCAGTTTTAGATGTATTTAAGAGAAGTTTATAATTAACCTCTTGCGTATATCCTACCACTGGGGGCGCCACAGCGCATTTTGGAAAAAATTCGTTCCCATTTTCAACGGCCTACTAATCAAACTCAGAAGCTAGGACAAGCATATACTTATTTTATATGGATAGAAAACACCCTAAAGTTTCTGAAACTGTTTGAATGGTGTCTGTGAGTATAACAGAACTCGTATGGCAGTCAAAACCCCGAGACCGATTGAACCAGGAAGTGGGATTCTGAATTGTGGACTCGACTTCACAGCCTTCCCTGTAATTCACAACGTGAAAAAATTATAATTGAGCACTTTCCAGTGCATCCACTAGATGTCCCCAGTCTTTACAAAGTGTTTTGAAGCTTCTGCTGTCGAAACTCAGTGCAGGAGACGATGTGGCAATTGGTCACAGTAGGAGGGCCATCAGCATTGTGACGTCGGCGGCCGTGTCTGCCCCCACCTTTGGAAACGTTTTGAAACACAATGAAATCGTCCCACTCGAATCTGATTGGCTCTCTTGTTGAAACAGGCCCTGAAGATTAATGTTATACAACGTTTGACATGTTTGAACGAACCTAACGAAGGGAAAATAGTCATTTTTCGTTAGCCAAGTGCCGCGCACGGATCAACATTTGGTTACAGCCTTAGGACGCGCTAACAACAGCAAGCTAATGGAACATAAAGGATGGACTTTTTCGACCGAAAATACATTTGTCGTGGACCTGGGATCCCGGGAAGTGCTTTCTGATGAAGACAACTAAAGGTGAGGGATTATTGGCAATATTATACAAGATCAGATGTGATGTGCGATTGTTCCAAGATGGCGACGAGCTAGGCTTTCTAGCTCATTTTCTGGGTATCGCATCCCCTTTTATCTCAAAGTGTGATTACCCTGTAAAGTTAACAGATTTTAAATTATGACGGGTGTTTTCAAGAGATATTCATCTATAAATCTTAGATTGACAATATAAAAAAAAAAATTGTTTTCGAATAGTAATTTATAAAATTGTAGCACTGTTTCCCGGGACGCATTTTATGAAAAAATAGTTAGTCAACGTCAGGTGCCGATGTAAAATGCTGTTTTTATATAGAAATATGACCCTTATTGAACAAAAGATTGCATGCTGTGTGTAACATGATGTCCTAGGTGTGTCATCTGATGAAGTTTGTAAAAGGTTAGTGCTGCATTTAGCTGTTTTTTGGTTATATGTGATGCATGTGCCTGGTCGGAAAATTCATATGATGCTACTTTTACCATGTACTCCTCTAACATAATCTAATATTGTGCTTTTCCTGTAAAACCTTTTTGAAATCGGACAACGAGGGTCGATTCAAGAGAGGTGTATCTATAAAACGATATGAGACAGTCCTATATTTGAAAAAAAATATATATTGAATTTCGTTATGCTAATGTCGCTAGGAGTTTTTCGCTGGAAAATGATCCCGCTAACGGGATGAGAGTCTCAAGAGGTTTTAAGCACTTATTCTGATACTGACTAGAAGCTCACTGGCTTTGGGTTCTGACAAGAAGAGTGTGGAATTATCTGGCTCAAGGTTTCCGTTAGCCGGTAACTGCTGGCTTTTGGCCACAAAATAATTTTTTAAAAAGCAGATAAATAAAATTGTTGCTGACAAAATGACCGGGTGAAAAAAAAAAAAAAAATTGCAAAATAATGGTTTTCATTCATTGATGGAAATATCAGTCGACATAAATACATTTGACCGTCATGCTTATTTGTCTAATGGTTAATTTGCATGATTTAGTGAAATTAAATTGGCCTTTTGTGTGTCGATAGTCATGTATCATATTTATCCAACACAAATATCACACGCCTAGCATACAGAGCCTATTTTGAGAAGGACTTCTCCTGCAGCTCCTCAGCTGGTTGCTGCTGGAATAAAACATGTGTCTTTATTATCCCATTCATTGTGCAACTATTCTAAATGCAGTCATATGTGTAAAACAGTTTTGGTGCACGATTAAAAAGAGATACTATTTTTATTTCTCAACTGGTAATTGAAGCTCGCCTCACATTCACCATTCAACTGCAGGCAACAGGTTATCAGCATGTCACCCACCACTTTACAATGTGAGCTGGACATAGAATGCATTTTGAAAACATACTTAATAGGAAAAATCCGACTATGGAAACGTAGAGGCAATTATTTTATAAAGACTTCATAAGCGGCGTGTGAGTTTCCAGTTTGGGGAAGCTCATAGCCTATAAGCCAATGCAGCAGTAGGCCTATAACTTCCACTGCTCTTTCACACCGAGGATCAGGTATTATCGCAATTGTTGGAAAGATTTTTTAAATAGCTTACTGTAAGCAACTATAGCTTCAATATTTTATAATTCGCAAAGGATGTTAAAAAAACACTTTCCTACATGTTCATGCAGCAGGCCGGGTACTTCTATACATTCTCAGGCACACACGCTCCCTCAACATTATCAGGACAGGGAAACCAGTCACATGCTCAGGCACACACGCTCCCTCAACATTATCAGGACAGGGAAACCAGTCACATGCTCAGGGACACACGCTCCCTCAACATTATCAGGACAGGGAAACCAGTCACATGCTCAGGGACACACGCTCCCTCAACATTATCAGGACAGGGAAACCAGTCACATGCTCAGGGACACACGCTCCCTCAACATTATCAGGACAGGGAAACCAGTCACATGCTCAGGCACACATGCTCCCTTAACATTATCAGGACAGGGAAACCAGTCACATGCTCAGGGACACACGCTCCCTCAACATTATCAGGACAGGGAAACCAGTCACATGCTCAGGGACACACGCTCCCTCAACATTATCAGGACAGGGAAACCAGACACATGCTCAGGGACACACGCTCCCTCAACATTATCAGGACAGGGAAACCAAACGCATGCTCAGGGACACACGCTCCCTCAACATTATCAGGACAGGGAAACCAGACCAGACACTCAAGAGTTTTTCCACCTCTTCCACAATAATTTGACCAAACTCAAAACAGCAATACTTCTCTTGCATTATTAGATATTTTATACAAAAATATGATGGGTCAATGCTGTCATTTCACTTGAGTTTTTCCACTTTACTTGTGAAATATTTAAATGATTGCCAATATCGAAAGGTTTTGTTATAAATGACCCATCAAATTCAATGAATGATGGAGATGAATGAGTTTTCTGCCCATGATATCAGAGCTAAGGTTGACGATGCCTAGACAATAGCAATGTTTCCAAACTGGATCTTTTATCAGACAGAGTGGTCTGTCCCTCTTAAAAGATGCCATCCTGTGCTCAGCAGGCTAAAGCATCAAACAGGGCCTGAAAAACGAATTGCTGGGAAAGAGCAGCTTTGTCCAATCTAATTGTGGTAAGCTGCACACACAGGAAAGAGGTCAAATTGCATTACGAAATAAAACCCAGCAGGCTGTTAACCAGAGTGCACTGCCAGTTAACTTCCCCCTGACGGAGTGACTCATAGCAGTGCTGTCCTCCCTAAGGACTGAGGGGATCAACATTCAAAACAGGCCTCTGGACAGAACTGGGACTTTCAGAAACTGTAAAATTCAGAAAGTCAAAAAGGAGTCCTCTGGTACTTTTTGCTGTGCCTAAGCACTGAAAAGATTGATTAAGCCATCGATTGGGCAGTGTCAGTGAAAGAACTCACCTGGTGTCCCCTGACATGAATGATTCACCTGATGATTGAAAAGTAACAACACTGAAGTCTTTAAGATCAGGGGTTGGGCCTCCCTGCTTTACTGTACTGCTGAGGTGCAGCGTTTTAATTCAGCAAAGAGCCCGAGGTGTGAGTTGAGGGGCCCCTCTGACCTCTCGGCAGGGGCTTCAAACTGCCCGCTGGGCATCACTCACCTCACATCTTAAATGACGACTCAGTCCTTTCTCCTCTCCTTAGTGAACGATTAAGCAGCTCGATAGAACCCCATTCCCTATTTCACCCCAATAAGTATTTTTTTGAGGAATGGCGTTCCTGTGCTTTAAGATTACTAGGTGCCATTTGTAGTTTGTGCCTCTCTGTTATGCCAACATTAATGAGGCTAACCACAGCAGATCACGCCCCGGGTGCAGGGGGAGACATTTTTGAAAGGACACTTCAAGGCAATTACCACACTCATTTGTAGGGATTTATCTTAAGTCAGCACTGTGTGCCTGCTATATGAGTGGCTGTAAGGCCCCTCCTCTGCCTCCCCCCTAGCTACTCATTACAACTAAGAATCCACAGCAGAGAGAGAGGCTGGGGGAAAGAGGGAGAGTGGGTTAGTGAGAGAAGGGTATTTTGTGGGAGGGAAAGTTTGAGAAAGAGAAAATGCCCTAGGAAGAGGGAGTGAGTGAGAGGGAGAGACGACATTAGAAAAGAAGAGAGATTCTGAGGGGCAGCAGTAAACCCAAATGAGGTGACCTAGATCTTGTGTCCTTCTGTCGGTCTACTCAAAAACCAGGAGAGACTGGTCACATTCAACTTATTTTTTTCAGTCAACATTTTTTGCATTTAACTCAAATAATGACCTCCATGACATTGATAAAATGAAGCCTGGTTTGTTCCTCAGGTAACTTTAATATGCTGAAACTGTACTTTTATATTCAAATGAGATAGGTAAACGTTACAGTATGTTTGATATGCTAACGTTACCAGCTATCAATATTGTCTTGCAAGCTACATTTAGCTAATGTGTGTACGGACAACAAAATAAACCCTTTAATTGTCTGCACATGCTTGTGAATTGTTGCATTATTCAAGAGTGAAATATGGTTTGCATGCATTATTCAAGAGCGTAGCTAGCTAATATGTTTTAGAGGAAAAGTTGCTTACATTGTTGAATAGCTTGCAATCCTACTGGCTAGTCAGTGGCTACTTTAATACTGATATTTAAGGTACATTTTTAGCTGCAGAGCAAGAATGCCACGTTGCCAGCCACAAAGAAAGGTAAGGCAAGGATGGCATGTAAATTGAAATGTTTATGTACAAATTAAGCAAATTCAAAACCTCTTCATGCTGCCTCTCAAATGTTTGTCAATGAGAATAGCCTCAGAGGCAAGACCAGGTGCAGGAAAACTGACTTCTCTGCCACAAGCGAGATCCTTTGGTAGCGCTAACATATAGGCAGTGGAATGGGACTATCTAGTACTGGAGCGGATAGCCATGGCCTATTTAGCCGAGGAGCAACCATTTCCCCAATCTACTCTAAAGACCAAAAGGGCACATCAAGCTCTGACACAGCCTGTCAACTGACCAGGGCCCAGATGTGTGGCTTAAGCTCAGTGCCACCCGACTAGGTTTTCACACTCTGGTCTATAAGCACACTTCAAGCAGTTTTAGAGAGCGAGCGAGCGAGAGAGCGAGATGGAGGGAAGGAGGGAGGGATGTGGTATGTGTTGAAAGAGTCCTTAGATGAAGAGGGACCTCCGCTGAGAATGGACGAAAGGCGCGTAGAGGCAGACAAGGACGTCCATTCACACAGGAGCAGGAGGGCTTAGTGCTGAGAGCAATCAGGACCGGACAGACAGGAGGGAAAGGCTGAGCTGACGGGCCCTGCCTGGCTGCCTCTTTCAGCTCACACTTGAGGACCCTGGACTGCTTTAAACAACGGTTTCTCAGCAGCTCCTCAGCAGTCCTCTTCAATACGGCTTATTGTGCCTGAGAGCCTCAGAGCTGAACCCACTGAGCTGGGAGGAGGAGGAAGAGGAGGGCTGTGGCCGACTACAGAGTGATAAGCTGCTCCCAGCAGCCCCATTCCCAAAGTCATTTAGGCCTACGTAAGGCAAAGATGAGCTGGGATCTTCCCCATGTCTGAGGGAGGAGAGGAATAGTTGTGTCTATATGCCTGAACAAACTAGCCACAGTACTAAGATCTTCTCTCTTGTAAAAAACAAAACAGAAGGTTCTCCCTGAGGGGGTAGATGATGGTAAACAACCAAACAGAAGAGAAGAGGAGAAAAAAAGCCCTGGTGTTTTCTGGAGCCTAATCCTTCAGGGGTGGAACTGGCTCAAATCTGCTGAATGCGAGGCATCACTCGCACACAAGAACATAGTCCATAAATTGATGACAGCAGTGAGGAGAGATCCTCTAAAAACCTGGATTGAAACTGATCCATGGAGGAGAGGACACTGATATTCCCCGGGCCCTGGCTCTCCAGCTAATGAAAAGGCATGTGCTGGGGAGATCTGCCCTATAGCAGAGAGAGTCCAACACAGGGTCTGTTACACCAGTCACGACACATATCACTTCCCTGTGTGTTCCTTATCAATTACACCTCAGTCACAAAATAGGCAAGAGAACGGGGGAGAAAACACCAAGCTCATTACCGTCCGTGAATTGCTAGCTTGTATTGATTGGAGTTTGTGCCTGGCAAAGTGCTGCCGTGACTTTCCAAGATAATTATGTTTCAGTCGTCAGTGCGTTTTCTTTAATTCATTCATTCTCTCTGTTAATGGCGGGGTGACTCTGAGAGGCACGCAATGTAACATGGCATGCAGCCCGGAAATAAGAGATTTATTCAGGAGCCGAGCTAGCGGATGTCTTTATTATGTCCCAGATAGGCTGGCTCCATTGTGTTGGCTACGGCGGCGGTGGTGATGTGAGATGAATGAGCAGATGCTAGGTGATAGAGAGAGGGGTTTTATCTGTGCATGATCCCATTGAACAACTCTTGCTGGGGCACGAGAGCTGCTGCATTAACTCAGGCATCCACACACACACCTGACAGATACAGTACAAAAGGCACACACATGATAAACCGAGGGGAGAAATAGAAAATGAGACGAAGAGATTGTAGGGTAAGCTATAAAAAAATGATCTAGTCGTCCATCATGGCTTTCACTGCGCCATTGACCACACTAAGCGTTATTGAAAATGAAATGAAAATAAGTGGATGGGGGGGAGATTCGATATTATTTTTGATAATATATTGTATCGTATCATTTTGACAATATAGCATAGCTTGTTCTTATTTTTAACTAGGGAGCCAATTTGTTTTCAGAACTTTTATTTCCTTGACTGATCAAAACCCTAAACTTTTCTCATAGCTCTCTCTTGTCCCTCTGTAGTCGACATATGGTGAGCAATATGTTTGGAACACCGAATCACAATAAAGTCACAGTATCAAATCGCAACATATAGAATCATGAGAATCGCAAAACATTGTATCAGCACCTAAGTATGGTGATAATATCATATTGCGAGGTCCCTGGCAATTCTCAGCCCTAATGAAAATGAGTATATTGTGCGTGTCTGTATGTAGGGAGTAGCTCAACATGAGCCGGGTCATGTCTGCCTGTGCTGCTATTCAGATGGAAATGAGTAGCTGAAAGAGGGCACAATGCCTGATGGAGGGAGATACAGAGACAGAAAGAGAGCGAGAGAGAGGGAGCTAGAGAGCCAGATAGAGAGCAAGAGATAGACCTCTTAGCTCCTGTGGAGTGAATGTTCTGTGTCCCACCAGGGACCACCTGTCAGGAGCGATAAAGCAGGTTGGATCAGAGGAACTGGGCAGACAGACAGACAGACACACAGTTCCTGCAGATGGGAGGAGAGGAGGGAGAGGGGAGAGAGATAGCAAGAAAGAGTAAGAGAGCTAGATGGGGGAGGAAGATGAAGAGGGGGAGAAAGATGAAGAGGGGAAGAGGGGGAGGGGCAGCATCGTGGCTGGCTGTTGTTTGGCCATCTTGGCGGGGCTCCACCAAACCAGCATGTGGGCGTCAGGCAGGCAGGCAGTGGAGCCAGTGGGACAGCTCCTGTCTGCCAGGCCCTGTTGGCCCCTCTCACTACCAGCCTTGAAACCTTGATTATGGCATTGTGTTGGGGAACAGACGCACATGTGCTGCTGAAAGCCCTCTCCACCACATGGACACGAGGGCTCTGGCCCTGGTACTCTCCCTCGCTGATCACTACACTCCCAGAGGATATGTCAGCCAGCCAGCCAGCCTCTCTCTCAGCCAGATAGGCTCTAGGAGAGAAAACAGAACAAATAGCCTTCAAGCCTTTCCTCCTGTAAGGCTCCACTTGCACCATCCTCACAACATACAGGACCACATAGAAAGAGACTTACAACACCACCACCACGACAAAACGGGCGGGATAAGACCTTCCTCAAATACCCTTAGTGGGGATGAGAAGATGGGTGTCAACGCAGCAGCTTACGGAGCGAGCACAAATGGCAGGCTGGGGGATTGTGTTGCTGCAGACTGTGCTAGGTTACAGCACACACAAGACGCTAGTCTGGGAGGTCACCACACCGCCACTCGCTGGCGCTCAGACACCCAGGGTGTTTCTCAATATGCATACTACCGTGCTCCACACTCTCATGCTCCAAGTGCATTCTCCAACGATGTTCTCCTGACTATGTTCTTGTGAGGACAAGAGTGTAGAGAATGCATAATCATATGCTAGTTAAAGAGGCAAAAATTACCTAAAACGAATGTTATGCAAGGTAGAATCTTTCTTGGCTAGCTAGCCTATTGACTTACTATGGACTTAGCTACCCATTCACTGAACTGTCTTTCCGCCAGGACAATGGCAACAATAGGCCAAACAAGATATACAAAGCAAACATTTTACTTCCTAACTATAAGCTGGCTATATGTGAATCATAATAATGTAGCTAACCAGATAGTTTAAACAGGCAAAAATGACCTAAAACGAATATTATGCACGGTAGATAGCAATTATTTGTGGCTATCCAGTTAGCCCTATTGACTTATTATGGGCTTGTGATCGGGTAAACATGGCAAAATTAACACAGCATATATTTATTAACGTATCAAGATCAAATTTTGTAGTCACGCAACATATTACATATAAATAGGCAACATTTCATTCCGAAGTTGGAGTGTATTTTCTTTCGCTTTCGCTCAAATAATGGCCGCCGTTGATTTCAAGAAATGTTGCGTCGTATTTTTCGTGGTTGCGTCATATTTCTTAGCATTTTTGCTGTTGAAGCTTGCATCGATGCATGCTTCAAAATATGTCCAAACGGAGCACGCATTCCAGAAAGGCCCTCCTTCCTCCGTTTCGCATATTTTGATTTGGATTCCTACTCCGACCCTCCCATGCTCGGAGCACGGTAGTATGCATTTAGAGAAACGCCCCCAGAGAGACACGCCCCCAGAGACACGGCAGTGGGTGGACAACTGTCAGCTCTTACACTTAATTTACAGGGCACTCACTTCCCCTGCCCCACCCACCCTCAAACAGATGAAACATCTAATGAACCCAGCACAGCTCCCTGCTCAGAGTGCACACATTTATTACCTGCTGTCAGTGGGGAGAGGGGAGCACACATGCACAGCATAGTAGACCACAATATTGGCTAGTCAGGCTCAACACAAGCACAGATGTACCATCATTTAAAGACAACACTAGGATCATACTGTACAGTACATGCCCTTGAAATAGTTTTATAGTCCATGTACTTCCAATGAAATAGCATACATTCCTGCCTGTTCTCTCTTTGTAATGCAACTCAATTGAGGGAAATGTAGGGTGAGATTGATTACCATGTTCATAAATTAAACGCATTAGAGTGGACGATCACAATAGAAGTCTGATGTAGTATGTGGTTCCTGGACTCAATAGTACTCCTCTCAACCCCTCAAGAGAGAGCCCTTCCTCGTGCATCATCACTGTTTGGAATGTAGGTTACGTAGTATGTAGGGAGATTGTAAATGAATACTGAAATACTGGCCAGGAAATGAAGAAACAAACACCACCACCTTAATGATGTGGAAATGGCACGGTCCCATCTGAATAGAAAATTCTCACCTCGTCAGACTGATCATAATATTCATTCTCATGGCTCTGGTGGGGCTGACAGAGCAGTACATGTTACAGTCAGCTCTTTTGACTGGGAAAATGAAAGGAGGATCATTTGCATAGACAAAAATTGCATATATCATTTGCATAGTTGAAACACACACAAGCCAATTTTAAACAATATAGCGAGGTACTTCATTCATATTCTTCATTACAATAGTAACACAAGTATGACTTTTCACATGCCCAGTCAGTAGCAGAGTTCCATTCAAACACACAATGTAGAAATATCTAAACTATCCACCAGAGGCAAATACTTTGCATACTAGAACAACACAACTGAATGCACAAGTCAAGTGAATTACATGTGATGAATAGCCTAAGGACATTCATTCTAAAAGTTCCCTCTGGGCATCCCCATAATCAGAGGTATCCATAACAGCAAGGTGGGTTCATTACAAAAAAATGCTAGTGTTTTTAAAGTTGTTCGCAAACAAAGACCAGTCACCACACCAGCTTCAGGGAGTGACTAAATCCCTTTGCGGCATGCAGAAAAACAAGGCTGGTTACCGGGTTTTGTTGTGTGCTTGCCCCTTAGCCTACATTAGCATGCAATGCTGGGTCAGACCAGAGACAATAGAGCGGTGAGTAGTGTTTTTAGCTGTTTTTAGCTTTGATGATTATCCAGTGTGATCTTTGCAACAGGCTGACACAGAACAAAGGCTGATGGATTTCTTCTGCAGGCAGGGCCCATAAATGAGCACAGTGCAAAACAACGCAGCCAGCCCGCCAGCCCTCAGATCTCCATGGCCCAAACTTTTCTTTTCAAGATCCTCAAAGAGATGATATAACCTTTCAAAATAAAAATCTCATCACATCCAAAGGACAACTGGGGATTTGCGCTGATGTTTTGATATACAATGCATTCAGAAAATATTCAGACCCCTTGACTAAATCCACATTTTGTTACGTTACAGCCTTATTCTAAAATTGTTTAAGTTGTTTTTCCCCCTCATCAATCTACACACAATACCCCATAACGGCAAAGCAAAATCAGGTTTATAAATGTTTGCTGAAATATCCAATTTACAACAGTATTCAGACCCTTTACTCAGTACTTTGTTGAAGCACCTTTGGCAGCGATTACAGCCTCAAGTCTTCTTGGGTATGACGCTATAAGCTTGGCACACTTGTATTTGGGGAGTTTCTCCCATTCTTCTCTGTAGATTCTCTCAAGCTCTATCAGGTTGAATGGGGAGCGTCGCCGCACAGCTATTTTAAGGTCTCTCCAGAGATGTTTGATTGGGTTCAAGCGTGGAATCTGGCTGGCCACTCCTGCGTTGTCTTGGCTGTGTGGTTAGGGTTGTTGTCCTGTTGGAAGGTGAACCTTCGCCCCAGTCTGAGGTCCTGAACGCTCTGGAATAGGTTTCAAAAGATCTCTCTGTACCCTGCTCTGACTAGTATCCCAGGTCCTGCCACTGAAAAACATCCCCCACAGCATGATGCTGCCACCACCATGCATGACCGTAGGGATGGTGCCAGGTTTCCTCCAGACGTGGCGCTTGGCATTCAGGCCAAAGTGTTCAATCTTGGTTTCATCAGGCCAGAGAATCTTGTTTCTCATGGTCTGAGAGTCCTTTAGGTGCCTTTTGGCAAACTCCAAGCAGGCTGTCATGTGCCTTTTACTGAGGAGTGGCTTCAGTCCGGCCACTCTACCATAATGGCCTGATTGGTGGAGTGCTGCAGAAATGGTTAAACTTATAGAAGGTTCTCCCATCTCCACAGATGAACTCTGGAGCTCTGTCAGAGTGACCATCAGGTTTTTGGTCACCTCCCTGACCAAGGCCCTTCTCCCCCGATTGCTCAGTTTGGCCAGGCGGCCAGCCCTAGGAAGAGCCTTGGTGGTTCAAAACTTCTTCCATTTAAGAATGTTGGAGGCCACTGTGTTCTTGGGGACCTTCAACGCTGCAGTTTTTGGTACCCTTCCGCAGATCTGTGCCTCGACGCAATCCCGTCATTTGCAAAAATGTCTAAAAACCTGGTTTCGCTTTGTCATTATGGGGTATTGTGTGTAGATTGAGGATTTTTAAAATGTTTCATCCATTTTAGAATAAGGCTGTAAGTAACAAAATGTGGATCAAGTCAAGGTGTCTGAATACTTTCCGAAGGCACTGTACTGGTGGTACTCAACCAGGCATAGTTAAATATAGAAGAAAAAGCTGATGTAATTGGAACGTAAGTCCTTTCTTTTGAATAGTGTTTGAAAATTGTTTGGAGGCAGGCCAAATTATTGAGCAGCCTGGCCCCTCAGGGGAATGGGCTGTGTGGTTTGGACGTGGTTTCTCTCTCTCCTGTAAGGTGCTGCCTGCCTGCTGCAGTGAGGAGAGAGCTAAGCTCTGCAGCCCTACAGACATGTCCATGTGCACTCTAAGCACTAGAGCCTGACCAATTTATTGGTTGAACAATATTAATCATCCGATATTAGCCTTTTAAGGATGTATTTATATCAGTGTTTTATAGTGCGAAAAGAGGGCGCTCTATACATAAGCCTATCTTGCCTTGGCGCGCTACAGCAAGACTGGACACTATCACCCAACGCAACTACATCAGTCGGAGAGGAGAGTGGACTACGTTGAACTAACTGTTTATGGTTCTATGGTGAGTGCAGAGTAGATAGAAGTTTGCCAGCTCAATAACGCGCACTGGCCATATACTGTTACAAAGAGGGTCATGGTAGGGTGTAGGTGTCGTGAAAAAGAATGGATGCTATGCCCAAATGTAAAGCAAGTGCCCTGCTAAGAATGTTCAACTCTGTGGTAACGTTAACTTTACAGCCCTTTAGTGAAGCCCATGAAATCTGGTATGTTATATTTGCTCTTTGCGAAGGGTATTATTCCTCAATCTCTTTCATTCTAATGTTTTCAAATGCACACAAAAAAAACATAGTTGGTTACAAAACAGTGCTTCGTAGCTACGTTTTGATGTATGGGTTGCAGTGGCGATTTTAGCATGTAAATCTTGGTAGGGCAAACTCCCCCAGAAAATGTTGGATGCATGCCAGAAAAGCCACTACACAGCACTAAACAATACATTAATTGCACTGTAATGGTGACAAGCGGTGCCGACAAACTGCTGGGGCCTACATAAAGCGGTCCCAACAGCAGTCCTGACACTTTACCACTACTACACCTGGCTATCAGTGGAGCCTTGTCTGTCAATCTCATTTACTGCCTTTTAAAAAAACATAGCTGATATGGCTGACTTAGTTAAACAAATGTGGCAGGCAGTTACTGACAATGGAGATGTACAAACTATGGCATAAGGGGACAACGAGCGGATAAGAGGCTATCCGTAATTTAGATTAAAACAATGAGCGAGCTAGGATGGATGTAGTCAATAACTATTTGTTCATCACTTTGAAATGTACGGCTACAGAAATCAGAACATGGGCCGTTCTTACAGTATTCTCCCTGTACACCAACTCAGAACCGTAGGATAAATAAAGGAGGCATATAAGCAGACAATGAAAGTTCTTACAATATTGAATAATGATATTGCTCTAAAACAGGCTACATGTCCACCACCAAGTCAGAGGAGTAGGCTAAGTTATGAGGGGGAAATAGACCAAATTATTAGGGTGAGGCACATGGGCAGTTACTACACAACATAAACTTAGTATTACTTCCTTAGCTACAGTACACATATCTCTCTGGCATATTCCATTATTTATGTAGCAGCATACAATACATGTTTGGACTCACCATTCTGTGCTGTGCTCACTTGAACAGGAAGGTGGCGTGGCGGTCCTTATTGTGGGCTCTTTCTAGAGGCCCGAAATCTAGACTTGGAATTCAGAGTTGGATGACCGTTCACATTTTTTTTTCAGTATTTTCCCCAGTCGGAGCTAGTTTTATCAGAGTTTCCAGTTGTCTTGAACTCACTGAAGATTTTCTGGCCCATGGCGTTACCCCCTTTTTCGTGATATCCAATTGGTAGTTACGATCTTGTCTCATCGCTGCAATTCCCCTACAGACTCTGCGAAGGTCGAGAGCCAAGCCGCACTGCTTCTTGAAACACTGCTCGCTTAACCTGGAAGCCAGCCTCACCAATGTGTCGGAGGAAACACTGGCTGACCGACCGGCACGCCACAAGGAGTCGCTAGAGCACGATGAGACAAGGAGATCCCGGCCGGCCAAACTGTCCCCTAACCCGGACGATGCTGGAACAATTGTGCGCCGTGCCATGGGTCTCCCGGTCACAACCGGCTGTGAAACAGCCTGGGATCGAACCCGGGGCTGCAGTGGCACCTTAGCACTCATTGTTGAATTTGCGATTTCTCACTTGTTGTGTAATGTTTATGTCCAATGGCCGATGAGCACCGATACGTTTTTATCTATACTTTCTCTTCATATGACAAGGATTGAAAAGGATTTGCAAGTATATTGTAGACTTGATGCATGATGACTGCTTGTCTAGTTTGCTAGCTAAGATTTTGAAAGTAAGATGTTGACATCAGTCCAATCAAAGCTAAGGTAGTTATACCGTGATTTAACATAATTGTATCTGTGGCCAATGACCTTGAGCCTTCCTGTATGGGCACTTCTAATGTAAGCCTATGGCAGCACCCAGGGAGCTTGAATTTCTGAGCTATACCCTTACATTTTGCGGCGACGTAGTGTCACCTGCATTTTGGAGCTGCCTTACTCAAGAAAACAAAAAAGAGACCATGTTTGTATGTGGATTAATTAACTCAAGGATTTTTTTTTTTTTTTTTTATTGTTCGGAAACTGATATGTGACACATATTAATGTCAAAATAACATACAAAAAAATGTATGTTTTATATATATTTTTTCTCCTGCTAAACAGGGGGACTCAGCTTTCTGAGTATCTTTGTAGGGCTGTTTAAAGCACAATCCATACAATGTATTTTATTTCAGCTATAATAATAAAAATATTGGCATATACATATATCGGTTATGGGTGAATATTTCCGCTCTAAAATCGGAATCGTATCCAAAAATCCCATATCGGTAGGGCTCTCCTAAGCACGCAGGGAGTGGTGAAACAGTGAGACTATGAACTGCCCTAGGGATCCCGGCTCTAACTGTGTAAACTCCCCTGGGCTAGTTTGCCTGCTGTCATCATTTGATACAGTTTAATACCAGGCAACACTCCTACACTTGAGCGTATAATAGAGTGGAGAACAACGGAGCAGTGTAATAGGATCCCTTTCAGCCCAGATAAGATAGCATCTCTCACAATATGGTGACGACGTCGAGGGAACCCTTAATTGTTAAATTCCTCCCGCTGTAGCTTCCTGTGTGGAGCGATACATATTAACATTGCAGATGGCTTATTAGCCTTATCAGCCTCCCCAAATGGAGAGATAAGAGACATTGACAACACGCTTAACCTTCCGAAAGGCACAGTAGTGTCTGTGTGTCAGAGACCCCACTGAAACTGTCTGGCAGTGGAGTGATGTTTAACTTACAATGAACTGTACAGAGCAGTTAGGCTACAGTACTGACTGGAGGAGCACTGTAGGGGGTCCTGAAACCAGCAGGCCCTTTGGCTGTCTGCCAGATAGCTTATATCCATATGCTATGGATAGCTGAGAGGGAGGAGAATGGGAACAGGCTCTTCAAACTGAGAAGACAAACGGGAGAGGCCGAGGGTTAGAAATGATAGGCGGGGTCTCAGCACGTCTTTAAATAAATGCTGTGCACAGTTTTGTACGAGACGCGATTGATTTGTTGCACAGCATGAATGAGCTGTAGAGTAATATAGTAGGTATATACAGTATAGAGTACAGAGGAGATGATGGTGGAGACAAATAAACCGCAGCGAGTGTGTAGCAATTATATCCTCTGTCAGGAACACTATGGGCAAGAAGTAACGCTCGTTTCCCTTTTCCACTGGGTGGAGGGGTAGTAAACAAAACCAGTGTAGCCAAGGGCTTGTCAACACACTAAAAAGCATCTCAGTTTCTTAGTTGATTTAAGCCATCATAATCCAATGTGTGACCTCGTCGCCAAAACCAATTTCCCCCTTGTCAAACCACTGTGGTGGTGTGTGTATGTGTTCAGTAACATATGCTGAAATGTAGGCTAGAACGCAGGCGGTTGGTTCATCCTCTTCTTATGGTAGTGGGGGGGGAAACAGGGTCATTATATCAAGTTTGGGAGAAGTTGAATGATGAGAACAATGAGAACACAGCCGACAGCTAGTAGATAAGAGAGGTGCTTTCTTTCCGTCCCTGGCTCTCTGGGGTTTGGATTAAACAGATTGCTAATTGTGCTTAACCTAAATACTGTGGAGGGAGGGAGAGTGCCACTGCTGCTGAGGACTAGAGAGAGAGCCTGATAGCCCTGGCCGTTATGGGTGTGGCTTGTCATTGCTCTGCCATAGTAATCCAATTAGGACCGTTTGTTCAGAGACAGAGATGATCCAGACGGAAGGAGGCTTTACAGTTCACACTTAATATACTGTAGAAGGCCTCGTAGACTTGATGATGTTATTGTGGGGGAACAGAGAGAGTAGTTTCTCATAGAAAGAGTGTGGGATAGTCACTCACAGAAATTATTCTTCCTGCATGGCTGTGTCTTTTAAAAATGGAGGGATTCTTGGCTAGACAAAACTCAGCTCTAAATCCCTCAGCTGGAGGAGATAGAATCAAGGCTCCTGTTTCTGGGGACTGCATTTAGAGAGCTTTTTGAGGGAGAAAATGCCTGAGTCAGTCTGAGCTAGGGCTGTTGCGGTGACCACACCGGCGGTCACGAGTCATGAAGGCAGTCAAATTCCACATGGACAAGTACATTAGAGTGTCTAGTTTGAGAAACAGACGGCTCACAAGTCCTCAACTGCCAGCTTCATTAAAACCTGTTTGGGATAGGGGGCAGTATTTTCACGGCCGGATAAAAAAATGTACCCGATTTAATCTGGTTACTACTCCTGCCCAGAAATTAGAATATGCATATAATTAGTAGATTTGGATAGAAAACACAAAAGTTTCTAAAACTGTTTGAATGGTGTCTGTGAGTATTACAGAACTCATATGGCAGGCCAAAACCTGAGAAGATTCCATACAGGAAGTGCCCTGTCTGACAATTTGTTCTCCTTCTAGGGCATCTCTATCAAAAATACAGCATCTCTGCTGTAACATGACATTTTCTAAAGGCTTCCATTGGCTCTCAGAAGGCGCCAGAAAGCGGAATGACGTCTCTGCAGTCTCTGGGTGAAAAAAGCAGGAGTTTTTGTGAGTGGCCAGGCAGGGAACAATGACAATGGAGTGCACGTGCACAAGACGACTCCATGTTTTTCTTTCAGTCTATGAATGAATATAACGTCGCCCGGTTGGAATATTATCGCTATTTTACGAGAAAAATTGCATAAAAATTGATTTAAACAGCGTTTGACATGCTTCGAAGTACGGTAATGGAATATTTAGAATTTTTTGTCGTGAAACGCGCCGCGCGTCACCCTTCGGATAGTGACATGAACGCACGAACAAAACGGAGCTATTTGGATATAACTATGGATTATTTCGAACCAAAACAACATTTGTTGTTGAAGTAGAAGTCCTGGGAGTGCATTCTGACGAAGAACAGCAAATGTAATCCAATTTTTCTTATAGTAAATCTGAGTTTGGTGAGCACCAAACTTGGTGGGTGTCAAATTAGCTAACCTGTGATGGCCGAGCTATCTACTCAGAATATTGCAAAATGTGCTTTCCCCGAAAAGCTATTTTAAAATCTGACACCGCGATTACATAAAGGAGTTCTGTATGTATAATTCTTAAAATAATTGTTATGTTTTTTGTAAACGTTTATCGTGAGTAATTTAGTAAATTCACCGGAAGTTTGCGGTGGGTATGCTAGTTCTGAACATCACATGCTAATGTAAAAAGCAGTTTTTTGATATAAATATGAACTTGATTGAACAAAACATGCATGTATTGTATAACATTATGTCCTAGGAGTGTCATCTGATGAAGATCATCAAAGGTTAGTGCTGCATTTAGCTGTGGTTTTGTTTTTTGTGACATATATGCTTGCTTTGAAAATGGCTGTGTGATTTATTTTTGGCAGGGTACTCTCCTGACATAATCTAATGTTTTGCTTTCGCTGTAAAGCCTTTTTGAAATCGAACAATGTGGTTAGATTAATGAGAGTCTTGTCTTTAAAATGGTGTAAAATAGTCATATGTTTGAGAAATTGAAGTTATAGCATTTTTAAGGTATTTGTATTTTGCGCCACGCTCTTCCATTGGATATTGGTGATGCGTTCCGCTAGTCCCTAACAGGTTAAATAGTGCTCGCAAAACACCAGTCTCAATGTCAACAGTGAAGAGGCGACTCCGGGATGCTGGCCTTCTAGGCAGAGTTGCAAAGAAAAAGCCATATCTCAGACTGGCCAATAAAAATAAAATATTAATATGGGCAAAAGAACACAGACACTGGACAGAGGAAGATTGGAAAAAAGTGTTATGGACAGACAAATCTAAGTCGGAGGTGTTCGAATCACAAAGAAGAACATTCGTGAGACGCAGAAAAAATGTGAAGATGCTGGAGGAGTGCTTGATGCCATCTGTCAAGCACGGTGGAGGCAATGTGATGGTCTGGGGGTGCTTTGGTGGTGATAAAGTGGGAGACTTGTACAGGGTAAAAGGGATCTTGAAGAAGGAAGGCTATCACTCCATTTTGTAACGCCATGCTATACCCATACTCTGCCAAGAAGGCCAGCATCCCGGAGTCGCCTCTTCACTGTTGACATTGAGACTGGTGTTTTGCGGGTACTATTTAATGAAGCTGCCAGTTGAGGACTTGTGAGGCATCCGTTTCTCAAACTAGACACTAATGTACTTGTCCTCTTGCTCAGTTGTGCACCGGGGCCTCCCACTACTCTTTCTATTCTGGTTAGAGCCAGTTTGTGCTGTTCTGTGAAGGGAGTAGTACACATCGTTGTACAACATCTTCGGTTTCTTGGCAATTTCTCGCATGGAATAGCCTTCATTTCTCAGAACAACAATAGACTGACGAGTTTCAGAAGAAAGTCCTTTGTTTCTGGCCATTTTGAGCCTGTAATTGAACCCACAAATACTGATGCTCCAGATACTCAACTAGTCAAAAGAAGGCCAGTTTTATTGCTTCTTTAAATAAGCACAACAGTTTTCAGCTGTGCAAGCATACTTGCAAAAGGGTTTTCTAACGATCAATTAGCCTTGTCAAATGATACATTTGCATTAGGTAACAACGTGCCATTGGAACACAGAAGTGATGGTTGCTGATAAGGGCCTCTGTATGCCAGATGTTTACATACACCTTATCCAACTACATTTAAACTCAGTTTTTCACAATTCCTGACATTTAATCCTAGTAAAAATTCCCTGTCTTAAGTCAGTTAGGATCACCACCTCATTTTAAGAACGTGAAATGTCAGAATAATAGAGAAAATGACTTATTTCAGCTTTTATTTCTTTCATCACATTCCAAGTTGGTCAGAATTTTACATAATTAGTATTTGGTAGCATTGCCTTTTAAATTGTTTAACTTGGGTCAAACGTTTCAGGTAGCCTTCCACAAGCTTTCCATAATAAGTTGGGTGAATATTGGCCCATTTCTCCTGACAGAGCTGGTGTAACTGAGTCCGGCTTGTAGGCCTCCTTCCTCGCACACGCTTTTTCAGATCTGCCCACAAATGTTCTATGCGCTTGAGGTCAGGGCTTTGTGATGGCCACTCCAATACCTTGACTTTGTTGTCCTTAAGCCATTTTGCCACAACTTTGGAAGTATGCTTGGGGTAATTGTCCATTTGGAAGACCCATTTGTGACCAAGCTTTAACTTCCTGACTGATGTCTTGAGATGTTGTTTCAATATATCCACATAATTTTCCTACCTGATGATGTCATCTATTTGTGAAGTGCACCAGTCCCTCCTGCAGCAAAGCACCCCACAACATGATGCTGCCACCGCCGTGCTTCACAGTTGGGATGGTGTTCTTCGGCTTGCAAGCCTCCCTCTTTTTCCTCCAACCATAACAATGGTCATTATGGCCAAACAGTTCGATTTTTGTTTCATCAGACCAGAGGACATTTCTCCAAAAAGTACGATCTTTGCCCCTATGTGCAGCTGCAAACCGTAGTCTGGCTTTTTTATGGCGGTTTTGGAGCAGTGGCTTCTTCCTTGCTGAGCGGCCATTCAGGTTATGTCGATACAGGACTCGTTTTACTGTGGATATAGATACTTTGTACCCGTTTCCTCCAGCATCTTCACAAGGTCCTTTGCTGTTATTCTGGGATTGATTTCCCCTTTTCGCACGAAAGTATGTTCATCTCTAGGAGAGAGAACACATCTCCTTCCTGAGCGGTATGACGGCTGTGTGGTCCCATGGTGTTTATACTTGCGTGCTATTGTTTGTACAGATGAACATGGTACCCTCAGGCGTTTGGAAATTACTCCCAAGGATGAACCAGACTTGTGGAGGTCTACAATATTTTTTCTGAGGTCTTGGCTGATTTCTTTTGATTTTCCCCATGATGTCAAGCAAAGAGGCACTAAGTTTGAAGGGAGGCCTTGAAAAACAGTGGGGAGAACAAGTATTTGATACACTGCCGATTTTGCAGGTTTGTAATGTAGAGGATGTAGAGGTCTGTAATTTTTAATCATAAACTGGGGAGAACAAGTATTTGATACACTGCTGATTTTGCAGGTTTTCCTACTTACAAAGCATGTAGAGGTCTGTAATTTTTATCATAGGTACACTTCAACTGTGAGAGACGGAATCTAAAACAAAAATCCAGATAATCACATTGTATAAATAATTTGCATTTTATTGCATGACATAAGTATTTGATACATCAGAAAAGCAGAACTTAATATTTGGTACAGAAACCTTTGTTTGCAATTACAGAGATCATACATTTCCTGTAGTTCTTGACCAGGTTTGCACTCACTGCAGCAGGGATTTTGGCCCACTCCTCTATACAGACCTTCTCCAGATCCTTCAGGTTTCGGGACGATCGCTGGGCAATACGGACTTTCAGCTCCCTCCAAAGATTTTCTATTGGGTTCAGGTCTGGAGACTGGCTAGGCCACTCCAGGACCTTGAGATGCTTCTTACGGAGTCACTCCTTAGTTGCCCTGGCTGTGTGTTTCGGGTCGTTGTCATGCTGGAAGACCCAGCCACGACCCATCTTCAATGCTCTTACTGAGGGAAGGAGGCTGTTGGCCAAGATCTCGCGATACATGGCCCCATCCATCCTCCCCTCAATACGGTGCAGTCGTCCTGTCCCCTTTGCAGAAAAGCATCCCCAAATAATGATGTTTCCACCTCCATGCTTCACGGTTGGGAGGGTGTTCTTGGGGTTGTACTCATCCTTCTTCTTCCTCCAAACACGGCGAGTGGAGTTTAGACCAAAAAGCTCTATTTTTGTCTCATCAGACCACATGACCTTCTCCCATTCCTCCTCTGGATCATCCAGATGGTCATTGGCAAACTTCAGACGGGCCTGGTAATGCGCTGGCTTGAGCATGGGGACCTTGCGTGCGCTGCAGGATTTTAATCCATGATGGCGTAGTGTGTTACTAATGGTTTTCTTTGAGACTGTGGTCCAAGCTCTCTTCAGGTCATTGACCAGGTCCTGCCGTGTAGTTCTGGGCTGATCCCTCACCTTCCTCATGATCATTGATGCCCCACGAGGTGAGATCTTGCATGGAGCCCCAGACCGAGGGTGATTGACCGTCATCTTGAACTTCCTCCATTTTCTAATAATTGCGCCAACAGTTGTTGCCTTCTCACCAAGCTGCTTGCCTATTGTCCTGTAGCCCATCCCAGCCTTGTGCAGGTCTACAATTTTATCCCTGATGTCCTTACACAGCTCTCTGGTCTTGGCCATTGTGGAGAGGTTGGAGTCTGTTTGATTGAGTGTGTGGACAGGTGTCTTTTATACAGGTAACGAGTTCAAACAGGTGCAGTTAATACAGGTAATGAGTGGAGAACAGGAGGGCTTCTTAAAGAAAAACTAACAGGTCTGCGAGAGCCGGAATTCTTACTGGTTGGTAGGTGATCAAATACGTATGTCATGCAATAAAATGCAAATTATTTACTTAAAAATCATACAATGTGATTTTCTGGATTTTTGTTTTAGATTCCGTCTCTCACAGTTGAAGTGTACCGATGATAAAAATTACAGACCTCTACATGCTTTGTAAGTAGGAAAACCTGCAAAATCGGCAGTATATCAAATACTTGTCCTCCCCACTGTACATCCACAGGTACACCTCCAATTGACTCAAATGATGTCAATTAGTCTACCAGAAGCTTCTAAAACCATGACATAATTTTCTGGAATTTTCCAAGCTGTTTAAAGGCATAGTCAACTTAGCGAATGTAAACTTCTGACCCACTGGAATTATAGATACAGTGATTTATAAGTGAAATAATCTGTCTGTAAACAATTGTTGGAAAAATTACTTGTGTCATGCACAAAGTAGATGTACTTACCAACTTGTCAAAACTATAGTTTGTTACAAATAAATTTGTGGAGTGGTTAAAAAACAAGTTTTAATGACTCCAACCTAAGTGTATGTAAACTTCCGACTTCAACTGCGATTATTCCATAAAAAACAATAGTCATTTAGAACATTAACAATGTCTACACTGTATTTCTGATCAATTTCATGTCATTTTGAATGGACACATTTTTTTGCTTTTCTTTCAAAAATAAGGACATTTCTAAGTAACCCCAAACTTTTGAACGGTAGAGTATATGTTTTAATAAGGTTTGTATCACAACTAAAGTGGCCAAATGACTTTTTAAAATGAAGCACATTAATCTGCTTTACAAGGGGTTTAGAGCCTAACTGGCATATGAACTCAGCAACAACAAAAAAACGTCCCTTTTCTAGGACCGTGTCTGTCAATGATAATTCATAAATATCCAAATAACTTCACAGATCTTCATTGTAAAGGGTTTAAACACCGTTTCCCATGCTTGCTCTATGAACCATAAACAATTAATGAACATGCACCTGAGGAACGGTCATTAAGACACTAACAGCTTACAGACGGTAGGCAATTAAGGTCCCAGTTATGAAAACTTAGGACAGTAAAGAGGCCTTTCACTTGACTCTGAAAAACACCAATAGAAAGATGCCCAGGGTCCCTGCTCATCTGCGTGAACGTGCCTTAGAAATGCTGCAAGGAGGCATGAGGACTGCAGATGTGGCCAGGGCAATAAATTGCAATGTCCGTACTGTGAGACGCCTAAGACAGCGCTATAGGGAGACAGGACGGAAAGCTGATCATCCACGCAGTGGCAGACCACGTGTAACAACACCTGCACAGGATCGGTACATCTGAACGTCACACCTGCGGGACAGGTACAAGATGGCAACAACAACTGCCAAGTTACACCAGGAACGCACAATCCCTCCATCAGTGCTCAGACTGTCTGCAATAGGCTGAGAGAGGCTGGACTGAGGGCTTGTTGGCCTGTTGTAAGGCAGGTCCTCACTAGACATCACCGGAAACAGCATTGCCTATGGGCACAAACCCACTGTCGCTGGACCAGACAGGACTGGCAAAAAGTGCTCTTCACTGACGAGTCGCGGTTTTGTCTCACCAGGGGTGATGGTCGGATTGGCGTTTATCGTCGAAGGAATGAGCGTTACACCGAGGCCTGTACTCTGGAGCGGGATCGATTTGGAGGTGGAGGGTCCATCATGGTCTGGGGCAGTATGCCACAGCATCATCGGACTGAGCTTGTTGTCATTGCAGGCAATCTCAACGCTGTGCGTTACAGGGAAGACATCCTCCTCCCTTTTTGGTACCCTTCCTGCAGGCTCATCCTCCAGCATGACAATGCCACCAGCCATACTGATCGTTCTGTACGTGATTTCCTGCAAGACAGCAATGTCAGTGTTCTGCCATGGCCAGCGAAGAGCCCGGATTTCCATCCCATTGAGCCCGTTTGGGACCTGATGGATCGGAGGGTGAGGGCTAGGGCCATTCCCCCCAGAAATGTCTGGGAACTTGCAGGTGCCTTGGTGGAAGAGTGGGGCAAGAACTGGCAAATGTGGTGCAAGAACTGGCAAATGTGGTGCAGCAAGAACTGGCAAATGTGGTGCAGTCCATGAGGAGGAGATGCACTGCAGTACTTAATGCAGCTGGTGGCCACACCAGATACTGACTGTTACTTTTGATTTTGACCCACACTTTTTCAGGGACACATTATTCCATTTTTGTTAGTCACATGTCTGTGGAATTTGTTCAGTTTATGTCACAGTTGTTGAATCTTGCTATGTTCATACAAATATTTACACATGTTAAGTTTGCTGAAAATAAACGCAGTTGACAGTGAGAGGACGTTTCTTTTTTTTGTTGCTGAGTTTATAAGCAGCGCATGAGTTTCAAGTTTGAAGAAGATAATTTATAAGAAAAGCATTACAATCATAATTGCATTTGCGGTCACTTTTGATAATGGTGTTTTCCGCTAATGGAATATTTGCGCTTATAGCCTACTACCATGTGCGCATTTCTGCACTTATAATATGAAGAAATAGCCTAATAGTTTATCAACATTTTAAGCTAAATGTTCTGAGCTGTTGCATCAGACACATTGCATAAAAATGTTTTTGTTGATGCTAATGGTTGTATTAATTTTGGATGTATCACTTCAGACTGTTTGGAGTATTTATTTCTTGCACAGAATAGTTCAACTTTCGTACTATGGGGGATAGTAGATTTACATAGGCTAGTGCTTTTGCTGTTCGTTAAGCCTACTCATCTTGTTGGCTGACGAAAAGTAAATGTGGAATGTTCTTCCAGTATCTTCAATACGCACCTTGGAATTGGATAAGGACGCACGCAGTTGTGTCCCTGATGGGTCTGTCTTCACTTGTAGCCTGTGAGAAAGACCCGATCACTTGACGGAGAGCCGTGCGAGTGAGACACACTTCGGATTTCGCAGCACACTCAGAGAGAAGGGTACAACACTGCACTCCAGGCAACAAAAAGCATGGATTTTTTTAGGGTGCATTATGGCCACAAAGGGGATGCCACCTTGAAATTTGAGGCATTATCAAGTGCTTGTCAAATTGTGAATGAGAGACTATTGGAGTGTGTACAGCCTGCACAAAAAAATAAGCAGACCTCATGCCTTTCAAGAGACTTTTTCCAAACCATCATTAGTCTCATCATGCAACCTTACAATGTATTAAAAATCTAAACATATAGCCCATGTTTGTGAAACAACTAAAGTTACATAAATAACTCTAAATTAAGCATTTAGGAGTACCCATTTCTTGGTTAACCATTCAACACAGAATAGCGCATGTGCGCACTCCCTCAAATCGTTTGGAGAAAATATTTATATTTTATTCAGCTTTTTTCAATTGTATTTTTCATACTATAAAATAATATAAAATAACACCATGGAATTATAAACAAATCTTGTCTGTTAAATTAACTAGTGTAGACCACAGCCATTTGGCATAGCCAGATCAGGACCTAACATAAGGACAACTCAGAGTATGCTATTCTTTTCTTCTGAAATAGACTCCATTTTCTTCATATCATTTCTTTAGACCTGTCTAAAATCATTAATGGATTTATTGTGAAGGTGTAGACTATATTACATGGATTTATTAGACTTTTTAAAATGGCTTGTAGGCTGTGTGTGGAAGCCAGGAGATGTTAAATATGTTTATGTTAATTAACGGTCAATTACCGTGAGTCCGACAGTTATTTGCTTGACAATCACCGGCTGACGAGATTCCGTGGCCGCCACAGGCCTAGTCTGAGCCACTAGAAATCTTCCACCAGCCAGTCAGTCACCACCACATCACATTAGACAGATTCAACATCCCCTCAAACACCAAGGTCCCTCTGAAGAGGTCGGCTGATCTCTGGAAGCAACATCGACAATATTGTTATAACTACATACCATACTGTAAAGGAGAGAGAAATCGCTCTGAAACAGTCCGGAAAAGCAGAATACAGAGACCGGTGTGGAATTTCACATTAATATACCTAATGAAAGGTATTTTCACGAGGCATGCACTTACCCTCCCACACTGGTTTAGAACGGGTAGTCTAGTGCGCACTTACCCTCCCACACTGGTTTAGAACGGGTGGTCTAGTGCACACTTACCTCTGAAGCTGAACAAGTTGCTATGGAAATGGGCCCGAGCAAAACACTTCACTTAAAGACAACAAAACAAACACTTTAATTCCATTCCTGACACAGTGATGTGAAGTGTGGCGAGACAATCTTAAAAAATGCCCAATGCTAGACAAATTTACTCAGAAGGGGGATAAACAAATAGCGACCCGGGATCGCCTGTGTGAATTGAAAATGGTCGCCTGCAGTCTGGATGAAATGCCCCCAGCTGGGAGTGATGTGAATCTGTGGCTGGCCGCATCCGTCGACGCAGATATCTAATCAGACACCCGCTGAGCGTGTCGGGCCTCCCACCCCCATCCTTGTTTAACTCCACTTCCACTTCAGTGTGCAGCCTCTGGTCAGTGAGCTCAGCCTCACTCAACTGTTCCTTTAGCCATCAACACCATGGAGGGCTTGTGTTCTGAGTGGGTGTAGGCTTCACCCATCCAACCACAGCAAACAAAACCAGAGAGACAGGAGGGTGGAGGATGCACCCCGACCGTGGAACATGTTTAAACCCTTAACCCATCTGCGGTAAATGTAATAATAATAGTATTTCTGACACTTAGGAGATAACATGGTGCAAAGCCTCCATGTGAATTGACGAATGCACTGGAGAAACCTACAATAACATCTGAACAAACAGCAGAGTAATCCCACCTTGACTCCTCAAAGCAAAGGTCATCATAACGTTTACACTGACCAGAAACAGCTGTGGCAGACTTATGTACATACCATACCTCCACACATACACTGGTGAGGAGAAACAATGTCACTGGCTTACAGGTTATAGCTAGGGAATAACACTCTGGAGAGGCTTATTCCAGCATGTGAGGTAAATAACATTTTGTTAAGGGAGAAAATTGGGTTTGCAGGGGGAGCAAGAAAACTAACTTTTATCCCTCTCTTTTTTTCCTACCAATAAAGCATATTACTAAACATACTGCTAAACTTGAAGATATCCTTCTTAATCCCCTTTCCCCAAACTAATCGGCTCAGTGGAAAGTGTTGCTGGTGCCTGTGATATGTGAAGTGGAGCCTGGGTGTCCTGAACCCCGTCGAGGAGCGAGGCGACAGCCTGAAATTAGTTTCTGTCCTCCCTCATCTCCTCCCTGGCTCCAGGACCTGATCCTGTTGCCTGGCATTACCGTTAACACTGCTGGAGCACCATAACAATACAGTGTGGCACAGCACAATGAAGACGGAATACAGCACCGGTGTTAGAAAACATAGACTCTAGAACATGAGGGAACCACGGCAGCAGACACACAAACGGTAACTGGGTCATTCGTATGGCTTGTAGAATTTGGCTGTGTCCCAAAATGTCTCATTACAGTCAAATAGAAGCCACATGTAAATGTACAGTATAATCTGCTAATGTAAATGTTGCCCTTATCATGATGAGAACTCATTAATGTTCTACAGAGGTCAATGGGCTTGATGGACGATCCTCCAAGGAGAGGAGGGGAGAGACCTCTTAGAGGTGTTTAATAAAACAACTTGGAATGAGAACCAGCGACAATACTTCCTTAATATCTACCACTTGGGCATAATCCTTGATTAATGCATGCATCTAGGTATAGGCTAGGCCTATTCCAAGGAACTTTGAGCTGTTGTGAATGCTTATGGCAAGCAGTAATCCTTTCGTCAATATGACCTGTGTGCAAAGCTTGATGAAGGATTTCTAGCCTTGATACATTAAGGCTGGTTTAAGGAGCCATGAGCTGTTATGAATAGTTATCATATCATCCCATGCATCATGTGGTGACAAGAGGAAATAAATGAATAATGCTTTAATCACCAGCGGCTCATAGAAAGTGTTATCCCACAATAATGATTATAGCCATTATAATTTCTCCTCAGAGAACTTTGGCATATCCTTGGTCATAATAACAGATGACGTCTCCTGACTAACAGCAGCTCATGTAATAATATCCAATGCTCAGTGAAGCGGAGCCATCTCTTTCCCTTTCTCTAATTACTTGGTAGTGTGGAGTAATGAACACTTCATAAGCACCTGTTTCATCTCCTAAAGAGGGAGGTTTCAGTTGGAGCCACTCAGACAGACACAGCCTAATCAGCCCAGGAGAGGCGATGGTGAGATCAATATTTGGGGTTGGAGTCAAGCTGCCTTCCACATGTCGCAACCGTGTTCATTATTACCTGCTCGACTTCAATGGAAAGCCATTATCGAGCGCTAAGCAGTGTCCTGACAGTTATGTTTTTTCATCCTCTCCCTGGCTGTAACAACAAGCTGTGGCTGTAGCGAGCTCGTCTCATCAAACATGATCTACAATCTGCCCATCTGCCCTGTGCTCTCCACGTCAAACCTCTTCATCTGCCCTGTGCTCTCCACGTCAAACCTCTTCACTGTCACTTAACCTTCAACAACAGCTCGCAGGAAGCCACTTTGAATATGGGCCATTCCTATTAATTCATCCCATCATATGATCTGGAACCAAGTCTTTAATTATAGAGAAATCTTCCTGTATCTGAGGTATTAAAGAGAAACTGTCACTATGACAATTGCCTTCACAAGGTCAAACTGTTAAGGGCAATTCCACAGGAACAGAATGATGCTGAAACATTTTCAATTTAAAATGTATGCCAAACAAAAACCAATGATCGCCAAGTTAAGCAAACCATACAACTCTATGCACAAGGACAACCTGTAGTCTCTCAGCTCAGATCATAACCAGTTTCCACTGAACATTTACAAAAACATATTTACTTCAAGACCAGTGCAGATGCAAAGTTCTTCAAGTAATTTTTTTTTTTTTTTTTAATATTCAGTGGAAACCGGATATGATCTGAGCTCAGTGAACTGCAGGCAGTAAAAGTTATCTGTGATTAAATGCACAGCAAGGCGACTTAACGCTATGTGCTTGAACACAGCACATCAGCATACAGGACTCGTCCGGATTTAGAGTGTTTATGGGACTTGTGGTGGATTGGGCTTGTGAAACGGCCGGGGCTATAAAGGCAGATAACAGTCATGTCAAGAACATTTTGGATGAAAAACTCCACTGCATTGGGTTCCCTCTCACTTCTAACAATGAAAGAATACGTTTGACTAGTCTATGGATTTGAGTAAAGGCTCTGACACTCTAAGCCTCTCTATTTCGACTTTCTCCAGAAGGAAGCCACGATGCTTCAAATCGCCTCATTAGAGACTGCCACAGCTGACTGGCCGAGTTAACACATGGACCTGCTATCGAGTTCTGGTTGAAACTCAGAGCTCCTACATCCCCTATCCTGGACAAGGTTACTGGTTAAGTCGATCACTTCACAGTTCAGACACAGCCTCACTGCTCTGCTGTTCTCCGGGGCTCTGTGCCCTGTCCAGACAGGACAGGACTGACAGTACTTAAAAAGAAAGGGGGGTGCAAGGTACATGCTTAGATGGATGAGTCTCTTTAGAGAACATGAGAGGGAGAGACTGGCTTCTAGAGAGGCCCTCCCTTATCTGTCTCAGCCTCTCGACTGTTATCCTGATGGCATATTTCAGAAAACCCAGTAAGACACAGGGAAGTCTCAGGGGCCAGGGACAGTCTATGGCTCTGAATGCATAACAGAATGTGTAATAGGGGGGGATGTCATTGTACCATTTCATACACCTGAGGAGGCGTAGGCAGGGACGCAATCTTTGGCTACAGCGAGCTCACTGCACACGGAGGGTGACATGCTGAAGGAATTTGGTGACAGCAAGATTCACTTAGATTGTTTTTCTTTTTGACATTCAGGAGGAGAGCAGTCGGGCATTCCGTGTGTGTGTGTGTGTGTGTGTAGAGAGAGATCAGTTTGAGAGACACGTAGGTGTAGGGGATGGGCGTTGAACCACAGGACCCAGAGAGACCGTAAACTAAAAAGATCTCATCTAATGAGGCTCGTGTAAAACTCTTTCTAGTGGAAAGATGAATGCTGCAACCGCAGCCTAGACCCCATCTAGGCTGCTTCGCTCCAATCTCCCTGACTGGCAGACCACGCAGGTGGGTACCAGGCAGGCAGCACATCTCCTAGGGAGAGAAGAGGGAGCCAGAGCAGGCAGACAGGAGGAATAGAGTAGAGGAGAGAAAAGGCTAGAGCTTAAGGCCAGTTTTAAGGCCAGGCAGTGTCACTGGCAGCACAGCAGGCAGCAAGGCCAAATGACTCCACACACCGAGGGCAAAACTGTCCTATTTAAACGGCAATGATGCAGCCATTTCTTGCTGGGTCATCATACCCCATAGCATATCTTATGCCATGTTAAGCATGGAGGTAAAATGTGAGCAGGAGTAATGAGTGCACCTTGCTTCAACCCCCAGGTATGCTCACACTCCAATGGACAGGAACATACAGGGGGTTATGGTTATAAACGCTACACAAATGTAGTGCTTTGTATTTCTACTCTCTCACACTGATACAGCACAACTTATGATCCCTGAGTGTTCAACTAAGTCTGCCGAGATCTACCAGGTGTGAGATTGCTACACAACTGGCACACAGCACTCCGGGAGTCGTTGTCGGGTAAGCACAGAACATAACGCAAAACCCACCTTCATAGTGTGGTGGGTTCTAAATGATGTCCTATCCATATGGTGGTTGTTCTGTTGTGTGATGCCTCACAGTAAAAACCTTCCCAGTGGAAACACAGTAACTTTTGTGGTTCCAATGAAGATATTCATTAGTGCCACCTTGAGTGCCGTTCCAACAGATTGCAAGAAACCTCCAGGCATCCCAGCAGGGGATGTACGTTCATTGAGATGCATAGTCACATATGGCAAATGTAAGTTTGACTGTCATGTTCATAGGGGTAGAAAGGGGCATTGCGCCCCACAGGACAAGCTGCAACAGAGCTATTTTCATTAGTGCAAACAAGTATCAAACCATCAATCTTCATTACCGCAAAGAACACATGATCCATTACTCGTGTCTTTTAATACAGTTTAATCATACTATTTTGTATACAGCTGTTCATATCTTGGCATATTAAAAGCATATCACACAACATGTTCCCCATGTAGGCTTGTGTTGTATCTCCAAAGAGTAGTGTGCAGCGTGTTCTACAGTAACAAAGTCCTTCAGGTCAGAGAGGAGATCTATTTACAATACTAGAAATCAACTCTCACTTCAGAGTAAAGAGGAGCTCCGGATAAGAGAACAGAAAGGAAAGCAGAGGAAAAGAAAGGCAAACAGACACACTTCTCTGAGGCAAGAAGCCAGAGGAGAGGACTGAGTGACAGCGCAGTGCTTACCCTCCAAGCTATGACTTTATTTCTGTCCAAAACTTTTAGTCAGTCACCAACCCCAAAAGGCTAAACATATCCTACCCAAGATGGCACTCTAAAACCGTGGCCCATCCATCACTAATCAGGTCATTACTAACGTGCTCTCTCATGAATGTTGTGGCTTAATTAGGGATGAGAGTAAACAGATTGTTTACTGTAAAAGCGGGTGTCTTGTAACAGATACAAATGGCTGTGGACCCTGGGCTATGATTAATATCCTCCGTGTCGCGAACCCTCTGCCTGCCGTAAACAGGGAAGATGCACTTTATAATCATACCAGCCAAAACAGTGGTAACAAGCCTTCAGCCCACGGTTTGCTAATGAGTCGTGATTTACCTGTAAATACAGGAATGTAGACAGAGTAAACAATTCTTGTGATCTTGTGGTCTTGTGATAGTCAGTCACTTGAAAATTGCTAGTGTGAAATGATTCACTGATTTGCTCTCATCTCGTCAGATAGGCTCTAGAAAAAGAATGTACACGCACAAAAATGTCTGTCCCTAAAACTTTCAGGACATTCTGAGAAACAGAGATTGCATTCAGACTGTATTAGCATTTCAGTAGGGAGAGAAGTAGGCCTAACAACATGCAGAGGGAAAGATATTGCCTCGACTGAAATGTTCTCATGACTTTGTCCTTCCTAGCCAAAAGATGGCCTTTGCCTACTCATCTAGTTTCCCTGACTGTGCTCAAAGAGTTGGAAACACTATGTTGTTTCGATCCTATAGTTTTTTTTATTTCACCTTTATTTCACCAGGTAGGCCAGTTGAGAACAAGTTCTCATTTACAACTGCGAAGACGGCCAAGATAAAGCAAAGCAGTGCGACAAAAACAACAGAGTTACACATGGGATAAACAAACGTACAGTCAATAACACAATAGAAACATCTGTATATAGTGTGTGCAAATGAAGTAAGGATCACAGTTGCATCACAGTTGTATAACAAAATCACAATGGCTGACTGTGTTTTCAGCTTGACTAACCCCAACACTGACAAGAGAGAATACAGGATGTGGCAGGTGCAGTGAAAAAGACATGTTTTCTTGTCTCACAACCATAAACAGGATTAGCTACTTGATGACAGAGGAAACAGGCTTAAAGAAGAGAGCGGCTGTGGAGTGGAGCCTACAGGCGTGCGGTGCGGTTTCATGCCAGCCCTATATGGTAGCTAGCTGTGTTCCTGGCCACGCTTGCTTGCGTTTGCCTACAGCCCGTTGGAGGCGGCTAAAAATAGGAGCGGGCCCCGTCACCCGCGGAAAACCTAAGACCTTGTGTTCGGACGGAGGGAAAAGGCAAACTCCAAAAGGTGACCTTGGGTTCGAGCTGCTGGGAAGCTTTGTTCCTCTGGACTGATGTCACTCACACAAACACAGGAGACACGCAGACAAGAGTATAACCAAGAGCTGGAAATAAATGAAATCAATGGATTTTATTTCCCCTCTTATTTCAAAAATAAAAGCCTGTCTGTCTGGAATGAGAACGTGTAGCAGCGGCAGAATTCTATGCTGAGTACATTTTAAAACTCAGTGGCTGAGTAGGAGTGACTAACCGACTCAGTTTCTGTGTGCTTATCCCTTTGACAATGCAACTCTCTGAAGACTAGGCTTACACTTTGAAGTATCCCCCCCCACCATTTATTTGAATCATCTCCACACACAGCAACATGTAGAACCAAAACCTGAGGCTGTTATCTTCAAATGTACCATACCCTTAACTCTGTACTAAACTAATAACAAAACACGAGAAAAGGATAAAATAAATACATTGACATTTCTCAAACCTTTACGTGTGTGTTTGATGGGAAAATACAATTTTCCAAACTCCACCGACCAGAGTGTTTTTTCACACAGTGCCCGTGGAGCTTATGCCATTGGGCCCTGGAAACACCACTGGCTGTAGGAAATGACTCATTACAGAGAGTCAAAACAGGACTACTGCTAGTCACACAATATGACTGAACAGAGAACAGATCAAAAAGACTGCAGAAGCCCAGCTTACTAGCTAAATCCTTGGCTAAGGCGAGAAAAGAGGCAGGTTTGTTAACTGGTTCCAGGTTTCTTAATCGTAAAGGTAGGCAGCATATTAGATCCAGGCTAAACTGCATCGATAATGGAGAGGGAGAGATCCAACAAGCTGCTTCCATGTGTCTGGGAGAGACTCCATGGCCAAGGCTGTCTGTGTTCCAGCCAAGCCCAGCCAGACTCCCTGCAGACCAGGCCCTGATCGTATCAGTGACCGGCAGACAGACATGAGCCTATTTCAACAGCAGCTCCTCCACTCTCTCACCCCACTGAGAACCACACTGTTTAAATAGCACTGCTGGCGCTACAACACATCTCCAAACAAGATCATTCTAATGCCTCAAACAGAGCACAGCAAAACGCACCGGCCACCATTAATGACAGGCCCAGAAATGTAGGCAGGTTTCGCAGAGGTATTTAACTTGGTTCGCCCAGATCTCTGAAATATTTAGTCTTACATGATATTTCTTCCTCCCACTGACATGGTAAAACATTCACATTGTGGGGTACTCAGTGCTCACTTCAACCATTAGAGCCTGAATACCCATGGTGTATAGAGGTATATGTAAGCTTCACTAGTAAGAGGGAGGGAGAGAAGAGGATTACACCCCAATAACCTTCTCCTGACTCTGATTGACGCAAGATTCCAGATAATAAAAATCTCCCCAGCGAAAGATTGTCACAGTAATCAGGTATGAGCGTGTATGAGTGTTTGTGCTGTCCCTAATCTTTGAATGGATTTTAAAACCTCTGGGGTCCATCTAGCCCATTAATTTCTGATTCCCAAATAGCGTCGGTCGGTTATGTAAAATTACCTATGGCTCCGGAAATCAATATCTGATCCATTGAGGAGTTAAGTGCTTTGCTCTGACAGGTCGGCCTATCCCATTCAGCAACGCGTCAGGTGATGGAAAACTGGCCAGCCGTAAATAACAGCAGGTCTAAGTCCCCATCCACTGCTCATAGGAGGAAAAACATCCATGGTCTAAATCAGAGGTGACCAGGGGCCTTCACTTCAGTACAACTTATGAATGGTTAACAACTCCACTGCATCAATAGCTTTTTTCAGAAGGTCCTGGTATAATTGATCATGCAGTACATTAAGCGGTATGCGGTGCGGACATCAGCAGCAATGAGCACATCAGGAGGAGAGCCTCTTTATGGCTCTTCCCTTATCCCTTCGTCATGATGATGAACAAGTGTCTGTTCAGCTCTCCAATCCGTCGCTCAGGGCTGGTTGATCGACAGGGACGGGCCTGACCAGTATGCAGGGCTGTGGCTGTACTGCCATGCATCTGTTTAGTTTCACTGATACATTCTTTATCAAAGGTTCCGGCCCACATTGACTTCCACCCAAGCAAAAGGGGCAGGGGCCGTCACTGAAGCCAGGGAGAGATCTCAGAGGCTGCCTACCAGGCCCCATCTCCCCTACCACACGCCCCCCGGCTTCCTGCACGTGTCTCGGCCTCCACTGTCTTGCTCAAAGCAGCTTAAAGCAGGTTGGGCGTACAGAACCGACTCCCTCTACTTTCTCCTGCAGGACTCGGAGGAGCTCCCTGGACTCAGGTTCTAAGTCTCACATCAATGGGTCCGCCTCTCTTAGAGGATGAAAGGGTGAGCAGAGCTCAGTACGCTCAGTTTTAGTGAGGAGGAAATGGATCCAATCTGCTGGGAGGTGGCACAGCCTCACTGTACAGGTGTTGGAATACAACAAAGGAGAATACTATAAACACGCCTGGTACACTTGTTATGTCTGTCAATAACACTATCTCCAAGCTCTGCATACCAGGACATTATTTTATATGGTGGTAAGTCAAACACCCTATTCCCTGTGTAAATCTGGACTAGGTTCTGCTACAGGTTAAGCACTAGATAGCAACATTATGACACACTTATCACATTGTTGTGATGAAAAACTGCATGGGACAGGCTTGCCAATCCAAGAAGAACAAAAAAAAGTGTTGCTTTTAACCACAAACCTCTAGAACCTATAGTCTTACCGCATGATGCGTCACTGGCGTACTAGCGTTCCCCTGGCGTTCCCTCATCTGAAAACAATATGCAATGAACTAGCTGGTACATCTACCTACTGTAAGCCCTTTTAGTCCTGTGGATATCTGTCTCAGGATATAGTCGCTCTATCAGAGAGGACTTTAACATAATAAATACACCAGGTATAGAATTACATATTCCCCACTTTCCAAACTGTACAAAAAGAACCAGCAAAGATGGTTCATTGTAGTTGCTTCTGCGAAGCACGCTCCCTTGTTCCTGCCATTGCTGCTTGTGCTTAACGGTGTGACTTGCCTCTCCTCAAGCTCCTCTCATCTACATTTTACAGTTCAGAAATCACATTAATATGAATGGAAGCGAAAATACGAGGTCTCATTACAATGAGGTTTCCACACAAAACATGCAGTGCAATGCCTTTCCAGCATTGTGTGCAAGTCCTAAACAGAACACATTGACATGTTCTTTGTATATTCATTAGTACAGGGAATTTCAATAGCAAGCCAATATGCACGTTTTTTTTACAGTGCATGCTGTAAGCTGATGAAACATTCCCCCAGTGTCTCGCAGTCAGAACAAAATGATGGGAAGCACAATGAATGTGTGAACTCTTGAGAATTCCTGTAGGGAAATAATACACTCAAAAACCTGGCTGCTTCTGGTGTCTGGTGTTAAAAGGTAAAGAATTACTGTCAACCTCACTCTCCAGTAGTATGACTTGCATAAACCCGCAAGAGGACCTATTTCATACCATTTTACCTTAATTGGAGGGAAATGATATTAAATTAGATAATTGCTCTGAAATAATTGGCAATATTTGATAAACAGCATCCTTCAGAATGATACATGGCTTCATAACCTAAAACTCAGTTCTGCGGCGTGTGGGGGGAAAATAATTGCAGTATGCTCTCCATTTTATTAAAAACCTCTTGCAGACAAAAATGTGTTAGAGGCAGAAATGATTTCCGTTCAGAACTCCGACAGAGTTTCCAGCCTTGATAATTCTATAAATATTTGATAATAAGTCATCCATAGTGAGCATCCACAGTGAGCATCCACAGTGAGCATCCACAGTGAGCATCCACAGTGAGCATCCACAGTGAGCATCCACAGTGAGCATCCACAGTGAGCATCCACAGTGAGCATCCACATTGGAGACAGAAAAAGAGGGGATACAAAGATCAGCTTCTTTTTATGCTTCTCTTTAGATTGGGCCTCTTCATATACTTTCTTTGCTGAGCTCATTGAGCTTCTAAGTGTCTTTCTCCCACTTTGGTGTTGCTACTGCTGTTCTGTTTATGAGAGCCACTTAGCTTGGAACCAAGGTTCAGTAGCTCCCTAAAAACATTTTGAAACGGGGAGAGAAAAAGCATAGATTTTCTGGTTGGAAAAGTCCTCATGTCTGCTGAAATTCAACTGGAGGAGTCTATTTGGTGGGATCTATGACTTGACCTTATTTTCCAACCATGCATTAGAGCAGGTAATTAAAAAACTCTGACTGCATGAAGACAAATAGAGGTCTGATATGAGTCATGAGTCACAATAGCTGAACGAGAAAAGGGGTTTGGTTCCTAAGAGATTGTTTCCTGACCATGTGAGAGAACTGCAGTCCCACACAAATCCCAGAGTTAGCAGACACTAGAAGCCCTCCTCTCAGACGAGATTGGCTAAACCCTTGATATATTTCACAGCTTTACATCTCCTTGAAGGACTGCCCTGCACTCAAGAGATTGGCAGGCAGCGAAGCTCTCACCTCTCTTTGACGGTACAACTTCCAGAAACTTTGGAATAACACTGTTCCAACATTGCTGCAATATAATTCTCTGAAGCCTCACGTCACTCTTATCTAGGGGCAATGGTTGTTCAACTATTGGCGGCTATCTCTACGTAATTGTCTCCACTAACATGGTGTCTATCAAACTGTGGCAGATGGAATAAATGAAATCCTCTTTTCCTTATGACATGTAGCAGATCTCATTGAGTTATAGCAGTAGTTCTGGGCAGCACCAGCAGAGTTTTCACAGTTAGGTACATACCTCTTTGCCAGAAAGGTAATAGGCAGAGAGCAGGCCTCCGACAAACCGGATGTTCACTTCAAAGACAGAGACCTCAGCATTCTGCAGAGAGAACAGACAAAGGAGAGAGATGGAGAGATAGAGATACGGAGGAATGGAGAGAGAGACAGAGGGGGAGGAGAGAGACAAAGGTTACATGATTAGGAGTATTCAACCTGCTGAGTCACCAGGCAGCAGCTGGCAGGCGGTACACAGGGTAGGAATATCCTCACATCACACACTGAACGTAAACACTGCAGACATACACAGGGTTCTACGCTAACTCTTTCAGTTGGTGGCACCAGCAGAATGATTGGGTCCCACCAATTTTTTAAATAAAAAATTTTATATAGATGTGGGCTACAGCTGAGGACACACTGAGATATCACCATCCTTATCCCATGCCTTTACAGAGGACTCTGTACAGTACATCAGAGAAGTGATCAAATAGTGTCATTTTAGAGTAAACTACCTAATGTTACAACAACAAACATTTGACCAACTGTATCGATACAATAGTGTGGTCCACTATCCCCACAGTTAAAATAGAACACAAAGAGAAGGGTCTGTCAGAGAATAGACTTCCACAGAGCTCACACGGCGCTGAGGCTAAACAACTCTGGGAAAAGTTATCTATAATTCAGAAACTACCCACACTCGGTTCAATTTACATGTGTTATTTCATCTTAAGGTCAAGCTGGGAAGCACGAGTTGCCACCAACAAATTTAAGCAATATGAAGAGGTGATACGATGCCTTCCTGGTATGGAACCCCATCATGCCCAAACACAGACCTGCACTCAGCCCATTTCCCTCCGAAGGGCCCCAGGCTTGGTTTTCTCCATTGGAATAGGCAGACTTATTACCCATTCCTCATGTAGATTGTCATTACTCTGAAAAGAAGCATGTGGAGCCTGTCAATCCAGGATAAATTGCTATTCTTTTAATACTGAGAAATGATGGCTTTCATAACCTCATTCTAACTTCCAGCCCTTTGCTTTATATGATAGATGATGTAGAGTGGCCTTCAAATATTTAAGTTAATCATATTATTATGTGCTTATTCCTTGAGGTTTTACTGAGAGGAAATGTTCATGTTATTGCCTCTACTTTGAGTGTACCACATAAAACATTTTTAAATAAAAATGGTGCTTTTTACATTGGACTAAACTTTATCTTTCCACAATATGAGAAACTTGCGTTCCTAATGGGGGCAGAGGGGCTCAGTGACCATGCATGGTAATTATACCAAATAACAACTAAATATCAGTAGCTAAAACGTTTTTGTCCTCATTTTACCATGGGTAATTTGTTTCCTGCAGACTATTTCTTTTGGGACAAACAACAGAATATTTGTAAACATTTTTTTTAATGTTGAATTGTAAAGCTTTATCTCTTAGATTTTCCCATACAAAGGCTTCTGCGTAGCATGATTTCAATGACAATTTTTACATGAGTAAACTAATCTGATCGGGAGAGATTCTGTAACTTATATTCTTTAATAGTAGAGAACCTGTGACAGGCAGGCAATTTAATTTAACAGCAGGCCAGCAGACAACCTTATAATTAAATCTAATGTATTTAGTCCAAACCTGCAGACTGTGAAACCCAAATTCGTCATATTTCTGTTAGCATTATCAATGGTGTGTTAATGACTTAAAATTTTGACAGATGGCAGTTGTTTAAATGGGGAAGGCATTTTTCATTGCTGGAATGAAGTGTTTTTCCCCTGACTATGGACCGAATGACTTGGCACACCTCAGTGGAAATAATAACCGTTGAGGAGGGGTTGAACTCTCCTGAGGACACGGCTCTGTGTAGCTAGGGTGCTTTCCACTCTAAGAGACCTTAGAGAGCTATTCTGGCCCTCAGTCAAGGACTTCAGTGAGGCCAAAGAATCAAAAGGATTTCATGACAGTCTGCTGCACTGCACCCAAGGTTCAATTCCACAACATGGAAAGTTAAGGATACTGATGAGGTAAAAAAAAAAAAAAATACATGAAGAACATCCAAATGTGATTGTACTGTATTGTACAAAAGGTGCGAACTCTGTAAAAAGGGATCAACTCTAGACCATCAAAATAACTTAAACTGACAACCTCAATGTATTCAGACCAGATGTTACGGGTTGCACAATTTGAATTTACATCAATATTACAGTGAAACCAAAGCAGTCTCACACACGGTATCTTGGCACGAGTCATTGCTGAATTCTCCAATGTCTGAAGAGGTCCTGCTGCTGTTTGTGTAAATATGCAATGTCTTCATGGAAGACTTCATAAACACTGGGGCCAAACTTGGCTGTACTGAACCGTGGTTCATTAAAACCTCACTGTTAATAGGGTGGTAAAGTAGGGTGAGTGTCTGACTGAACACCATTCATTCTTCAGCCATGTGACAACCCACAGCCCTCTGTATCATGACCATCTACTGAAAACTCTAGTCAGGCCTAACTTCAACCTGAATCAGATTTGATGTTATAATCTTATCAATTATACTCCCTGTCTATGTTAAATGAATGAGCTCCTCTTCCACTGAAAAACTACAAAAAGACACTAGGGAAAATAATTGAGATGGGCTGAGGGAATGGAAGGATGGAATGATGAAATCAAATCAAATTGTATTGGTCACATACACATATTTAGCAGATGTTATTGCAGGTGTAGTGAAATTCTTGTGTTCCTAGCTCCAACAGTGCAGTAGTATCTAACAGAGCAGAAGTATCTAAAAACAAATCACAACAATACACACAAATCTAAAAGTAAAATAATGGAATTAAGAAATACATAAATATTAGATTGAGCAATGTTGGAGTGGCATTGACTAAAATACATTAGAATAGAATACAGTATATACATATGAGATGATTAAAGGAGTATGTAAACATTATTTAAACATTCTTAAACTGACTAGTGTTCCATTATTATTGTGGCCAGTGATTCCAAGTTTATGTATATAGGGTAGCAGCCTATACAGTCTAATGGCCTTGAGATAGAAGCTGTTTTTCAGTCTCTCGGTCCCAGCTTTGAGGCACCTATACTGACCTCGCCTTCTGGAAGATAGCAGGGTGAACAGGCCATGGCTCGGGTGGTTGATGTCCTTGATGACATCGGGTGCTGTAGGTGTGCTGGAGGGCAGGTAGTTTGCCCCAGGTGATGCGTTGGGCTGACCACACCACCCTCTGGAGAGCCCTGCTATTGCGGGTGGTGCAGTTGCCGTACCAGGCGGTGATACAGCCTGACAGGATGCTCTCAATTGTGCATCTGTAAAGGTTTGTGAGGTTTGTAGGTGTCTTCACTACACTGTCTGTGTGGGTGGACCGTCAGTGATGTGTACGCCGAGGAACTTGAAGCTTCCACCTTCTCCACTGCGGTCCTGTCGATGTGGATAGGGGCATGCTCCCCCTGCTGTTTCCTGAAGTCCACGATCAGCTCCTGTGTTTTGTTGACATTAAGTGAGAGGTTATTTTCCTGGCACCACTCTCCCAGGGCCCTCATCTCCTCCCTGTAGGCTGTCTCATCATTTTTGGTAATCAGGCCTACTACTGTTGCGTTGTCTGCAAACTTGATGATTGAGTTGGAGGCGTGCGTGGCCACGCAGTCATGGGTGAAGAGGGAGTACAAGAGGGGACTGAACACGCACCCTTATGGGGTCCCTGTGTTCAGGAAGTCCAGGACCCAGTTGCACAGGGCGGGGTTCAGACCCAGAGCCCTGAGCTTAATGATGAGCTTGGAGGGTACTATGCTGTTGAATGCTGAGCTATAGTCAATGAACAGCATTCTTACATAGATATTCCTCTTGTCCAGATGGGATAGGGCAGTGTGCAGTGCAATTATCTGTGGATATATTGGGGCGTAAAGCAAATTGAAGTGGGTCTAGGGTGTAATGTAGAGGTGATATGATCCTTAACTAGCCTCTAAAAGCATTTCATGATGACAGAAGTGAGGGCTATGGGGCGTTAGTCATTTAGTTCAGTTACCTTTGCTTTCTTGGGTACAGGAACAATGGTGAACATCTTGAAGCAAGTGGGGACAGCAGACTGGGATAGGGAGAGATTGAATATGTCCGTAAACACACTTAAATATCTTACTCACGTCTTCTCCGGCCACGGAGAAGGAGAGCCCACAGTCCTTGGTAGCGGGCCGCGTAGGTGGCACTGTGTTATCCTCAAAGCGAGCAAAAGAAGGCGTTTAGCTTGTCCGGAAGCAAGACATCAGTGTCCGTGAAATGGCTGGTTTTCCCTTCGTAGTCCGTGATTGTTTGTAGACCCTGCCACATACACTACCGTTCAAAAGTTTGGGGTCACTTAGAAATGTCCTTGTTTTTCATGAAAACATACATGAAATTAGTTGCAAAATGAATAGGAAATATAGTCAAGACATTGACAAAGTTATAATGGTTTTTAATTGAAATAATAATTGTGTCCTTCAAACTTTGCTTTTGTCAAAGAATCCTCAATTTGCAACAATTACAAACTTGCAGACCTTTGGCATTCTAGTTGTCAATTTGTTGAGGTGATCTGAAGATTTCACCCCATGCTTCCTGAAGCACCTACCACAAGTTGGATTGGCTTGATGGGCACTTCGTACATACCATACGGTCAAGCTGCTCCCACAACAGCTCAATAAGGTTGAGATCCGGTGACTGTGCTGGCAACTCCATTATAGACAGAATACCAGCTGACTGCTTCTTCCCTAAATAGTTATTGCGTAGTTTGGAGCTGTGCCTTGAGTCATTGTCCTGTTGTAGGAGGAAATTGGCTCCAATTAAGCGATGTCTACAGGGTATGGCATGGCGGTACAAAATGAGCCTAAAGACATGTTGCGCAACATGAGCTCATAGGCTCTCATGAAGTGTTTGATGACCTTTTTGATCACATTTGCATTGATGTCAGAGTGATTAGAGGGACAATGGAGTGCTGAGTACCAGGCAGTTAGCAAGTTTGGTAGGCTAGTAATGACCAAAAGCAGCATCAGAGCGGTCATGTGGAACGATCATGTGGAATTTGACTGCCTTCATGACTCGTGACCGCCGGTGTGGTCACCGCAACATCCCTAGCTCAGACTGACTCAGGCATTTTTTCCCTCAAAAAAACTCTCAAAATGCAGTCCCCAGATGGCGTCAAGCACTCCTCCAGCATCTTTTCATTTTTTCTGCGTCTCACGAATGTTCTTCTTTGTGATTCGAACACCTCAAACTTAGATTTGTCTGTCCATAACACTTTTTTCCAATCTTCCTCTGTCCAGTGTCTGTGTTCTTTTGCCCATATTAATATTTTATTTTTATTGGCCAGTCTGAGATATGGCTTTTTCTTTGCAACTCTGCCTAGAAGACCAGCATCCTGGAGTCGCCTCTTCACTGTTGACATTGAGACTGGTGTCGAGCACTATTTAATGAAGCTGACAGTTGAGGACTTATGAGCCGTCCGTTTCTCAAACTAGACACTCTAATGTACTTGTACTCTTGCTCAGTTGTGCACCGGGGCCCCCCACTCCTCTTGCTATTCTGGTTAGAGCCAGTTTGAGCTGTTCTGTGAAGGGAGTAGTACACAGCGTTGTACAAGATCTTCAGCTTCTTGGCAATTTCTGGCATGGAGTATAGACTGATGAGTTTCATAAGAAAGTCCTTTGTTTCTGGCCATTTTGAGCCTGTAATCGAACCCACAAATGCTGATGCTCCAGATACTCAACTAGTCTAAAGCAGGCCAGTTTTATTGCTTCCTTAATCAGAACAGTTTTCAGCTGTGCTAACATAATTGCAAAAGGGTTTTCTAATGATCAATAATAAACTTGGATTAGCTAACACAACATGCCATTGGAAAACAGGAGTGATTGTTGCTGATAATGGGCCTCTGTACGCCTATGTAGATATTCCATAAAAAATTATCAGTTTCCAGCTACAATAGTCATTTACAACATCAACAATGTCTGCACTGTATTTCTGATCAATTTGATGTTATTTTAAAATGGACAAACATTTTTGCTTTTCTTTGAAATACATGGACGTTTCTAAGTGACCCCAAACTTTTGAACGGTAGTGTACGTATCGTGTCTGAGCCGTTGAATTGCGACTCCACTTTGTCTCTGTACAGACGTGTTGCCTGTTTGATTGCCTTACGGAAGGAATAACTACACTGTTTGTATTCAGCCATATTCCCAGTCACTTTGCCATGGTTAAATGTAGTGGTTCGCGCTTTCAGTTTTGCACGAATGCTGCCCTCTAACTACGGTTTCTGGTTTTGGTAGGTTTTAATAGTCACAGTGGGTACAACATCTCCTATACACTTCGTGATGAACTCAGTCACCGTATCTATGTATTTGTCAGTGTTATTCTCAGAAGCTACCTGGAACATATCCCAGTCTGCGTGATCAAAACAATCTTGATGCATGGATTCCGAAAGGTCAGACGAGTGTTGAATTGACCTTAGCACATGTATTTCCTGTTTGAGTTTTTGCCTATAGAAGGGGAGGAGCAAAATGGAGTCCTGATCAGATTTGCCAAAGGGTGGGCGGAGGAGGACCTTATAGGTATTTCGAAAAGTTGAGTAGCAGTGGTCCAATGTTTAACCAGCGCGAGTACTACAGTCAATGTGTTGGTAGAACTTCGGTAGCCTTTTCCTCAAATTTACAAAGCTACAATAAATGCGGCCTCAGGATATGTGGTTTCCAGTTTGCATAAAGTCCAGTGTAGTTCTTTGAGGGCTGTCATGGTATCTGCTTGAGGGGGAATATACACGGCTGTGACCAAAGAGAATTCTCTTGGGAAATAATATGGTCGGCATTTGATGGTGAGGTATTCTAGGTTGGGTGAACAAAAGGACTTGAGTTTCTGTATGTTATCACAATCACACCATGAGTAGTTAATCATGAAGCATACACCCCCGCCTTTCCTCTTCCCGGAGAGTTCTTTATTCCTGTCTGCGTGATGTACTGAGAATCCAGCTGGCTGTATGGACAGGAACAGTATATCCAGAGAGAGCAATATTTCTGTGAAAGAATAGTATGTTACAATCCCTGATGTCTCTCGGGAAGGAGATCCTCAGCCTGAGCTCATCTACTTTATTATCCAGAGAATGAACATTAGCGAGAAATATGCTCGGAAGCTGTGGATGGTGTGCACTCCTCCTGAGTTGGACTAGAAGTTCACTCCGAATACTTCTTCTCCACCGGGAGTGTTTTGGAGCAGCTTCTGGATTAAGTTAAATTGCCCTGGGGGGTACGAACAAAGGATCCAATTCTGGAAAGTCGTATTCCTAGTCGTAATGCTGGTGAGTTACCACCACTCTGATATCCTGCTGTACAGTATGTAATAACACAAAAACAATTCTGGACTAATAATGTAAGAAATAACACACAAAATCTAAATACTGCAAAGTTGCTTATGAGCTAGAAGCAGAGCTGACATGTCTGAAGGCAACATCTTACTCTCTGTTAGAACCTAGTGTAGAGGTTCTAGAGCTGAGGTACTGTATAGCTGAGCTCCATCTCATCACAATGCTGAGAGCAATGGCAGCAAATGACAACAGTAATACTCTGACAGTAAAATCCCCTCAAGGAAGCCCTTGAGAGGTCACAAAGAGCAGCAGTGAAAACCAACTACTGGAGATGATGCACAAATGCACTTACTAAGCCTGGCCTACACTACTACACAAATAACATGCTGGCATGTCTGTGGATCAGCTGTCAGAAGACTGAGTAATAATCCTCTGATGCTGTGCGCGTGTGTGTGAGAGCGACAGTGTCTACCTGCGCTGCATCTACCTCAAATCTCTGGCTAGAAAATGTCTCCCTTTTGTTAACATGCAGGCCGATGTCCAGCAAGGCTGTGCAGTCATTACACAGCTCGTGCCTTCAGGCTGAAAGTGGAGCCAGGGCCCTTCCATAATACATAACCTCTGCCTTTGTTCCTGCACTGGCCTTGCCTTTCACAGCAGCCCACAACACAAAGCATCTAGGCACAAGGCAGGGGCAAATAAAGATGGGCACCAGGGGCTTGCTTGCTTGCTTTCTCGCTCTTCATCTCTTCCCGGCAGGACTGACAGGAGCGTAAAAGAAAAGTCGTCCCTGGCCATTATAGTCCGAGCTGGTTAGCGTGTTGTGTTTGACCAGAACCGCTTTATATTCTGACCTTGTGTGTCTGTCTATCCGTCGTGCTCGTCTGTCAGAGTGTGCTGGGGCATAGCCTATTAAAGTGTAACACACAAAGAAGAGCGATGGCAGGGGAGGGACCCTGGTTCAGAGGGCAAGGCAGTGGCCAGCCTACAACGGATGGGCTTTTCGTTTAATAAAATACTTTTAAAATCAATTTACAGGGCATGACATGAATGAAAGACTGGGGGAGCTCAGCAATAATTGAATTACCAATGCCTTGCTTGTCAATGTCAATTGGCTAGATAATCAAGACAAGTGTCATTCAGGGATCCCCACGACCTTGTCTTGAAACCTGAACATTAAACTCCGAGACGTCTCCCCTGTTCCAGTGAATCTGTATTGAACAGAGGCATCAGGAGATGCAGTGGTTAGCTCCTGTCTTTCAGTATTCCAGTCATGGCTCCTCACTAATACCACAGTCAGGCGGGATGGAGGGCCAAATGGAAAACCAGACCACTCCATCCATGTTAAGATAATATTGCAAGGGGAGGAGCTGGAGAGGAGGGGGTTGTATCAATCTTTGATTTAGATTATTCTGTATTCAGGAGACAAAGTGAATATTAATGCCCAGTCCACCAGGGCTTTTGTAGGCTCCTTTATTGTTGGAATTGCTGGAGGGCAGTGAAGCCAAAGCCTTTCAATTAAAAGTTTGTTAACACTCTTTATGAAATCTTCTGATCACTTATGCTATTTTCTCTCTCTCCCTCCGTTAGAAAAGCATAAGGGTGGACAAGAATTTAGTGCTTCTTAAAGAGAGGGTTCTCCAAGGGGAATAAATAATGAATCTGGTTCCCCAACATGGGCAAGATCTAAGAAGGCAGAGGAGACATCAAAGTAAAAGGACTGAAGGTGGGGGTTTTTACCTCAAGTTCTGCAGCGCCATCACCACCCCTCCTTAATCCATGCTAGTGTTGAACATTCCTTTCACACAGCAACTAGGCTTAATAACGGTAAAAGTGGAAAAGTTTGTCAACAACTTAATTTGATGAGTCATCACATTTCCTTGTGCTATAACCTTCCCCATAACCTTTGGTATTCAATTTATCGCAAAATTGCATTATACGGATATGGGATGGTTCAGTTGTTCACATACTAAAATTGCACAAATTGCAGTTTGACATTTCTCAAGTGGGGCATTCATTTTATTGCCGTAAAATAAACCATGACTTGAGAGAAAAAATTAAGAAAGAAAATAACTTGCTAAGAAATCACAAATTGTTGAGGCATAACCAATGGGTTGGAACATGCTGACTATACACTAGATTAGAGTTGCATTAGAGTTGATCAAATGTAATTGAGAGTGGTGCAAGACATAATGCAAATACAAATGATTGCATTCCAATAGACTGGGGCGTTGATTTACAGGGTTATTTGGGCATTATTGATAACTTTTGGTCCAGAAGCACAAGGGAGCACCATTGTCAATATCATAATTTCATAGGTATATAAATAATGGTGGATTGCAACGTTTTTCTAATTAGTGTGACAATGTCAGAGACAGACTTTCAAATAGTTTTAGACATCTTTCATTTCCGTGTGTGGGAGTTGTCTGGAGGGAAAACTGTATTATTGAATATTAGTGACAGTAAGAGACAGTGAATGGCTTGAGAAAGGCAATGTGTTCCACCTGACAGACCCACAAAGTCTTAGCTCCTAAAGCACATTACCTTCAGACTGATGAGTCAGGTCTATATTGACTGATTAGAAGGTATCAGAGTTAAGTGCTCTCTCCTTCTCCCTACCCCACACAGTGGAATCAAGGTTACTTCATTCAGTCCACTTCTACAGACATATGCCACTCTAAACAGTGGTTTCTTCCAGGTGAGTACTTTAACTGTTCTGTCTGAAACAGAGCACTTCATCAAGGCCCAATTACCTGGAGTCACCTTGAGTGTCCCTGTATTCTCTCCATGCTGATTACAGTGGGGTCCGCCTAACCAATCAGATTGTAGATCTCCTGTCCTTGTGAATGTCAGTCGGTGACTTACTAGCAGAGTTTGGTAAGAGCGCTTTCAGCTTTGCTGGCCCATCATCTTGGAAATTTTACAGAAGGACCTGGAACTAAATCATTTTATTCCGATTGATACATTTTAAAATCACAGATCGGAGGGCTGCTGATCACAAATTGCACATTTATAAACCTGCTCTTTTAAGCTCTTTGTTTAACTTCCATTCATTGTTGTGCTTTATGTTGTGTTGTGTCTCATATGGAACTGTATGAATGCTGCTTGGCCAGGGCTCACTTGAAAAAGAGATGTAAATCTCAATGTGACCTCCTTGGTTAAATAAAGGATAGGGTGTTCTATGGTTCTACTAGCTAGCAGACAATGGGTGTTCTATGGTTCTACTAGCTAGCAGACAATGGGTGTTCTATGGTCCTACTAGCTAGCAGACAATGGGTGTTCTATGGTTCTACTAGCTAGCAGACAATGGGTGTTCTATGGTTCTACTAGCTAGCAGACAATGGGTGTTCTATGGTTCTACTAGCTAGCAGACAATGGGTGTTCTATGGTTCTACTAGCTAGCAGACAATGGGTGTTCTATGGTTCTACTAGCTAGCAGACAATGGGTGTTCTATGGTTCTACTAGCTAGCAGACAATGGGTGTTCTATGGTCCTACTAGCTAGCAGACAATGGGTGTTCTATGGTCCTACTAGCTAGCAGACAATGGGTGTTCTATGGTCCTACTAGCTAGCAGACAATGGGTGTTCTATGGTCCTACTAGCTAGCAGACAATGGGTGTTCTATGGTCCTACTAGCTAGCAGACAATGGGTGTTCTATGGTCCTACTAGCTAGCAGACAATGGGTGTTCTATGGTCCTACTAGCTAGCAGACAATGGGTGTTCTATGGTCCTACTAGCTAGCAGACAATGGGTGTTCTATGGTCCTACTAGCTAGCAGACAATGGGTGTTCTATGGTCCTACTAGCTAGCAGAAAATGGGTGTTCTATGGTTCTACTAGCTAGCAGACAATGGGTGTTCTATGGTCCTACTAGCTAGCAGACAATGGGTGTTCTATGGTTCTACTAGCTAGCAAACAATGGGTGTTCTATGGTTCTACTAGCTAGCAGACAATGGGTGTTCTATGGTTCTACTAGCTAGCAGACAATGGGTGTTCTATGGTCCTACTAGCTAGCAGACAATGGGTGTTCTATGTATGATGGTTCTACTCACCACGTTGAAGTCCAGGTTCTTCTCCACCCACTCTGTGGCCATGTCAAAGTCCTCAAACATCTCCATGATGTACAGGGTATCCAGAGCATCCACGATGGTGGCTCCTTTTATGCTCCCTGGGAAGGCAAACAAAACAAAGCCTTTTGGACTCGCATCATATTTTCCTCTCATAGCAACATATTGTATTGGTAGAACAACAGCACAGTCAGAGTCATGGTTCTGTGATTAAGACCAGAGGTAAAGTCTATAGGGAGGAGATCAGATCTGGCAGTGTGGTACCAGGACAATAACCTCTCCGTCAACATCAGCAAGACAAAGGAGCTGGTCGTGGACTACAGGAAACAGAGGTTCTAGGGTCTGAAAAGGGTCTGAAGTGGAGCGGGTCGAGAGATTCCAACTACCTCGGTGTCCACATCACTAAGGATCTATCATGGTCCAAACACAACAACACATTTGTGAAGAGGGAACTAGAACGCCTCTTCCCCCTCAGGAGGCTGAACAGATTTGGCATGGGTCCTCTGATCCTCAAAAAGTTACACAGCTGCACCATTGAGAGCATCTTGACTTGCTGCATCACCTCTTGGTATGGCAACTGCTTGGCATCCGACCACAAGGTGCTACAGAGGGTAGTGCGTACGGCCGAGTACATTACTGGGGACGAGCTCCCTGTCATCCAGGACCTTTATACCAGGAGGTGTCAGAGGAAGGCCCTAAACATTATCCAAGACTCCAGCCACCCAAGTCATAGACAGTTCTCTCTGCTATCGCACGGCAAGTGGTACCGATGCACCAAGTCTGGAACCAACAGGACTCTGAACAGATTCTACCCCCAAGCCATAAGACTGTTAAATAGTTAGTTAAATAGTTAACCAAATAGCTTCCCGACTATCTGCATTGACCCTTTTTGCACTAACGTTTTTGACTCATCACGTACGCTGCTGCTACTGTTTACTATCCGTCACCTTATTCCTAGTTAAATGTACACATCTAACTCAATTACCTCGTTCCCTTGCACATGGAGTCGGTACTGGTAACCCTTGTATATAGCCAAGTTATCGTTACTCATCGTGTATCTTATTACGTGTTTTACTTTTCTATTATTTCTTTTTTTCCTTTCGCTCTGTATAGTTGGAAAGGGCCGTAAGTAAGCATTTCATCTGTTGTTTACGAAGCACGTGACTAATAAAATGTTATTTGAAAGGTCCAGGGCAGCCGGGTGTTGGAACTGGAAGTGTACTGTTTTATTCAAAGAGCGGAGCATATCTCCTGCTGCGCTGGAATATTGCTTCAGGCAACCTCTATTTATCTCTGTGCAAGATGTCAGGCATATGATCAAATACAAGTCTCACAGAGCACCTTTGGCTATTCTGTCAGGTTTTTACCTGGTCAAGGAGGATGTTTGTGGCAGAGAGAGTGGAAACAGAGCGAAAGGGTACATTAGCGAGGGTTTCTAAGTCTTTTCACAGTGGGCTGATGCTTTGTGAAGGCTCTTGGCCACCAGACCTTACTTCACTACCTAGGAGATGACATTATACCATCCTGACAGAGCACCGTGGTCATTCATCTGGTATTGTGCAGCTAAAAACTGCTTCTGCTTCATTAAGATAAGAGAAACAAGCTAAATGAAATGACTGTGCTGTAAATACATGTAGCCTGTATGCAGTTTATTCTCCAGTGACGGTTCTGTTTTCCACCTCACTTTATTGGGCTAAGTGGTGGTGGGGAACGGATCGTTATTCTATCCAAACATGTGATGATGATCGCGTATTGCATGACAAGTTATATTGTTGCTGTGTTTGTTAGATCCATAAACCAATTCACACATCAAACAAATATCTGAGGGTTAAAGCCTTGTATTGAGCTTTATGGCAGTGACCTAAGACACTAAGCCTATACTGACGCTGTCTGGTTAAGTCTGACCCTAGCCAACTAAAACTCAACTCCACAATGTATGTGACGTCAGAGCTCTAGTCCGCCCACTCTCATCTCCGCTCAACTCCGTTGATGTGAAGTAGTACATCTTGGAGTTAAAGTTTTACTTGGCTAATCAGACCCATACAACCTCCCACTGTTGGATCTCAGCTAAACAAGATCCAGTACGCACAATAACAGGTGTCAGAATCACTTCTAGTAACACAAGAGCAGCTAATGGAAGTGCAGATGCTGTGTGCTGTGTTCGGGGGTAAACCTTTCATTCAACAGATGGTGACAGAGGAAACATTTATTAGCCACAATAAAAAGAGAGGAGTACAGTGAGGACTGACAGCAGGAGGGCTTAGGTCCTTTTTATGCTTTAATTATCAAACCCTGCTCGGCTTGCCAAGCGCTTAGCACAGAACCCAGCCCCTGCCATCTAGGGCTGGGTGGTATACCGTATTTTACGATGTACCAGTACTGATACACAGACTGGTTTGGGTTTTGTTAAATGTGATACGCCGTTTGTAACGTCCATTTTTATAGATGACTTCGCTACTCGAATCATCTCTCTATCGATGCGGCATTCTACACAGACCTAGCCCCACCCCGTCACTCAAGGATGCGTTCAGTCTCTGCATGGTCAATGCAGCACATGCAACAATGTTGATGGCAACAATGCTGTTTTTACTTTGCTTAATATAAATCCACTAGCGTTTCATAATTACACTATTAGTTTGTGCTTCTTACATCTGCAAACAGCAGGTTAGTCTTTTCGTAGCAAGTTGGGCCTAAATCTGGTTAGTCGCTAATGCTAATCGCTAGCTAGTTAATAAATGTACTGAGTCAGAGCAAACTTAATTAGCTATACAGACTGATAATACCAGTAATGGACAATGATCCCTAGCATAATTCCAAAGTTGTGGCAAAATGGCTTAAGGACAACAAAGTCAAGGTATTGGAGTGGCCATCACAAAGCATTGACCTCAATTCTATAGAAAATGTGTGGGCAGAACTGAAAAAGCGTGTGCGAGCAAGGAGGCCTTCAAACCTGACTCAGTTACACCAGCTGTCAGGAGGAATGGGCCAAAATTCACCCAACTTATTGTGGGAAGCTTGTGGAAGGCTACCTGAAACGTTTGATCCAAGTTAAACAATTTAAAGCAATGCTACCAAATACTAATTGAGTGTATGTAAACTTCTGACTCACTGGGAATGTGATGAAAGAAATAAAAGCTGAAATAAATAATTCTCTCTACTATTATTCTGACATTTCACATTATTAAAATAAAGTGGTGATCCTAACTGACCTAAAACAGGGAATTTTAAATGTCAGGAATTGTGAAAAACTGAGTTTAAATGTATTTGGCTAAGGTGTATGTAAACTTCCGACTTCAACTGTATGTGTTGCGACCCTAGGGTCACGCACTACTCAAAAAGCAAACCTTGAACTTTTATTATTCAAAAACAAAATACTGTCAAATACAGTCATACCGTCCAATTTTCTTTTTTAAACACCATATGATATGATATTTTGGCCATATCGCCCAGCCCTACTGCCAACTCTCTACACTTGTTTGGCGGGCCGATATCTCTTCTCTTTTACGCCACACGGAGAGGAGGATGAAAGGACAGACACCAGTCAGGCAGGCAGACGAAGAGACGAATGCACAGCAAAGCTTTTAGTCCACAGCGTTATCTAAAATAAACTCAATAATGTGTCTATGGCACTTTCCCATTCACTTACACCTATACAGCTTTCTTCAATAGATAAAATACAATGCTGTGGTACTGAAGTTGTTTTTATTTATTATTTATTTTATTTACAGTAGATTGAAAACCCCTGATGCTTAACAATAGGCAGCCTGGGCTCTGTGAGAGATGAAGGGGGTGACATTTCGTGCCTTCCATCTATTGTCTACCAGCCCGGCAGGCTTTGCTCCTGCAAAGCGTGCCTGCTTGCCCAATTATAAAACGCAGTGGAAAGGAGGAGTGGAGAGGGGTCATCCTCATCCCATTACTGGGACAAGCCTCCTGAACCGTACCGCAGAGAGCACGCTGTGTGAAAAGGTGTGTGTTTGCGTGAGTGTTCATGTGTGCGTTTGTATTTGCGTGCGATTGCCTGTGCATAAATGTACACAAGCCATGGAGTGACTTGAATACAAATCCACATTTCTCTGATCTCTAAGATTCCAATTAAAATGCATTTCTATGACACGGCGTGTAACCAGCCTTTATTGTTATGACAAAGAGATCTTGGTCAATTGTGAACGTAAAATGACAGATGAGGAAATGAAAAACATGAAGGATGTTTAAAAATAAGGATATGACCTGTATCAGTTCTTATATAGAATCCCAGTGTCTTAATGATAAGAACAATGGAGCAGAACTTTACCAAGTTCCCATTAAGACATCTTGAATTGACTTGTGAAGAGGGACATCACTTTTCATTTCTCTGGGGAAAATCAATTAAGTCCGATGGCCGTCCCATGAACAGGCAAAATATATTTCCCCAGTTCAAAAGAGCCTGGTGATGGATGTGCGAGCAGCATTCACGGGACGGCAGCTCTTGTGTGTCAGAGCCTTCATTCATCACCTGCTCTCTCCCTTCATATCTCATACTTTAGAGGAGCAGAGACTCCTGCGCATTTTATTGACAGATGACACTTGCCAATAGAGTTCTCACATCGTTACCGGTGGAAAATGGTGGAAAACTGAATTTCACTGGGCTGAGAGCCTTTGAGGCTTGACAGAGAACGATGCATTGTTCGGACAAAAACAACCTTCACGTAAAAGGTGACAATGTCACGCTGTAATTTCTCGGAGAAACAGAGAAGCGCAGCACATCGCCTCTCAAAACAAAGGTGTGCTCAGAATATCAAACCCATACAGACAGTGACACTACTCAGTGTGCTGAGGGAGGACATTATCTTACCACTTCATTGAGGCCCATTTTAGAAAATGAATGGTGCTGTTCCAATGAGACCAGCACTGACACCATTGGGCCACCAGTGCTTTATGTTAATGTCAGCTCTAGTGTTATTGTGTTTCCATATTAAGACAATACTATGTCCAGAAATACAAGCAGCGAAAACAAGAGGCAAGACATAACAAATATTTGATTGTTTTGTTTACTCAGGCATGGGAGGTGGGAGGGTGGAATTGTAAGAAATCAGACTGTGGGTGGGTGTGTCTGAGAAAACGAATTGTAAACTGAGGCTACGTAACCTACCTACTATTATAGTGTTCAGTACTGGGTCTGTGGCTGAAAGCCCAGGTGAGGACAGAGCAGATCATAACTCAGCCTGTTAGGATACACAGTGCTCCATAGTGCTCTTACGAAGGCCTGGTTGTGACAGGGGGTCTGACGCAGGGACATGCAGGTCCCCAGATCCCACCTCTGTGGGTGATGAATTCCCCCGCTCTGTTGCAGCCCGTTCACCCCTCCCAGTCCCAGCATAATCTGCATCGGCCCAGTCACTGTGGGGACCACCACACACACACACACACGGTGAAGCCCAGGGGAGGCCCAGGGCTGAATTACACCATCCATTCCAATTACAGAGATGGAATACCTGATGCGCGCACGGAATGGCTTTGGAATGAAGGCATAATGGAGTCTCCCCAACATAGTGTACCTTGGACAAATAGTGTGCAAACCCGTGTACATCAGTAATATGCTTGTAATCCTATGTCACAACAAAAGGAATACAAAAAGGACAACCTCTTTCCGTGAGAGGTGACAAACCTTACAATGCTAACACTGAAGTAACATTGAGTTGATCAAATGAGGAGAATATGCTGTTCTTGTAAAGATGCAGCAGTAAAGTAGTGGATAAAATTGAAGTGCCCTGGGAGAGGATGTTCAAGATTATTGATCAACAGAATGAAAAGGGTCGACCTTAACGTTTGAAAATTGATCCCAGAAAAACAGATGAAAAAGGTGGTAAATCTTTGAGCCAGGTCTTTGCGTGTGGTGATGCCTGGGCCAGCCAGATAGCCACAGGTCAGGTTTAGCTTGGATGAAACTTTAATGCTTAACACTGGTGCATTTTCTCTTTTTAAAAAGCTTGGTTAAGAAAAAGTTGTCTGAATGGATAAGGTGGTGTTTGAAGGTGGCCTCTGAGTAATATGGAGCCCTTCTCTACGGGGACAGCTAGGCCAATGTGACAGATGGTAGACGATTTCAGCTCGGAGGGCTAGCTGCCATGAACAGAGAACCTTCTGGAATTCACAACACTCAATAAGCAAGTCAACCTTCAAACCCATTTGGCAAGAAAATGTCATTGGCAATGTCACCGTAGTGGCCCAGTTCAGTGTGTTTATTTTTTGTCAGATGCAGGCTGGCTTACGCCTGCAAGGATTTTCCGGGTCAATGTGCCTACAAGGCCTCACATTCACCCACCAGTGAAAGCATTGTCATGCTGTCAAGCTCTTGTGTCATTTTCCATTTTAACACCATGTCACATTCTGTGATTGTGTTGAAGTGGGCCTTCAGAGAGAGAAAGGTGAGGAATTATAGATACCCATGAGGTTATGGCTGGCAATACGAGAGTGGCCTTATCCATGATTCACATAGCGATGTGCTGCAGTAAGGCTGTGTCACAGTCGGCCGTGACCGGGACACCCATGAGGCGGTGCACAATTGGCCCAGCGTCGTCCGGGTTAGGGGAGGGTTTGGATATCACAAAATTGGGGAGAAATGGGTTAAAAAACATTGGCAATAGAATGCCAGTACTTAAGAGCTCAGTGACTTTAAATGCAGCACCGTCACAGGATACCAGCTTTCCAACAAGTCAGTTTGTCAAATGTCTTTCCTGCTAGAGCTGCCCCGGTCAACTGTAAGTGCTGTTATTGTGAAGTGGAAACGTCTAGGAGCAACAACAGCTCAGCCGTGAAGTGGTAGGCCACACAAGCTCGCAGAACTGGACCGCCGTGTGCTGAAGCGTGTAGTGCATAAAAATCATCTGTCCTTGGTTGCAACACTAACGACTGAGTTCCAAAATGCCTCTGGAAGCAACGTCAGTACAAGCTGTTCGATCGAGAGCTTCGTGAAATGGGTTTCCATGGCCGAGCAGTCGCACACAAGCCAAAGATCACCATGCGCAATGCCAAGTGTCAGCTGGAGTGGTGTAAAGCTCACCGCCATTGGACTCTGGAGCAGTAGAAACATGTTCTCTAGAGTGATGAATCACCATCTGGCAGTCAAACGGACGAGTTTGGCGAATGCCAGAAGAACGCTACCTGCCTGAATGCATAGTGCCAAATGTGAAGTTTGGTGGAGGAGGAACAATGCCCCTGTGCACAGAGCCCTGGCCTCAACCCCATCGAACACCTTTGGGACGAATTGGAACGCCAGTGCCCAACCTCATTAATGCTCTTATGGCTGAGTGGAAGCAAGTCCCCGCAGCAATGTTACAATATCTAGTGGAAAGCCTTCTCAGAAGAGTGGAGGCTGTTACAGCAGAAAAGGGGGGACCAACTCTATATTAATGCCCATGATTTTGGAATGAGATGTTTGACGAGCAGGTGCCCAGATACTTTTGACAATGTTGTATAGATGCATAATACACTCTATCAAGTCCAACTTCAAATACCGACATCAATGTGAAAGTAACCGGAGCATAAAACAGTTGACAGCGAATGCAGACTATGCCAGATAAATCCTACACAAAAATAAAATAAAAGGCATACAAAAGCCAGGCTCTTCTCAAATTACATCAACAACATAGTTCAGGCAGTAGGAAGCTCTCTCATCCATTTATATGCAGATGATACACAGTCTTATATTCAGCTGTCCACTCCACGGATTTTGTGTTAAATGCTCTACAACAAAGCTTTCTTAGTGTCCAACAAGCTTTCTCTACCATTGACCTCGTTCTGAACGTCTCCAAAACAAAGGTCATGTGGTTTGGTAAGAAGAATGCCCCTCTTCCCACAGGTGTTATTACTACCTCTGAGGGTTTAGAGCTTGAGGTAGTCACCGCACACAAGTACTTGGGAGTATGGCTAGACAGTGCACTGTCCTTCTCTTAACACATATCAAAGCTGCAGGCTAACGTTAAATCTAGACTTGGTTTCCTCTATCGTAATCGCTCCTCTTTCACCCCAGCTGCCAAACTAACCCTGATTCAGAAGCCCATCCTACCCATGCTAGATTACAGAGACATAATTTAGATCGGCAGGTAAGGGTGCTCTCGAGCAGCTAGATGTTCTTTACCATTCGGCCATCAGATTTGCTACCAATGCTCCTTATAGGACACATCACTGCACTCTATACTCCTCAGTAAACTGGTCATCTCTGTATATCTGTTGTAAGACCCACTGGTTGATGCTTATTTATAAAACCCTCTTAGGCCTCACTCCCCCCTATCTGAGATATCTACTGCAGCCCTCATCCTCCAAATACAACACCCGTTCTGCCAGTCACATTCTGTTAAAGGTCCCCCAAAGCACACACATCCCTGGGTCGCTCCTCTTTTCAGTTTGCTGCAGCTAGCGACTGGAACGAGCTGCAACAAACACTCAAACTGGACAGTTTTATGTCAATCTCATCATTCAAAGACTCAAATCATGGACACTCCTACTGACAGTTGTGACTGCTTTGTATGATGTATTGTTGTCTCTACCTTCTTGACCTTTGTGCTGTTGACTTTGCCCAATAATGTTTGTACCATGTTTTTGTGCTGCTACCATGTTGTGTTGCTACCATGTTGTGTTGCTACCATGTTGTTGTCACGTTGCTACCACGCTGTGTTGTCATGTGTTGCTGCCTTGTTATGTTGTCGTCTTAGGTCTCTCTTTATGTAGTGTTGTGTCTCTCTTGTTGTGATGCGTGTTTTGTCTTATATTTATATTGTATTTATTTAATAATTTTATTACTCACAGGCCCCAGTCCCTGCAGGAGGCCTTTTGCCTTTTGGTAGGCCGTAATTGTAAATAAGAATTTGTTCTTAACTGACTTGCCTAGTTAAATAAATGTTCAATAAAAATAAATAAATACATCAAAAGGAATTACTTAGGCCTACAAAAGACAAGGATGCATAAAAGACAAAAACTCAAGGAAGGAATGAAGAAAAATCTACACATTAAAGCCACACCCGTAATTCAGCACTGCTGAGTGGACAGCACCTCGGTATACTGTAGGTAGACATAGTGGAGCGCCGTGGGGTGTGGCTGAATAATGTCTCTGTCTAGTAGCCAGCTAGAATGAGGCTGTTCAGTTTGTGGGCAGTTAGACATTTTCTGGGCAGTTTAGTAGCCTTCAATGCTTATATGAAAATCATAACTGGCACGCAGATCTTTAGAGATTGTAAATTGTCACTCATATGAAAAGGGTTGCAGACCCCCTGCTATAGGCTATATGAAGTCACCCTTGTGGAATGGTGCATACAGTGTACTATGACACTGTCATTGTCTCGTGAGCTTCCCACCAAAATTGTTGCTCTGAATTCAGGAGATGGTCCTTATAATGTGTGCGCCCAACTAATTGTTTGTATTTGCCTGTCTGCATTATTCGCCAGGGAAGGGAAACATTCTGCGAATATTGAAGCATTGTATCAACAAGGTGTTTCTGCGAATATTGAAGCATTGTATCAACGAACGAGGCAGAAGAATATTCAAACTTTTTTTTTTAATCAACAAGACTGCTCCGAGAATATTAATATTGCAACACAGTAGCCAAAGCTGAGGCGGCCCGCTGGGAAAATATCAGTCTGATATTATTCTGTTGCCTAAGCAGCACCTGGGTGCTCATTATATATATTAAAAAAACATCCCTACATCCATACTATAGCTAAATAACTTAGCAATATTTAATGACGTTTTGCCAGCAAGATGAATCTGTTAGACTATTTTAATTCAGGAAGATGGACAAGCAAGAATGATGGAGTGAAAGGTGGAAAGGCATTCTACCAGGTAGGCTACAGGTAGGGATTGGGGATGCAGGCAGGGGATGATAATGTAGGCCTAAAGCAACAAGTTTAAAAGGTTAGCCCAACTAGGTAATCATTATTATTTGCATTATCTCAATTATCATTCTGTCACTGCACAACAATGCACATTTGTTATAGCCTACAATTGTTATTGTCTTTAAAGCCAAAAACAAGACATGTATTTTGGGGAAATGCTCTAAGTTGTTCAGGTGTTTGTTTTCATACCAATAGGCCTACAGTGGTTGCTCCACTAAAAGCTTTGCGATTATGCTGCGCGACTTGGAGGTAATTTGTGGTTCAGTACGGTACCCTGCGTCACCACTTCATTGTTCCAGACCAGCGCAAGGGGGAGTTAGAGCAATGATTATGCTTTTGGGTCCCAAGGCGCTACTGTGTCTCTAACTGACAATGAATGGGCGACATAAACCTAAATAGAAACTGATAATTGTGCACGACTTCAGTATTACTCACTAAAACTGTTGTTACACTAAGGTTATTATTTTTTTATTAGGATTATTTTGCCCTTACTGTAGTACTGTAGGCCACTCCCGACCGATCCCGTTGTACAGTGCCTGAGTGGCTCAACGGTCTAAGACACTGCATAGCAGTGCAAGCTGTGTTGCTACAGATGCTGGTTCAATACCCGTGCTGGCCTCAACTGGGAGACCCATGAGATGACTGTAGGTTTTTGGTTTCTCTCCCTCTCAAAACAGACATAAATCATTGTAAATAACAAACTGGCTTTATTTACAAATTAGTTACAATGTCTCACCCCATGTTCAAGAATGGTCTTTTTCTCGCTAATTTTACATTATTTGAAAACGAAATCATCTCCAAAATAGTTATTTTTTTAAACAAAAGGATTACAATTATTATTCATTTACAATTATACAAAAGCCCCTTGGATATTCTCCCAGATATATTATTAACCCTGTTATTAGCAGGACAATATATACTGGTCATGGCTCCCGAGTGGCACACAATGGGATTGCCTTGCAGTTCTCCAGCTGTATCCACTGAAACAGCGGTGGGCCCCGCCCCACTGGGCAGCACAGAGCAACACTTTAAGGGGCATTGCACTAATAATGGCGCTGACTAGGGAAACGTTCCTGCTGTTCTTAGTGCCAGTCTGCACGTTCAAACCTAAACAATGTGATTAATAATGGTGTGAAAAATTCCCCTTAGATATGAATTCGGAGGGCAGATATTATTCATTATTAAAGCATTAGACCTCTCACTAAAGGCGTCACTCAAAAGTTATACTTAAATCTGAACTGGATTTAACGAAAAATGACATGAAAAGCACACATTTCTAAATCCCAAACTCTAAAAGTAATTGGAAAGATAGATACAAATGATTTGTGACATTGTGATTCCAATAAAGAATGTAAACAAGATGTAAACAAGATGTAAACAAGATGCTCTGTTTTTATTTACAGTTGTGATGGACAGCTGGTGGCATTTTGAAAACAGGTTTTCAAACACTTGTAGCCCGCTTAGCAGGACAATAGACTCCTTATAGCCCGGCTACTGTAGGTGTGAACATCCCCCTTACCTGCAAAAATGACATTGCGACCAAAGAGAACAGACGAAATGGACATGGTTTTCATCAAGCCAGCTTATTTCTATGGTGCTACCCGTTCCAGGGTTAGGACCGGAACCACGAGAGGACTTGAACATGAGCAGGAGCTGAGAGGATCACCAAAACTAAAAAGGTATTTTGGTTTCAGTGAATTTTCTTTCATTTTTTTTATATAGCCTATCAATGTGTAGGCATACTGTGTAATAAAATGGATAATTAAATAAAGGTTAAATAAGTCGCTAGTGTTGAGTAATGTGCTGTTAAAAGTGGTGCAGGTCTTATTTATTTAAAGAGCATATTGAAGTTAGAAGCAATAGGATTTGAAGCAATAGCCTACAACTATTTTAGCAGGACAATGTACCTTTACCAACACTTCTCTGTATTTTGATACTTTGTGGATGGGGCCTCCTGAGTGGTGCAGTGCAAAATGCGTTGCTACAGATGCAGGTTTGATACCCGTGCAGGCCGGCACCGGGAGACCCACGAGGCGGCTTTTGGTTTTAAGTTAGAATCCTCCAATCCTCTATATGTAATTATTGGTGGAGAGTCACGTCATATATTTCTATATACTGTAGGCCTACCGTAGACGACATGAGTCTCACTAGTGTTGAGTAATGTGCTGTTAAAAGTGGTGTAGGTCTTATTTAAAGAGCATATTGAAGTTAGAAACAATAGGATTTGAAGCAATAGCCTACAACTATTTTAGCACTGTTTTGCACTGCACTGAGACAAGCATAACGACTGGTCTTGATAAATCATGAGATTTTTATTTTCACTGAATCTCAGTTTGGGTATCGGTTAGACTAAAATTATGGTGTAGAAATGTTACGCTCTTAGTGTAACCTTTATTTAACTAGGCAGCCTACTCCTTCCTCCCCGTCGGGGAATTGAACCCCGGTCTCCCACGTACCCGCACGACACGGGGATTCTTTAGCTAAATAGCCCAGTACTCTATCCTACTCCCGACCGTCACGTTGTACAGAGCCATATTTTCCTCAGAGGGTTTTCAGTTTCTTGGAATAGAAACACCATAATATCAAATTAATTAAGCAAAATTTCTAAAAATCAATCCCATATACTATGTTCTTACAAAAATAGGTTTTAAATTCTCTAGTACAGCCACTATTAAAGGCTATCAAATGCTTCTCAAAGATGCCCTCTGGTGGTCAAACAAGCACTAACTAGCATTAAATGGTACCAGTGGTTCACACTTAAATAATGTGCCAAAGAATTCTGCGGCACCAGGCAAGCTGCGCCGCAGTATGCTGCAACTTTTAAAGGACGAACCACTGTACATGAAACCAAAATTGCACTAGCCTAGTGGGCGAATAAATGAAAATAACAATTAGTCTTACAGCTATGACAACCTATATTTTAATAGCAATAACACAGCTTTTGGTTTTGAATGATCACCAAAAAGGAGGGCCCCCCACCTCCCAATTAAATTAACCCCTGGCTATTAGATTACAACAAGACTTACAATGCAAAGTTCAAATACCGACATCAAATTGAAAGCTATCGGCCCATTGCCTAAACAGTTGACCGGCAAAGCAAATGGCCCCGTCTCTGCCCTCTGCTTTCTAGAAGTGACATAAAAGGCAAACAAACTGGCAGCTGCTCTCCGAGCAATGCGCTGCATGGTCCTAAAGCCAGGCATAAGGTAAACAGACATTGCATTTTAATTGGGATTGGAATGATTTTAGTCTACTTTGTTTTGTTGTTGCCTACCCATATGATGCCCCTGCTGGGACAGACGGACGTGGAGATGTATTTTTTTGGGGGGGGCGCGCTACAGAAGGCTATATAGAACAGCTAATACAGGACTAATAAAGGCTCAGTGCACTACTTTTGTGAAGAAAAAAATCTATTAAAAATTTCAGCACCCTTACTTCCCTATGCTCTCTTCACAGCCACTGACAGCCAGAGTGCCTTATCACTTCCTTTGTGATGGCAGCCATGTGTAAATCAGCAAGAAGTCATGTCTCCTGAGAGCTTCTTCTCCAGCCGCTGGGCCAGTGGGAATGACGCGTTGATGGATGTGCTAGAGAGAGAGAAAGGTAGTGTAACCAGAGGGTGGAGCGTACTACAGCTCACACCACAGAGCTCTGGGTCCGTCTGTCTGCTTCCATCCGGGACCAGTCATCTGAAAGGAAAACCCTGGCCACTCAGGAGTCTTGACATATTCTCAGGAGTGTTTGTCACTAGCGATGCAAAGCAAAGTGATGTGCTATGAGCATTTGGAGATAGGCGTTATCTTGTAAAGCCTACTCATCATCATCGTCTTCATCATTAACTGTACATCTACATCTGACAGTAAATGGGGAAGGACAAAACATGGAAGTACAATCGAGCATTGTCCAGAGGAATTGGAGAAGATATGTCATCCTCTTAATGTAGCTCCACGTCATAATCACACTGGAGCTCTTATCATCCCGATTAATGCAGAGACTTGTTCCTCTTTTCCTCACCTTGTTCTCCCTTCTTCCTACTAGCGGTGTCCTCTCACTGCGGCCTTTTCTTCAGGGCACGAGTGCAGCTTCCATCAGAGGAGATTACACTGGTGATTACAGCTGAAGCAGATACCCTTGTCTTGCTCAGCGAGAAGCTGCTGGTAAAGACATCTCAGATCAGCCAGGCGGAGGGATGACGACGGTCCTCTGCTGGGAGACAAGAGAGCCCTCCAGTCCCATCAGACACACTGGCAACCTGGCAATCCTCCAGGGACTGTGAGTGTGTGTGAGTGTTTTCACCTTGCCATCCCCAAAAGCAGAACACGAAGCTAACCAATGGCCATGTCAAAACAAGCTTGATGAGCAATTCTGGCTGAGAAGCAATGGCTTCTTATTCTGTGCAGCGCCTAATGGATCTGTTTGTAAGCTGTAACAACTCATCCATCAGCTCAGAGAAAAATGAGCAGATCAGAAAAAACAAATCAAACTGACAAACATTGAGATGGTGTTAGCTCTCATTCATGAACAATCGCTTCAAATGGTCAGGCTCGCTTCATCAAACACGCCTCTGGCTTGTTCTGCACAAACTCAAAAGACAAACAGTCTCAAAGACAAACAGAAAGAAAAACTCGCATCTAGCTGCTATCTCTGCCTCTTCCCTCATTGGCAAAGACTTAGGCCTATTTCTTGAATAGAAATTTCCAGAGCTCTGTGGGGAGCAGACACTTAATCACCACCAAGCCAAGCCACACATGGGAGGCCCTGCAAAACGATAACGCTCACACACTCACAGCACAGCGCTCCACTTGTTTTGTTGGGTAATTAATGCGAGCGCAGCCCCAGATCCGGACGGCGTGTCACGGTTCGGTAGTCATCGCGGTAAATTAGCTCACAGGGGCACAGAGTTGAAATGCACTCTCCTAAGGCTTGCTCAGCTCCCCTGTTCTTCTCCTTTCAGATGCCTGATGAATTTGTAACTTTCAGCAACTCAGAACCTGGACGAAAGCGTAACATCATAATCAGCCAGAGGGGTTTGACAACTTTGAACTCCCCCATCAAACTGCCAGACAGAGATAATGAGAATATTTGGCTTTCCCCATTGTATTTCTACTGCTGTTAATGGATGGAGCATTGTCCACACATGCTGTGTCCATGTGGGTTTATTAGCCATGGTACTGTTGAGGCTTCTCTGCTCCCACCTGGGCGTGCCACCACTATGCTTTAAAAAAACTCACACATAGAAAGTAACTAGAGTGCCCCCAGTGCAACACCTTCTTTGGCAAGCACACGTGTGAGGAGGCATATAATGAATTATTGATCAAACCACAGAGGCAGCGATGCTTTTAGCCCCTATGACTACAGGTGTATTGGGTCTGGTATCTGGTTCAGGGCAATGAGACCTCTTAATACTAAACGTGTGTCTGTCACTGCTGAAGCCCTGGACTTATCATCCTCATGACTGTGATATCACACACTATCAGAGCCAGCCACTACTGACGGACCTACCAACCCCTGTAGGGGGAGTGATGGGATAACATAAAAACACAGGGAGGTCCCTTATTACATCTGGCCATTCACATAGAAGGGGTAGGAGAGAAGGGACTCCGAATATAGTTTATGACTAGCCTGAGGAAATATAGCTAAATCTCCTTTTATTTTCCTGACAAATTACATAGGTACTGAAACTACTCACAGAGAAGTCAAATGACTCATTATTATGGATCACATTTTAGCTAACAACTAATAAAAACACTCATTGACATGTATAACTGAACTACTTCATAGACGTGCATATACACTGACAGTACAAAACATTAGGAACACATTCCTAATATTGAGTTTCACCCCCGTTTGCCCTCAGAACAGCCTCAATTCATCGGGGCATGGACTCTACAAGGTGTCGAATGCGTTCCACAGGGATGCTGGCCCATGTTGACTAATGTGTCGCACAGTTGTGTCAAGTGTCCTTTGAGTGGTGGACCACTCTTGATACACACAGGAAACTGTTGAGCGTGAAAAATCCAGCAGCGTTGCAGTTCATAACACACTCAAACTGGTTCACCTGACACCTACTACCATACCCTGTTCAAATGCACTTAAATATTTTGTCTTGCCGATTCACCCTCTGAATGGCACAAATACACAATCCATGTCTCAATTGTCTTAAGGCTTAAATCGTTCTTTACCCTGTCTCCTCCCCTTCATCTACACTGATTGACCTGGATTTAACAGGTGACATTTACTAAGGGATCATAGCTTTCACCTGGATTCACCTGGTCAGTCTGTCATGGTGTTCCTGATGTTTACAATAGAACATTAACAGGAGTCCCATTTCCACACAAAACTGAGATACAAAACCATGATTAGTTCTCTCATCCATGTCAATTCTAGATATAATTAGATTTTGTTTAAACAATCAACCTTAGCTCTTTTTTTCTGTCTGTAACTTGGTAGTGGCTTGATGCTGATGTTGTGAGGGAGAAATGACTTACAAAATCAATTCTAAACTGTGGATGAATCCTTTTATTCACTCCACAAGATAAATAACCCATTTGATTGACTTTCCTCATCAACAGACATGCGAAGGGTAGGTATTAATAAGTCTAGCCATGAGGGAACAGAGACATCAGCAGGACTATGCGGACTTCATTGATCAGAGCGAATAACGGCAATCATATTAGGACAACATTCCCTGACTCTAATATTCATTTCCCAACTCTGGAGACAGGAGACCAAGACTAAACAAAACACAGACTCAGGCAGGTTGATTACAGTCGAGGATGAACTATAAGGTTGGACAGAAAACTCAAAAACTGAAGAAACAAAATCAAGTGAAATACATTAGTTAAGTGTGCCAAATGTCTGGAACATTCTGAAGCTTCTAATTGCTAGGAATGGTCTCTAAAAAGTGTTGCTTTCCTAGCAGCATCTCATATCAAAACCTACCTCAATAGATATTTGAACAAGTGGCATCCCACAGCCCAGAGTCTAGGCCTACTTGCTGAGCTAGAGCGGGTTGGCTTCCTCTGTGACCAGGCTGACATCCTGCAGGGCGGAGCAGGGGGTGTGTCTGCTCACCTGGTTCCTGTCCGCGTCTGCAGCTGGCGGAGCAGCCATAAGCCATGCATCGGACTGATCAATGCCTCGGCCTTGTCTCCATCTTCCCCAGTAACAGAGCACGACACAGAGCAGATGTCTGGCCATGTCTTATGCATACCTCAGGTTCCATTAACCAAGCACTCGCATAGATTAATAATGCAAAGCTCTGTCATTCCTTGATTAATAGGAGGCCGACTGAATTTATCCTTGGCTCGGGATGGCGTTGGTAGTATCTGTGTGTATGTATTTTTGTGTGTCAGGGCATCCGTTAACCAGAAATAGCTGGATTTGGCCCAATATATTGTTTTAAAGCCGATAAATAAAACTGGCCAATTGTCTGGGAGAAAAAAAAAATCCCATTCCAAAATAATGTTTTTTAGACTATTCATTGATGGAAATACCAGTCGATGGAAATACATTTGACTGCTGATGATTATCGGTCAATAGGTCCATTTGTGTAATTTAGTGGAATTAAATTGCCGCGTGTGTATTTTCGTTAGTCGTTATGTTTATCACACGTGCACAGCATACAGATACAAAGAATATAAGAGGAAATCTGTCAGGCAGCACGAGAGCTGCTGCTACAGCTTCTCAAACTGCTCCTTCGTTTCTGCTGGAGTGAAATCAGTGGAGGCTGCTGAGTGGAGAACGACTCATAATAATGGCTGGAACCGAGGAAATGGAACGGCATCAAACTGATGCAAACCATGTGTTTGATGTATTGGATAGCATTCCACCCATTCCACTCAGGCCATTACCAGGAGCCTGTTATCCCAATTAAGGTGCCACTAACCTCCTGTGAGTGAAACGTGCTTTTAGAAACCCAATGATTGCATAACAATTCTAAATGCAATTGTGTGTTAAAAGGTGTTGATGGCCTGGAAAATTGAAGCATGCTTCCCATCCACCATTCAAGTGCATATAGGCAATGGTAAGCAAGCTACAGCGCATCATACACCACTTTGCAATGAGCTGGAGACTGTATTAATTTTGAAAATATACTTAATTGTTTGAAACCTGAAATTTTACTTCTTATTATGAGGCATGTCTTACCTTGCTTTAAAGTAAAATATGACTATCTGAAACGTGGAGGCAATTTTTTATAAAGACTTCCATATGCCATTGAAACCAGTAGCCTATTTCTCTCATGTTCTATTTGTTTTCAAATCAACTTTCTTTCATTGTCCAGTAGCCAAAGGCAGCATCCTAGTCATATTAGCAACCCATGGTAGTTGTTGCATCTTTAGATCTCCCCTCTTTCAACATTTTTTTTACAGATATTTTCATCTCTGTTACATGAAACCGCTCGCATGTGCAGTCAGTTATTGACAATGGTATTTTCCCTGTAATTGCATTATAGAACAAACATTTACGCGTAGCTTACTGCCTTGTGCGCATTGCTGCACCTATAAATGTGTAGCAATGAAATAATTGCTGCACAGAAATAATAGTTGATCAATATTTTAAGCTAAACATTCTGATCTGTTGCATATTTTTATTATGTAGCCTAGGCCTACTGGTTGTATGAATTTGTGATCTATCGTCCCACAACTGTCCCAGAGTCTGTTTGGAATAGGCTATTTCTTTCTCGCACAGAACGACAATCTAAGGGGGAAATCAGATTGAGATAGGCTAGTGATTTTGCTGTTCGCTACTCATCTTGTTTGCTGAGGAAAAGAAAATGTGGCAGTTATTCTAACATATTCAAAGTGCGCATTGGATTTTGGTAAGAAGGACGCATGCTGTTGCATCCTGGAATTGCATGTTCTGTTAAGATGAATAAGCATAATCTATATATGATTTCTGTCATTCTGCGCACCGTGGGTGGATGCCCTAATCAGGTTACGCACCCAATGCATATGGGTCTGGCACATTTCTCAAAAGTCCATTAAATTAAAATGCTGCAGGTCGAATGACCGGCACCACATCTTTCTAACCGAAACCCTGGTGTGTGTGTGTGCGCGCATGAGTGTGTGCGCGCATGAGTGAGATGGACCAGTGCCCCCCTCAAGGCCCACCTTCCTGTTTTAGTAAATGTGACCAGTTAAGAATGTCACTACTTCACAGGAGAGGCATTTGAGCATTTTTTTAAATGTGTTTTACGGCAGAAATGCCACCTGGAACATGTGAACTTTCAGAGAGTTGAAAAGAGAACACAGAAGGCTGTTGTATAAAACACCTGTCTCTTCAAACGTGGCATCCATGACAGACGGAAAAGCGTTCATCCATGTATATGGGTAAGAGCCTAGCTATATTTTCCGATATTATATATTTTTTAGTACTTTTACCCCTTTTTCGTGATATCCAATTGGTAGTTACAGTCTTGTCCCATCTCTGCAACTCCCCTACGGACTCGGGAGAGGCGAAGGTCGAGCACCATGCATTCTCTGAAACACAACCCTGCCAAGCCGCACTGCTTCTTGACACACTGCTTGCTTAACCCAGAAGCCGGCCGCATCAATGTGTTGGGGGAAACATGAACCCGGGGCCATACTGATGCCTCAAGCACTGCGATGCAGTGTCATAGACCGCTGCACCACTCAGGAGGCCCTATACATTTCTAATTTTGTCAGAAAGTAATTTTCATTGCAAGTAAAAGCGAGCTAACGTTAACTGGCTGGCTCACTAGCTAACATTACGTGTATGATCTGTGAAGTAATATTATTTGTATCTCAGAAACCATTTGCATTGCTAGCTAGCTAACATTGAACCTAGTTGATCTTCAGGTCGGAAAGTTGGAGCTCTAAAAGAGTTGGCTGACCGTACAAATCCATTTTTCCCAGTAGGAGATTGTTTTTCCTGATTTCCCAGTTGTTTTGAACACACTTTAGTCAGAAGTCTGAGATTTCTGAGTTCCCAGTTGTTTTGAACATGGCATTAGAGTTGGGATTTTGGCTCATTGTTTAGCTAGCTAGCGAGCTATATAGCTACATGGCTAAACAAAAAGACTCCACTACGCAAGTATCCATTTCACAGTACGTTTACACCTTTTGCATCCTGTGCATGTGACAAATAAAAAAAGATAGTGTGTGTTTACCAGAGACAGTAATGTGAAGAACAACATGACCTGCACCAAAGTCAGATTAGGATATAGGCCAACTACTACTTTCAACACTTTTAGTCTTGAAATCTTTTGATTGCTTTCTACACTACCTTATTCACTCTGTTTAGCACATGACCTCACATGTGAATCCTTAAAGAGATGTGTGGGCTCTCCACAGCCGATGTGAGTAAGACCTTTAAACAGGCCAACATTCACAAGGCTGCAGGGATTACCAGGACGTGTCTCCCGAGTATGTGCTGACCAACTGGCAAGTGTCTTCACTGACATTTTCAACCTCTCTCTGTCTGAGTCTGTAATACCAACATGTTTCAAGCAGACCACCATAGTCCCTGTGCCCAAGAACACTAAGGTAACTTGCCTACATCACTACCGACCTGTAGCACTCACGTCTGTAGCCATGAAGCTTTGAAAGGCTGGTCATGGCTCACATCTAAACCATTATCCCAGAAACCCTAGACCCACTCCAATTTGCATACCGCCCTAACAGATCCACAGATGATGCAATCTCTATTGCACTCCACACAGCCCTTTCCCACCGGGACAAAAGGAACACCCATGTGAGAATGCTATTCATTGACTACAGCTCAGCGTTCAACATCATAGTGCCCTCAAAGCTCATCAATAAGCTAAGGACCCTGGGACTAGCCACCTCTGCAACTAGATCCTGGACTTCCTGATGGACCGCTCCCCAGGTGGTAAGGGTAGGTAACAACACATCCGCCATGCTGATCCTCAACACAGGGGCCCCTCAGGGGTGCGTGCTCAGTCCCCTCCTGTACTCCCTGTTCACTCATGACTGCACGGCAGGCACGACTCCAACACCATCATTAAGTTTGCCGATAACAACAGCGGTAGGCCTGATCACCGACAACAACGAGACAGCCTATAGGGAGGTCAGAGACCTGGCCATGTGGTACCAAGACAACAACCTCTCCCTCAACGTGATCAAGACAAAGGAGATGATTGTGGACTACAGGAAAAGGAGACCCGAGCACGCCCCCATTCTCATCGACGGGGCTGTAGTGGAGCAGGTAGAGAGCTTCAAGTTCTTTGGTGTCCACATCACCAACAAACTAACATGGTCTAAGCACACCAAGACAGTCGTGAAGCGGGCACGAAAAAAACCTATTCCCCCTCAAGAGACTGAAAAGATTTGGCATGGGTCCTCAGATCCTCAAAAGGTTCTACAGCTGCACCCTCAATTACATCCTGACCGGTTGCATCACTGCCTGGTATGGCAACTGCTCGGCCTCCGACCGCATGGCACTACAAAGGGTAGTGCGTACGGCTCAGTACATCACTGGGGCCAAGCTTCCTGCCATCCAGCACCTCTATACCAGGTGGTGTCAGAGGAAGGCCCTAAAAATGGTCTAACTCTAGCCACCCTAGCCATGTTCTCTCTGCTACCGCACGGCAAGTGGTACGGGAGCGCCAAGTCTAACTCCAAGAGGCTTTTAAACAACCTCTATCCCCAAGCCATAAGACTCCTGAACATCTAATCGAATGGCTACCCAGACTATTTGCATTGCCCCCCCCCCTTCTACGCTGCTGCTACTCTCTGTTATAATCTATTCATAGTGACTTTAATAACTCTACCTACATGTACATATTACCTCAATTACCTCAACTAACTGGTGCCCCAGCACATTGACTCTGTACCGATATCCCCTGTATATAACCTCGCTATTGTTATTTTACTGCTGCTCTTTAATTATTTGCTACTTTTATTTCCTATTCTTATTTTTTTATTTTGTGGTATTTTTTTAATTTTGTATTTTTTTTAAACTGTATTGTTGGTTTGGGCTTGTAAGTAAGCACTTCACTGTAAGTTCTACACCTGCTGTATTTGGCTTTTGTGAAAAATGATATTAGATTTGAGGCTAAAGCTTAACCTCTGGACGGTCGCCTAGGATAGGGGGCGCTACAGCGCTTTTTGAAAATAATTCGTGCCCATTTTAAACGGCCTACTACTCAAACTAAGAAGCTAGGATATGCATATAATTAATACTTGTGGATAGAAAACACCCTAAAGTTTCTAAAACTGTTTGAATGGTGTCTGTGAGTATAACATAACTCATATGGCAGTCAAAACCCCGAGACAGATCGAAACAGGAAGTGGAATTCTGAATTGCGGACTCAACTTCATCTCGTTGCCTATAAATCACACCGTGAGTAATGGTTCATTGAGCACTTCCTATTGCTTCCACGTGATGTCCCCAGTCTTTACAAAGTGATTTGAGTCTCCTACTGTGAAAACTCACAGAATGAGAGTCTGTGGAACGTGGTCACATGAGGAGGACCATCACCATTATGACGCCGGCGCCCCTGGCTACCCTCCCCTTTTGAAACGTTTATAAAGACAATGCAATCGTTCCCCTTGAATCTTATTGGAGCTCTGGTTGAAAAAGGCCCTAAAGATTTATGTTATACAACGTTTGACATGTTTGAACGAACCTAAATAAGAAAAAAATGCATTTTGTTGAAAGAGTAGTCCCGCGGCCGATGGAGCTTTTGGTGCAGCCTTCAGAACGCGCTAACAAGAACAAGCTATTGGAACATAAAGGATGAACTTTTTCGAACGAAAATACATTTGTTGTGGACCTGGGATTCCTGGAAGTGCCTAAGGATGAAGATAATCAAAGGTAAGGGATTATTGACAATAGTATACAAGACTAGATTTGATATGCGATTGTTCCAAGATGGCGCTGACCTGTAACGGTAGCCTATTGTTCTGAGTATCGCATTCCCTTTTATCGCAAAGTGTGATTACCCAGTAAAGTTATTTGTAAATCTGGCATTACAGGTGCTTTCAAGAGATATTCATCTATAAATCTTAGAATGACAATATTACATTTTAAAAATGTTTTCGAATAGTAATTTAGTAAATTGTAGCTCTGTTTCACCGGATGCATTTGAGGGAAAATAGTTAGTCAACGTTACGCGCCGATGTAAAATGCTGTTTTTATATATAAATATTAACTTTATTGAACAAAAGAATGCATGTATTGTGTAACATGATGTCCTAGGTGTGTCATCTGATGAAGATTGTCAAAGGTTAGTGCTGCATTTAGCTGTTTTTTGGTTATTTGTGATGCATGTGGTTGGTCGGAAAATGGCTATGTGGCTACTTTTACGATATACTCCTCTAACATAATCTAATGTTTTGCTTTTGCTGTAAAGCCTTTTTGAAATCGGACGACGTGGTTCGATTCAGGAGAGGTATCTATAAAACGATATAATTTGAAAAAAATAAAAATAAAAAAATAAATAAATATGTGTTATGCTAATGGAGATAGGATTTTTCGCTGGATGTCCGCCCCGAGCCCGACCAGGGGTTAAGAAGGTGTGAATGATACTGAATGGGTGTTGACAAAGAAGAGCTCACCAGTAGGTGTACCACAATATTCACTGGTCATTTTCTCAAAAGTGAGGTTAGTTTATCAACTTTCAAAGCTGAATTACTTTCCATTGTTCCTCAACTGTAGTGTATGATATACCATTTTCTAGCGAGTCTCTACTTTTATCCAAATGTGAAAAACACCTTTCCACATTTTGCTACATAGGACCGAATCCAAGGTGGTGGGTCACAAATGGCTCCCTCTCACCGTGGCCCCTGGATATAATAGCCTTTGCGCTGGGTGGTTGTCAGGGTCGACGATTGTCGTGTGTGATCTCTCACACTGCTGCAGATGCCGAGAGGACTGCAGTGCAGCAGACATGGGAGAGAAGGAACACCGCTGGGCTGTGTTGTGCTGTGAACCATGGGACGCCCCTTCGCTAGCGTCTGTGTAACGTTATGAGAGTGGGTGACAGGAATAAATGCCAGTGTCATTATATATTACTCCAGCTTCCCTGGCTAAATTAAGAGCGTTAATCAAATGTGGTACATAAATTCTCTGCCTGTCCTGAAGCCTTGTAGTGGCAGCAGGAAGGAGAGAAGTGATGGCAGGAAAGATGTAACTTTTATTAAAGAGTATATTGCTGCAAAGCCATGAATGTTTCATCAGGCACTGGTTCTCCAGTCACCTTTGACCATAGTTGGGAACCTTTTTTTCCCCTAGTGATAAACAGCTTGAAGAAGAGTACTGTTGTCAAGCTTTGGGGCTCAAGGTGCTGCAATCAATGGCACCTTAAAGGGGTTGTAGCCTTCTCCTTTATATCCAAGAAAAAACCAATAGGCTTGGCAAGCGAGGTTGAAAACGCAACCTAATTGCCTTCGTCTACTCCAGTTCTGTGGAAGTAAGCTAATGAGGCTTCCTTCTAAACAAATTAGCATTCTCAGCTGAAATCTTGCAAATAAGTTTACTTTTCTGAAAAACAGAGAGCAACAGATCTGATGCCCCAAAATACAATGATACAGTACAGAAAAAGCATTATGACATGGCAATGACTTTTCATCGCCTTCAAATCTCAGTGTGTAACATATCCTACTGATATACTCCATTTTAAATTACATGTGGTATGCTATGTTGAATGTGCGTAAATCATACATTAGCATCAAAATATACCAATGATAGAATCTTGAGGGCAAGCAATGTACAGTATTCCTGTATAACGTGACAGTTTATGTCTAACATTCAGGTAAAACATCTATACGGAAGAGAAAGGCCTGAAAAATACTCCAAAACAGAGAAAGTAATCTGCCATTAAGGATTCAGAGAGCTTTCGCTCGTACAGGCATTTGCATATCTTAAATCCCTGATAATGAAATAGAATTTCAATCACCCGTGTATATATTCTAAGTTAAATATGAAAGTGTTTGAAAGATATTTCAAGAGAGTAAAAGATTAAGTAGGAGGAAGTTGTATTAGGCCTTTAAATGAGGTACCATACTTCCAGAAGTGACACTCCTGTCCCTAATGGAAAGTTATGAGTGAGGAAGGAGAACATTCATGGCGTATTAGGGAGACATTTTAATTAGAATGCAAACTCTGTGTGAGATTGTAGCCTGGGTCTGAAATGACTGGTGTTATCGGTGGGGAAGAGAGCTGTTCATCACAAACACAGAGACAGATAGAGAGAGACAGAGAGCTTTCCTTCTCCACCACACCAGACCTTATTTAGCACCTCTGTTGGACAGCCTGGTTTTCAGGCCCATCTGAAATCCTGTCATCACACTACTCCCAACTGTCACAGCACAGCTCACCCACATACAGCCTACCACACACCAGAGCTCACTTCCAGCCGTAAAGACATTATCAACAGCCCAACCAAATATCCTCATTGTTGAAGTTGAATTAGACCACACAAAGAGAGGAAGGGAAGAGAAAGTGCAATGATAGTGGAGGTCTTAAAGTACACGTTTCCTTCCTATTGACATTTTAAATTCTTATGGAAAAATACATTTTCATAATGTACACACTAGATATGGATCACGTTTAATTCAAGTCAAATATTAAAGCCGAAGTTTAGCTATGTTTAACCTTTGTGAATTAAACAGAAATTGTGTTAAATACCATCCAGAATGGGCCACCTCAACCAACTGCATACAGACCAGGGTGGTGGAACGATAAGCATCATTTAGCCTTAATCTGAAAATGGAAGTGAGGTCATTTGAACATGGAGTATTCATTTAACTCCACAAATGAAAGTCAACGATAGTGATGGCTATAACAAAGGGCTTGTAATACCTGTAAGAGGAACCAGCTGTGCTGAGTAGTTTGGAAAAATACCTGTCATTGTTCTACTTCCATTTAGCAAGTACAGCATCTTAACAAAACCCAATATTGGGGGGGTCGTTATGTAGTCCAAGCCAAGCAGTGTAATGCCAACCACACAGGAGGGGGTTGTTAATTTATGTGTGTGTAGAAACAAGAACACTGTAATCGTTCCATTTCCCCAGGAGTCATGCAGAGGGATACAGTCTAGTATGTCCCACATGGTACAGAGAGATAGGAAGCAACAACACCTATTAACACACACACACACACACACACACACACACACACACACACACACACACACACACACACACACACACACACACACACACACACACACACCCCCCTTGTCTACACCAAATCTCAGAGACTACAGACAGACTACCGAACAATGTGCATCTATCTGGATCTATCAGTCAAGAGATACTTCTAGCAAAAATATCAAAGCATAGGGAGTATTAAGAGCTTTCTCCAGTACAGAGGGGGGTGTTTACTAAAAGTTTCTCATGTGTAAAAGCAAAGGGTTTATTACTCAAAGTGTTTAGGATGAAATCCTCTGTACCAGCCAGAAAAAGTATAGAGAAATTCTTCCATCAACGATACATCTTCAATAGAAGTCTATAGCAGCAGCGATACCGTCCACTAACAAAACAAGACTACAATTTGAGAAGACAATACAAAGCATCTATTTATCGGTGCCTCCCAGCCCTACTGCCAAAGACAGACTCAGCGATGCTCCAGGTACCCTCTCCTCTCCCCGGCCTGGCCTGGCTGGCACCACAGGATTATTGATTGATAGCTTTGACTGATTGCCAATTTGGTCCTAATCTGTGGGGCAAGGTCAATGGCAGTGGGGGTGGACATGAATCAGCCTTCTGGGGGACTGAAGGGGACCTGGGGACAGATACTCACCAAACAGATTGCTGGAGTGGCCTTGCTTGGAAACAGGCCTCAGCTCATTAGATCCCCAGGCGTAGCGCTTGTAACTGTCCCAGGCAAATGTCATCATCTGTGGGCAGAGGGAGAGGAAGGGGACAAGGGAGAGAAATAGGTTTAGGTCTAAGCAGATCTGTGAAGGGTGATTCACTTCCTATGGGTGTTTTGGTCATTATGGGCAGGTTTCCAGCAAAGTACTTGACAGTTTTGTTAAATAAAAGAGTGTAGGCCAATTTGTGAGATTAAGGCTATTTTATGTTGGACAACATGTTGATTAGCCTACAGATATTAACTGTGCAGGGAAGTCTGTCAATCATTTAATAGACCTTGACATTAAACAGGACAAATCTATAAGACATCTCAGTTTGATGTCTTCAGTGACCCTGGTTTGTGAAACATAACCCGAGAGACAGCGCATCTGACAATAATTCTGACATTTCCAAAAAGAATAATGATGCCAAGCTTTATGCGTCACAAGGTTGTTCTTCAAATCGGTGATTTCCGACAATTTCTATTTTGGTCCCAGGCACTATAACAGAAAAATCAATGGAATCATAGCCGAGAAACCCTAAATGGAGATTAGAGGATAAATCCTTTTCTTCCCTCTCCCTGGTGACTCAACCCAGATGGAGTCAGATAAGCTGTTAAAAACAAGGACAGCTTTACAAAGTTTTCAAATCTGAATGAAAAAGGTATATTACTCACTTAAAACTGTAATCTATAAAAATTGACTTTGTTGAGTGTCTGAGATTATGCTTACCATTTTAAAATCGCAACACTACTGCATTTGGCTATAGCACAGTCCAACTAAGTTTTTGAAGTTAGCATAGCATATGGGAAAATAACAGGCCAGAAATAATTAGGTCTATTGAAGTGATAAATTGGAAGGGAATGGGCTTTCTGGCTGCACTAACAATGCATCCCAACACAGTGCTAGTGCCTAATTCTCTCTGCACAGTCATATCTCAGTTCTCCTCTGCAGGGTAGCGACTACCAGTGTGTCCTCTAGTGTTTGTTGTTGGGAGGATTAGGCTGTAAGGGAGAAAAGAGAGAAATATGCTGCCATTCTCTCCAGTTGATACAGAGAGACAGATTGAAGCTGAAATCCCCCTCGAGCAAAAGATGAGACCAGACAGAGATTAAAATAATGTTTTCTCCAGGAATCTCAGCCGCTCAGATCCACGCTGTCTATTGAAAATCACTAGCAAAACAATCTAAGTGGATGAGGGTTGCCACTATATCCCTGTTATCCCCACATCCTATGAGACAAATCTTTAGAGAATCAAGGGACAGAAACAATACAGTCCCTCTTAAGCGGAGCAGTGGGCCATGAGATATTACTCATTGGTTTACAGATCAGTATTTTCTGGAGAGTTTTGTGAGATCGACACTTCTTTCTGCGATACTTAATCAAACGATGAAAAACAAGAACACCAAACACAACGGCAAAAGTGTTTATTAATGATGTCTGCTCTTCCTGCAATGTGAACACCATAGCAACCACTGCGTTCTCTCTCGGTTACCTCTGGCATTTCTAATGATGAGATGATAATGCACAAGCTATAGTCTCCAAGATGGAAAGATTGGAATGAAATTGAGTGTTAAAAAGTAAATTGTTCGTGCCAGATAGAAGACATGGATTAGGGGGACCTACCCTTCACAGTCACAATAGTTTAGCTTAAGTGTGAGTCTGTGTTTGGCTCAGTCCATCATGGAAAGTCCACTGTATAGGGGCTCATAGTGTTGTTTATGGAAAGGCACCTCTCCCCCCTTTTCCCCTTGATAAAATGTACCCAGCTCCACTAAGCCTGGGCCTAAACAAAGAGCCCCAGAACACCTTCTCATCCCTCTGTTTGAGGGCCCGCCTGTAGAGAACACTGGTAGGAAGTCATTTACAGCACAGCGTGGACTCCCCATACCAGCCAGCAGTCTCCTTCGGAAATTAGATTAGTTTATCGACTCCCACATAGAGAGGAAGAGAGAGAGATCTTGGCTAAATGAGTCCAGGGTTTAATTTACCCCAAAACTCTGGGCTCCACTCCCTCGTAGCCTCTCGGCGCTCACACCTTACTCTTAGACAACAGTGGTCCTGCTGAGGGGACGCCAGCTACAAGCCAGCGGTTCTGTTGGTTGGTGTAGCTAGGCGACTGGGAGCCAGAGCCATTTGTCAGAGCCACTGAATTAGAAGCTGTGGAGAGATGGGAGGCATTGAACACAGGGTTGTATTGATTCTCATTCAGTTGTGCTAAGATTTGTTTGCAATAGAAAGCAGCAGGCTGTTCTGGTGGACTATTCCCTAATGGGAAAGGTTTTGTTCACTGTGGGTTACCTGTCTCCATCCAGACAGCTCTATATTCAGCCTCCTGCACAAAGCCTCGTCTTCCCGCAGCGAGGTCTGACTGGAGGCACAGGAACCAGCACAGTCAAGAGAGAGTTCTGCTGCTGCTCAGAAGGAGCGCCAGCCTCCCTGATTTACAAGGCTGTAATTGCTTTTCCAGTCAGGGTTTAATGCAAGCGTTTGAGTCAAAATGTAATCTCGTCATTCGTGGCTCTCTCGTGCTCTCTGCATGCTGTCTGACTGTCTGTTGGCGGGCGGATCAGTGGCAGAAGCTCTCCCATTGTTTACCGCCGGCATTGTCTAGTCCAAAGACGTCACGACAACACTGGAATGAGGTGACAGCCCAGATGTGATTACCACAGCGACAGCGGGTGCTCAGAGGGGGGAGGGGGGGGGGGTTGGAGTTGAGGGAGAACATGCATCTTCTGCCGTGAGAAACAAACAAACTCAGTGCAGCAGAGATCATGCTGGGATATCACTAGGGCTCTCCTATATGGCATCTACAGGTGCCCTGGGGGTGCAGAGTAGGGTATGGGCACAGTTAGTAAAATATTTCAATATCCAAATGGACGTTAGTATTCAAAAACTTGTGTGAGTGTATTATTTTTTTGGACCTATTTTATCAATGAAAAAGCATTTGTCTAATTCAATTAAATGATCCTTGTGACATAGTTACATGAAAGGTGTGTTGCGCTACTGCTGAGCATTTAGCCCTCCGGTCAGCCCTGCCAACAAACAGTACGCCATTTCCCCCCCTTCAAATAGCTATTACAGGCACATACCAAGAGGACCTGATACAGATCAATGCCAAACGGTTTTGTAACTTAAATCAAAACTCTGCTTCACTGTTGCCGTTAGCCAAAAACCACCGGAGAAAAGCAGCCTGCCCGCTGTTGTACTGCCCTCGGCATTTGCCTCAATCTGATTGGTCAAGAGTCGAGAGCAATTCGTTAGATTCTTTTGAATTTCGACTAACCCGGATATCCCCAAAAAAGTCATGACATTATTTGAATAGTGAAATCATTTCAAATGCCCACCCCTATTGCAGAGCTTTGTAACTTTGTCGTCAGGTAACACACACCTGTGCTCAAAGACAGGGCTCTGAGGAGATAGGAGACAGAGACTCCTGGACGGCTGTGTTCGGTCTCACAGATCAGGGGGTGTTTACGCAGCAGAGACAACTCTTTGACCTGCTAAGCCAGGCTAGATCTACGCAGGAGAGTCAGTCAGAAGGAACCTGAAAGTGGAGCTGGGAATAGTGTGCTTTTCTGTGTGTTAAGAGGATTAACCTCCCTCAGTGTGTTGTCCTTCTAAGACGGTAGGGAGGGGGCTGAGCAGATCAAGGGCAGATGTCTATTGATTCATAAACAGCCCCAAGGGAGTGCTTTATTTTCTATAGGCCTACATACTGTAGGGTTGGTTGGAGAGTCAAGGGGGTCATGTGAGGACAAAACAGGGATGGGGCAGAGTGAAACTCCCAACAGAACCACAAAGTCTGTGAATCATGAGTCATAACTGGCTATTCAAAAGGCAAAGGAATCAAAGGGCTAGGCCTAATCATTAAAAACTAGTCCTGCCCTCATGTCGTTTCCATCCCCTAGCAGCCTGTCCTCCATGTTCCTCTCATCGTTTCCCTGCTCTATTCTCTCTGCTGACCAGCCTGAAACATTCAGCTAGTTTGGGGAACCTGGGAAATAATAATCTGTTTGCCAAATTTCCATTTCCCTTATTCCCTGCTGTCAGACCACCCCCCCCCCCCCCCCCCCTCATCCCATATTGAGGACTCTCAGAGCAGTGTGTGAAGGAAAGCAGAACTATGATGTGGAAAACGAACAAATAGAACAGGCTTGGAAGCTCTAACTCTGGCAACTTGACTGGTAAACTCACGGGTATACACGCAATGGCTGCCTGGTATTGTGATGCAATAATTTCCATTGTATTCTGGAATGTTCTATCAACTGATAGTCCCAGTCGGTATTAGGTAGAACGTCGCGGCCAAGGCCTGTGGGGAAAACAACCTGTGGTTACCCCATTGGCTCACAATAAATACTTGGCCTTTTCAAACACAATTTTCTTGTTGTCTGCTTGCTTTAGTAAATTACAAAACTACATTTAAAAAAGTACAACGTCTAAACATTACTTTTCAACATTGCCTGCTCCTGAGTGTTTTCACTACTTAGAAAAACGTAACATTGCAGGGCTTCCCCTCATGCCCATTTTCATGATGGTGCTAGCAGCCATGTGAGTAAGCGAGTGCTAGCTAGCTTTTACAATGGAGGTCAATAGGAAAGTGTTTTATCACCAATTTCTGGGCGTGGTCGAGGGGAATTTCTTATTATTACGTGAATATCGACTCGGGGTATGCTGGATTGCCATGGTAATGTAGAACATTGATTCAAATGATGTGGCTCATGAAATGGAATGTATTTTTTGTAATGTCAGTTGAGTTCAAGCAACAAATCAGAGCATATATTGATGGGTACACTTCCTGCTTTTACTTCCTGGCATGAGTTCAGGTTAAAAATTATACAGGAGGATTCTAATACCCCATAACTCTTTGCGCCACTATTCAACAAGTGACCAGCTTCCGCATTTGGAATAACTGGGAGTGAATGGTAGCAGCACAGAAAGTTTGCCATCAAAGTGAAAAATCAAACACAATTGTAGTGAATTTCAGATAACTATTCAGCGAACACATAGCATAACTGCTTTACTGTCATTCTATTCATTTAGACGTTTTGAAAATAATCTACAGCCACTCTATTCATTCTATTTCTATAGTGTAGGAGCTCTGTGCCTTGGATGTTTCTGGAGGAGACGAGAGCCAGATAGACAGAACATAACACAGGGCTCAGGACAAGCAGCTGTAGGACAAGCGAGTTGGAGAAGATCCTCTTAGCAGAGCTTTTTGCCTGACTGAAGCTAATATGAACTATTGGAGGTGACAAATGTAGACCTTTGTTTCTTTAACTACTTGAATACAACATGGAAGCCAATATAGTCAGTCCAGAGAGTGCTGCTGATAGGCGATATAGCTAATGGGAGTACGGCACAAAGAACTGCTTGCTTGAGAGCACTGGACGTGTAGCCTATTCTTTGATCATTAAAAGTGCAATGATGAAATCACTGCCATCATTATGTAAATGCAGCCAAGCATAGAAATCTAAATCATCGGCACCATGACTGTGCCTGGCTATTTTCTCTGGAGGATCAGGTTAGTGAAACTTTAAAGGGAGAAAAGTCTCACCGCTGTCTCATGATGGATCTGCACTTCTGCAGCACGTCCTAAAATCTATTTTCCTCATCGCAAGCATCTCATGCACATTCAGTACCTTATCCTCTCTGCCCGGCATGAATCGCCTATTCCCACAAGGAGCCTCACAGGACCAACTACGCTCAGCATCACTAATTCATAATATTCCCACCAGCCCGACAACTTCACAGGGAGCCATGCCGTATGTGGCCCACAACCACAGGGAGCCATGCCGTATGTGGCCCACAACCACAGGGAGCCATGCCGTATGTGGCCCACAACCACAGGGAGCCATGCCGTATGTGGCCCACAACCACAGGGAGCCATGCAGTATGTGGCCCACAACCACAGGGAGCAATGCAGTATGTGGCCCACAACCACAGGGAGCAATGCCGTATGTGGCCCACAACTACAAGGAGTCCCAACTACACAGTGTATGATGTTAGGAGCTGCTGGGAATTGAATTGTTGTAGAGAATAGCATTTGCATAGCCTAGCACCACTCCTCATTAAATCCATTCTTTGTTTGCGCACCTTGCACAGGTAGATAAACACCTTTAAAACAAAATGCCACATTTCCATCAATGTCCTTATCATCCGTAATAAGACTATAAGACTAGGTGAACGAATAGCAGTCACAAAGACAGCCATCTTGGCCGCAACATTGGGCTAGTGAGTGAGAGAGACAAGCAGAAGAAGCAACAGCTCCTGATAGTCAGCTATGCTCTTACTGCAGTTAAAGCCAGTCTGCAGGAGCACAAGTCTTCAGCAACATACAATAACAATATCTGTGTCATTGTTTTCACTCTGGGGTCTAGTAAACAAGACTGCAGCCTCTTGTCAGGATCATCATGTATCCCAGTTAGCCAGGTTGTACAGCCTTCCAGAGTCTTCACCAGATTAGAAGGCAGTAAGCTCTTCATCCCATTCCTCAATCAATTCCCAGCATGGCACTGCTTCTGCTGCCTCCCTCCTGCTCCACACACAGACCACACTAGCCACACAATCTGTTTACTTCATGAAGCGTAGGCACTTTTACTGCTCTGTGTGTGTGTGTTGTATATGCTACATTGTGCAAGCTGTAATGTGAGAGAGTCCCTGCATGAACATGTTTTTCCCTTGACACACATTCAAGCACAGACTGATTCAAGGCTGTTACGGAACAACAGATGCGGGCTAATTGAAGGAAACATAATCTAATTGTGGAAGAATTCATCAAACCCAGAACAGAAAGTGTCCCCCAGGACAGTCCAGGTAGGTACTGTAGGAGAGTCTCAGAGAAGCCCTCAGATGAAGCATGGTGTCCCAATGGAGATGGATTCACACCATTTACGTTTACATTTTAGTCATTTAGCAGACGCTCTTATCCAGAGCGACTTACAGTAGTGAATGCATACATTTCATTTCATGCATTTCAAAAAAAAATATATATTTTTGTACTGGCCCCCCGTGGGAATCGAACCCACAACCCTCGCGTTGCACACACCATGCTGGCGTTGCAAACACCATGCTCTACCAACTGAGCCACAGGGAAGGCAACACCAGTGTGGTGGATCAGAATGGTACAGGTATCCTTTTGATGTAATTATACCTGCTATTCCCCTCTATTTTATTGCATTCCTGTTTCATTGCTGTGTGTGTTGGGCAATTCCACGGTCAAGGAACGGCGCCGAGACTCCGTTGCCAAACAAAAAACATTAATTTTAAAGTTCGACAAACCATACAACTATGCACAAGGACTACTTTAAACAATTTACACTGAAAATGTTACAAAAACACTGGAAGAACTGTGCAGATGCAAAGTTTGGCATATACATTTGCATATTTGAGTATTATTCTACACACTGGCTATTATTTTAAATGGGCTCTGCCTTCAAACAAGACCAAATTTGGTTGGTCCGGACCAAATCTGAACCAATCATAGACATCTATGTTCCACAAGTTTGGACCTCAAAATACAGCACAGTAGAGCTCAGTACAGTACAATAGAGTTCAATACAGTATATTAAGGTACAGTAGAGGACATTATAGTACTCAACTCTAGTGGGCTCTACTGTGTACTGTACTATCCTTTACTGTACCAGTGTTTTCCACTAGCGCCGGCTGTCGGCTATACGACTAATCTTCAGCTGGGTATGTTTCCCACTTAAATTAACTAGGCTACTTTTCAATTTGCCAGTCAGAAAAGAATCTGCTGAGCCCTCTTCCGCTAGAATGAATGATATGCATCTTCTAGCATCTATTGATAGGACAGTCGCCTGTCAGTCACAAAGTGAGCGATGACAGGGAAACTGCTGGTTTGACAGTCTGCTGTCTGTCCCGTCTCTTGGTGCCTGGGTGTGCTGTGTTGTGTGAACTGGTTGCAGTCAAATGTATTTGCGCTGAGGGAGAGAGAATGAATGTGCATGTCCCTATATAATCTGGTAATGATGGGTTGAAATCCACCTATTGTGTCTAGCACATTCATTTATTTTCTTTCGCATGCAGGGTCTGACATTAAGGGGCCAGTAAAAACGTGTCAGACGGGCCTGTGGATCTCGTACTTTTCACCGCATTTTTGCATTCCAGTTCAAGATTTACCTGCTCTGTTGCAGTCTACCATTGAAAACCATTGAAGACTAAACGTGCACATTTCATGCTATTTGTATTTGAGCAATATGATTGGGTGCTCACTTCTCGAGCATTACATGAGCTGATGCCATCACACAGCACACGCGAGCTGTCCAGAGCAAAAAGAAGCGTCAATCAATCTACTCGCTGAGCTCATTTATTTTAGGTAAAGTGATTTTCAAATGTAAACGTTCAATAGTGAACATACTAGCAATATGCTGGCTATGGTTTATAGTCTGCACAAAGAAAGCTACAAAAAGACACCTAGAATTCATCTTGGCCAGTCTACTGTAGCCATGTCATATCTCTTTGGGAACGTCTGTCTTAAAGGGGCAGCATCCTATTTTCTAATCTTCTCAAAAAAACGACATAAAAATGAATGCAATTGTTACAAGCAAAATATAGAATAGAGAATGATTTGCATTGCTAAATTATATTGCACGGGCATTGCTTTAAGATGGTCATACCAAGGATTATTTAGCCATTTGATTTTGAATTTTAGGAACCCTTTAGTTATAAAAGCTTGACTAGTTTAGAAAAGGTGTGGAACTGACTGAATAAAGTATCTCATATATCCTTGCCATTCATAAATCATACAATGTAGTTATATGTCCATGGTATCGCATCGGGACAAGTAAACTAAAGATCTCGTTTGTATTTTCGATATGAAATCCATCAAGACTTGCCAGACAGTGATGTTAAAGTGAGTGATTTGTCAGTAGCCTACTGAATTGCATCATTAAGAGAGTTGTTCATTTGGCTTCCTTACTTGCACAATGGTAGGCTTTTCAGTGAATGTCAGCAGATAAATGATATAAACATTCGACGAAGATGGTGAATCCCCCTCACTGAAGGAATGGGTTGACTAGTGGAGAGAGAGCCTCACTCTTGTCCAAAATAAGATAAAAGAAAACAGATTGAATTGTTTTAAAAGCTAATGATATAGTATTTTCAAATGGATTCCTATAGGTCTATTGATTTAATCAAAGTGTAGACAATGGAGTAATCAACTGTTGCTTTTTTTGTAAAAAAGCCCATGTTTAACACCTGCTTCATTCATCAAATCATACCTGTACTGCAGATAGCTGAGAAAATGCCTCTTAAAAGGAAATTTGAAGAACGTGGAAGACTGAAGACTCACAGGATTTTTTAAAGGCTCAGTCCAATCAAAATTAAGTTTTGTCTGTGTTTTATATCATATTGTACAACAGCTGATGAAAGTGTGAACAAATTTGATCAGTGATATTTTCTGATTGTATTTTCAACCGGCAACTATCTAGCATTAGAATGTACCAGAGTCCACCAAACTAGAGCTTGTTTGGCAAAAATGTCACTGTGCACTGCTGTACTAAACCCTACTGTACAGTACTGAACTATACTCTACTTTCTTTACTGTGCAGTGTTTCAGCCTCCAGTATTTATGCTGCAGTAGTTTATGTGTCGGGGGGCTAGGGTCAGTCTGTTACATCTGGAGTATTTCTCTTGTCTTATCCGGTGTCCTGTGTGAATTTAAATATGCTCTCTCTAATTCTCTCTTTCTCTCTTTCTTTCTTTCTCTCTCTCGGAGGACCTGAGCCCTAGGACCATGCCTCAGGACTACCTGGCATGATGACTCCTTGCTGTCCCCAGTCCACCTGGCCATGCTGCTGCTCCAGTTTCAATTGTTCTGCCTGCGGCTATGGAACCCTGACCTGTTCACCGAACGTGCTTGTTGCACCCTCGACAACTACTATGATTATTATTATTTGACCATGCTGGTCATTTATGAACATTTTAACATCTTGACCATGTTCTGTTATAATATCCACCCGGCACAGCCAGAAGAGGACTGGCCACCCCTCATAGCCTGGTTCCTCTCTAGGTTTCTTCCTAGGTTTTTGGCCTTTCTAGGGAGTTTTTCCTAGGGAGTTTTTCCTAGCCACCGTGCTTCTTTCACATGCATTGCTTGCTGTTTGGGGTTTTAGGCTGGGTTTCTGTACAGCACTTTGAGATATCAGCTGATGTACGAAGGGCTATATAAATAAATTTGATTTGAACCCAATAGTGGTGTGAGACTACTATAATTTCTCTTTGTAGACGATTTGGTAACGGAATTGAGTTTTAATCACTAAATAATTGAGAAACAAAATTGATATCAGTAAAAACCTTAACTAATTGATAGGTCTACCTTTACTTCTGTGAACTTTCATTATCCTCCCTCCTCACGAGGGAGAGAAATTAAGGCACATTGGCAATGTTTCTTAAACTTACAAAAGTCAGAATTATTTTCTCCAAAACTACTATAAATAGAAGTATTGATATTAGTTGGCAGGGGGGCTTTACTTAAACATCATTGTGTTTTGATGTATTTTTAATAACTTAAGACTTTCTGGTAGATGTTTTCTAAGACTCCTTTTCCATCTGTTTGACTAGAAATCAAAGCCTTTGCTTATTCCAATTTTTTTTAGTGGAAATGATTAAAATGTATAAGTGCCTTAATAAAAAAAATATATAAATTTGACACCCAATTTGATATGCTCCTATGAACTTCATGTTGGTGCTCATTGGTCCTTTAACACTGAAATGACCTGCTCTCTCTCTGTTCTACATCCATCTCTTCATAGCCCGCCAACACTACTGACCCACAGCAAGACAGCAGAACACACTGAAGGAATAAACAGGAAAAACAACAAAAAAGCCCTTTGTAGAACATGACAAATGATAAATACAGCACACAAATACGCCACACGTCCATTTATTATTCTGCAGAGTAGCACAAACTCTCTCTACTGGCCACTGGAGAAAAACAAACGCGCGAGAGAGAGAGAGGTGGAGGGATGTTTACTCAACATATTACAGTTATCCCTCATGCATCGCCTGTCACACTGGTCTGGGTGGCGACTCCCTGATGCACCCGAATCGACAAGCAAATAAGACACTGAGGCCTCGTGTTGGTGGGAAAGAAAAGCACAGCTCGGAAAATGTAATTTGGTAGTTTATTAGGATCCCCATTAGCTGTTGCAAAAGCAGCAGCTACTCTTCCTGGGGTCCACACGAAACATATTACAGAATGACATACAGTGAGGGAAAAAAGTATTTGATCCCCTGCTGATTTTGTACGTTTGCCCACTGACAAAGAAATGATCAGTCTATCATTTTAATGGTAGGTTTATTTGAACAGTGAGAGACAGAATAACAACAACAAAAATCCAGAAAAACGCATGTCAAAAATGTTATAAATTGATTTGCATTTTAATGAGGGAAATAAGTATTTGACACCTCTGCAAAACACGACTTAGTACTTGGTGGCAAAACCCTTGTTGGCAATCACAGAGGTCAGACATTTCTTGTAGTTGGCCAAAAGGTTTGCACACATCTCAGGAGGGATTTTGTCCCACTCCTTTTTGCAGATCTTCTCCAAGTCATTAAGGTTTCGAGGCTGACGTTTGGCAACTCGAACCTTCAGCTCCCTCCAAAGATTTTCTATGGGATTAAGGTCTGGAGACTGGCTAGGCCACTCCAGGACCTTAATGTGCTTCTTCTTGAGCCACTCCTTTGTTGCCTTGGCTGTGTGTTTTGGGTCATTGTCATGCTGGAATACCATCCACGACCCATTTTCAATGCCCTGGCTGAGGGAAGGAGGTTCTCACCCAAGATTTGACGGTACATGGCCCCGTCCATCATCCTTTTGATGCGGTGAAGTTGTCCTGTCCCCTTAGCAGAAAAACAACCCCAAAGCATAATGTTTCCACCTCCATGTCTGACGGTGGGGATGGAGTTCGTGGGGTCATAGGCAGCATTCCTCCTCCTCCAAACACGACGAGTTGAGATGATGCCAAAGAGCTCCATTTTGGTCTCATCTGACCACAACACTTTCACCCAGTTGTCCTCTGAATGATTCAGATGTTCATTGGAAAACTTCAGACGGGCATGTATATGTGCTTTCTTGAGCAGGGGGACCTTGCTGGCGCTGCAGGATTTCAGTCCTTCACGGCGTAGTGTGTTACCAATTGTTTTGTTGGTGACTATGGTCCCAGCTGCCTTGGGATTATTGACAAGATCCTCCCGTGTAGTTCTGGGCTGATTCCTCACCATTCTCATGATCATTGCAACTCCACGAGGTGAGATCTTGTGTGGAGCCCCAGGCCGAGGGAGATTGATAGTTATTTTGTGTTTCTTCCATGTGCGAATAATCACACCAACTGTTGTCACCTTCTCACCAAGCTGCTTGGTGATGGTCTTGTAGCCCATTCCAGCCTTGTGTAGGTCTACAATCTTGTCCCTGACATCCTTGGAGAGCTCTTTGGTCTTGGCCATGGTGGAGAGTTTGGAATCTGATTGATTGATTGCTTCTGTGGACAGGTGTCTTTTATACAGGTAACAAGCTGAGATTAGGAGCACTCCCTTTAAGAGTGTGCTCCTAATCTCAGCTCGTTACCTGTATAAAAGACAACTGGGAGCCAGAAATCTTTCTGATTGAGAGGGGGTCAAATACTTATTTCCCTCATTAAAATGCAAATCAATTTATAACATTTTTGACATGCGTTTTTCTGGATTTTTTTGTTGTTATTCTGTCTCTCACTGTTCAAATAAACCTACCTGTAATACAGAACATCATTAGACAAGAACAGCTCAAGGACAGAACTACATTCATTTTTAAAAAGGCACACGTAGCCTACATATCAATGCATACACACAAACTATCTAGGTCAAATAGGGGAGAGGCGTTGTGCCGCGAGGTGTTGCTTTATCTGTTTTTTTTAACCAGGTTTGCTGTTTATTTGAGCAATCTGAGATGGAAGGACGTTCCATGCAATAAGGGCTCTATATAATACTATACATTTTCTTGAATTTGTTCTGGATTTGGGGACTATGAAAAGACCCCTGGTGGCATGTCTGCTGGGGTAAGTGTGTATGTCAAAGCTGTGTGTAAGTTGACTATGCAAACAATTTGGGATTTTCAACACATTAATGTTTCTTATAAAAACAAGAAGTGATGCAGTCAGTCTCTCCTCAAATCTTAGCCAAGAGAGACTGGCATGCATAGTATTTATATCAGCCCTCTGATTACAATGAAGAGCAAAACGTGCCGCTCTGTTCTGGGCCAGCTGCAGCTTAACTAGGTCTTTCCTTGCAGCACTGGACCACACGACTGGACAATAATCAAGATTAGACAAAACTAGAGCCTGCAGAACTTGCTTTTTGGAGTGTGGTGTCAAAAAAAGCAGAGCATCTCTTCATTACGGCTAGACCTCTCCCCATCTTTGCAACCATTGAATCTATATACACTGCTCAAAAAAATAAAGGGAACACTAAAATAACACATCCTAGATCTGAATGAATGAAATAATCTTATTAAATACTTTTTTCTTTACATAGTTGAATGTGCTGACAACAAAATCACACAAAAATAAATCAATGGAAATCCAATTTATCAACCCATGGAGGTCTGGATTTGGAGTCACACTCAAAATTAAAGTGGAAAACCACACTACAGGCTGATCCAACTTTGATGTAATGTCCTTAAAACAAGTCAAAATGAGGCTCAGTAGTGTGTGTGGCCTCCACGTGCCTGTATGACCTCCCTACAACGCCTGGGCATGCTCCTGATGAGGTGGCGGATGGTCTCCTGAGGGATCTCCTCCCAGACCTGGACTAAAGCATCCGCCAACTCCTGGACAGTGTGGTGCAACGTGGCGTTGGTGGATGGAGCGAGACATGATGTCCCAGATGTGCTCAATTGGATTCAGGTCTGGGGAACGGGCGGGCCAGTCCATAGCATCAATGCCTTCCTCTTGCAGGAACTGCTGACACGCTCCAGCCACATGAGGTCTAGCATTGTCTTGCATTAGGAGGAACCCAGGGCCAACCGCAACAGCATATGGTCTCACAAGGGGTCTGAGGATCTCATCTCGGTACCTAATGGCAGTCAGGCTACCTCTGGCGAGCACATGGAGGGCTGTGCGGCCCCCCAAAGAAATGCCACCCCACACCATGACTGACCCACCGCCAAACCGGTCATGCTGGAGGATGTTGCAGGCAGCAGAACGTTCTCCACTGCGTCTCCAGACTCTGTCACGTCTGTCACATGTGCTCAGTGTGAACCTGCTTTCATCTGTGAAGAGCACAGGGCGCCAGTGGCGAATTTGCCAATCTTGGTGTTCTCTGGCAAATGCCAAACGTCCTGCACGGTTGTAAGCACAACCCCCACCTGCACGGGCTGTAAGCACAACCCCCACCTGTGGACGTCGGGCCCTCATATCACCTTCATGGAGTCTGTTTCTGACCGTTTGAGCAGACACATGCACATTTGTGGCCTGCTGGAGGTCATTTTGCAGGGCTCTGGCAGTGCTCCTCCTGCTCCTCCTTGCACAAAGGTGGAGGTAGCGGTTCTGCTGCTGGGTTGTTGCCCTCCTACGGCCTCCTCCACGTCTCCTGATGTACTGGCCTGTCTCCTGGTAGCGCCTCCATGCTCTGGACACTACGCTGACAGACACAGCAAACCTTCTTGCCACAGCTCGCATTGATGTGCCATCCTGGATGAGCTGCACTACCTGAGCCACTTGTGTGGGTTGTAGACTCCGTAGAATGCTACCACTAGAGTGAAAGCACCGCCAGCATTCAAAAGTGACCAAAACATCAGCCAGGAAGCATAGGAACTGAGAAGTGGTCTGTGGTTACCACCTGCAGAACCACTCCTTTATTGGGGGTGTCTTGCTAATTGCCTATAATTTCCACCTGTTGTCTATTCCATTTTCACAACAGCATGTGAAATTTATTGTCAATCAGTGTTGCTTCCTAAGTGGACAGTTTGATTTCACAGAAGTGTGATTGACTTGGAGTTACATTGTGTTGTTTAAGTGTTCCCTTTATTTTTTTGAGCAGTATATTTTTCAACTGTGCTGTGATGCTTCACAAAACAATTGAACCTTTCTATTATCATAGCTTCTACAGATTGTAAATTAAAAATACAATTTTTTGCTAAAAGTATTATTATATTATTGATTGATTGACTATGACTTTCCAAATCACCCAGTATTGCTATATAAAGATCCAGACCATTGAACAAATTGGAGACCTCTTACATTTCAGTGTTGTGATGCAAAAATCCTAGCAAAATGCTTGCCGCATGGAATTTAAAAAGTATTGTCAGATATTATTCATCCTAATCAGACAGGTTTTTTACATGGACGATACATTGGAGATAATATAAGACCAGTACTGGAAACAATGGAATACTATGAAATATTGGGGACACCAGGCCTGGTTTTCATAGCTGATTTTGTAAAGGCCGACTGGAGTTTATATATAAATGCCTAGAATATTTCAATTTTGGGGAATCTCTTATAAAATGGGTTAAAGTTATGTATAGTAACCCTAGGTGTAAAATAGTAAATAATGGCTACATCTCTGAAAGTTTAAAACTATGTTGTCCACTATCGGCATATTTATTTATTATTGCCATTGAAATGTTAGCTGTTGAGATTAGATAAAACAATAATATTAAGGGATTAGAAATCCGTGGCTTAAAAACTAAGGTGTCATTGTACGCCGATGATTCATGTTTTCTTTTAAAACCACAATTAGAGTCTCTCCACGGCCTCATAGAGGATCTAGATACTTTTCCTATCCTCTCTGGATTAAAACCAAATTATGATAAGTGGTGGGAGATTTTACGTATTGGATCACAAAAAAATGCACATTTTACATTACCATGTAGTTTACCAATTAAATGGTCTGACGGGGATGTGGACGTACTCTGTATACAAATCCCACTGGCGCCCTGTGCTCTTCACAGATGAAAGCAGGTTCACACTGAGCACGTGGCAGACGTGACAGAGTCTGGAGACACAGTGGAGGACGTTCTGCTGCCTGCAACATCCTCCAGCATGACCGGTTTGGCGGTGGGTCAGTCATGGTGTGGGGTGGCATTTCTTTGGGGGGCCGCACAGCCCTCCATGTGCTCGCCAGAGGTAGCCTGACTGCCATTAGGTACCGAGATGAGATCCTCAGACCCCTTGAGAGACCATATGCTGTTGCGGTTGGCCCTGGGTTCCTCCTAATGCAAGACAATGCTAGACCTCATGTGGCTGGAGCGTGTCAGCAGTTCCTGCAAGAGGAAGGCATTGATGCTATGGACTGGCTCGCCCGTTCCCCAGACCTGAATCCAATTGAGCACATCTGGGACATCATGTCTCGCTCCATCCACCAACGCCACGTTGCACCACAGACTGTCCAGGAGTTGGCGGATGCTTTAGTCCAGGTCTGGGAGGAGATCCCTCAGGAGATCATCCGCCACCTCATCAGGAGCATGCCCAGGCGTTGTAGGGAGGTCATACAGGCACGTGGAGGCCACACACACTACTGAGCCTCATTTTGACTTGTTTTAAGGACATTACATCAAAGTTGGATGAGCCTGTAGTGTGGTTTTCCACTTTAATTTTGAGTGTGACTCCAAATCCTGACGTCCATGGGTTGATAAATTGGATTTCCATTGATTATTTTTGTGTGATTTTGTTGTCAGCACATTCAACTATGTAAAGAAAAAAGTATTTAATAAGATTATTTCTTTCATTCAGATCTAGGATGTGTTATTTTAGTGTTCCCTTTATTTTTTTGAGCAGTGTATATAGCTGTGGATCATCCTCTATTGTCCCTAACATCTTTTACTCCTTCGCAACAGTTGTGGGATACACACATACACCCACACACACACTCAACCCTTTCCCCCCACACAACCATAAGCTCACATTCTCAACAGTTGCAGCATCCCAGAGCCCAACTCAAGGTCTTGATTTACAAATGCACTTACAGTTGCAGCTGCATTAGAAGGCCTGCAAGACCGCGCAAAAAATGGGCAGAAATTGAGAGATTTTGTTAACCATTGTCACATCCTAGATGATGGAGGTCAAATGTGCACCTTTTCCTTGAAACACCCACAATATGGTCACCCGTATTGACCATATTCCCAAGCATCTCCATGCATTCAGTCTTTTGATTTTGTGCCACCAGGGCCACAATAATATACCCCCTCTCTGAATGTCCGAGTGTGACCCCCTCCCCATGGGTTACTGCAGCTAGTGTTGCCAGCATTGCCACTGCCTGGGTGGAGGCACCCCACCGGAATCCCTACCGGCTAGGTACAAGGTCGTCAAGGTTCTCATTAGCAGCTTTGAGAATTTCCTTGTGTAGTATGCTCTCCCTTTAGGGGGCTTTGGCTTTGCAGGACCAACCCTGCCAAGCAGGCTCAGAATCTTGAGGGGGCAGTGCTGCTCTTGGTCTCTGACCGCATTTTGGCTGCATAGAGACCGCTTACAGCAGGCACATAAAACAGTTAGGGACTTCTCCTTAGTATCTGGGTCATTCAGGTGGGTGTCTAGGGTATAGGGTTGTGGACCGTACCATTAAATTAGGATCATAAATAAATAATTAGATATAATTTATTTTAAAAAAAATTGTTCCCCATGATAGGACAATAAATAAATTAAATGTATAATTTATTTGAAAACTGTTCCACCATGATAGGACAATAAATAAATAAATAAAACATATAATTCATTATAAAAGTATATCCATCATCTGAACAACATTGAAAGCCCTCTCATACCCCGGCTCACAGCAATACATTGGTTCTGGGATATGCAACCATTTCATTACTCACTCACTCAACTTTCCCAATCATAACAAATAAAATAAAAAGATAAACACACACCCACCATCCACACATACTGTGCCTTCTGTTTACTTACTTTTTATCTTCACCATGTTCAATTAGTGCTTGTGTGTTCCAATTAGTTATATGTAAAGATATATACAAAAGCTATTTTTTTTTTAATTGTATTGTTACAATCCATAACTGGGATAGAATTGTGTTTCATTATTTCCCTCATCTATGAGAACTTGGTAATTTTAAAAATAACTGTCACAGGGGTCGTGGAATGGAGACCAAGACGCAGCGTGGATAGTGCTCATTCTTAATCTTTAATGAAGACACTTAAAAAAAAAATTTTTAAACTACCAACAACAGTCCCGTCAGGTACAACGACTAAAACGGAAAACAACTACCCACAAACCCCAAAGGAAAACAGGCTGCCTAAGTATGGCTTCCAATCAGAGACAACAAAAGACACCTGCCTCTGATTGGAAACCATACCCAGCCAAACATGGAAAAACAACACATAGAAATAGAAAACTAGAACACTCCCACATAGAAACAACAACAACAACAACAACAAAAAAACACACACACAAAACAACCCCCTGCTACACCCTAACGATTTTACTATGGCAAATGACCTCTTTACCTGGTCAGGACGTGACAATAACCATGGAGTAGCCTTTGTGTCTCTGAACAACTGGTTATCAATATATAGTTTATCAACGACGAGAGCTACTCGTTTCCCTTTTAATCTATTATCTTTGAAAATTGGATACAGAACTTTACGCCGTTCTGCAATTTCCTTCGGAAACTGATCATTCATGCCAATTTTGGTCCAGGGCAAGTCTTTTACCCAGGCAACAATTGGGCGTTCATACCTTTGGCCTCTCTGTCCGAAGCGGTGTACACGTTCAAGTTGGATTTTCGTGTGGGATTTGAAGCGCTATAAGGAGGAACTCTAACTACAGATTCAGGAACTTCTCCTTCTTTCTCCTGGATACCTGTAAGTACCAGATTCTCTCTCATGGTTCTAGTTTGTATGTCCAGTAAGGCTTCTCTCAGAACGGTGTTCTCCTTTTTAATTTCATTCACTTCAGTTTCAATCTTGTTGACTGTCCCTTTTACCTTGTGTGTTTCCTTCTCCAATGTCGCAGCTTTTTCATCACTCATCTCGAGGCCTTCAACTCTTTTATATCCTTACTAACTAATTCAAGTATACCCAGTTTGTCATTTATTGATTTTAACAGATCGGTTTCGACCTTTACCATTCCCGGTGGTGAAAATATTAAATCGTCTGTGTCTGTAGAAGAGTCACGTTTTAGTTTTGAAATCGGTTCCCCTGTCTTACTCTCCGTCATGTTTGGGTGTTGCTTGTTTTCGTAATATTTGTCGATAAATGTCTCTAGTCTTAAGATTTGTTTTGTGTTATTATCCAGATTGAAGGTTATCACCCACCAGATTGTGAAGTGCTAAGATTTTAGTCTAACTTAACGATATTGAATATTATGTTTTTATCTTGAGGTGCTCTACATAACTTCGTTCAATCCGCCATCTTTTACTTTAGTGTATTTGGTAAGTATTTTCTTAACTCTTCTTGAACTGCACTGTTGGTTAAGGGCTTGTAAGTAAGCATTTCACGGTAAGGTCTACACTTGTTGTATTCGGCGCATGTGACAAATAATGTTTGATTTGATGGTTTAGCACAAACACTTAGATACATCTTTAAGTTGTACCTCCTAAGAAAGTAAAATAAAGTGTATTTACTGTCATATATATAGAGGATATGGTTGCTTTTTGGTGGATATCCTGTAAAACCACAAATTATTTTTTGTTAAATATTGTAAATGTTAATATTTTGTTAAGAAATCAATTGAATGTTTTTGTTAATCCTTTGGAGCACAATGTGTGTAGAAAAAGGTCTGTTTTTCATTCCACCTCTAAAAAACAATATTATATCAGAAGATATTTAGGTACTCTGTGACTTTTGCCTCCCTAAAATCGGTATCGGACCCAAATATCCCATATCGGTCTGGCTATAATTATTTGTGGTGTGAAGGGGAGGAGGAGGGAGGGAACCTCTTTAGACTACATGCTAACAGGGGTGGTAATCACAGTGTTCTTTATAACAGATTGAGCCTTGCTGCTTTTGATGTGACCTAGAAAGTAGAGGAAGATCCATTGTGCTGAAAGAGTCGCCGCTGTGTTTACAGTAAATTCAAGAACGTTCAGAGAGAGCGGAACACTGAAAGATGGGAAAACAACCAGTCCACTATAACTAACAGTAACGCCTACTCTAATTTACGGAGGTAGTGAACAAAGCCATACAGGTGTAGGACATCAACACACCTGACCTGCAGAAAACCAACACACCTCGCACACCTGTACATCAGCTCAGTGTTGAGTACGCATGTCTGTGTGTTTTCAGTGACTGCGTCTGTGTGTGTACACTCATCCTCTTAGATCTATCCGCTGCCTTCGACACCATCAGATCCTCCTCTCCACCCTCTCAGGGCTGGGCGTATCAGGCTCTACACACTCTTGGGTTGCATCCTACCTGACAGGTCACTCCTACCAGAAGATGTGGAGAGGATCTGTGTCTGCACCACATCACTACTAGTGTCCCCCAGGGTTCGGTTCTAGGCCCTCATCTCTTTATACACCAAGTCACTTGGCTCTGTCATATCCTCACATCCTCTCCTATCATTGCTATGCGGATGACACCCAACTACTTTTCTTCCCTCTGGCTTCCAGTCGAAGCTCGCATCCACTACAAGACCATGGTACTTGCCTACAGAGTACAGCAACAGGAAGTGCCCCTCCCTACCATTAAGCTATGGCTCAAACCCTATACCCCAACCCGAGTACTCCGTTCTTCCACCTCTGGTCTCTTGGCCCTCCCACCACGACGGGAGGGCAGCTCCCGCTCAGCCCAGTCAAAGCTCTTCTCTGTCCTAGCACCCCAATGGTGGAACCAGCTTCTCCCTGAAGCTAGAACCTGCCCATCTTCGGAAAACATCCGAAACCCTACCTCTTCAAAGAGTATCTTAAATAAGAGACTATGCATCTAGTCCATAAAAGGGCTAGAGGCCTAACCATTAAGAAAATCAATTAGAAAATGTTATGCGAGGGTAACAGCAGTCACCGGAGAGACCTCTCTTTGATCTGTTCTCCACTGTCAACCAGATTACCATTGTAAATAAGCTCCAACCAATGACGCAATCTGGCATCAGCCCATCAGGACAATTCAGTGTCCAACACAAAGAGACTAAAACGCTCCGTACTGTTTCATCCCACATTTTTCTTTTATCTTCGATGTGGGACGAAATGAGAGGTTTGTACAGTGGTAGAGAGCTAATTAGAACACAAATATTTTTTTTAAATCAGCTCCTCGTTTTGTGCAAATGAAAACCAGAGGGATTTCCAAAGGGACTGGCTGGCAGGAGGCTCTGTAAGGAGCTCTAATTAGCTCTCTCTCTCAGCCTTCCTCTGTGGTTGTGCTGCTCAGCTCGCTCTAAGAGCTCTGAGCACAGACTGTCTCATACACACAGTCCATCCCAGGTCCAACTCTGCAGAGGAATGCTACCGTAGCAGCTCCGTTCAAAGGAAGAAGTCAGAGGCTATTCGTAGCCAGGTATTTACAAGAATGTAGGCTAGTCCACCCATTTTGCACACTACACAAAGAAAAGCATCACTCTGTCTACACAGGTGTCTGTCTGTGTGTCATACATAATACTGAGAAACTGAGAAAACCTCCACAATATGTACAGTAAGGGCCTATTGGATTTCCTCCTCCTTACAATGAGGTGTGGCATCACAGCAAGCTCAGTCTTGTCATTATTACAGCTCTCTCACTAACCCACTATCAGAAATCAATGCAGAGGACAGTGGGAGGATGATATCCTTTATCTAACATGTTTACTACCTTTACCACCCTTAAAAAGTTCCATTACAATGAGAACAGAGGGGGGCAGTAACCTACATTATCTCCCAGCACAGATCAAATACCTGTCCTATATTATCCCCAGCACTGATCAAATAGGCGGTCTCATCTGACTGACAAAGAGATGGGGAACCAGACTCTGGTACTCCGAGTCTGTGTTTTAGTTAGATTTCGGGGTGAAAAGGACATTTTTATTGTTCGCCATAATCGAAGGTAGACATGGACACAAAGCTAAAGAAAAGTTGTCTAGGGTTTCACTTCAATAGATTGTGAAATGATTGAAGTGGCATACAAGCTTATCAATGGCTGACATCAATGGCAGTGGAGTAGACCCAACGCAGCACAATGAGCCACTGTATCCATTTCAGCATTCCCCACGGATGTAGCCACTGTTACGGCGGCTTGTCATTACGCCAACGTGGACACTGGAGAGGCAAGCAATGAGACCCCCTTCCTTCCTTCCACATACAGATGATGGCAAATCATTGACTGCTGTGCAAAGATCTGCGAGTTAATTACCCTGTTTGCGTCCTATTGAGTAATCTGTAACTGGAGGCATGTAGTGCTGAAGTCCCCAGGGAGAACTGGCAAATTACAGGACAACAAATCCAGTAGTGAAACAGAAGCTGAAATGAAATCTTCCCTGGTGGGTCTCCAGGGAAACTAACAGGTGCAGCTCAGCGGGGGTATTGATGGGTGAAGGGTGGGTGGAACACTTGGTACTGGAGATAAAGTGGGTCTTTGGCACAAGACGGCCAACCAGCACACGCATCCACGTACACACACACACACTGCACATCTGCTGCCAATGTGGCCTCCCTTGGGACATCATGGGCACACAGCTGAAAGTGGAAGGCAGAGTTGGGTTACGGATGTTTGCCGTGCGGTCTGAAAGAAAGCAGAGGGGTGGCTGCATGCCAGTGGGGTAAATTGGCTGTGGTCGATGATGGCATCTTTCACACATGGAAAAGTCCTGGACGGGCTGTATTGAGTTACTCAGGTGCCTAGTCAGATGCCATCTGCACACTAACACCATAACTTTGTTTTCTCTCACCATCATAAATAAACGTTTATCACCATTTACATAATGCACTTAACAGTGGTAATAATGCTCCCGTCTAAGCCTTTGTAATACAATTCAAAATATTGGGTATTTTTACTCCTCCAAAACAATTATTTTCAATGTTGTGATATTGAGCAATCACCCAAATAAGATACAAAACTGCATCTGCATAAATGTAAGGGCCAACTAATATCTCTGATTCCCCTACTCCAAATGACAGTAGCTCTCGTACCTCAAAAGTATCACAGAAAAATAATACAGTTAACATATACGATGATTGACAAGACACTTCAAATACACTGGTTTCCTGTTATGAGGAAATATGTTTTTACTCAAGTCTAAGAAGATTAGCAAAACAGTGTGCGGCTTAACCCAGGAAACAATGAAAAATGAATGGCGTTTGAAACCAGCGATTCCTCCAGGCATGTAACGCCGATACGTATGCAATGATATGCAATGATGTAAGGTAAAGCTTTCTCGCGCACCTGCCGCTGCCACGAGGCAGACACACACTTTCCCAAGCTCAGGGACTAGCTGATGGACGCAAACCCAAAAACATAGCAAAACGACATCATCTGTTTCAGAAGCTATAGTTAGCTAGCTAACTATATAGATAGGTGTCATCATCTAAAATATCCCTAATTTATAAAAACAGTTTTCGTATTTGGTCGGACCCAGTCCAGTCAAGCTCACTAGCCAGATTACATTTAACCTTTATTTAACTAGGTAAGTCAAATTCTTATATACAACGACGGCCTACAGGGGAACAGTCTTGTTGTTCAGGGGCCTTGTTCAGCGGCAGAACGACAGATTTTTGCCTTGTCAGCTCGGGGATTCGATCCAGCAACCTTTCTGTTACTGGCCCAACACTCTAACCATTAGGCTACCTGCCGCCCCAGATGACGCTAACTAGCTGCTTATAACGTTAGCTTTGGGCAACAGGGCTAGGTAGCTGGCTAGCTTGTTATCTATCTAGCTAGTTATTTCCATGAACTGAAGTTCGATTTCAATAGCAGGAAAACAAGTGGCTGCCTAGCTAATACATAGTCACATGGATTCCTAAATCATTGCTAAGAATATTGAAAATAATTGCAGTTTCTTGTTTTTGTTTTCAGGCTGTTTACAATGGTGCTAGCTAGGTACCAAGCTAAAGCTAGCTAGCTACCCCAGAAGTTTCTAATAACATGTGTATCAAATACACAAACCGAAGTCAACGTAGTAGGGAGACAGCCTTCCTCCAGTTTCCAAACTGCCATCAATGTAGACAAAATGCTTGATTATTATTCCGTATTTTGACTAGCTAGGATGAATCAGGAGCAACTTCTTGGATGTGGCTGACTGGCAGGCAGAAGCAGCAGGATCACCATCCTTTCTTCCCTGCCTCTGGGATGGTTGCATGTTGAGGAGAATGTTGGACGACCTAGCTAACATTTATGATCCTGCTTGTTTGATCCTGATCTTATTTCAAATGCTCCCACAGACGTTTTTCCTCAGTCGGTCTAACAAATAATGGCTTATTAACAATGTGGTATTGTAAACACATTGTGGCCGGTGTGTGTGCTTCTTTGCAGACCTTTTATTTTACAGCTTTGACAGTGCATAGTGGTGGCAACCACCCTCTTAAACCGGAAGCCAGCCGCACCAATGGGTCGGAGGAAACATGGGTTGGAGGAAACACGCCACTCCTTGTAGCACCCAGCCCGCCACAAGGAGTCGCTAGAGCGCAGTGAGCCAAGTAAAGACCCCCCAGCCAAACCCTCCCCTAATCCGGACGACACTGGGCCAATTGTGCGACGCCCTATGGGACTCCCGATGATGGCCGGTTATGATACAGCCCTGTGTCTGTAGTGACGCCTCTGGACCGTGGCGCCACTCGGGAGGCCGACGTATCTTTTTTGGCATGCAAAGACCCAAACAGCGTTCGATATTCAGGCAACTAGGATATTACAATAACTTCTTTTTAAGGCATCAAGGTACATTCATTGTTGCTTCTGTTTATGTGCCATTAAGTCCCACTTCCGTAAAGTGACACCTTTTCTGGCGTGACCAAACGTGGTGCAAATCTGTGAGCTTCTCCTCCCTGGTATCTCAATGGCTTTTCAGTAAATCTCAGGCTTCTCCCAACCTGCTTTACATGAGACGAATTGGTCAGGAAATCAATGAACCATTGTTCCTTTAAGTGTGATCTGTCTCTGTGAAATGTGGCCTGGGAGATGCTTGAGACCAGCTAGGCGAAGAGGAATCATTGGGCCACTATGATTGACTGACAGATCAAGTATTCACCTTCGCCGACCATTATTCCACAACAGGTAAACCACACTGATGATTGTCTGCCCTCAGCAGCTATTAAAGCCACTGTGAACACAGCTTTCAGAAGGTCATGGACATTTTTCTTTTGACAGTTGCTTTGAGGATAAGAGTCATCCAGTTCTCATCTGCAGAGCAGAGTAGACTGCATTGTTGTAGCAAATAATTCCTTTCTCTTAATAGTTTGACTCATTACACCCATTACCTCATGCAGCTGTAGCCAGTGACCTGAGGGTGTGGATATCACTGCAATATGTTGTCTTGTCACCCTGAAAGCAGAGCAGCAACAATGTCGTGTGTAGGCTTAAAGCATTTGCTATGAAGATGAAAATCTATCTTGCTTATCTCACACATCCTGTGATCACTACAGAAATCGAGGGTAAAGAATCACAGGGGTAAATCCATTAGACCCACAACAGTGTGATAGGTAGATAGCCTAGTTAACTGTGTTAAACAACCCTACAGAGGAACACCAAATTAAACAAATCAATAGAAACTAATTGTGTACAGGGAAAGATGAAATTGAAAAGGAAAATCCATACTCGCACTTCAGTAAGCTCCTATTATTAATTGGGTAAAACAGCCACTGGAGTATAGATATTGGCAACATAAACATGCTATCGAACTAAAAGTATTATCTGAGTGTCCTGGCAAAAACCATTAGTAATGCGGCAGAGAAATTTGAACTGAAAGGTGTTACTTACACACATCTTTAAAACGAGGTCCGGAAAGGACTATAATTGAAGAGGGAGTGTTCTGTTCAAACTCAGCGGACACATTTATTTGTTGGCTTGACCTTTTTATTCACTATTGGAAAAAGGCTCAAGGCAAACTAATGAAGACCTTGTGATAGGCAAATTGATTTTCTTCCCTCCTCCCCTCCATATGGAAGCAGTTAAGCCAAGCCATCAATCATTTGTTTAACAGGCTAGAGATCACAATTAAAAAGCAGAGGTCCAACTATTCAAATCTGTTGGCACGTAAGAGAGGTTTGTTGAAGGAATAGTCACAGCACAGCACTGTCAGCGAAGGTGATCCATTCTGCACTGTCAGATCTGATGGGATCGATCCAAAAGTCTTACTGCAAGGTCCTCAAAGAACACAAATGTGGTGTTTGAGTTTTGCTTCAGCGAACCCTCACATAAGCTATATAGCCTAGGTCTTGCTCACATGGACAACTCCTTCCACGCGCGATAAAACATTTCTCGGGCACTATGACTGGCCGCTCTGCCATGTTCCACCTTTAGCCCTCCAGTGTAACGGTTTAGGTGCAGAGGTCAACCTGGAACAGCTCCTAGGGACCATTAATCATATGATGCTAGGGTTTGTTTAATATTGATGTGTCCAATCAGTGCCTCACACAGGGGAGGGGCAAGTAATCAATAGGGTCCATGCTCTACAGCACATACTGTAGGTGTCAGCATTGATTTTCCTGCTTGATGACCTCACTAGGCCGACATTATGACTCCCAAACAGAGGGGTTAATGCATGGATGTCGAGGATCTAGGATTGTACCTTAGCACTGGTGGTATCTATGGACATTAGAGAGTGAGCCAACATCCTGGTCTAACAGAAGAGACACAGTGCCATGGATCTTCCTTAACCACCTAAATAGTTAAAAGTTTCCATTTGTAACCATTAGTGTGCAGTAGCTCAGTCCTTTTCCCTAGACTTCAGAACAGAGTGCTCTCCTCTCCTTTTGGCTGCTTGTTTCCTCAGCCAGTCTTTGAGATTCCATCCACGAGGCCTTTGGTTCTCCTCTGTCCACGTGAGAGTGCTGCCAGCCTCCTGCTGTATACCTCTCTCCACTCTTTTATAGCAAGAATAAAAATTAAATGTTCATTCTGAGCATAAAAAGGTAGCAGGGCGGTGATGAAAAATAAAAATAGACAGATGCTCAAGGGCTTCAATTACTGCCTTTATGGTGCCGCGGGTCAACAGGGGGCCTTTGGCACAGGCCTGGCTCAGGTCAGCCCAGTCCAGCTGAGTTTGAATGAGGCCAGGGCTTGACTCTGGGCCGGGCTGTGGTCTAACATGAGAAGGTGAGATTGTATGGGGTCAGGGGGACAGGAACGAAGGGAGAGCTTTTACAGATAAAGCAGGCACCTAGAGGGTTAGGGCCTGGCAGAGAGAGAACCTCACCGTAGCCCTGCCCTCGCTCTCTCTTCTATCTCCTTTATTTACAAGTAGAAAAATAAGAGGATGCTGACTGAAATATTTAGTGTGTTGCCTCTGCTTTCCTTTTCCAGTAAATTAAATGTGGTGTGTTGTGCCACGTACACTGCCAAAACCAACCCGGGCAGGGTCCATAAAGGTCCTTAAAAACACACAAGAAACACTATTCAATCTGAGACACAAAAGAGTGGATACTGCGAAATAGAAGCAACTCTGTAAAGAGCCAACAGTTGGACAGCATGGGCCCGCTCTGTCAATAACACGTTTGTTGTCCACTTGACTTTACAAAGAGCATCAATCCAAACCCCTAACAACATTCTCAGCTGTAAGCGGTGTTGTCCAAAGCAACACTAAATGGCCCAAAGGCAGAACTGCACGTTGCTTGGCACATTGGATTTAAGACATCATTTCACAAAACAGGACCTCTCAAAATGAAACAGCCATAATTCAGATATGCCTGGTTACTTAAATCCCCAAAGATAAACAGTCTGGAAGAGGAAAAACGCTGTGAGCTTGTCCTTTACCATAGCGGTGTTAAAAAAGAACAGGCCTAACAATAAACAGGGTTTAATGGTAGTAATCACATGGTGGCAGTCTGGCAGATAGAGCTGCCCGGGTACTCCAGCCCCTTGTACTCTGCCTCTGCTCTAGTCTGTATTCAGAAGTATAGCTGACAGAGGGAAAAACCCAGCCTGTGGCCAAAAGCAGAGGATTGATGGCTCCTGCTCCAGCAGGGCCGATTGATCGCATTCACATTGGGCAAAGTTTGTCATCATAATAGGATTCAGGGCAGTAGCGGATGGGGTAGTGGAGAGTCTACCACAATGCCAGGCTGGGGCTGTTAGGACTAATCCGTTAACCACAGGTCCTTATTGAAATGCATTCCCTCATTTAGTGCTGCAAAATGAATGGTTAGTGGGATGGTGTCTGAAAATAAAACTTCAGCCATCTATAATGAATGAGTGGTACAGTCAAAGAGGGGTGCATTTTTTCAGCCGGTTTGTCTGTCTGGCGGCCCAATGCAATCACCCGTCTTCATGCAGACATACAGCAGTCAGTCAGACTGGTCTGCCCTCATGCATGGGAAGTGAGATATATGAAGGCTGCTGGAGAGATCTATTCAATCAGGTGACATTTGTACCGTGAAAATGACTTTCTCCTCCATCTTCCATCTCTGCCCTGGCTTGACAGTATTGACCATCCTGACTGTGAACAATCCTCCGCCTCAAAAACGATTCCATTTTTAATCCCACTGACAGGCAGTGCATGAGAGGATATGCTCCTGGAATGACCTGCGGGTCAGTACTCCATCTATCTTTTCAGAAGTAACGCAAAATTAAATAACTTTTTGTGAAATCCCAAACCTTTGTGCAGATTGAAAATGAATGATCTGTGTGACTGAGAATCTGAGTACCAGGCTGCCAGCTATGATACTGATAGATATGATACCCTAGAGGGGCTGAATTCAGAGGGTTGTTGTCCTATAACACAGTATTATATCTAGCTCGTAATAATGAAATATAAAGCAATGTATTGTAGTCTAGTCTAGAGTCATCTAAAGCAGACAAACAGACGTGATTCTGCTGATGAATTGCAGTGAAGCAAAGACAATCGCACAGAATCCTAATCACACAGGCAGGCAGGCAGGCAGGCAGCTGTATGTTGAAGAAAGGAGACAGGACACTAGAAGATTAATTGGAGCTGAATCTCATCACTGATCCTTAGCCCTGCCTCTCTAGGTTTGAGGGAAACAGAGTGGGGCCCTCCGAACAGGGGGAAATTAGAAAAGTAATTCATACTAACTGGTCATTGGACCCATAAATTATGGTTCACCTGAAGCAATATGAGGAAATCTATCTCCTGGCCACAGGGTATACAAAGGGAATGGCAAGAAAGCAAACATTATGAACGTCGGACTACAAATTAGCTTACCTAGAATTGAAGGTGTAGGCCTATATTGGCTTTAAAAAAAAACTAATAAACATCACAGCACTCAAGTGGATCCAATGGTATCACTCAATAAGACCTACAGCAGGGAAGAAGAAAAACCTGTGTCTGATATCAAGACTGCACCTGTATACTGTGAATCAAGATTATTTTCAAGAGGGCACTGAGTCAGTGTCGCAGTAGGTGCTTATTGACATTCAATAAATAAAAGCTACTGTACAAAGAAACCTTTACCTCCAGACGTATGCCAGCTAGTAGGCATCAATTTCCCTTTTAAAAAGCAATTAAGACTGAAGGTCAGGATGTCTCACACAGAGCCCATTCAAAAGGAAGGGCCCCGCATAAAGTGGTTCCCAATACTACCCCACTGGGACTGTTTGTCTCTCCCATGGCGCTGATCAATTGGATTAGGCCTGTTCTGCTTTACGTACCAGAGTCCGAGTGATTATTAGTGTGTGTCAGTCAGTCAGGTGGAGGGGGCTGGAGGCTTGGAGTTTGCCTGGAACTCTGAGGCGTATTAGTGTGTAGTGGAGCCACAGTGGCCCACCAGTCCTGGCCTGATTATCAATCAGTCCTTCAATCACTCAGAGGCATGGGATAACTGGGCTGGTGGTCAGAGAGGACGGAGCGCCCGGGGCCCCTAAGGCCCGTGTTCACTGAAGTATAGGAACATATTGTAGACACGCGCACGCGAACACACACACACACGATTACCCTGAGTGACAGTCCTCTGCACATAGTTCTAGAGTACAGGCAGTGCATGAGGGCCCCATAAAACCCCTCCAAAAAGAATAATGGCTGCCAATACTGCCTTTTCGATAGCTTTAACTATATCCTCTTAGAAAAAAAATAGGCCTACATCCTAGCTCTAGGAAGGCTTGTTCCTGGGGGCTAAGATATAACATGACAAGATGATGATCAGGTAGCCTAACTCTCACTTATGAAACACAAAATAACTACAATTACTTTTTTTTGGTACTTTTTACCCTTTTGCCCCAATTTTGTGATCTCCAATTGTAGTTACAGTCTTGTCCCATTGCTGCAACTCCGTACTTACTCGGGAGAGGCGAATGTCGAGAGCCACGCGTCCTCCAAAACACGACCCTGCCAAGCCGCAATGCTTCTTAACACACTGCTCGCTTAATACGGAAGCCAGCAGCATCAATGTGTCAGAGGAAACACCGTACAGCTGGCAACCGAAGTCAGCATGCATGTGCTCAGCCAGCCACAAGGAGCCGCTAGGGCGCAATGGGACAAGGACGTTCCGGCCGGCCAAATCATCCCCTAACCCAGACGCTGGGCCAATTGTGCACTGCCTCATGGGTCTCCCGGTCACGGCCAGCTGCAACCGGGTCTGTAGTGACGCCTCAAGCACTGGATGCAGTGCCTTAGGCCTCCCGAGTGGCGCAGTGGTCTAACTACAATTACTATTGACTAGTTAGAGGACAAGCCTACATTCTTCCTCAGTAAGGCTACACTACATAAAACAGCACTAGCATACAACTGCGATACTGAAGGGTAATGGCCACTAATATAGTATGCTCCTCTGAAGAGGCTTCAGGCTTCATCGGTGTACAATAGACTTCATCCACCGACATAAACACCACCGTGCCCCTCTGTGAGATGCAGCAGGATTGGCAGGCTGAAAGGGACCGCTATTAAAGCCATTAGATATTTAGACTGAGCACCTGGAATCCATTTAAAGAGGTAAATTAACAAAAGACAGGCTAGTAGCAAAGTGTCGAACAATAAGTTACAATTAGTTAATGACATAATGTACTGTAGGCCAGGCAGTTATCTGATTGAAAAGCTATTGAGGCAGTAGACAACGTAGTGAGGAAGTTATCAAAGTAAAAGTGAGGAATAGAGGCTACTAGTGGGTTTATCAGAATGTTCCATGAGTAGGTCAGAAAGGGGAATGCCATTTGGCTGTTGTCCATGGTTACAAAAAACAATCCATTGTCTGAGTGAGCAAAAATAACTCAACTGGATCTTGAGGGACAGTGAAGTGGAAAGAGAGAGAGAGAGGACCGCATCTTCCTTCCTTTCTAGACAGCCAATGTGACTCTAGACCTTTAACAAACCCACAGCATCTAATCCTTGGCTGCTGAGCCGGCTGGCCCTGTCCTCTCCACCTGCAGAGTGGCGGAAAGCCTGACAGGGTATTAACCGTTTGTCCTTTAAGATACAGAATGCATACTGATAAAACAGGTCAGCCCTACAGAGCTGCAGTCCAGGCAATCATTTGCATCTTATTTCCAAACGCTGACTAGCCCCACCCCATGTTGAGAATGCTGTTCATTTACTACAGCTCAGCTATCAACACCATTGTCCCCACCAAAGTCAGCAAGACCAAGGAGCTGATCGTGTACTACAGGAAACGGGACGGGGGGGGTTCCTCGGATTCCAAATCACTAGACTTAAAATGGTCTAAACACACACGCACAGTTGTGAAAAATGCGCAACAGCACCTCTTCCCCCTCAGGAGGTTGAAAAAGTGTCATGGGCCCTCAAATGGTTCTACAGCTGTACAGTTGAGAGTGTATAAACTGGCTGCATCACTGCTTGGTATGGCGCTACAGAGGGTTGTGGGGACAGCCCAGTACATCACTGGGGCCGATCTCCCTGCCATCCAGGACCTCTTATATCAGGCGGAATAAAAAGAAGGCCCGAAAATCGCCAGACTCGAACCACCCAAGCCTATTTTCTCTGCTGCTGCACAGCAAGCGGTACCAGTGCATCAAGTCTGACACCAACAGGCTCTTGAACAGCTTCTCCAAGAAATACGACTGATAAATATCTAACAAAATAGCTACACGGACTGAGTTAACCTTTTATCTTTATTTCAATGTTTGCATTGTCTCTATGCACACTCACTGGGCCCTACACACTCACATACACAGTCACTCCAACACACTTATTTGCTCACTAACACATAATATGCACATACATTTATAGACTCTACACACCCGCACACATGCATACAAGCTGCTGCTGCTACTCTGTTTATCTTATATCCTGTTGCCTAGTCACCTTACCCCTATACATATCCACCTCCATCACTCCAGTATCCCTGCATATGTAAACATGGTATTACTGACTTTTTAAATATTTCCTGTATATAGTATGCTTACTTACTTGGATATTTCGTTTTCTTATTTTTCCAGAGAGCCGACGTTTTTTTCTAGTAATACTGTACATTGTTATTGATTATTGCATTGTTGGGTTTTGAGTTCGCAAGAAAGGCATTTCACTGTACTTGTACTGCCCGGTAGCCTGGGGAAACATCAGGCAGTACACACTTACACACACACAGAAAGAGGATGACATGTGAATCATCAACAATAGTATGCTGCTTGGTGCCTATGTACTGTGTTGTAATTAGCAATGGTTGTAACGGCAAAGAAAAGCCTAAATGATTTACCCAGTAAGGGTCTTTTTTTTCCCCCTAAGGGGTGGATCAGCTTAATATGGCGGAAAGAATATTGCTTCCATCAATGTAATTGTCTGCATCATTTCCAATCCACCATATATTTTTGAGGATATATATATATTTTTGAGGATATATATATATATATATATATATTTTTGAGGATATATATATATATATATATATATATATATATATATATATATTTACCCTCAAAAATATATGGTGGATTGGAAATGATGCAGACAATTACATTGATGGAAGCAATATTCCATTGATGGAAGCAATATATATATCCATACACGCATGCATACATATACACATATATACATAGGACATACCTATATAGACATACATACTTTAAAGAATATACCTTTATTATTCCCCGCAAACCCTACCACCGATCCCCCAATTGGGGTAAACTAATAAACACTTCGGCTTTTACCTTCAATTTATTCATCTAATACACAGTTTACAGACACAGTCCATTTTACAATAGTTGTTTTTAGTCCTTCCTCTATTTCTGATGTCCATCCAGTTTGATTTCTATTTGTAACTGTGCTATTTCACAATAGTTCTGAACCTATATACATTTTACAGACCCCGTATGTTTACAATGTTTATCTTGTTAATAGTCCCACCCTTCGGCTCCATTCAACCCCTCCCATCTATCTCTCAACATCATCCATTTCGGATTTCTATTTGCCATATATTTTTCAACTTTGCTGTGATGCGTCACAAAATAGTTTCCACAGATTGGAAATCAAAAATAAACATTTTTGCTAAAATAATTATTATATTATTGATTGATTGATTGATTGACTATGGCTTTTCAAATCACTCAGTATTGCTATCTGCAGCGTTAGTTCTAGGCAAATGTTGCAATTCTTCAGCCATTCCTGGACCTACATATGGACAAAACCAAAATACATGATCTAATGACTCTGTCTCTTCACAGCAGAATCTGCAGAGCTGGGAAGATTGTATCCCCCATATATATAACATTCTATTAGTTGCAAGAATTTTGTATAGTAATTTAAATTGAAAAGTTTGAAGTTTTGAATCCGGCGTTGTTTTGCGTATCAATTCATAAACCATGTGCCATGGAATGGGTACATCAAAAATCTCCTCCCAACCATTCTGCAATTTATATGGCACAGCTGTCAGTTTTTTGGTCCTTAAATGAAATTGGTATATATTTTTATTTATCACACTTTTCTTTAACCATATGTTCTTTAATACAGGGCCGACATACAAGTTCCTTACTTTTTTCCCCTTCTACTTGCCTCTTCCATTTCTGTGGTAATGCTGCAATTAATTGGTTGTAATTTTGGGTAGAGCAGACATTTCCATATGTCTGTGTTAGCTGCATGTGTGACATCACTTCACCAGTCCTATTTATAATATCGTTCACTAAAATTATACCTTTTTTTTAAATTTCTTCGAAAAATACAGTTTTTTTTTAATCAATTACTATATTTCAATTTAACCACAATATTTGTTGTATTATTTGTTCTGTCTTTTCAGGTGGATTAAACTGAAATTGCAACCAACTTTCTACTGAAACTTTACACTGAAATGTAAGAGGTCTCCAATTTTTTTAATGGACTGAATCTTTATATATATATATATATATATATATATATTGGGTCCTGTTTCAGTAATAATGATATCAGACCTTCTTGTTGCGTGTCTGATAATCTACCATTTATATAGGAGTGGTTAAAGCACGCTAATAATGGTCCTTTGAGTATATCAAAAAAAGTTTAGTATACTTCCACTGGTATGCCATCCAGCCCTAGAGTTCTCATCCTTAAAGGCCCCAATTGCATCAAGCAGTTCCTCCTCTGTAATTTGGCCTTCACATGAGTCTTTCTGTACAGATGTTAATTTTACATTATTATTAGGATAAAGTAAGGGTCTTTGTCAAACAGGCTTTTTCCTATTGCAATGTTTTGTTTCTACCCTGTACCTGTGGAGGTTTGTTAGATGGGATGCGTGTAGGCTACGACTGAACTACAGTAAAGACCGGGGATATAAACAGAGAATGTTAACCTCTAACCCTGTCAAATTGACTTGTAAAATCATGGGTACCTTGCAATGGCTGCCTGGTATTGTGATGCAATAATTGCCATGGTAATGTAGAATGTTCATTCAAATGATCTTAACTGATGTGGCTCATGCAATGGAATGTATTTTTGTAAAGTCAGTTGAGTTCAATCAACAAATCAGAGCAGATATTGATGGGTACACTTCCTGCTTTGCTCCTCGCAATGGCATCCAGTCAACCCATTATGCCATCATTGACTTGAATAGAAGCGGTAAAGAGGTCAATGGAACACAGATGATGGGGGAATAGAAGAAGGGCGCCAGATTGGTGCACATTCAAAGCTGATCTAACAATCTGGATATTCGTCAAATCCGTCATGATTGATTTATTGTAAAAGCCCTACAATGTGGTTACTAAAGTATATATTTGGAAGTTTTCACTGCATAACATTTATAAGTTCTTCCTTTTCACATTTAGGAGTGACCGCTACATGCTAACTCCTGTTCGTATAAACTGGTAGCATAGCTAGCATAGAGAAATTGGTGGTGGTAGTCAATATAGTTTTTAACTGCAGTTAAAATGACGATGACATGAACATAAACTCAGCAAAAAAAAGAAACGTCCCTTTTTCAGGACCCTGTCTTTCAAAGATCATTCGTAAAAATCTAAATGACTTCACAGATCTTCATTGTAAAGGGTTTAAACACTGTTTCCCATTCTTGTTCAATGAACCATAAACAATTAATGAGCATGAACCTAAGGAACGGTCGTTAAGACACTAACAGCTTACAGACGGTAGGCAATGAAAACTTAGGACACTAAAGAGGCCTTTCTACTGACTCTGAAAAACACCAAAAGAAAGATGCCCAGGGCCCCTGCTCATCTGCGTGAACGTGCCTTAGGCATGCTGCAAGGAGGCATGACTGCAGATGTGGCCAGGGCAATAAATTGCAGTGTCCGTACTGTGAGACGCCTAAGACAGCCCTACAGGGAAACAGGAAAAACAGCTGATCGTCCTCGCAGTGGCAGACCACGTGTAACAACACCTGCACAGGATCGGTACATCCGAACATCACACCTGTGGGACAGGTACAGAATGGCAACAACAACTGCCCGAGTTACAGCAGGAACGCACAATCCCTCCATCAGTGCTCAGACTGTCCGCAATAGGCGGAGAGAGGCTGGACTGAGGGCTTGTAGGCCTGTTGTAAGGCAGAAACAGCATCGCCAGAAATAGCGTCGCCTATGGGCACAAACCCACCGTCGCTGGACCAGACAAGACTGGCAAAAAAGTGCTCTCACTGACGAGTTGCGGTTTTGTCTCACCAGGGGTGATGGTCGGATTCGCGTTTATCGTCGAAGGAATGAGCGTACTCTGAAGTGGGAGCGATTTGGAGGTAGAGGGTCCGTCATGGTCTGGGGCGGTGTGTCACAGTATCATCGGACTGAGCTTGTTGTCATTGCAGGCAATCTCAACGCTGTGCGTTACAGGGAAGACATCCTCCTCCCTCATGTGGGACCCTTCCTGCAGGCTCATCCTGATATGACCCTCCAGCATGACAATGCCACCAGCCATACTGCTCGTTCTGTGCGTGATTTCCTGCAAGACAGGAATGTCAGTGTTCTGCCATGGCCAGCGAAGAGCCCGGATCTCAATCCCGTTGAGCACGTCTTGGACCTGTTGGATTGGAGGGTGAGGGCTAGAGCCATTCCCCCCCAGAAATGTCTGGGAACTTGCAGGTGCCTTGATGGAAGAGTGGGATAATATCTCACAGCAAGAACTGGCAAATCTGGTGCAGTCCATGAGGAGGAGATGCACTGCAGTACTTAATGCAGCTGGTGGCCACACCAGATACTGACTGTTACTTTTGATTTTGACCCCCCCCCTTTGTTCAAGGACACATTATTCAATTTCTGTTAGGCACATGTCTGTGGAACTTGTCTCAGTTGTTGAATCTTGCTATGTTCATACAAATATTTACACATGTTAAGTTTGCTGAAAATAAACGCAGTTGACAGTGAGAGGACGTTTCTTTTTTTTGCTGAGTTTATATTGGGGTTGACATCCATACAAGCATTATACTCAGATTTGTACCTCAACATAGTGTGAAATACACATAAACAATAGCCTAAATAGGCACATTTTACTGGGGGGGGGGCAACGAGAAGACTCAGGATCTTAACCCCATGGCATCTTTCCCCCCACACGTTTACATGCATTTCCATTGTTTGGGTCGAGTTCCATTTACCTCTAACAAATCTATTGGGATGCCTGTTCTAATCATTAAATTTTATGGTTCACCTACCATCTCTGATATACCCATACAGAGAAAGATGGCCAACGCAGTACCTTTTTCTAATTTGTACAATAATTCACAGTGGAACCTTGAAAGCAAGACAGGCAGGTGGTTGTGCAAAAAGGGAACTAGGCCCATCTCAACTACAAAACTACTTTCAAAAGAATGGGAATATATTTCTGTACAATTACAAATAAAAATAACCCAGCTTGTCTAAAACAAACCACACAAAACATAACTGCTGGTTATTTGGTTGAGCAAAGTTTCCATAGCAGGCCTAAACCAGCATATCCCTACACCTAACAAACACAAACGAAGAGATAAATGATGCGATTCTAAGCCCGATGCTGGGACCTGAGCCGAGGACTTTGCACCCATAAACATGGCAAATGTTGATGACTGCTGAAGAATTTGCCACCACTGCAGTTTCCTCTAAATCCCCTTATGCCTCCTGAATAAATTTGATCTCTTCGAGATGTGTATTTTGTCAGCAGAGGGGCTGTATCAACTCAGCAGAGGGGCTGTATCAACTATCAAAGTAAGCTGATAGTCGACATGAGGAGAAGCCAAAACCAAATGCACAGAAGCCAGAGAAATGTCATGCTGAAGTAGGGCTGGACGGTATACTGTATTTTACGATATACCGGTGGTGATGCATGGACCGTTTTGGGTTTTATCTTTACCTTCTCTTTTTTGGGGAGTGGGGTTTACCCACTTTTTTCTCCCCAAATTCTATCTCGTCTCATCGCTGCAACTCCCCAATGGGCTCGGGAGGCGAAGGTCGAGTCATGCGTACTCCGAAACATGACCCGCCAAACCACGCTTCTTAACACCAGCCCGCTTAAACCCGGAAGCCAGCCGCACCAACGTGTCAGAGGAAACACCATTCAACCGATGTCAGCCTGCAGGCGCCCGGCACGCCACAAGGAGTCGCTAGAGAGCGATGAGCCAAGTAAAGCCCCCCCTGGCCAAACCCTCCCCTAATCTGGAAAACGCTGGGCAAAATGTGATACAGCCTGGGATCGAACCCGGGTCTGTAGTGATGCATCTAACGCTGCGATGCAGTGTCTTAGACCGCTGCGATGCAGTGTCTTAGACCGCTGCGATGCAGTGTCTTAGACCGCTGCGATGCAGTGTCTTAGACCGCTGCGATGCAGTGTCTTAGACCGCTGCGATGCAGTGTCTTAGACCGCTGCGTCACTCGGGAGGCCCTGATCTGCACCTTCTATAACGGTATTTAAATGTTTGATTTGTTAAATGTGATAAGCCGTGTGTAGCATTCATTTCTATAGTTTACTTCGCTACTTGAGTCATCTCTCTCCGCTCTCTTTCCGTGTCACTTTCCACAAAGACCTAGCCCTGCCCGTCACTCAAAGAGCGCATTTGTTGTTTCTTCACCACGAGACACTTGCTTTCAGTCTCTGCATGGTCAATGCAGCACATGCAACAATGTTGATGACAACAATGCTGTTTTCACTTTGCTCATTAATATAAATCAACTAGTGTTCAATAATTATACTATTAGTGTGTGTCTCTTACATCTGCAATTAGGAAATGTGTCTATTCTTAGCAAATTGGGTCAAATCTTCTTAGTCGCTAATGCTAATCGCTAGCTAGCTAATACATGTACTGTGTCAGAGCAAAGGTAAAAATATGGCCTAGATTGTTTGCCCATATTGTGCAGCCGTACATGACAGTGTGTAAATGATCTCAAATGAGTGCAAGAAATAAAGAAATATCTAGAAGGCCATCATCCCGGAGTCGCCTCTTTGCTGTTGATGTTGAGACTGGTGTTTTGCGGGTACTATTTAATGGAGCTGCCAGTTGACGACTTGAGGCATCTGTTTCTCAAACTAGACACCCTAATGTACTTGCCCAGTTGTGCACTGGGGCCCCCCACTTCTCTTTCGATTCTGGTTAGAGCTCGTTTGCTCTGTTCTGTGAAGGGAGCAGTACACAGCATTGTATGAGATCTTCAGTTTCTTGGCAGTTTCTTGGCAATTTCTCGTATGGAATAGCCTTCATTTCTCAGAACAAGAATAGACTGACGAGTTTTAGAAGTTCATTGTTTCTGGCCATTTTGATTGATACAGGAGAGTATTGCAATATTATTTTTTACTATATTTGATTGATTATATTACCTTTTTTTGCTGGGAAGTTAGCCTAGCTTTAGCTAGCACTAGTCGGCTGTACCTGCGTCAAAACTTTTGTATTTCTCCTCCTATAACTTGACCTCAATCTTCTCTTAAATGGTTAGCCAACATGTTTTCAGCACTTTCATAACGGATTAAAACTTGTATTCTCATGGCGCTCTTGTCCCTCTACAGGAGACATATAATATAGTGAGCAATATATTTGGAACAACAAACAGCAATGTATTTTTTACGTTACAGTCTTATTCTAAAATGGACAAAAAAATAAAAAAAATACTCAGCAATCTACACACAATACTCTATAATGACAAAGCGAAAACAGTTTTTTATTTTAGCAAATGTATTAAAAATATTTCTGTTTATTATCTTATTCACTTAAGTATTCAGACCCTTTGCTATGAGACTTGAAATTGAGCTCAGGTGTATCCTGTTTCCATTGATCATCTTTGAGATGTTTCTACAACTTTATTGGATTCCACCTGTGGTAAATCCAATTGATTGGACATGATTTGAAAAGGCACACACCTGTCTATATAAGGTCCCACAGTTGACAGTGGATGTCAGAGCAAAAACCAAGCCATGAGGTCGAAGGAATTGTCCTTAGAGCACCGAGACAGGATTGTGTCGAGGTACAGATTCTGAGAAGGGTACCAACAAATGTGTGCAGCATTGAAGGTCCCCAAGAACACAGCGGCCTCCATAATTCTTAAATGGAAGAAGTTTGAAACCACCAAGACTCTTCCTAGAGCTGGTCGCCCGGACAAACTGAGCAATCGGAGGAGAAGGGCCTTGGTCAGGGAGGTGACCAAGAGCCCAATGCTCACTCTGACAGAGCTCTAGAGTTCCGATGTGGAGATGGGGGAACTTCCAGAAAGTACTGAGTAAAGGGTCTGAATACTTATGTAAATTTTATATTTAAAGTTTTTTTATTTGTAATAAATTTGCTAACATTTCTAAAAACCTCTTTTTGCTTTGTCATTATGGGGTATTGTGTGTAGATTGATGAGGAAAAAGAACAATTTAATCCATTTTAGAATATGGCTGTAACGTAACAAAATGTGGAAAAGGTCAAGGGATATGAATACTTTCCGAAGGCACTGTAGAGACATGATAAACTGTGGTGCATATTGAATTGCAATAGATATCGTATCGGCACCCAAGTATCGTGATAATATCGTATTGTGAGGTCCCTGGCAATACCCAGTCCTAATGGGAGTGTCTCTGAAATGGTTGGCTCATTCATTGTTTAAAAACAGGTCTGTCAGGAGGATAAAGGTTCACACACAATGCACTGAATGTGGATCTAGCGTTCGTCTGCTGATTGTGTTTTAGGGACCACCCGCTGTAGATTTTTCAAGTAAAATCAGTGCATACTGTCGCATATTCAGAGGTGCTAAGTAGTCTCGGCCAGCAAACATTACTGGTGTGTCTGAGCCCTTAGACCTGCTTGCCCCATCTAACCAGATATAAAGGTAGTGATTTATGTCCCCTATAGCCTACAGTTGTAGTGTCTGCATTCTGACATTGCACAACCATAGGCAAATAACTAGGCCTAACTTATGTACAATACAATGGACAGTTCGTTTCCACAAATCTCAGTTAGACTCACCGAGCTAGGTAACATTTTACTTCATAGTGCTGATATTGTGTATCACCGTAAGTGTAATAAGCAATGCGCATGCCTGCTTATTGTTACACTGTTCTTAGGGTTAGGGACACTGCTGTGAGTATAGTCTAATAGTGTACCACTTAATTAGGGTACACCACAGGCATTATATACTTAGAAAAAATAAAATGGCTAAGCATATATTTAGAACCAATATATTGCCCTGAGCTACACAGTACACTGTAAAAGTGTCGCCCCAAATTATATAAAACGGACTATGTTGTGGTTTGTCTACAGGACAAGGAGTACACAGGATGTACTCTGGTGAGAATGAAAAGCATGATATTGAGAACATATCAATACAGGATGGATTTCTACAGTGTATCTGGATACAAAGTAAATTCATAAGTTCAAAGTTTCAGCTGACAACATTATGCCTGTGCTGTGTACAGACTAGAGTCGTATAACTGTATTAATGTGTGTTGTGTACAAGGAATTTGCCGATTAGGCTACACAGCAGAGCAAACGCAGGCAGTATTGGAAGTGAAACTAGCTAACCACACACACCAAATGTTGCCATTCTGGTTGTATTTATTTATTTGTATATTTATTTTATCACTCACCTCTTTAATTTTTGTTCGTCTCTCTTTGGTTTCCGGATCGGAGGGCTCGTGCCCTGTTGCTCCGGGTGGCCGAACATATTCAATGACTGGTAGGTTATTGTAATCTTTCCCACCTTTACCTTCCTTCAAAACTTTGTCCTTCTCGTCTTGTATATCTTGCTTTATCTCGTCTGGTCGTTTCTGGAGAGTGTCTTTTGCTTCAACCAAAGCCTTTTCGTGGTCCTTTCTAATCTTGGTTAATATCTTTTCGTCGGTCCCAACTGCAACGTTTGAATCACTATCCGTACCTGTTCGCGTGTTGGTTTCTACCGCAGACGAGTGGAAGAAAACTCCGCTCAGTAGCTTCGATGAATCCGGTAGGAAAAAAATTGCCCCGAAACAAAGCGTAATAAAAGCGCTAAAAACTAATAGCAAAACGAATTTCTCTGTCAATCTAAAGGAGGTCGGGCTGGCAGACTTCCTACTCGGGGTAGCTGTAAAAGGCAATAGAGTTGCTACTGGCATCTTCCTTGTCGTTCAAGACAAAACAAATGAATGAAATTCTAAAATCGGCACAGTCTTAGCTTCCGTACAACAATATTAGTTATCAATTTCCCATATGTATATCAGAAATTAATAATTGAGTATTCTGTAAAAGTTCCACTATTGAGCAGTGTCCTGCTGTTTCAACTGCCCATGCTGAAACACATCTGCAAAAAGTGTTCGCCAAGCTCAGAACAGAACGGAAAGAATGGCAGCTATGCGCTATTGACAGCCCTTATTGTCCAATGGCTTTGCTCTGCGCGCACAGTTAGCTATTGTGGGCGTGTACTCCGGATCCGAAGGTGACACACTTGTTTTAATGTCTTGTACAAACTGAATTGTTCACTCACAAATAAAGACACATGTAGTGATCAAAACGATAAAAGAAAGTGGTCATATAAAACGGTTGTAGATGTATTTCTTCCGTCAGTCAGTAGAGCTTTGACATTCCACATTGTCTCTTGCATTTATTATGTGCCTTTGCGGGAATCGTCACTACATACCACAGCCACAAAGTAATAAACCCCGCCTATTTCTACAATTTCTCTAAATTCTGATTTGAAACCTAACCGTAACCCTAACCTTAACCACAGTGTTAACCTTATGCCTAACCCTAACCTTAAATTAAGACCAAAAATATATATTTTTTAATATAGCCAATTTTGACTTTGTGGCTGCGATTGGCTGAGGATTGTCAGAGGACATATTCTGGGTGATGTGTGAAAGGGGGGGTCCGATTCGAACCAAAAACCTTGTGTCCACTCCCGAGCCTACTTTAGTAAGCCAAGGTTTTGCATTGGTTACAGTGCATTCAGAAAATATTCAAACCCCTTGACTTTTTCCACATTATGTTACGTTACAACCTTATTCTAAAATGGATTAAATAAATGTTTTTCCTCATCATTCTACACACAATACCCCATAATGACAAAACGAGAACAGGTTTTTAGAAATTTTAAATGTATTAAAAATAAAAAACGGATACCTTATTTACATAAGTATTCAGACCCTTTGCTATGAGACTCGAAATTGAGCTCAGGTACATCCTGTTTCTATTGATCATCCTTGATGTTTCAACAACTTAATTGGAGTCCACTTGTGGTAAATGAAATTGATTGGATATGATTTGGAAAGGCACATACCTGTCTATATAAGGTCCCGCAGTTGACATTGCATGTCAGAGCAAAAACCAAGCCATGAGGTCGAAGGAATTGTCCGTAGAGCACCCAGACAGGATTGTGTCGAGGCACAGATCTGGGGAAGGGTACCAACAAATGTCTGCAGCTTCGAAGGTCCCCAAGAACACAGTGGCCTCCATCATTGTTAAATGGAAGAAGTTTGCAACCACCAGCTCCCTTCCTAGAGCTGGCCGCCCGGCCAAACTGAGCAATCGGGGAGAAGGGCCTTGGTCAGGGAGATGACCAAGAACCCGATGTTCACTCTGACAGAGCTCTAGACTTACTCTGTGGAGATGGGAGAACCTTCCAGAAGGACAACCATCTCTGCAGCACTCTATTGATCAGGCCTTTCTGGTAGAGTGGCCAGACGGAAGCCACTCCTCAGTAAAAGACACATGACAGCCCGCTTGGAGTTTGCCAAAAGGCACCTAAATGACTCTCAGGCCATGAGAAACAAGATTATCTGGTCTGATGAAACCAAGATTGAGCTCTTTGGCCTGGATGCCAAGCATCACGTCTGGAGGAAACTGTGGGGATGTTTTTCAGAGGCAGGGACTGGGAGACTAGTCAGGATCGAGGGAAAGATGAACGGAGCCAAAGTACAGAGAGATCCTTGATGAAAACCTGCTCCAGAGTGCTCAGGACCAACAGGACAACAACACTAAGCACACAGCCAAGACAATGCAGGATTGGCTTCGGGACAAGTCTCTGAATATCCTTGAGTGGCCCAGCCAGAGCCCATACTTGAACCTGATCGAACATCTCTGGAGAGACCATAAAATAGCTGTGCAGCGACACTCCCCATCCAACCTGACAGAGCTTGAGAGGGTCTGCAGAGAAGAATGGGAGAAACTCCCCAAATACAGATGTGCCAAGCTTGTAGCATCATACCCAAGAAGACTCGAGGCTGTAATCACTGCCAAAGGTGCATCAACAAAGTACTGAGTAAAGGGTCTGAATGCTTATGTAAATGTCATATTTCATATTTTTTTATTTTGAATACATTTGCAAATATTTCAAAAAAAGTTTTTGCTTTGTCATTATGGGTTATTTTTATTTGTTTTACCTTTATTTGTGTGTAGATTGAGGGGGAAAAAACGATTTAATCCATTTTAGAATTAGGCTGTAATGTAACGAAATGTGGGAGGGTCTGAATACTTTCCGAATGCACTGTATATACAGTATAATGAAATGAAAATAATTTATAAAATGGAGTTGTAGTGAGATGTTTGAGGGATTTAGCAATATCTATTCATTATGTTGAATGCTAGAAAGTAAACAAAAGTATTTAATATATTTTAATTTTACCTTTATTTAACTAGGCAAGTCAGTTAAGAACAAAATCTTATTTTCAATGACGGCCTAGGAACAGTGGGTTAACTGCCTTGTTCAGGGGGCAGAACGACAGATTTTTACCTTGTCAGCTCAGGAATTCGATCTTGCAACCTTTCAGTTACAAATCCAATCCTCTAACCACTAGATAAAACCCAAAGAATGCTCTTAAATATTTTTTTTTTTTACAAATATAATAGTTTTCCTTAGTTATGTTGGAAGAGATACTAGGACCTTAAAGGGATAATTCAAATTACAAAATGACACATTTTGTTCCTTACCCTATAAGCAGTCTATGGACAAGGTATGACAGCAATCCATGTTTTGGTTTTATTTCCCTGGCACTGTTTCCAAATGCATTTGTGGCACAAATCCCATTTAGCGTTTAGCAATCTCTTTAAACATTCCCTCTAGTGGCAAACTGTTATTGGGGGAGGGGTCTATATAATTAAGCAATAAGGCACGAGGAGATGTGGTATATGGCCAATATACCACGGCTAAGGGCTGTTCTTAGGCACAACCCTTAGTCGTGGTATATTGACCATATATCACTAACCCTCGACATGCCTTATTGCTGTTAGAAACTGATCACCAATGTAATTAGAGCAGTAAAAATGAATGTTTTGTCATACCTGTGGTATACGGTCTGATACCACGGCTGTCAGCCAATCAGCATTCAGGGGTCGAACCACCCAGTTTATAAAATGTAATAATTAGCTAATCAGACTCTTTTAGTATGTCATACATTTTAGGATTCAATTGATAATTTGCTGTGTATAAATTCAAAGTGTCATTGGTGTTACTCAATTTCAATTAAGGGAAATTACATTGTGTGCAAAACGATTAATCATATCACTTCAGTAAATTATTTTGAAAGGAAAAATCCCCAATTACTTAAAATGTGTCATTTGTGTTACTGTCATTGGTGTTACTACTCTTACTGGTGGCACAATGTTATCACAATGGTACATTAAGTAATTAAACTGTCATATTAGTTGATTTAGAATGGTAAAATACCCAAATAATTTAAATAAATAATCTCGAAAAAGTAAGTAATCCGCCCCCCCCCCTAAATGCCATGCCCAAATGGCACCGCAATTCAAGAACGACCCTTATGTAAAATGAGGCCAGCCTTATCCCACCACATGCCAATCACTTACAGTAGTCCTTCATCTCATGATTCTGTTATGTGATGATTTGTATTGGAACAAGCAACATTCCCTAGAAAGGAGTAGCCATGCTTTGACATGTTTCTCACTCACATTCAGGGGATTGCCCTAAACCAGGATTTACTCAACTCAGTCCTCGGGACCCCAAGTGGTACACATTTAGTTTTTTGCCCTAGCACTACACAGCTGATTCATATAATCGCCTAATCATCAAGCAAAAACCAAAACATCCACCCCTTGGGTCCCAAGGACAGAGTTTGGGAAACGCTGCCCTAACTTGTACTTTTGTCCAGATTGGTTGCTTACAAGTCATTACATCTTTACAGTACTGCTGCTATATGATTGACGCATTCACAATACTATTTGTCTATGCAGCAATTCAAAAGAAAATTGAAATGACAAAACATGGTTGCTTTGATGTTAGATGCTTGTTGCAGCAATCTGCTGACAACCAATCATCCTGGATATTATTTTCTATTTCCTTTCAATGCAATCTAATGTCAATATTTGAATATTTTCTGGAAAGATCCTGTGTTTGATTGACACTTCCAGAGAGTTTTGAGAGGCAGAAGCAGTTACTAGTGTTGGTTGTGTACCCAGTTAAGCTTTGCATCCAATCAGATGTTAAGTAGGCCATGTTACCCAGCTGTGTAATTTCTCCTTGCTCCCTCTTTAGCTATATAGTCCAAATATAACCACTGATTCAACCACCATCGCCACCTTGTCCCCCAGGCAAGATGGACTCATTTGTGTAGCTGAAGAGAGAGAGGCTGGATACATTCAGTGAAAAGGGTCACTAATTGGAGTGGGAGTTTAAACTCCCTCATTCCATTTTGTTCCTCCCTGACAGAAATCAAACAAATTATTTTGAAATGTTTTAATAAGACTAGAACATATTCTAATTGTAGGCCTACTGGACTGTTTGCTTTGCATGCAGTGAGGCTCAGACAAAGAATGTGCCAGCTGAGTTTTTGGAGGAAGGGGGCATTCATTGTAAAATAAAAAGCAGAGCAGAAATGATCATATCAATGCACACTAAGGCATGTGAGGTCTGTATTATCTAATTCTACATCAGAGGCTTCCATGCATCTTTTTCTCTGCACTAGCAAGCATTAACTTATCATTGTTATTTCCCCTCAATGGAGTTAACGGGGCTTCCTGTTGAGGAGAAATGGAGGCTGTGAAGTCTTTTCCTGAAAGGAAGTATATACAGTGCCTTCGGAAAGTATTCAGACCGCTTGACATTTTCCACATTTTCCAGCCTTATTCTGAAATGGATTAAATAAATACAATTCTTCATCAATGTACACACAATACCCCATAATGACAAGGTGAAAACAGGTATTTAAACATTTTAGCTATTTTTTATTTACAAATTAAAAACAGAAATACCTTATTTACGTAAGTATACAGACCCTTTGCTATGAGACTAGAAATTGAGCTCAGGTGCATCCTGTTTCCATTGATCATCCTTGAGATGTTTCTACAACTTGTTTGAAGTCCACCTATGGTAAATTCAATTGATTGGACATGATTTGGAAAGGCACACACCTGTCTATATAAGGTCCCACAGTTGACAGTGGATGTCAGAGCAAATACCAAGCCATGAAGTCGAAGGAATTGTCCTTAGAGCGCCAAGACAGGATTGTGTCGAGGCACAGACCTGGGGAAGGGTACCAACACATTTCTGCAGCATTGAAGATCCCCAAGAACACAGTGGCCTCCATCATTCTTAAATGGAAGAAATTTGGAACCACCAAGACTCTTCGTAGAGCTGGCCGCCTGACAAACTGAGCAATCAGGGTAGAAGGGCCTTGATCAGGGAGGTGACCAAGAACCCGACGGTCACTCTGACAGAGCTCTAGAGTTCCTCTGTGGAGATGGGAGATCTTCCAGAAAGTTCTGAGTAAAGGGTCTGAATACTTGTGTTAATTTAATATCAGTTTTTATTTTTAATACATTTGCGAAAATTTCTAAAAAAATATTTTTGCTTTGTCATTATGGGGTATTGTGTGTAAATTGATGAGGGGGGAAAAAACAATTTAATCAATTTTAGAATAAGGCTGTAACCTAACAAAATGTGGAAAAAGTCAAGGGGTCTGAATACTATGGAGTTGAATGGGACACATTGTACAGACTGAGGTTTGACATGATTACATCCATAAATTATGACTACTGTAGATCTACACATTCATAAAGGAATGTATCAATATGACGGTATCTTTCATACAGCATACCTTTTATTGCAGTGTTTTTCAAATGATTACTTTCATGAACTATGACTAGGTCTACACAATCATAAAGCAATGTTTGAATATGACGGTATCTTTCATACAGCATACCCTTTATTACTGTGTTGCACACTCTGACTCAGTATTCTCTGTATATACCTAACCAATGCCTCATGGGAAAAACTATTGAAAACAATATTTGATTAGACTACGTGTTCGAAATGACATAGCAAAAGACTTTCCGCAACTAGACTAAACTTGTTGACCCAGTCTCCAATCTCTTCCTTGTTTACTATCCTGTTAGCACTGCACCAGTCCCAGAAGAATCTGTGTGTCTTCTCTACACACACTGCTGGATTGTCAGCGGCAGCCTTTCAGTCGGGAGCTTCATGCAGGGAAACATGCGCCGCATGCCACCCACTCAACACCTGCAGCAACAACCCACCTGCTGAGTTCAGAGCTCTGCTACAGGTAATTCATCATGGGTAATACACTGTGATCATATTCCATTTTCCTTTCACACATCATTATGAGGGCTTGTAGGGAGTGTAGCCCAGAAAACACAGTTGAGTTGAAGAGCATCTTTTAAATGACTAAAATGTAAACATTTAAATGTAAATTGTTCCTATGTTACTGTAGTAGGAAATTGCATACAAAGGTTCTACTTGGAACAGGAGGCACATGAGGTAAATTGAACAACATGCTTGGCTTGCCTTTTGATGGGTTTGAGGATGCAGTTCTAGAGGTCAACGATTGTTTCCTTATTGTATGGAAATTGGAAGAATAATTCAGTAATAATTACTTCTTTCAGAAGGCTGGCAGGCTCAGGCCCTCAATGAAATTAAAGGGCTCTGATCAATCAATTTACACAACCTTTACGTTAATCTAGACTTCCTATAACTGGACAGGAAGTTCCAAGAAAGACAAATGTTGTTACCTGAATGAATTAGAATGCAAAAGAAATGGTACATACTGTTATTTTGTCCTGATTATATGAACACAGGACCATTTTTGTGTGAGCTAAAACAAATCCTACCAAATAAAATGTTTACTACCTTTGTGAATTAGGCTACTGTAGCTACCAGCCTCAAGGAATTGGCCATGTTGACTCAAGTGGATTTTTGCTCCATCACTTTTAGCCCCATGCATTACGCATCCAAGCTCCTCTAGCTGCAGGCTTGACCGTTCATGTGGCAGAATCGAAGGCTCTGTGAGAAGGCCGCTGTATAATTCCTAACTGATGTACATTAAATATTAATTACCCATTGCTTTTATACTCTGGTGTTTAAGTGTGAACTTCAAAGTTTGAGAAATCAACATTCAAGCAAGTGTTTTTCCATAGCAACCAGTCGCACAATGGCAGTATTTCGCCATCTCTGTGTATGTGCTCCAGTGACGGAATCAATCATTACTCTGCCCTGGTTTGTGTGTAAGCTGTGGTGATACGATTGTTGGCTGAGCCTATCGGTTTATGTAAGCTATTCGAATTGCGGTCTATTTGCATGTGTGCTTCCATTGCAATATTGCTCAATAACGCAGACTCAGGGGTTTACTCAATATACACCCAGTAAAAAATACCCAGAAGCATCTTAGACAGCACCTTTACCACAAATGTCTGCTTCTTTCTACCTATTGACTTACATTGACCCATGTAGGTTGACTGGAGCCGAAATTGTGCAAGCTCTTTTAATTATTATTATTTTTATGTTAGCTAGAGAGAACCAGATATTTCCAATGTAACATTCTGGTTTTACAGGGAAGATCATCTGAAATCCTATCAGTGCATTTTCTCAGAGGACAGTCCCCTATTAATAGCATAATGTATGCTGATTCCCATGTAGAGCAGCATGTTGGGACCCTCTGGAACAGCCTTTTTAACCAAAAGGTCATGAAGCCCCAGACAAGTGTTTTGAGTTCTAATTTGGCAGGTCTGAAGTGTTTTGTTTGTTATTGTAACCTTCAAGAATCCTTCAGGGAGCAGAGTGAAATCCTTCAGGGAGCAGAGTGAAATCCTTCAGGGAGCAGAGTGAAATCCTTCAGGGAGCAGAGTGAAATCCTTCAGGGAGCAGAGTGAAATCCATCAGGGAGCAGAGTGAAATCCTTCAGGGAGTGAAATGTTGCCGCTCAAAGAGCTTTTGGTTTACCACTGGTTGTTTGTTTGCCTGATGATTGAAAATAGCAATAGGTATCACAACGGTAAGGGTGTTAACCCAAGTCATTGCCTAAAACTAAGCCGAATCCTAGCCCTACCCTTTGCTCAGTCATTGTTTGCCAACCTAAACAACCAAGTCCTTTCCTGCACCCTCTTTGACTTTGAGGACTGCATTATAGACTCGTTGGAGCGGGGATGCCATAGTGGCATGTTGCCACCCTCCTGAGAGACTCAGTACAGCGGCTGATGTTGTGGCTTGTTTGTCTTCATCTCTCCCTTCTGTGGAGGTGTCACTGTTTTATCCAGGAGCCCCAGCCCTCCTCGTCTCTGTGGAGGTGTCACTGTTTTATCCAGGAGCCCCAGCACTCCTCGTCTCTGTGGAGGTGTCACTGTTTTATCCAGGAGCCCCAGCCCTCCTCGTCTCTGTGGAGGTGTCACTGTTTTATCCAGGAGCCCCAGCCCTCCTCGTCTCTGTGGAGGTGTCACTGTTTTATCCAGGAGCCCCAGCCCTCCTCGTCTCTGTGGAGGTGTCACTGTTTTATCCAGGAGCCCCAGCCCTCCTCGTCTCTGTGGAGGTGTCACTGTTTTATCCAGGAGCCCCAGCCCTCCTCGTCTCTGTGGAGGTGTCACTGTTTTATCCAGGGGCCCCAGCCCTCCTCGTCTCTGTGGAGGTGTCACTGTTTTATCCAGGAGCCCCAGCCCTCCTCGTCTCTGTGGAGGTGTCACTGTTTTATCCAGGAGCCCCAGCCCTCCTCGTCTCTGTGGAGGTGTCACTGTTTTATCCAGGAGCCCCAGCCCTCCTCGTCTCTGTGGAGGTGTCACTGTTTTATCCAGGAGCCCCAGCCCTCCTCGTCTCTGTGGAGGTGTCACTGTTTTATCCAGGAGCCCCAGCCCTCCTCGTCTCTGTGGAGGTGTCACTGTTTTATCCAGGAGCCCCAGCCCTCCTCGTCTCTGTGGAGGTGTCACTGTTTTATCCAGGGGCCCCAGCCCTCCTCGTCTCTGTGGAGGTGTCACTGTTTTATCCAGGGGCCCCAGCCCTCCTCGTCTCTGTGCGGCCTCTGAGACATTGGGTTATTTTATCATCATGCCACAAAATGAACTTCAATTATGAGTGGAGCAGTGTAATGTTACTAAAAGCACTGCCATTTTATTCCGATAGATAGGGGAGCCAGAATGAATAACAATTAGGGCGGGTGTAAACAGAAGGGCATATACATACAGTGAGACAGCCAGAGACAGCATTCTTAAGCTCTCGTCAGAAGGGAACTGGAACTGGTGCGGATGTTTTCGCAAAGGGAAGGTATTTCCATATGCAAAATATTGATCAGGGAGGAGATTGAATTTGTTGAGTTTTTTGTAACCAGCAAGAGAGAAAGGCAATACCTCAAATATGGCAATCTATAAAAGTGTATCCTGCCTAGCCCGGAGCGAAAACACAATGTTTCATATAAGGATGTAACGGTGAAAAGCTATTTGGGCAACCAAGATTACTATTCCAGTGTTCACATCCACTACCCTAAAAAGTGTAAACATAATCCTTGAAGCGTTTGGAGACAGTAACAATGTATTTATGTGGAGTTTGAATGAACTTGGGAATTACATAACTTTGCAGCACAATAGGGAGTCAGAGATTATGCCACCATAAGATTTTGAGGTCGTTGTCCTCTGCTCACTGTGAGGGATGCTACTATGTAATCACCAATCAACTAAGCCTATGCTTAAAGGCTGGCTACATATTCAGGCTGCCTCTGCTGAAAATAAGCCAATGTCCTACAAAGTAATGTTTTATTATGTTATTGATCTCATCTACTGCCTTGCTGGAAGTCCCTTTCCACCTTTTTGCCAGTGTGTTGCTCATCATCCTTGAATATTCATTTATCCCACACTCTTCCTCCCCCTCTACTCTCCCTGTTGCAGACAAAACCAAACAAACTGAACACACTTCCTCCCCCTCTACTCTTCCTGTTGCAGACAAAACCAAACAAATTGAACTAAACGCTTGGCTTCAATAGATCTCTGTCCTCGCAATTGATAAGAGGAAAATATCAATACCACCATTTGCTGCAGTTTGGAGATGAAAACATAACCCTTCCTTATTTCTCCATTGGCCTTAACATCGATTTCTGTGGGCGGGAGGATAGCCAACAACACAAAGAAACTGTCTGACTTTATTATTACATCTGGATTCCTGCTTAGTACCACTATAACAGTCTCACTGACTGCAAGTAAACCACTATATTTATTTTTAAAGACTTTGATTATCCATAATGAAACACTGGGGTTTTCAGGCACGCTGCTTCTATTGAAGTTACTGCGTTGTCAAGGGGATGAGAGAAACATCTCTACTTGAACAGCGGGGTCAGTAAACTGTGTCACATGATGTAATAATAACCGATGCAGTCACTCTGGGGCTCTCTCGTGACTTTGAGATTACATTGCCCTCTTCCCCCACAGGTGACCGGAACGCCCCTCAACCCAGGCAGCCTGGAGAATTCCATGCACAACTCCGCTGCGCCGTGGTGTGGGACAAACCACTGACCTCTCCCCTCCACTGAAACTCTGGGCCTCTCTCTTAGGATGGTGCAGACAGAGGGGTGACGGAGTCAGGCCACCTGAAGGACTTTGGCATTGAAACATGCCTGAAGTGATAATTAATAGTAATTAGTATCACCACAAGCAGCACTTAGCAACAGCCAGTGTTCAGAAGTTGAGAGAGGAAAGTGTAATTATGCTCGCACAAGATTGCCATAAGTATGTGCTCTCCCGCTGTACATACCGTTTGATTCTCTCACTTATGTGACATGTCAAATGTTCTCAGCAGCACTGTGTGATGATGAATAAGCTGCACTACCAGCTGTACCATATACGTGGGCTGATAACTGTGACCTGTCAATATACAAATGATTTAGCTGGAGTTTTTAGTCCCTGTCACATCTGAAATGAATATACTCTTCAATCAGAGCGAGAGATTCCACTTCATCTGAGGTCATAGGTACTTCGTTATTCTGACTGCGCTCTGGTTTCTAGAAAATAAACATTCAATATGAGAGGGAATGAATAGAAAGCCAGGAGGTGTAATTGTCAGGCTGATGCAGTGCATCAGTTTTATATGACTTTTCTGAAGAATTAATGAATATGATATGGCCATATTGTGACAGTTCACAACCCCAAAGCTGCAGGTGAAAACAAAATGCTTCCATCACATTTGCATTGCCTTCTTTAATGAGATTCTTCTTAGGCAGGCTTTCACCTTGAACATTAACTTTGCATGTTTTTAACAGATGTGGTAAAGATTCCCTGAAAATGATTGTTTCATTTATAACTTCTAACTCCAAGGACAAAATCAAACCCTGCAGGCAGCCTCTGTAAGTTTAATGTTTTCACATTTATGATTTCTGGACAATTCTTAAATGACACCCCATTCCCCATATTGTGCACCAATTTTGGCCAGAGTGACATTTGTAGTATTTTGTATAGAACCAAATATTATACCAGTTTATAAAACAACTTTAAAAAGGAATTGAGGGTTAATCTTTAATAATTTCCCATTGCATCAGAAGTAGACATGACAACAGTATACTTTCCCATTGGAAATTCTAACCACCGCTGACATCCGCTGTTATATTATTCTAATGAGATTATTAGATGACTATATTAATCCAAATCACTTTACAGTACATTGGCCTATCAGTGCTTTCCAAAGCCAAATAGTATAGTCAGGTTTAAATGGACTCTGACATTTTAAGTCATATTAGCCAGCGTAATAGGTTCAGCTCAGCTCATCAGCATTTGTTGGGTTTAGCAGAGTGCGCATTGACATTCCACACCATGATCCCAGATAAGGACAAGACAACAGGACTGTTTGATATTTCAGACTAGGGACAAGATGCTGACAAATTAAACAGCCAATACAGACCAGCAGTGTACTTGGTGGTTTTCAACCCACTTTCAACCCAGGTCAAATTGAGGCCATTTGCATCATGCTGGGATCTAGCTATGAAATGACCCCTTCTAAGCTCGAATGTACTCTGAAAAGCAAATCTCATTGATGAATTTGGGGGATTAACAATTGTCTGTGTTGGGATACTTGGTGAATAAAACTACAGTGCTCATTACATGGGGCCTACAGTACCTTCCCAGGACTGGATTAGAAAGTGACTGAAAGAGTCCGCTGTCGGAGTGTCTCATTCATTAGCAGGTCAGTGTTTGGTGCAGTATTAATCAAGGATTGTTCACTTATCCTCCATATGTTTGTATCACACACACTCTGCACTGCTCTGTCTCACAACTGTACCGCTCTCCCTGTACCAGCAATGTTGTATAGCTATGTGCGTATGCAGCTATTTACATTAGCTGTGCGATAGATGACATGTCAATGCATTCTTTATGAGGGTGTCCAATAAACTGTAACAGTAAAAACCTGTTCCATATCTCAACTATCATATCAAACCATCATATCTTGATAGCTGCATTAATGTGATGAATGGGGGTTTATAGAGGACGTCCATGTAAGACAAGGCCATGTGTGTTAAGCTATCAATTACCTGTCATCTTAACGTCAAGTTTCAGCCGTTTTGGTTTTTCTTTGAGTGAAATATTACAAGACCTCCATTTCAGCTCAACAAAGTTAATGTGGCAATCACAGCAATTTTACTGCTGCATTAAACTCTTGGGAAGATCATAAATGTACAGTCAGCTCTTATTATGTCTCGATTGCAACTGTGACGTGTTGTGCCTCTGAATCGTTTCCGGGAAGAGTTTTGCCTGTTTTGACTGCTAACATTGGTTGTCAACAGCAACAATTTAGATACTACCAGAGGGTGAAATATGTATACAGTATGAGGAAGAGGCCATGGACTAAACTGTTCCTGAGTATGTTTGTGTTGACTATGGAACTTTACCAAACCAGTTATGGAATGTCCGGGGGAAACAAAGAGGACAAAAATGTGTTTTGATGGCCATAGACTGCTGAATGTGCCAGCCGGTGAGATGGATTCGTGAGTTAATACTTTGTTGTTTCCTGGTTAAACCAGGCCAAAAAAATACAACAGAAGTATAAATGGTACATTAATCTCATGTGTATAATGATAGAATACCACCCACATATCAATTTAAACACTGCAACCTTGAACTCAGTTTGGTTTTATTTAGCACAATTGTCTGACATGCCTTACCATAACTGATGAATGAGTCAATTATGGTAAAAAATTCTGTCTAAGCATTCTTTGAACAAGGACTGGCCAGAACATTAAAAACATTAAATTATACACAAAGTGATATGTGATGGCTTGGGACCAAGATATTTATTTTGTGTAGTGTCTACTAAGTGTACCCTTGAGATCCCCCTAGTTCCCCTTCCTCCAGCTGAGGCCTGAGGGGACTTGGCATGTGACCAAGCCTCTGACCTGTGAGCTAGAGCTTGATAGATAGCATAGTGGCAGGCTTTTTACATATGCCACACATCCACGGCTTGGCAGAGGAAACCTCGAATCAAGACCAATCTGGATTTATTGCCCGAGATCCTATTCATGGACATCAGTTTCAAGCCCTCACTGACCATTTCAACAGCATGAATCAGTTATAGGACCATATGTTGTACATCTGAGGAGGCTGGTGGGAGGAGCTATTGGAGGATGGGCTCATTGTAATCGCTGGAATGGAATAAATGGAACAGAGTCAAACGTGGTTTCCATACACTTTGTGTTTGCTACCGTGCCATTCATTCCATTCCAGCCATTTCAATGAGCCCATCCTCCTATACCTCCTCCCACCAGCCTCCACTGTTGTACATCTTTATAAGGAATGTGACTGCCCCTTTTTGAAGTAGTTTTTGTTATATGGTTAACAAACATTTATATTTTTGTTTTCATTCTCCAGGAATAATTTACACCAAGACTTGGAGACTTGCCAATGTTTGGTTTTGATGGAATATGATATTAAGTGTTCTTGAAAGATTCGATGTGAGACGTGTTTAGGCCACGTCAATTCATATACTATTTTGAGAACCCTATAGTAGGATTGGTTCTGTATGCCATTCTTGCTATTTTGATTGTACCTTTATTTCAACAGGGAGGCCCTGCATTTGACAATTTACACACTTTATAGAATACAAGCAACAGTTAAAATACACAAAAATACACAATAAAAAATACAATCAAATATAAATCTACATCTCTCAGCTACCAGGTCTTCAATCAATACCCTAAATGGCCCGAGCTGCACCAGAACATCCCATTTCAATGATAGGGAACATGATGCAGGCCTAAACTCCTGAGCTGCATTTGGTATCTAGAGTATTCAGAACTGTGTTTACTCTAGAAAGCCACAGCCTCCCCTGATGGGAATGTTGAGTAAATATAATATCAAACTAAATAATTTAAGAGGGTATTTTAGCATAGACTGCATTTTCAGTTTGATGCCTTGTATCTACTTGCTTTCAGAATCTCTGTAAATCATGAATCTAATTTGACACCTCGATTAATACATGTTTGAAATGCCTGAAGTGATATGCCAACAAACATATTCAGTTAGGACACTGCTTTCAGGATTAATTTGGAGAGAAACATGCAGATAGGGCTTTGGATGCGCCTCATCTGAGGTAATTTCATCTTAGTTTTAGGGCCTGCATAACAACCATGTGTGGTATTAAATAGGGATTATGAGTTATGATTCCTGCGTTTCCCTCTTAAATCACTGAGTACGTTTACATGCACACTAATAATTCGATATTAAACAGATTTTGTCAGTAGGCAGATTATGCAATAGTCATGTAAGCACCTTACGATGCTTATCTTAATCGACATAAGGTCAAAATCTAAGTAAGCATACCCCGATTAAAACAACTGGTTTTCTGAGTAATCTTTCGAATTACTAGGACATGTAAACACCTTAATCTGCGTTTCCAGCAGTGTTATTTTGATCTGCGCATGTGCTAGCACCAGCGGAGCAAGCCTCCCTCTTTAGCGCAGGTGAAGTGAGTTCGGAACAACTGAATGTAGAAGTAGTTTTCACACACCGGTACAAACTTTATATGTCCAAACTCAGAATCAAATATGCTTCCCAAAATTAACATGGTCGCTGTGGTAGAACGTTTATTCTGATTGGCTACTATTAGGTAGTCGGATTTCTGATGTGTACATGTAAACAGGATTATTAGGGAAATCGTTCTTGCAAAACATGGAAACGCTTTAATCAAACTTTTATATTAATCTGCCTATCCACAATAACCGCATTATTGTGTGCATGTAACCGTACTCACTAATGCTATGTTCAGCCAATTTGACACTTCCATGTAGGAGAGAGAACTCCCTGTACCTATTTGTATCATAATTATAATAATTTGTCTCATCTCTCCTGTAACCTGTCTCTGTGGGTTACAACTCATTACCAGTCTGCTTGTAAAAATCACGAGTTACATCACGATCACAAACCATTTTTGAATTTTCAAAGGTGTACATGCTCATCACAGAACTCAATATATACTGTGTATACACCTTTAACGAAGGATGCACAATGAATGGATGAATGGTTTGGGCTTTTAGTGATGCTGTGTGAATGTGTAATTTGGTCCCAGTGAAGCTATGCAGGGAAGGCAATAAGTACAGGTGATATACTGCACTTGTCTCTTGGTGTATTATACACATGCACAGCCATATAGCCCTCTATAGCATGGCAGATCAGCAGCCGTCTACTGTACTGTATGTATGTTACCAGACAAGTCCATAAACCCTTCGTCTTGTATCCTGCCAGTGGTTGTCATCCCAGAAAAAAATAGGGCTCTGCATGATCTAGACACATCCAGCTGAGTCTACACATAGCCTATCTTATACAAATGCATTTAACACGAGAGGGCGGGAGAGAGCACCCTTCCCTGTGCTCAATTCGATTACAGTGTTGGGCTGGTGCAATACTCTCTGTCATGACTGTCACATCAGGATAAGGGGAGAACCGGACGTCTTCAGCTGGAAAACAGCTTTCCTGTGCAGTGGAAGAGGGGGAGGTGTGGGGGGGTGGCCATGGAGACACTGGAAACTGATGACACCTGACACTGTACAGATAAGACTGTCATATCATCACCTCTCCTCACAAGTCATACTGAAGCATCATGTTATGAAGTACAGCATCGACTCCTTCCAAGTAAAAGCCCCCTCTCTTAGATTGGCTGGGGATAGAATAATAGTAAGTCCATTAAATAAATTGCAGTGTGTTTGTATCTGGGTTTACAGTGGAGCCTATCTGTTCTTTCTGGCCCCTTTTATGTGGTGTTTATCCACCTATTCAAACACACTCTGTGTGTGTGAGCCGCAGTCTAGTGGGGTGGGACTGGGAATACACCTTTGCTGGTTTGCAATCAGAGGAAAGTGATCTTCCAGCTGGTATTGCTTCCACATGAGCTCCAGTGGTGTGTGGAAACATGAGGAGAAGTCTGCTTAAGATCCATGATCATGAATGCTGCTGAACATCTCGATTTAGGCAGGATTCATTTGCAGATGTGCAGCCCTGGTGTTTAGAAACCTTATCATTGTCATTCTATGGTGCTTTGTAGTCAAAGGAGCACACCAGGGGGATAATAGAGGCACTGTACATGTTTTTGAATAGCAACTCTGGGTGCTTCAGAGGTGAATGTGTATTTGTACAGCATTATGCATCGATTTATCCTTACAGCTATAATCCACAGCTGTTCCTGTGTTGATTATTCATCTCCAAGGGATATACATTGCTGTTAATAATTCATTAAATCTGAGCTTATAGCAGTTCTGATGAAATATCTTCTGTACAGTTGCAACAGACCCGTATGCAATCCCTAATGTAAGCCATGTGAATTCACATAATAACACAACCTAATATGCCCTTACATCACGAACATAGCAGATATCCATTTATTTTAATGACATCAAGGCACGAAATAATGCTTTTATTATTTCAATCCCCCTGTAGACACATTTGCTCCTTTTCAATTTCCCTAAGTCACGGTGGCTGCTTTCCAAAGTTTCTGGCTTATTTAATCTTACAATTGGACGTGTTTCATTCAAATCAGATTGGAATGAAAAGTTATTTTAACTAACTGATTTACTTTTTTTTTCAAAAGGAATAGGAAAAACCACAGGTGTGTTGCTAATATAGTGTGTATCCTTAGTAGACTAATCCTGACGTTGCAGGGGTGTTATACGGTTGTATGTTTATGACCTAGATCATTAGGATTGGATGGAAGTACTTCTGAAGGTCCTGTGGTTTGTTATCACAGATATTATAATCCATAGTTTATATCACTTTCCAATCTGCTCAGTGTGGTGTTTGTTTTTAATCTCTTGATGTACATCTTCTCAGTCGGCTCCATCTAATGCCACCAGAACAGAACAAACACAATCACAATCAAAAGGAGCATAATATAAAGAATGTTTTCACATAATCACTCACCCATCCAATGTACTGTGTTGCTTTTGTGTTACCTCGAGTGAGAACATAGTGATATGACATTGTAGTAGAGTAATATTGTATATATCATACAATATATCATATATATATATAATGTGTATATACAGTACCAGTCAAATGTTTGGATACATATACATTGTAGAATAATAGTCATGACATCAAAACTATGAAATAACACATATGGAATCATGTAGTAACGGGATGCTGGCCTTCTAGGCAGAGTTGCAAAGAACGAGCCATATCTCAGACTGGCCAATAAAAAGAAAAGATTAAGATGGGCAAAAGAACACAGACACTGGACAGAGGAACTCTGCCAAGAAGGTCAGCATCCCGGAGTCGCTTCTTCGCTGTTGACGTTGAGACTGGTGTTTTGCGGGTACTATTTAATGAAGCTGCCAGTTGCGAACTTGTGAGGCGTCTGTTTATCAAACTAGACAGTCTAATGTACTTGTCCTGTTGTGCAGCGGAGCCTCCCACTCCTCTTTCTATTCTGGTTAGAGCCAGTTTGCGCTGTTCTGTGAAGGGAGTAGTACACAGCGTTGTACGAGATGTTCAGTTTCTTGGCAATTTCTCGCATGGAATAGCCTTAATTTCTTAGAACAAGAATAGACTGACGAGTTTCAGAAGAAAGTTATTTGATTCTGGCCATTTTGAGCCTGTAATCAAACCCACAAATGCTGATGCTCCAGATACTCAACTAGTCTAAAGCAGGCCAGTATTTATTGCTTCTTTAATCAGAACAACAGTTTTCAGCTGTGCTAACATAATTGCAAAAGGGTTTTCTAATGATCAGTTAGCCTTTTAACATGATTAGCTTGGATTAGCTAACACAACGTGCCGTTGGAACACAGGAGTGATGGTTGCTGATAATGGGCCTCTGAACGCCTATGCAGATATTCCATAAAAAAATCAGCTGTTTCCAGCTACAATAGTCATTTACAACATTAACAATGTATTTCGGATCAATTTGATGTTATTTTAATGGACAAAAAATTTGCTTTTCTTTCAAAAACAAGGACATTTCTAAGTGACCCAAAACTTCTGAACAGTAGTGTGTATATATATATAAACTCAGCAAAAAAAAGAAATGTCCTCTCACTGTCAACTGCGTTTATTTTCAGCAAACTTTACATGTGTAAATATTTGTATGAACATAACAAGATTCAACAACTGAGACATAAACTGAACAAGTTCCACAGACATGTGACTAACAGAAATTGAATAATGTGTCCCCTGAACAAAGGGGGGGTCAAAAGTAACAGTAAGTATCTGGTGTGGCCACCAGCTGCATTAAGTACAGCAGTGCATTTCCTCCTCATGGACTGCACCAGATTTGCCAGTTCTTGCTGTGAGATGGTACCCCACTCTTCCACCAAGGCACCTGCAAGTTCCCGGACATTTCTGGGGGGAATGGCTCTAGCCCTCACCCTCCGATTCGCTGGCCATGGCAGAACACTGACATTCCTGTTTTGCAGGAAATCACGCACAGAACGAGCAGTATGGCTGGTGACATTGTCATGCTGGAGGGTCATGTCAGGATGAGCCTGCAGGAAGGGTACCACATGAGAGAGGAGGATGTCTTCCCTGTAACACACAGCATTGAGATTGCCTGCAATGACAACAAGCTCAGTCCGATGATGCTGTGACACATCGCCCCAGACCATGACGGACCCTCCACCTCCAAATCGATCCCGCTTTAGAGTACAGGCCTCGGTGTAACACTCATTCCTTCGACGATAAACGCGAATCCGACCATCACCCCTGGTGAGACAAAACCGCGACTCGTCAGTGAAGAGCACTTTTTTCCAGTCCTGTCTGGTCCAGCGACGGTGGGTTTGTGCCCATAGGCAAAGTTGTTGCCGGTGATGTCTGGTGAGGACCTGCCTTACAACAGGCCAACAAGCCCTCAGTCCATCCTCTCTCAGCCTATTGCGGACAGTCTGAGCACTGATGGAGGGATTGTGTGTTTCTGGTGTAACTCGGGCAGTTGTTGTTGCCATTCTGTACCTGTCCCACAGGTGTGATGTTCGGATGTACCGATCCTGTGCAGGTGTTGTTACACGTGGTCTGCCACTGCGAGGACGATCAGCTGTCCACCCTGTCTCTCTATAGCGCTGTCTTAGGCGTCTCACAGTACGGACATTGCAATTTATTGCCCTGGCCACATCTGCAGTCCTCATGCCTCCTTGCAGCATGCCTAAGGCACGTTCACGCAGATGAGCAGGGATCCTGGGCATCTTTCTTTTGGTGTTTTTCAGAGTCAGTAGAAAGGCCTCTTTAGTGTCCCAAGTTTCCATAACTATGACCTTAATTTCCTACCGTCTGTAAGCTGTTAGTGTCTTAACGACCGTTTCACAGGTGCATGTTAATTAATTGTTTATGGTTCAAGTATGAGAAACAGTGTTTAAACCCTTTACAATGAAGATCTGTGAAGTTATTTGGATTTTTACAAATTATCTTTGAAATACAGAGTCCTGAAAAAAGGAAATTTCTTTTTTTTGCTGAGTTTATACAGTTGAAGTCGTAAGTTTACAAACACGTTAGCCATATACATTTAAACTCAGTTTTTCACAATTCCTGACATTTAATCCTAGTAAAAATTCCCTGTCTTAGGTCAGTTAGGATCACCACTTTATTTTAAGAATGTGAAATGTCAGAATAATATTAGAGAGAATGATTGTCAGATTTTATTTCTTTCATCACATTCCCAATGGGTCAGAAGTTTACATACACTCAATTAGTATTTGGTAGCATTGCCTTTAAATTGTTTAACTTGGGTCAAACATTTCGGGTAGCCTTCCACAAGCTTCCCACAATAAGTTGGGTGAATTTTGGCCCATTCCTCCTGACAGAGCTGGTGTAACTGAGTCAGGTTTGTAGGCCTCCTTGCTCGCACACTTTTTCAGTTATGCCCACAAATTTTCTTTGGGAATGAGGTCAGGACTTTGTGATGGCCACTCCAATACCTTGACTTTGTTGTCCTTAAGCCATTTTGCCACAGCTTTGGAAGTATGCTTGGGGTCATTGTCCATTTGGAAGACCAATTTGCGACCAAGCTTTAACTTCCTGACTGATGTCTTGAGATGTTGCTTCAATATATCCACATAATTTTCCTGCCTCATGATGCCATTTATTTTGTGAAGTGCACCAGTCTCTCCTGCAGCAAAGCACCACACAACATGATGCTGCCACCCCCGTGCTTCACGGTTGGGATGGTGTTCTTCGGCTTGCAAGCATCCCCCTTTTTCCTCCAACCATAACGATGGTCATTATATCCTAAAAGTTCTATATTTTTTTTCATCAGACCAGAGGACATTTCTCCAAAAAGTATGATCTTTGTCCCCCTGTGCAGTTGCAAACCGTAGTCTGGATTTTTGATGGCTGTTTTTGAGCAGTGGCTTCTTCCTTGCTGAGCGGCCTTTCAGGTTATGTCGATATAGGACTCATTTTACTGTGGATATAGATACTTTTGTACCTGTTTCCTCCAGCATCTTCACAAGGTCCTTTGCTGTTGTTCTGGGATTGATTTGCACTTTTCGCACCAAAGTACGTTAACCTCTAGGAGAGAGGAGACGTCTCTTTCCTGAGCGGTAAGACAGCTGCGTGGTCCCATGGTTTTTATACTTGCATACTATTGTTTGTACAGATGAACGTGGTACCTTCAGGCATTTGCAAATTGCTCCCAAGGATGAACCAGACTTGTGGAGGTCTACACATTTTTTTCTGAGGTCTTGGCTGATTTTTCTCCTGATGTCAAGCAAAGAGGCACTGAGTTTCAAGGTAGGCCTTGAAATACATCCACAGGTAAACCTTCAATTGACTCAAATGATGTCAATTAGCCTATCCGAAGCTTCTGAAGCCATGACATCATTTTCTGGAATTTTCTAGGCTGTTTAAAGGCACAGTCAACTTAGTGTATGTAAATTTCTGACCCACTGGAATTGAGATACAGTGAATTACAAGTGAAATAATCTGTCTGTAAACAATTATTGGAAAAATTATTTGTGTCATGCACAAAGTAGATGTCCTAACCGACTTGCCAAAACTATAGCTTGTTAAAACGTCTTTGGGATAGGGGGCAGTATTTTCACGGCCGGATAAAAAACGTACCCGATTTAATCTGCTTACTACTCCTGCCCAGAAACTAGAATATGCATATAATTAGTATATTTGGATAGAAAACACTCTAAAGTTTCTAAAACTGTTTGAATGGTGTCTGTGAGTATAACAGAACTCATATGGCTGGCCAAAACCTGAGAAGATTCCATACAGGAAGTGCCCTGTCTGACAATTTGTTGTCCTTCTGTTGCATCTCTATTGACATTACAGCATCTGTGCTGTAACGTGACACTTTCTAAGGCTTCCATTGGCTCTCTAAAGCCGCCAGAAAGTGAAATGGGGTGTCTGCTGTCTCTGGGCGAAGTACAGCAGCTCTGTTTGTGAGTGGTCAGCCTGTGGACAGTGACACTGGAGATGCGCGGTCACGAGACTTCTCAATTTTTTTATTTCAGTCTTTGAATGAATACAACGTTGCCCGGTTGGAATATTATCTCTATTTTACGAGAAAAATAGCATAAAAATTTATTTTAAACAGCGTTTGACATGCTTCGAAGTACGGTAATGGAATATTTTGAATTTTTTTGTCACGAAATGCGCTCGCGCGTCACCCTTCGGATAGTGACCTGAACGCACGAACAAAACGGAGGTATTTGGATATAACTATGGATTATTTGGAACCAAAACAACATTTGTTGTTGAAGTAGAAGACCTGGGAGTGCATTCTGACGAAGAACAGCAAAGGTAATCCAATTTTTCTAATAGTAATTCTGAGTTTAGGTTGTCCCAAACTTGGTGGGTGTCAAATTAGCTAGCCGTGATGGCCGAGCTATGTACTCAGAATATTGCAAAATGTGCTTTCGCCGAAAAGCTATTTTAAAATCGGACATAGCGATTCCATAAAGGAGTTCTGTATCTATAATTCTTAAAATAATTGTTATGTATTTTCTGAATGTTTATCATGAGTAATTTAGTAAATTTACCGGAAGTTTTCGGTGGGTATGCTAGTTCTGAACATCACATGCTAATGTAAAAAGCTGGTTTTTGATATAAATATGAACTTGATTGAACAAAACATGCATTTATTGTATAACATAATGTCCTAGGAGTGTCATCTGATGAAGATCATCAAAGGTTAGTGCTGCATTTAGCTGTGTTTTGGGTTTTTGTGACATATATGCTTGCTTGGAAAATGGCTGTGTGATTATTCGTGTCTATGTACTCTCCTAACACTATCTAATGTTTTGCTTTCGCTGTAAAGCCTTTTTGAAATCGGACAATGTGGTTAGATTAACGAGAGTCTTATCTTTAAAATGGTGTAAAATAGTTGATTGTTTTAGAAAATTGAATTGTGGTATTTTAGTTGGTTTTGTATTTCACGCCGTGCGATGCCATTGGCTGTTGGCCAGGGGTTCCGCAGGCGGAACGGGGTTCCGCTTGCGGAACGTCTTTCCTCAACAGGTTAACAATACATTTGTGGAGTGGTTGAAAAACGAGTTTTAATGACTCCAACCTAAGTGTATGTAAACTTCAGACTTCAAGTGTATAGAGCATCAAATCAAATCAAATGTATTTATAAAGCCCTTCTTACATCAGCTGATATCTCAAAGTGCTGTACAGAAACCCAGCCTAAAACCCCAAACAGCAAGCAATGCAGGTGTAGAAGCACGGTGGCTAGGAAAAACTCCCTAGAATGGCCAGAACCTAGGAAGAAACCTAGAGAGGAACCAGGCTATGAGGGGTGGCCAGTCCTCTTCTGGCTGTGCCGGGTGGAGATTATAACAGAACATGGCCAAGATGTTCAAATGTTCATAGGTGACCAGCAGGGTCAAATAATAATAATCACAGTGGATGTCGAGGGTGCAACAGGTCAGCACCTCAGGAGTAAATGTCAGTTGGCTTTTCATAGCGATCTTTCAGAGTATTTCATCAGAGTTATCCTCAGTGAACAAGGTTCAGATAGATTTCAAACATGGTTTCTATAGTATTATTACTATCACACCTTCTATAGTCAGTCCTCTGGATACTGTAACAGAGAGACATTTTGGCCACCCAGAGGGGGAAGGGCTGGCATGGTCCTTGGGCATTGTCCTTTGTGCTTTCCTTGTGTTCCTGGACCATTTGCCATGCAGCTCCAGGTGCATAAATTAGGGCACAGCCTACACATTAGTAAGACATCACATATTAGTATGACATGCAGCATCTAACTGAAAATCTCCTTTGGAAGTGGGGAGAAAGTGGTTCCTGTGACCAACAGGGTATATAATCCTTGTATAATGACTGAGCCAATGTTTTGTATGCCCCCGAGTCCTATCATACAGTAATACAAATTAGAGAGGTGAGGAAACATCTGTGGGCTTATGAATGAGAACCATGCACCTAGTACTTCTCATACTGATCATCTGCAGTGATGAATAGTTAATTCCCCCCTGATATGTAAAATAGGTTTATTCAGCACCACGGACAGCAGCGCTGAAAAAAGGGGACCGAATGGGTAGTTTAGACAGCGGTCAGGCTTCATTGAAAGTGAATTAAATTGGATTTTTTTGCTGTGGACTTTGTCCAACATTGCCTGCTTTGTGTGCTGTTGCTCTAATATTCCTAATTCACCACTCAACTTGCTATTTCAGCACCGCGAGCCACTGGGGGTTTCATAAAAGGATCCCTTTTATCTTGTCCTTCTTTAACACACCTTTCATTTTCGATTTTCTGGATGACCAGCATAGTCTGTTTTCCTTCATACAGGTTATGGTTCTTCTGAAGAAAAGCCCCTTCTATCCCGCGTTCATTGGATTTTCTTATTGCTTCACACGTCTGTTTTTGTTAATGGAGTTTTAAAAGGTGAGTAATCACAGTCTCAATCCCTCTCTACAGTTCAAACAGGGTTTTTTTCCCATTAAAAAGGTAGGAGCATCTATGCTGGATTTGGACCCCCAATGTACTGCATATACATTATCTCGTTGGATATATTTATTTGCGTCATGTAACAAACAGAACAATGTGGAAAACTTTATAATAGCTTGAAAATGAAGTCTGATACTAAACAGTGCAGTCTCCATTTCCAGGATAGTGAATGTTAACACTGTCTAAAATGGCTGGTGGACATAGATTAGGACCCAGGTTATTCTTACTTTCAAGGTTGATGAAAAAGTAATATTCAGAGAAATGGGAAGTCGAAGAATAAACAGTATGTGCCCTGCATAAGAATAATCTCCATTCCCTGTGTTTGGTCTACATTTTACAGGGAAGTGTAGTTCTCCCAGAAGTCTAGAGCTCTGAGGGAACAAACACACCCAGCAATCAGGTGATTGGCTGGTATCTGGGAAGACTGGGGCCTGATAGAGCAGTCTGTCTGCTCCCCCTCTGTCAGTCACAGCTGATTTATCAGGGATTGATGGAGAGGTCTCCCCTGCTCAGATCATCACAGGGTGATCTGTCCCATCCTGGGGGAGCAGGAGATGAGCCCTAGGTCTCAAGGCCCATAGAGCCGGATAGAACCAGGTTATCATTAACTCAGGCTGGACTGGAGACAGCTGGCTACAGCAGGGTCATACATCACTGTCACCCAGCCAGACACACCAGGCTTCACTGTGTTGTTTGTCCTTGTCACCGACTGTCTTTGGGTTAACAAACATGTAGATTGATGGTATTGTGTTACACACAAGGAGTATGCAGTGAGGAAGAGTATAGGCATTTTAAAGCAAAGCTCCTCATTGATTGGTCAATTTTTGGGGGCTTTTTTCTTTATTCATTAGTGACTTCATGGAGTGGAGAGGTTTTTATATCTCTGATGGGTATTGGGACTGAGACAGGTGCTGAAACATGGCCAAACTTGGGAGTACTTTTCACTGAAATGACGACGTCAATCCTGAGAGGGAGGCAGCTGAATGACAGTGGTTTGGATCTCAGGAGGAGTTCTTGGCTGATGAACTGAGAAAGGCTTAAGTGAATTGAAGCACAAATCAATTGGCAGGACAGGTTCGATAGAACACTACATCTAAGGTTTGGCTGCCCAGGGAGGAGGCAGAAGCCTCTGTCCGGGTTGGTTATTTGGTTGTAGTTGGATCTGGGAGATCCAAATGGGTGCGATCAGAGCCAGGGAGGACCAAGTCAACTGCCCACTCAACCCTACCCTACCCTCCTGTCCCTAACTAGCCAGGTCGCTGATGTGTTTGGAAGCAGGGTTAAGGTGTCCCACATTACCACAGGACCAGATGGTGTAGCCAACTAGCGACCAGCGGAGAGCTGGCTGGATCAGACTGCTGTCCAGTCCAGAGGGTTCTATTCCATCTGCACAGCTGCATAGTCAGGGCTGCATTCAGTCTGTTCCATGCCTGGTGAACTGATGTTGGCCGTCTGGTCACTCAGTATCTGGTCCTCTACCCTCCTCCTTTACCTTCCTCCTCTATCTTCCTCCACCTGGCCTCTCTCCTCTACCCTCCTCCAATATCTTCTTCCTCTACCCTCCTCCTCTATCTTCCTCCTCCTGGCCTCTCTCCTCCCTCTCTTCCCCCTCCCACCCAGCTGGGTGTGTAGTCCAGTCCTGACCTGGGTAAACGCCACGTTATTCAGCATGATTGCTCTCTCCAGCCGGGCACTGAGTTAGCCCATCTCTGGCCAGCTTACTGCCTTGATGATGGCAGCAGCTGACGGATTGTGTTGGCAGGCAAGCTCCAAACAAAAAAAAACATTCAATTTGTCCATGTATTGGAATGGACTGGAGAAATTGGATGTGTGATGACCAATGCTGATTTAACCCGCGATGGCTCTGATTAAACTCACATTTAGGACATTGTGGACTGCTATTAGATTAAGCTGGGAAAGGCATTTGCATTTTTCTCAGCAGGATAATTAGGAAAAGTACAGAGGAATAAACAGAGAACGAACAGGAGGAGAAGAATGACTCAGCATGTCATCTCAAAGTCTGACTCGCCTGCCCAACACATCAGACCAAATTTAACTGGTTTGTTTTTGTGAGAGAAATCCAGTTAGAATTCAGGTCAGGTGATTTTGTGACCGGCAAACATTCTCAACATATCTCTGTATAACTGAAAGTGATTCATAAGTCTTTGTTAATGAGCATGACATTGATATTATCAACTGAAGTGTCAATGAATCAACGTAGGGCTGAGCTTGCAGAAGAGATGGTCTCTTTGTGAAGCTGTGCCATCGTGATGATCGAAGTGAGCCGTCCATCGGTGGCTAAATGAATGCTCTCCATTTACAACCACCCAGAGAGCAAGAAAATTAAATATTGTCTCTGAGTTATGATTCTCTGCTAAAAGTCCATACAGCAAACCATGAATCATCATCTATGGAGCCATCACTGAAGACCAGCAGTAGTACATGGGTAAAATCACCGGGGAAGCCAAGCCCCCCCCAAAAAAGACACAACCTATGTGTTGTGATAATTACATTGTTTGCTCTATAACCTGTTAGTTCATATGCCTTGACACCGTGATATATAGGCTTAAAGCCGAGACAATAAGAAGACACATTGGCAGAATAAATTCAACTATACATTTCTTTCATCACAAAACCGGAGAGCAAACATCTGTCCGCAAAACATCCATCTGCACAGCTGCACAGTCAGGGCTGTGCAGATGGACGTTCACAAAACATATTGCATGTAACAAACAGTTAGTTACATGACCTACAGCATGGTCAAGCAAGGTAATGTTGCCGACATTTTCGGACTACTTAACAACAATGGATTTAGACTTTAACATTTCAACAATCATCTAATCACCTATGCTTAGTCTAATACAGTGACAACTAAAAGATACCAAAAACAATTTAGTCCAATCCACGTAAGCTGAATATGATATGGCTGTCCATGGTACTGATTCCTGTGTGTGTGTGGTGTGTGTGCAAGTAGAAAAAACATGTCGACTCACCCTATTCTCCCCCCCCCCCCCATTTTCGTGATGTCCAATTGGTAGTTACATTTTTGTTCCATCTCTGCAACTCCCAAACGGAAGAAGAGGCAAAGGTCGAGAGCCATGCGTCCTCTGAAACACGACAGCCAAGCCGCACTGCTTGTTGACACACTGCCTGCTTAACCCGGAAGGAAACACCGTACAGCTGGCGACCAAAGTCAGCGTGCATGCACCAGGCCGCTACAAGGATTCGCTAGAGTGTGATGGGACATCCCAGCCGGCCAAACCTTCCCCTAACCTGGATGGAAACGCCAATGCTATCCCCATTTTTCATGTTGCCTAAACGGTATTTGACTCAGTCATAGAGTACACAATTTTAGTTTTTGTTGTCCTAGGCTACCTGGCTAGCCTAACTTCCTTTCATTGACCAAGAAATAAAACACAAAATAATTTATCTTTCCTCCCTCTGTGTTTCAAATTTTCTAAAAAAACGTTAAACTTTAAACTTGATGGGCCAAATAAAACCACTTGCGAGCTGAATTCCATTGTCCTATTGTGACTGTAACATACTGCTGATTTTGTAACATTTTCTGAAGACACTGAGTCAGACGAGAAGCAGATGTATCTCTCTCACCATTTTCAGTTGACTTGTTTTGTGTTAAGGCAAAGCAAAGGGGAGAACATAGACAAGATAGACATGATAGATCATAAACCTTGACACTCCTCTAGTATCTAGTAGTTCTTCATACAGTGAAATCCTCATGTTCTCCGGCAACATTGCCCTCTGCTGGAAATAACTTTATCACCCACGGGTCACCTGTGCTCATCATAAAACACAGGTGACACATCATAAAATAGAGGTGACACAAAAATCATAGGTCACGCACAATAGTTAGACAACGTGGGAAACAATATACCTTGAAACTGTTGTACATTTTGTGACATTTCAAATTATATTCACAATATTCAGATTTCATACACTTATTTTCTGAATATCATGTCAATTCCCAGGGGTAACTCTGTCAAGGGGACAGGATTATAAGATGCAGCGTGGCAGTGTAGTCACCATGATAAGTGTACTGCAGCCTCCACTGCAAACCAACGCCCTCATTAAAACTCCACTCAAAGTGTTTTTTTCCTCTCAAGAAAAAGTAATGTGCTTCAGAGAGGGATCTATTTTCCACCGCTCACCCCTGCCCTTCCATTGGCGGCTAATTACAGCGCGCTGATCAAGCGGAGGAGAGAGCAAGAGCAGAGCTAGATAGTGAGAGAGAGAAGGAGAGATTGAGACAGAGAGAGAGAGCGTGAGCTGGCACGCAGCAAATGTGGCCCATGCTTTTCATGTCGCAGGAAGGCAGAGACAAGAATCCTGGAGGAATGTCAATCAACCTAAACATAGATCAATAGATACATGCGGTGCTGTCACCGTGCAGTAATGCATCTGCCCTGATATTTTATTCATGAGGCTGTGTTAAACACAGCTCCCAGACAAGCACAGGGAATCCCATGCCTTGATTCTATAGCTAGAGGACTCCTGATATCTCCAGGAGTGATAAGTATAATTTTGGTGGTCTAGTACTGTCTAGTACTACTTTAAGTGATGTCTGTCTTCCCAGTGGCCTTCTTGGTGTGTGAACTGGTGACTGCTCATAATTTGCAGAGATAGCTGTTGACACATCAACCAGGATCAAGGGGCAGGGCAATTTGTGACTTGTTTTGGTAATCATTGGCTGTGTTGGATGGGGAGTGGTTTCACCTCTCCTAGGCAATCAGCAATTAGTACCAGAAGGTGTGCTCTCCACCTCTGTTAGGTAATTACCAATTAGTGTTAGTTCTTCAGTCTCCCTTGGGTTATCAGCGGGAGCTGTAAGCGGCGGTCGTGTCAATGGCGGTTTTGTCACAAAACTAAGACAGTCGCCGAAACAAAGACTGTTCTGCCGAGTTGTTTGAGGAAGGAAAGAGAGGAAGGCTCCACACCCCTCTCTCACAGTATCTTACCTATTTATTTACAGATTGTCATTTTGCTCTTTTGTAGCTTTGTCAGCTACAGTTGAAGTCTGAAGTTTACATACACCTCAGCCAAATACATTTAAACTCACAATTCCTGACATTTAATCCTAGTAAAAATTCCCTGTCTTAGGTCAGTTAGGATCACCAATTTATTTTAAGAATGTGAAATGTCAGAATAATAGTAGAGAGAATGATGTATTTCAGCTTTTATTTCTTTCATCACATTCCCAGTGGATTAGAAGTTTACATACACTCAATTAGCATTTGGTAGCATTGCCTTTAAATTGTTTAACTTGGGTCAAACGTTTTGGGTAGCCTTCCACAAGCTTCCCACAATAAGTTGGGTGAATTTTGGCCCATTCCTCCTGACAGAGCTGGTGTAACTGAATCAGGTGTGTAGGCCTCATTGCTCGCACACGCTTTTTCAGTTCTGCCCACAAATTTTCTATGGGAATGAGTTCAGGACTTTGTGATGGCCACTCCAATACCTTGACTTTGTTGTCCTTAAGCCATTTTGCCACAGCTTTGTATGCTTGGGGTCATTGTCCATTTGGAAGACCCATTTGTGACCAAGCTTTAACTTCCTGACTGATGTCTTGAGATGTTGCTTCAATATATCCACCTAATTTTCCTGCCTGATGATGCCATCTATTTTGTGAAGTGCACCAGTCCCTCCTGCAGCAAAGCACCCCCACAACATGATGCTGCCACCCCCATGCTTCACAATTGGGATGGTGTTCTTCGGCTTGCAAGCCTCCCCCTTTTTCCTCCAAACAAAATGATGGTCATTATGGCCAAACAGTTCTATTTTTGTTTCATCAGACCAGAGGACATTTCTCCAAAAAGGACGATCTTTGTCCCCATGTGCAGTTGCAAACCGTAGTCTGGCTTTTTTATTGCAGTTTTGGAGCAGTGGCTTCTTCCTTGCTGAGCAGCCTTTCAGGTTATGTCGATATAGGACTCGTTTTACTGTGGATATAGATACTTTTGTACCGGTTTCCTCCAGCATCTTCGCAAGGTCTTTTGCTGTTGTTCTGGGATTATTTTGCACTTTTCACATTGTCAAGTACGTTCATCTCTAGGAGATAGAACGCGTCTCCTTCCTGAGCGGAATGACAGCTGCGTGGTCCCATGGTGTTTATACTTGCATACTATTGTTTGTACAGATGAACGTGGTACCTTCAGGCATTTGGAAATTGCTCCCAAGGATGAACCAGACTTGTGGAGGTCTACCATTTGTTTTCTGAGGTCTTGGCTGATTTCTTTTGATTTTCCCATTATGACAAGCAAAGAGGCACTGAGTTTGAAGGTAGGCCTTGAAATACATCCACAGGTACACCTCCAATTGACTCAAATTATGTCAATTAGCCTATCAGAAGCTTCTGAAGCCATGACATAATTTTTTCTGGAATTTTCCAAGCTATTTAAAGGCAGTCAACTTAGTGTATGTAAACTTCTGACCCACAGGAATTGTGATACAGTGAATTATAAGTGGAATAATATGTCTGTAAACAATTGTTGGAAAAATGACGTGTCGTGCACAAAGTGGATGTCCTAACCGACTTGCCAAAACTATAGTTTGTTAACAAGAAATTTGTGGAGTGGTTGAAAAACTAGTTTTAATGACTCCAACCTAAGTGTATGTAAACTTCCGACTTCAACTGTATGTGTGTTTTTTCTGTACCTATCTGCTCCCCACTCCTTGCCTGTAACCCTTCTAATTTAGTGTACCCTGCCGCGCAACCCATGTGGAATTCCGGGTCCCTTGACCTTTTGGCCCTGACGTAGACATGGATTATCCCAGAGAACACTGCTACTCTTTCTTCATCTGACTATGTTTTCTCTCATTGTCTAAGAGCATCTGGTCATTGCGGTGGTGGCACAGGTCTACTAATTTCTCCTTAGTGGAGGGTTTCTCCCTCTCTCACCTGTCTATGTCCTCATTTGAATTCCATGCCTACTAATCTCACTGCAACCCCCCTCCAGGTCTCTGTTCTCCTACTAATCTCACTGCAACCCCCCTCCAGGTCTCTGTTCTCCTACTAATCTCACTGTAACCCCCCTCCAGGTCTCTGTTCTCCTACTAATCTCACTGCAACCCCCCTCCAGGTCTCTGATCACTACTTTGTTTCCTTTTCTGTCTCCCTTTCCTCCAACCCTAACCTTTCAGCCCCTACTCAGATGGTCATACGCTGTTGCAATCTTCTCTCTCTCTCTCTCTCTCTCCTACTACTCTTTCCTCTTCTATCCTATCATCGCTCCCTTCTGCTCAAACCTTCTCCCTTCTGTCTCCAGATTCTTCCTCTGTGACCCTACTCTCTTCCCTATGACTCGCACTGCACCCATTCCTCCCAGTCGGCTCGTCCCTCCTCTAATGGTTTGTGGCTGAGTGACTCATTGCGAGCTTACAGAACAGGGCTGCGGGCAGCTCAGTGAAAATGGAGGAAAACTAAACTTTCGGAGGACCTATCATCCTTTCACTCCCTCCTCTCTACCTTCTCTATCTGCTGCTAAATTTCAAGCTTCTGCCTCTAACCTTAGGAAGCTCTTTTCCACCTTCTCCTCCCTCCTTAATCCTCCACCCCCTCCTCCTATCTCTCTGCAACAACTTTGTCAACCCCTTGGAAAAAAAGGTTGACTACATCCGCTACTCACTCACTCAGTTTATTGAGTCCACTGATCTCACTAACACAGAACTACCCTACACCTTGACCTCTTTCTCCCCTCTCTCTCCAGATGACATCCTTTGATTCGCGAGGCCTGGCTGCCCGACACCCTGCCCGCTCGACCCCATCCCCTCCTCCCTTCTCCAGACCATCTCTGGAGACCTCCCATTCCTCACTTCCCTCATCAACTCATCCCTGACCACTGGCTGTGACTTCTTAATGGCCAGAGTTGCTCCCCTCCTCAAGAAACCAACACTCCAACATTCCAAAACACGCTGTCTATGATCAACATTCTTGTTATTTCTCTCAGAATTATATTTTTGACCGTAACCAGTCAGGCTTCAAGATGGGTCACTCAACTGAGACTGCTCTTCTGTGTCATGGAGGCTCTCCACGCTGACCCTTTCTCCTCTGTTCTCATCCTCCTAGAGCTATCTGTTGCCTTCGACACCGTGAACCATCAGATCCTCCTCTCCACCCTCTCAGGGCTGGGTGTCTCAGGCACTGTATACTCTTGGATTGTATTTTACCTGGCAGGCCGCTCCTACCAGGTGATGTGGAGAGGATCTGTGTCCGCACCACATATTCGCACTACTGCTGTCCCCCAGGGCTCGGTTCTTGGCCCTCTCCTCTTCTCTCTATACACCCAGTCACTCGGCTCGGTTATATCCTCACATTGTCTCTCCTATCATTGCTACATGGATGACATTTAACTACTTTTCTCCTTCCCCCCTTCTGACACCCAGGTGGTAACACGCATCTCTGTGTGCCTGGCAGACATCTCAACTTGGATGCCGACCCACCACCTGAAGCTCAACCTCGACAAGATGGAACTGCTCTTCTTCCCGGGGAAGGTCTGTCCGCTTAAAATACCTCTCCATCATGGTTGACAACTCCACAGTGTCTCCCTCCCAGAGTGCAAAGAACCTTGGCGTGACCCCGGACAACACCCTATCGTTCTCTGCAAACATCAAAGCAGTGACCCGCTCCTGCAGGTTCATGCTCTACATCATCCATAGAGTACGACCTTACATCACACAGGAAGCGGTGCAAGTCCCAATCCAGACAATTGTCCACTCCTGTCTGGACTACTGCAACTTGTTGTTGGCTGGGCTCCCGCTTGTGCCATCAAACCCCTGCAACTTATCCAGAACGTTGCAGCCGGTCTTGTTCTCTCATATCACCCTGCTCCTCAACACACTCCACTTGCTTCCAGTTGAAGCTTGCATCCACTACAAGATCATGGTACTTGCCTACGAAGCAGCAAGTGGAACGGCCCCTCCCTACCTTCAGGCTATGCTAAAACCCTACACCCCATCCCGGGCACTCCGTTCTGCCACATCAACTCTCTTGGCCCTCCCACCCCTACCGGATGGCAGCTCCTGCTCAGCCCAGTCCCAGTCCAAGTCTGTCCTGGCACCCCAATGGTGGAACTAGCTTCCCCCTGAAGTTAGGACAGCAGAGTCCCTGCCCATCTTCTGAAAAATATCTGAAACAGTATCTTAAATAATCCTCCTCCTCACTTCAACTTTTTTATTTGTAACTTAACCAGCACTTGCACTTGACCCCCTCCAACCCCCTCCTAGCTCTGACTCTACTGATAGCTACATTGAGGAAAAATGTACTTTCTATGCCTGTGATATGTTTTTGTCCCACCAAGCTATCTTAAGCTGCTCTGGATAAGAGCGTCTGCTAAATAAAAAAATATAATTCAAAAACATGATGAAGTCACCGGAGGAGCATATCCCCTTATCTCTGGCGCATGATGGAACAAATGTGGTGATTATTATTCACCCAACTGAGGCGAAGTAGAGGATAGTGTTGTTGAGGAATAGAGGCCTGCTGGCTGTATGGGGATACCTGATACATATTGTATCAGATGGAACCATGACAGATATTGTCTTTCTAGAATGTCAGATCCATCATCATCATCAACAACCCTCAGGATTCCATCAGAGGGAAGTGTTGAAACTTTCCAAACAGAGCTCCAGTTTCCACAGGTGTAAATCAAACAGTCATCGTCTGTATTCTGTCTTTCTCATAAACCTCCTTTCCGCAATGTGGATGAACGGCTTTGAATACTGTGATGGTTACAGGGGTCAATTATATCCACCTATACATTTTATGTGCACTTAATCGAGTGCTGGTACAGGTCGTAAAATACACCCATCTGCTACACACATCAGTCATTTTTATGCCCCCCACCGGTCACTTTTTATTTCTTTGGATTACTCTGGCATTTCCAGCTACTTCTCTGGGTTGCATTACTGTTATTGCCTCCCCTGGCTCCTTTCTGGAATGCAGTGCCACGGAGATATATGGTCTGCTTGTAACCTTGAGAAACAATTAGATGAAACATCATCTCCACTGTCTGGGACAAACAACATGCTGCTTGCCGTGAGGGGAAGACTACACGCTGTGTACGGTTCAGTGGAGAGATGTTAACTGTATGATACATTTTTAAAGGCCATGTTTGGCTCAGTTTCTATGTGAGATGGCTCTTCTATTCTGTCACATGTACCAAAATGGCCCCCAACCTGTGTCTTCTAACATGTGATGTGGCAGATGTTCAGAATAAATACAAAAAGCCACTGCTCATGCTTGTTATGAAATAAACACACACTGGCGTGCACAGTTTTGCATTTGAGTCAATCAAATAGTGCACCTTTAAGTTTATACAGTACTAATGCAATTAGTCAAATCAGTCACACTCCTGTGTCTGCATCTGGGTCTCACCTTGTGCCCTTATAGAATATATAGTTTCACAGACATGTTGTTAATTTTTTCTGGTTTGTGTGAAATCGGTAAGAATAGTATAAAACCAGTCTGCACACCACCAAGGTAAATTGGTTTAGTCTTGACTCTTGGTTGACAGTGTTGGGGGATGGGTAATGTATTGATGCTCGAGTGCCAAATCAACACAAATTTGTTTCTATTTGTCTTTGTTACTTCTTTTTGATATTTCTGAGTATTTTTGTATACATTTTTATATTTTTAAATGTTATGATTATTTATTTGCGTTATTCCAAATGTCTAATAAAAATTACAGGGAGGGAATGGTGCTTTTTTTGGGGGGGGGGGGGGGGGGGCTGAAGGGTGGGTTCACCCAGGGAGTCATACAAGCTAGAACCGCCACTGGCCCCAATAGATCCACAGACGATACAATCGTCATTGCACTGCACACTGCCCTATCCCATCTGGACAAGGGGAATACCTATGTAAGAATTCTGTTCATTGACTATAGCTCAGCATTCAACACCATAGTACCCTCCAAGCTCATCATTAACCTCGTGACCCTGGTTCTGAACTCCGCCCTGTGCAACTGGTTCCTGGACTTCCTGACGGGCCGTCCCCAGGTGGTGAATCCTATAGAAAATTTGTGGGCAGAACTGAAAAAGTGTGTGCGAGCAAGGAGGCCTACAATCCTGACTCAGTTACACCAGCTCTGTCAGGAGGAATGGGCCAAAATTCACCCAACTTATTGTGGGAAGCTTGGGGAAGGCTACCCAAAACGTTTGACCCAAGTTAAACAATTTAATGGCAATCCTACCAAATACTAATTGAGTGTATGTAAACTTCAGAACCGCTGGGAATGTGATGAAAGAAATAAAAGCTGAAATAAATCATTCTCTCTACTATTATTCTGACATTTCACATTCTTAAAATGTGGTGATCCTAACTGACCTAAGACAGGACATTTTTCCTAGGATTAAATGTCAGTAATTGTGAAAAACTGAGTTTAAATGTATTTGGCTGAGGTGTATGTAAACTTCCGACTTAAACTGTATATTACATGATTGACAGGACTGTAATAATCATCATGAAACGACCCTGGAAGTGCCATAAGTGTAAGCCAACATAATTCATTATTTTACATTAACCTGTTTAACTGCATTGATATGGCTTAATTGATCCTAGTCCAGACTCGTTATAGTTGCAAATACCATGCAGTTGGACCAGGGAAATTTAATCAAACAGATTTGTTTTGCAGGTCTTCCGTTACCTCACATTTATTGATTCATTCATTTCCCATCATGGAAATGTATCTCTATTCCCTAATCAAAATCTTTCATCGATTTCACAAAATAAACTGACAAATACAGCTTTTTACTCCAATCTGGCAACCCTCATAAAATCTGACATAGCACCAGTATCCCAAATTATTACGTGAAAACAAGCATATAAAACAGCATTGGCATTAAGAAAAAATGTATAAAAACCTTTCGGCTACTATTATATTATAAGTATTTCAGTGACAACCTGGTTGATTAACAATATTGGGTTGTTAACACGTTTGTTTTTTATATAAATACATGTGGAACAGGTAACTATTTGCATCAGCCTTTTAAGTAAATCCAACAAGGAGGATCATTTAAGTACAATATACTTCGCTTTTAGTGCATTACAAAATCAAATATATTAAGTGCCAGCAACTAACAGGATCTCAAAAATTATTTTCATTCAACTTAATCAGGTTCAGAACAGTTTTTTGTTGTTGACCTGCTTAAGTTCTTCAAGTCCCAGAACTAATGTTCTAAGTTTGATATACTTCATGTAATCAGTTACAGAACTAATATTGTAAGTTTATTTTGTTGAATTTACTCAGTATTGTAATTGATATTCTATGTTTAATCTACAAATGTTTTTTGCTCAGTTACTTATGGTACTCAGGTTAGTAAATGTATTTAAATTGGGTTCCTACTACTCAAATGTATACTCACAACTATACTTAAAAAGCTGATGCAAATAGTTACCTCAATATACTTGGGATAATTTACAAAAAATAACTATTTCTATACAAGGGAATATGCAAAAAGAAACAACAGTGTTCAACTTCAAACTTCAACACCTTTATTTTGAATTGTCACGACTTCTACCGAAGTCGATGCCCCTCCTTGCACGGGTGGTGCTCGGCGGTCGACGTCACGTCACCGGTCTTCTAGCCATCATTGCTCAGTTTTTCATTTTCCATTGGTTTTGTCTTGTCTTCCATCACACCTGTTTCCAATCCCATTAATTACTTGTGTATTTAACCCTCTGTTTCCCCTCATGTCCTTGTCGGTGATTGTTTGAATGTTATGTTACGTGGGTTTGTGTATCGGTGTGCGACGGGTATCCTTTACCCATTTTATTTTGGTTTTGGAGTTTGTTTTTAATTAAATACTCCATATTTAACCAACTTGGTTTCTCCTGCGCCTGACTTCCCTGCCACCTACATACACAAATATGACATGAATAAAGGTTTTCTTCAAACTTCAATCTCAAATTTCCCCTTAAACACTACTCCTTAAGCATTTGTGGAGAGCTCATTATTTTGTAATCTGTAAGCATTCTGGGTATAACTCCACCTTGCCTCCTTAGGTAAAGTTACATCCAGACAGCATGCGCCTGACTACAAATGATTTCAGATCTTCACAACTGCATAACGTTTAGGTGATAGTTTGGGATTAGCACTTTGACCTCACATCTTGTACAGTTTGGCAAGAATTCTCTGGTGGTCTGTGTGCCCCTTAACATCAAAGTGATATTTTAACAGTAACCTAAATGAATGATTTATTAGACTTTACACAAAGCACAATACGAACTTTAGCTCAAATACAACCTCAAACTGTTTTAGATTAATCAAAACATATTTATTTCACCTTTATTTAACCAGTTAGGCTAGTTGAGAACAAGTTCTCATTTGCAACTGCGACTTGGCCAAGATAAAGCATAGCAATTCGACACATACAACAACACAGAGTTACACATGGAATAAACAAAACATACAGTCAATAATACAGTAGAACAAAAGTAAACAAAAAGTCTATACAGTGAGTGCAAATTAGGTAAGTTAAGGCAATAAATAGGCCATGGTGGCGAAGTAATTACAATATAGCAATTAAACACTGGAATGGTAGATGTGCAGAAGATGAATGTGCAAGTAGAGATACTGGGGTGCAAAGGAGCAAGATAAATAAATACAGTATGGGGATAAGGTAGGTAGTTAGCCCATCTGTAAACAGCCCATCTATGTACAGGTGCAGTGATCTGTGAGCTGCTCTGACAGCTGGTGCTTAAAGCTAGTGAGGGAGATATGAGTCTCCAGCTTCAGAGATTTTTGCAGTTCGTTCCAGTCATTGGCAGCAGGAAAGGAAAGACGACCAAAGGAGAAATTGGCTTTGGGGGTGACCAGTGAGATATACCTGCTGGAGCGCGTGCTACGAGTGGGTGCTGCTATGGTGACCAGTGAGCTGAGATAAGGCGGGGCTTTACCTAGCAGAGACTTGTAGATGACCTGGAGCCAGTGGGATTGGCGACGAGTATGAAGCGAGGGCCAACCAACGAGAGCGTACAGGTCGCAATGGTGGGTAGTGTATGGGGCTTTTGTGACAAAACGGATGGCACTGTGACAGACTGCATCCAGTTTGTTGAGTAGAGTGTTGGAGGCTATTTTATGACATCACTGAAGTCGAGGATTGGTAGGATGGTCAGTTTTACGAGGGTGTGTTTGGCAGCATGAGTGAAGGATGCTTTGTTGCGATATAGGAAGCCGATTGTCAGGGATTTCCTCGTCGTTTGACGATGTAGCGAAATCATCGTCGGAAAAAGATGACCAATATGCAGCAGAGTTGATATAGTTCATTTTGAACATTTAATAAACTCAAAGTGAACATACAAAAATAACAAAAAGAACTCACGAATTACTGACAGTCCTGTTAGGCTTACACACGCTAAACACGAAACAATCTCCCACAATTAAACAGACAAACACACCCAACTAATATAGGACTTCCAATCAAAGGCAACACCACACAGCTGCCTTCAATTGGAAGTCCACCCCAATTAACTCAACATAGAAATAGATCAACCCCAATTAACTCAACATAGAAATAGATCAACCAGACTACACATAGAAATATATCAACATAGACCATAACTCAAAACCCGGAAATAATAAATCAAACGCCCTCCTAACTAACACATCACCCTGAACCACATAAAACAAATACCCTCTGCCACGTCCTGACCGAACTAAAATGACAATTAACTTTAGGGTGTTTTCTATCCATTTTATTATATGCATATTCTAGTTACTGGGCAGGAGTAGTAACCAGATTAAATCGGGTACGTTTTTTATCCGGCCGTGCAAATACTAAGAAATAAAAGACAAGGATATTACATTAACTGTGCAACTTGAGGAATAGAGGGAAACAAATGAAAACCTTTACCTTGTATTCTGTAATAAGGTCTTCAACCCTCTCGCCAAGGTATATGATCAGGCCACGGATCACACTGTCTCTTCTTTCCTGGATGGTGTTGCATTGTAATATGATGTTTTACAAATAATTGCATTTAATACCGGCAACTAAATACATACAGTATAACCTATATACTACTGTGAAGGTGTTACTGTGCATACCCTGTACAGAAATTCAAAGATTTTCTGCATTCCCACCTTTACAGCACCTCCTTTTGACTTAAACAAGTCCAATAGTTTTGGTGTATAGTCGTCCAGGTTCTGGATAAAGGTGGACTCAAGAGCAACAGTTGTAGCGTCCCACCTCGCCAACATCCGGTGAAATTGCAGAGCGTGAAATTCCAAATTCGTAATATTAAACATTCATGAAAATACAAGTGTCTTACATCGTTTAAAAGCTTAACTTCTTGTTAATCCAGCCGCTTTGTCAGATTTAAAAAAGGGTTTACGGCGAAAGCATACCATGCGATTATCTGAGGACAGGGCCCCGCATATAAAAGCATTAAACATTTTCCAAACAAGCAGAGGCGTCACGAAAGTCAGAAATATATCACTTACCTTTGAAGATCTTCCTCTGTTTGCAATCCCAAGGGTCCCAGCTACATAACAAATGGTTGTTTTGTTAGATAAAGTCCTTCTTTATATCCCAAAAAAGTCAGTTTAGTTGGAGCGCTTGATTCAGTAATCCACCGGTTTCCCTCGTTCAAAATGCATACAAATGAATCCCAAAGGTTACCAATAAACTTCATCCAAACAAGTCAAACAACGTTTCTAATGAACCCTCAGGTACTCTAATATGTAAATAAACGCTAAAATATAAGACGGAGAATAGTATGTTCATTACCGGAGATAAATAACGAAGTGCGCGCCCTCATCCACACGCGCCACAATACTACAGCCAAAAACTACAAATTCTAGCTCATTTTTCAAAAAACAAGTCTGAAACTCTTTCTAAAGACTTGACATCTACTGGAGGCCCTAGGAACTGCAATCTCGGAGGTATTCCATTGATTTTCCCGTAGACAGCCATTTCAATGAGTGCTGAGCTCCCCAAAAATATTTTCCGAATGGATTCCCCTCGGGTTTTCGCCTGCCATGTCAGTTCTGTTATACTCACAGACATTATTTTAACAGTTTTGGAAACGTTAGAGTGTTTTCTATCCAGTACTACCAATTATATGCATATCCTAGCTTCTGGTCCTGAGTGACAGGCAGTTTACTTTGGGCACCTCAGTCATCCAAACTTCCGAATACTGCCCCCTATCCCTAAGAAGATTTAATCTGAGAGAGCGAGAGAGAAGGGGGAGGAAACATCTTCTGAACAGATAAGGACAAAAGATGATCTGAGAGCCAGAATGCTATTGGGAAACCCCTCCTAAAGCATGTGCAGAGTGAGAATTTTCAGACTAATCTCTAATGCATATATAATTGGAGATTAGAATATTAGGTCAAGACAACAAAATATTTAAATCAATATAATTTTTTTTACCTACATTGACTATTTTCATTCAGCTGTATTTTGTACCTGAGAGGGCTCAAACAGGGCTGGCCATCTTTCTTTGAAGTCCTTCACAGGAACGGCCTGAATTACATCTTGTCTTCAATATGAGAAGGTATTTGCCATTTTGGCACTCACAATGTTGTGGTTGTCACGTATTTGTACTTGAATGGAGCAAAACTGGAGATCTTACATTGCATGTGCCGCCTGATCCCTACGGAATTAAAATAAAATCAATTCATTTTGTGTATACATAAGCTTTAACATATTATTACTTGTGTAACTTTTACTTAACCAGGCAAGTCAGTTAAGAACAAATTCTTACTTACAATGACAGCCTATGGGGGAACAGTGGGTTAACCGCCTTGTTGCCAGAACAACAGATGTTTACCTTGTCAGCTCAGGGATTCAATCCAGCAACCTTTTGGTTACTGGCCCAATGCTCTAACCACTAGGCTACCTGTCGCCCCAGTATGCCTTCTCATTCTAAAATAAGGAAGACACACATTGTCAATACCTGCCTGGGCGGCAACGCATTGAGTAAAACACTAATAGGGCCCTATGAAATTGTTATTTTTTTCCCCCAAATGCTGTTTTATTTTCCAGAATTCCATGTTAACTTTTTGTTGCCTAGTGTGCTCAATCCATTTGGTTGATTTTAAAAATACAGTATATATCTAATACCTATTATTCACACTAATGTTGGGTTACTGTAATAAAAATATCCTGTGTAATCTGCCCGAGGGGTACCTGTATTCTGTTTAAATTGGGGCCCTACACGCCCTTATGTGAGTTACAATGAAAACACACAGACATTTGAAAATATTGACATACCTTGTCAATGTATTCTGGAAAATATGGTATGTCCAGTACTCAGGAACGTCTGAATACGTGAATACCTATACCTAAAGAAGAGAAGTTGTATTAAAATCTATGACAATGTCAGGAAAATAACACTCAAATGACTTCAGCTTTAGATAGCTAGCTAAAAAGAACGGAAATCCAAGCTGACTTGGAAGAGCGGCTTGTTATCTATCTTACTAGCCAGCCCAATTATTTAATTTAGCAAGTTTGCCTGTTAACGTTAGATATTGACTAGATAACTACTGCACAAGGTCAACATTTGCAGTGCTGCCTTGAACATGTTGTGAATACGTGAACAACAAGAAGATTTCTGCAAGGACAGGTGTAGTTAGATAGCTAGGTGTAGTTAGCTAGCTAGCTACGTACTGTTTCAACCTGTCTCTTCCTGGGTAGCTTGCCTAGGTGGCAAACATTACCTTGCAGGGTCACATGTGTTCAGTTCTACTGTAATGTTTGCTGATGATGCATTTTTTGGTAAGCTAGGTAGCTAATGTGTTACATAGCTACTTTGGTTAATATAAAACTTACACAAAAATGACAAAAGTTATAAACAGCGCTGAGGCGAGTAAATGCACTGCTAACTTACTTGCTAGTAGCATGCCCACCACTAGCTGACTAACGTTATACAGACATCATGGCCATTAACTAGCTAGCTTATCAGCGTGCAAATATATAACGTTAACGTACTCTGGCAATATAGCTAGCTGAAGGCTTTTCTTACTTGAAGAATATTATTTAACGAATATTTTTGACATTTCGTTGAAAATATGTATAGAGAGGTCCAAACTACATTCCAAGTTATAATTTGGTCCTTACCTGCCGCATGGCCATTCCAGAGGAGAAAGATCAAGATGACGTCCGTTGAAATGTTCCAAGCACAATTGACGTTCATAACTAGATCTAGCATGTCAGTCCAACACAATAATGATCATTTCAATATCATATTTTTAAGTTGTTGGTTGTTACTTAGAAATATTCGTTCAAATTTAGCAACATATTACCTTGGATTTTTATTTGCAAATGCCAGTCTTTTTCAACACATATAAATTAAGTACTATATTCAAAAATATAAGTAAAACCAGAAACCTATTATTTTTAAGTAAAAATCATTGATTTTCTTTTGCAATATTTACTAAGCCCGTGGATCATGTTTTACAGTGCACACAAAAATGTACGTCTTTTCCTACGAATGAAGTCGCCAAAAATGAGTGTATTTTCACACGAATTAAGCCAGACTAAAACGCACAAAGAAGCAGGAAATCTGCTGAAATACTTTTTGTACATATTTGCACGAATTGAGTGTGAGACTGTGTTGCTGGCTGGGTAAATTTCTCAAAACCAAGGGAAATTGCAAAAAACAAAGTGTCTGGACACTTCTATAGCATGCAATTTATATAAAAAATTTAGATTTGGTTCAAAAAAGCGAACTTGTCCTTTCATTTATGTACTGTTTGATTATCCTTAAATCACCTTGTAGTGATATCCATCCATTTCTTATCATTAGCAGTCTAGCCACCCAGTTATCCCAGTATAATTGAATTCACCCATATAATTGCTGAAGTCTGAAACTCTGCACATAGATTGTAACATCACTTTATTGTAAAGAGTCAGAAGTAATATATATATATATATATAAAGATGAGGGAACATTAACAGTACCTTCATTATCACATTTGAAAACTATGCCAATTTTTTTAGGGAAAGGTCATGCCACAGAGCAGGGCAGAAATTTAGCAGGTGGCGCAGTGGAGCTGCCACTCCAGACAAGCAGGGCAGAGGTTAGCCCACCTTCCTCATCGGTCTGGTGCTGGTCCTCTTAAAAAGGCACTGACCTTTAGCCGAGGGGAGCGCTAGCACGCTAATGGCCCTGTCAACTCTCCAATTAGGGGAGCAGAGAAATGTATTTTCCCAGGTGGTGTCTCTGGACCTGGGGTGGGCACCTGCAGAGTCACGGGGTGGCTGGGGGTAAAGCCTGTCTCGTCCAACAGATCTGACCCAGATGTGCTCTGTTATAACCGGTCTCAAAGAGCCTGGGGATTGAACCTAAGGTGGCCAGAGTGAGATGGTGGGCTCTATTTTCGGCTGGCGGTAAGGAGGCGTAAGGGTCAAACGTTTGCAATTTCGTCATGTACAAACTGGTGCACTGGCATTGCCCAGCCCTTACGCCAGGTTCGGCAATTTACCTGTCTGACATCAGCTCACTTGCGCTGAGGTGGGAGGGGTGGAAATATGCCAATTTCATTGAGCGCAACTAGGGATATTTAAGACCGACCAAAAGCTGGTTTTAGCGGTAACGTAATCGGTTGTGGGACTGATTTTGCCAGCGGAGGCGCAAACATGAGCTTTATGTACATCACCAATGTTTCACTAAAATATCACGAGCAGAAAAATAGTCAGACGTTCCCTTTTTTATATTTATACTGGACATTATTTTTGTCCAGCTTCTGTGAAACGTTTGGACTCGTTATGTGTGATGCTCATTGCATAAAATGTGTCAGTGACTGTTGGAAGCCTGTTTAGGAACATAAAGTAATTTCAAAAGACTGCTTATTGTTTTTCGTTTATAATTTTTATCCTACTTTCCTCTGTTGGACCCAACTGTCAAATAGCGGGAATTCCTATCGCTGTCCGTGGTGCTGAATCCGCTTGTAGGCTATATGTGTATGTTTGTTTACCTTTCACGTGGCAAAGTCATTACTGACCATATCAAGGGCAATGGTAGACTATAGCTATATATATATATATATTCAGGAGCAGTAACGGTGAGTGGACATTCCCCGTTTATTTTAATATTGTCTCTTATTCCAGCTCCTGTGAAAAGTTTGGATGTGCATAAAACCCCCCATAATCTTAAATTGTTTTAGGCCTAATATTATATGCCCAGAGGAAGCAATTACGGTGCCTATAACTGTAGTTTCGTTTTATTAGAATTTGATTAGAATTATTCAGTCTTTTTAGGTCTGTCCATGACTGAGAAATAATGCATTTTACAGTAGCCCTATATCAGTGCGAATGTTATGTTAACAATATATTTCTTTATTGAAGCCATGCAATTACTGTTACTGTCCAACATATTTAGCAAATATGGGATAGGCCTACATGTTGTTCTTTTGTTTCTGTAGATATTTAACAAAGGTCCTTGCTATCTGGTATCCTTGGACGTCTTTACCACCATTTAAGTTTAAATGTAACATGGTTAAGGTAAAGGTTATGTAGGGTTCAGCTATAATGGAGAAGGCTAACAATGTTATATTTATTTATTTATTTATTTTACCTTTATTTATACAGGTTTTTTTCTCATTGAGATAACATCTCTTTTCCAAGAGAGACCTGGTCCAATAGCAGCAGGGCGAACAACGTTTCAGACAAAAAAACTTACATACACTAACACAACATTAAACAAAACTATAAACACACATACAGTACAACAATTACATATTACATTAAAGACACAAACATCTTGACTAAAAACAGCTGGCCTAAAAACAATTACACTCTTCTATTATATATACATCAATCAAGTGTTTAAACTCCACCAACAAAACTAGATCATCACATTTTAAAATGTTCAGGAGAGAATTCAAGGACCACAGTGCTAAGTAACTAAAGCTATTTCTACTATGACCAGTTCTAATTTTTGTTACTGTTAGAAGCAAATCAGAATGGGACCGTCATTTATATTTATTTACTGACCTGACTAAAAAAGAACAGAGATAAAATTGCATTTACCCAATATGGCCTTATAAATCAGTGTATACCAGTGTTTAAGTCTACGCAAGGTCAATGACGACCAGCCAACAGCGCTGTAGAGATCACAATGATGTGTTAGACGTTTCTGATTTGTAATGAACCTGAGGGCTGCATGATACACTGAATCAAGTGCTCTCAGGGTAGTGGCTGAGGCCTGCATATATATAACATCACTAAAATCTAAAACCGACAGTAATGTACATCATACCAGCTCCTTCCTGGCCTCAAAAGAAAAACAAGCCTCCTGCCGGTAATAAAATCCTATTTTCAGCTTGAGCTTCCTTATCAAGTTCTCTACATGCACAGTGAAGCTTAGTTTATCATCAACCCACACCCCCAAATATTTGTACACTTTAACTTGCTCTATAGTATGTCCAGCCAATGTAGCAATTACATGATTTGTAACATGCCTGGCATTTGAAAATACCATGCATTTTGTTTTACCCAAATTTAGAATCAGCTTTAAATCATACAGATTCTGTTGTATGATGTTAAATGCTCTTTGGGCATTTTCAAAAGCTAAAGATAAACTACTACCACTTGAATAAAGAACAGTATCATCTGCATAAAAATGAACATCCTGTCACGGCTGTTTAAAGGATCGGACCAAAGCGCAGAATGGTTGTAGTTCCACATATTTATTATTACCGTGAAACGTTGCAATACACCAAATACTTGAAATAACAAAACAACAAAACCGTGACGCAAAGAGAAATACACACTACTCAAAAATTAACAACCCACAAACACAAGTGGAAAAACACCCTACATAAATATGATCTCCAATTAGAGACAACGAGATCATCCCAACAACCCAACATAGAAATAGAAACCTAGAAAAAACACATAGCAACAGATAACAAGAAACCACTCAAAAACACCCCCTGTCACGCCCTGACCTACTCTACTATAGAAAATGACATCTTACAAGGGTTAGGACGTGACACATCCGCTGTTTCAATAAGATCCCCAATGTTGTTGATATACAAAATGAACAACAGTGGGCCCAAAGTAGAACCTTGCGGAACACCTGAGCACACCTCTATGGACTTAGATTTACAACTGTCACGATTGTCATAAGGAGTGGACCAAAACGCAGCGGGAAAATGTATACTCATCTTTTTTTATTTGAAGAAAGAAAAACAAAATAAACACGTATACAAAACAAACGACTCCAAACATTCCCGTCAGGTGCAACAAACACTAAACCAGGAAATAACTACCCACAAACCCCCATAGAACAAACACCCCTATAAATAGGACCTTCAATCAGAGGCAAAGAGAAGCAGCTGCACCTCCAGTACCAGCCCCATGCACCAGGCCTCCAGTGCGTCAGCCCAGTCCAGTTCATCCTGCTCCTGCTCCTCGCACTAGCCCTGTGGTGCGTGTCCCTAGTCTGGCGCCTCCAAAGCCAGCCCCAAGCATCAGGCCTTCAGTGCGCAGTTCCCGTCCAGAGCTTCCGACGACAGTTCCCCGCCCAGAGCTTCTGGTGACAGTTCCCCGTCCAGAGCTTCCGACGACAGTTCCCCGTCCAGAGCTTCTGGTGACAGTTCCCCGTCCAGAGCTTCCGGTGACAGTTCCCCGTCCAGAGCTTCCGGTGACAGTTCCCGTCCAGAGCTTCCGGTGACAGTTCCCCGTCCAGAGCTTCCGGCGACAGTGCCCCGTCCAGAGCTTCCGGTGACAGTGCCCCATCTAGAGATGGCCCGCAGTTCAGAGCCTGCAGAGATGGCCCACAGTCCGGAGCCAGGAGAGACGGCCCACAGTCCGGAGCCAGCAGAGACGGCCCACAGTCCGGAGCCAGCAGAGACGGCCCACAGTCCGGAGCCAGCAGAGACGGCCCACAGTCCGGAGCCAACAGAGACGGCCCACAGTCCGGAGCCAGCAGAGACGGCCCACAGTCCAGAGCCAGCACAGTCGGCCCTCCAGTCCGGAGCTCCCAGAGTCGCACTCCGGTCCGGAGCTCCCAGAGTTGCCCTCCAGTCCGGAGCTCCCAGAGTCGCCCTCCAGTCCGAGGTCTTCAGCGACGCGCATCAGCCCGAGGTCTCCAGCGAGGCAGAACAGTTGAAACTGGAGCAGCAGCACGGCCAGGTGGACTGGGGACAGCAAGGAGTCATCATGCCAGGTAGTCCTGAGGCATGGTCCTAGGGCTCAGGTCCTCCGAGAGAAAGAAAGAAAGAGAGAAAGAGAGAATTAGAGCGAGCATATTTAAATTCACACAGGACACCGGATAAGACAAGAGAAATACTCCAGATGTAACAGACTGACCCTAGCTCCCCGACACATAAACTACTGCAGCATAAATACTGGAGGCTGAGACAGGAGGGATCAGAAGACACTGTGGCCCCATCCGATGATACCCCCGGACAGGGCCAAACAGGCAGGATATAACCCCACCCACTTTGCCAAAGCACAGCCCCCACACCACTAGAGGGATGTCTACAACCACCAACTTACCGTCCGAAGACAAGGCCGAGTATAGCCCACACATTGTGTACGATTTGATAGGTAATTTATAAACCAATCTAGAGCATGACCAGTAATTCCACAACATTTTAACCTTTGCACTAACACAGCATGGTCCACGGTGTCAAAAGCCTTCGACAAATCAATAAAAACAGACACACAATGTAACTTCTTATCAAGAGCACAGTGGATGTCATTTAAAACCTTCAATGTTGCTTAAACAGTGCTGTGGCCAGACCTAAAACCTGATTGCATTCCATTTAAGATGTTGTTTTCTTGGAAGTAGGTCTTGAGCTGCCTACTAACTAAGGACTCCAGTACCTTTGATAGTACAGACAATTTTGATATGGGTCGATAGTTGTCAAGTAGCGAGGGATCTCCACCTTTCAGGAGAGGCAGTACAAAAGCAGATTTCCATAACTTGGGGATTTCCTTAACATCAAGCATAAGGTTAAAAATACATGTTTAAGGGGGAGCAGTGATGTCTGCGGCTAGGTGTAGGAGACGGGGGTCTAGATCATCAGGGCCAGGGGATTTATTTTTATCAATTTCTTTCAGGGCTTTACACACTTCTGAAACAGAGAAGGATGAAAAGGAGAACCTGGTGAAGGAGTGCACAAGGGTGTCAGGTAAATTTATAGGGGGCTCAATTATACCTTTGACCTTTTCAAATAAACTGCCTGCATCTAAAAAAATGCTGGTTCAAGGCTTTCAGAATGGAGGTTCTCTCAGATACAATCTGTGTGTCGACCAACAATTGTTTAGGAAGCTGTGTATCTTTTCTGCACTCCAAACTTTTCACTACTTGCCAAAATTTGGATGTATTATTTAAATTTTGTGAAGTAGATTTCAGGAAGTGGTCTGCTTTCAATTTACGGATCATAGCCACACCCATATTTCGAAGACGTTTAAAAGCCATCCAATCATCTGCCAAACCAGTCCCTCTTGCTTTAGCTCACATAGCATTTCGTTCCCTTATTTACATTTTAGTAGACGTTCTTATCCAGAGCGACTTACAGTAGTGAATGCATACATTTCATAAATTTTTTCGTACTGGTCCCCCGTGGGAATCGAACCCACAACCCTGGCGTTGCAAACACCATGCTCTACCAACTGAGCATGGTGTTTGCAAGTTCCTTAGTAAATTTAAGTTCCTTAGTAAACCAAAGGTTCTCTCTGCCCTTAATCCTGCATTTTTTTAAAAGGGGCATGCCTGTTGCATACATCCTGGAATGCGTTGTGGAAGTAAGAAAAGGCTAGTTCAACATCAGAGATTAATTCCATTCAATGCTAGATACAGCATGTAAAAAACCTTGAATATCAAACCGCTTCCAGTTTCTTTTCGTAATAACACGTGGAGATTTCTTAGGAATTATACCATCTCTCACACAGGCAATAGCACAGCTATCACTTATGTCATTTGTAAAAATACCAGAAGCATTAAAATGATAATTATAACAAAGCAAACAAAGCATTGTAACAAAGCAAGCAATGCTATCATTCGAATTGAAGTTGATGACAACTCAATACATAAAAGACCTAAATACAGAACTTGAAGCAACCACTTACAGCGGCTTCAGAAAGTATTCATACCCCTTGACTTATTCCACATTTTGTTGTGTTACAGCCCACATTTTCTCACCCATCTACACACAATCACCCGTATGACAGTGAAAACATGTTTAGACATTTTTGCAAATGTATTTGTCATGTCCTGACCAGTAAAAGGGGTTATTTGTCATTGTAGTTTGGTCAGGGCGTGGCAGGGGATGTTTGTTTGTGTGGTTCGGGGTGTTTTTGGTTTATGTTCTATATTTTCTATTTCTATGTGTATGTCTAGTTTTCTATTTCTATGTTGGGTTTTTGGCAATGACCTCCAATTAGAGGCAGCTGGTTGTCGTTGTCTCTAATTGGAGGCCATATTTAGTTGGGTTTGTTTTCACTTGTGTTTTGTGGGTGGTTATTTTCTGTATAGCCTGTGTGCCTTATGGAACTGTTTCGTCGTTTTGTTATTTTTGTTTAAGTATTCACGTTACTTAAAATAAATTAAGATGAGCACTTTACCCGCTGCGCCTTGGTCCAATCAAAAATTACGATGCCCATGACAGAACCACCCACCAAAAAAGGACCAAGCAGCGGAGGAAGGAGCAGCTGGAGAGATATTTGGAGTCATGGACATAGGAGGAGTTCCTTGATGGCAAGGGTCCATGGAGCCAGGCTGGGGAGTACAGGCGACCGAAGGAGGAACTGGAGGCAGCAAAGGCAGAACAACGTTTCTGGGAGGGGAAAGTAAGGGAGCAACATGAGGCCGAGAGGCATCCCCCCAAAAAAAATTTGGGGGAGCACATGGGGAGTTGGGCAGAGTCAGAGTGGATACCTGAGCCAACTCCCTGTGCTTATTATGGGGAGCGACGGATCAAGCAAGCACCTTGTTATGCAGAGATATGCACTGTGTCGCCCATACGCGTGCACAGTCCGGTGCGGTCAATAAGGGCTCTGCAGCGTTGCCAGGCGAGAGTTGGCTGGCAGCCAGGGAGAAGTGCACCGGCGCAGCGCATCTTGCCACCAGTGCATCTCCACGGTCCAGTTTACCCTGTTCCTGCTCCTCGCACTAGCACTGAGGTGCGTGTTACTAGGCTGGCGCCTCCTAAGCCAGCCCCACACATCAGGCCTCTAGTGCGCCTGCCCAGTCCAGTACGTCCTGTTCCTGCTCTCCGCACTAGCCCTGAGGTGCGTGTTACTAGTCTGGCTCCTCCAAAGCCAGCCCCACGCATCAGGCCTCTAGTGCGCCTGCCCAGTCCAGTACGTCCTGTTCCTGCTCCCCGAACTAGCCCTGAGGTGCGTGTTATTAGTCTGGTGCCTCCAAAGCCAGCCCCACGCATCAGGCCTCTAGTGCGCCTGCCCAGTCCAGTACGTCCTGTTCCTGCTCCCCGCACTCGCTCTGAGGTGCGTGTTACTAGTCTGGCGCCTCCTAAGCCAGCAGCACGCACCAGGCTTCCAGTGCGCCTGCCCAGTCCAGTACGTCCAGTGCCTGCTCTGTGCACTCACCATCCAGTGCGCCTCCATAACCCGGTACAGCCAGTGCCTGCTGTGAGCAGTCGGCCTCCAGCGACGCTCCTCAGCCCTGAGCCTCCAGCGATGCTCCCCAGCCCGGAGCCTCCAGCGACGCTCCCCAGCCGGGAGCCTCCGGTTACTGTCACGTCCTGACCAGTAAAAGGGGTTATTTGTCATTGTAGTTTGGTCAGGGCGTGGCAGGGGGTGTTTGTTTTGTGTGGTTCGGTGTTTTTGGTTTATGTTCTATATTTTCTATGTCTATGTGTATATCTAGTTTTCTATTTCTATGTTGGGTTTTTGGCAATGACCTCCAATGACCTCGTTTTGTGATTTTTGTTTAAGTGTTCACGTTACTTAAATTAAATTAAGAAGATGAGCATTTTACCCACTGTGCCTTGGTCCAATCTTTACGACGCCCATGAGAGTATTGAAAATGAAATACCGAAATATTTAATTTACATAAATATCACAACCCTGAGTCAATACTTTGTAGAAGTATCTTTGGCAGAGATTCTAAGAGCTCTCACCTGGATTTTGAAACATTTGCCCATTATTATTTTCAAAAGTATTCAAGCTTTGTCAAATTGGTTGTTGATCATTGCTAGACAGCCATAGATTTTCATGACATTTAAGTCAAAACCCTAACGGCCACTCAGGAAAATTTACCTCCCTGGGCAAGGTGGGACGCTTGCGTCCGACCTAGTCAACAGCCAGTGGAATCGCGAGGCGCGAAATACAAATACCTCATAAATGCTATAACTTCAATTTCTCAAACATATGACTATTTTACACCATCAAAAAGTCTTTACAGCGAAAGCAAACATTAGATTATGTCAGGAGAGTACCCTGCCAAAAATAATCACACAGCCATTTTCAAAGCAAGCATATATGTCACAAAAACCAAAACCACAGCTAAATGCAGCACTAACCTTTGATGATCTTCATCAGATGACACTCCTAGGAAATGATGTTATACAATACATGCATGTTTTGTTCAATCAAGTTCATATCAAAAAACAGCTTTTTACATTAGCATGTGATGTTCAGAACTAGCATACCCACCGCAAACTTCCGGTGAATTTACTTAATTACTCACGATTAACGTTCACAAAGTACATAACAATTATTTTAAGAATTATAGATACAGAACTCCTTTAGGCAATTGCGGTGTCAGATTTTAAAATAGCTTTTCGGCGAAAGCACATTTTGCAATATTCTGAGTAGATAGCCTGGCCATCACGGCTAGCTAATTTGACACCCACCAAGTTTGGCCCTCACCAAACTCAGATTTACTATAAGAAAAATTGGATTACCTTTGCTGTTCATCATCAGAATGCTCTCCCAGGACTTCTACTTTAACAACAAATGTTGTTTTGGTTCGAAATAATCCATAGTTATATCCAAATACCTCCGTTTTGTTCGTGCGTTCAGGTCAGTATCCGAAGGGTGACGCGCGAGCGCATTTCGTGACAAAAAATTGTGCACTTCACAAAATAGATGGCATCATGATGGAGGATTGAAGCAACGTCTCATCAGTCAGGAAGTTAAAGCTTGGTCGCAAATGGGTCTTCCAAATGGACAATGACCCCAAGCATACTTCCAAAGCTGTGGCAAAATGGCTTAAGGACAACAAAGTCAAGGTATTGGAGTGGCCATCACAAAGCCCTGACCTCAATCCCATAGAACATTTGTGGGCATAACTGAAAAAGCGTGTGCGAGCAAGGAGGCCTACAAACCTGACTCAGTTACACCAGCACTGTCAGGAGGAATGGACCAAAATTCACCCAACTTATTGTGGGAAGCTTGTGGAAGGTTACCCGAAACGTTTGACCCCAGTTAAACAATTTATTGGCAATGCTACCAAATACTAATTGAGTATATGTAAACTTCTGACCCACTGGGAATGTGATGAAAGAAATAAAAGCTGAAATAAATTATTCTCTACTATTATTCTGACATTTCACATTCTTAAAATAAAGTGGTGATCCTAACTGACCTAAGACAGGGAATTTTTACTTGGATTAAATGTCAGGGATTGTGAAAAACTGAGTTTAAATGTATTTGGCTAAGGTGTATGTCAACTTTCGACTTCAACTGTATCCCCTGTAATAGCAAATACTTGCTATGTAGTATACAGTAGTTTGTCCCCTAAATGTGTTTCAGACAAAAACACACCTCCATTCATGACCATAACTGTTAGCACTGCCAATGTTGTCACACTTTATCTTTAAGTTCTCTAACCAGATGTCAACTTTATACACCACAACGATTTGCAAACAACTGTAAGTCGTTCAAGACCCAAACGGCTCATAAGGCAAGACAACTCACATTATGCTGCATGCCTAAATAGTTGGATGAAAAATACATTTTGCAGGCGTCACAAAACGTAGCCAAAGTCATTACTCAGCCCATTCAACAATGCAAGTGTGCACCATATGTTCCCAGCTTTCCTCTAATTAGCTGGATGAACAAGCTAAGACAGCTTTGATATGCATTGATTACATAGTTCCCAGCCAGTCCCACAGCAGTGGCTCATCCATATTCATTGAGGGACAAAAGCCGCTCCTTCAAAACAGGCCTAGGCAGCTACTGTAAGGGCAGCTCCACTGAGGGACACTACAGGAAGCCATGATGACCCTCAACGTCAATGGGTATCTAGAGTTTTTATCAGACAAAACAAGTTCATTAGCATGGTTTTTAATGGTTAGTTTACATTGTTGCAAAGGGTAACCATTGACCATGTAAAGAAATGCTTACCATTTGTTCTCCAAAAGCAGTCTTTAGAGTACCCTTTGTCTGCTTGGTGACATATACACATGAATGACTATCTTTAAAACTATATTTTTTCATTTTTATCGGTGCAATGCATACTAGTTCCAACCCCATTGGAATCAGGAGTGACAGGCAGTACACAAACACTTCAGTAATTACAACTCAAAAAAAGAATGATTCATTTCATCCTATAACCCATATCTCCTTTTAGTGCAATCGCACTAATGCAGATGTTCTGTATAGCTGGAGCAGGAAAGCAAAAGGCACTGGAATGTATTCACCACCTGCAGTCAGTCGTGTCGCATGTCTAAATGGGAGCTATCGCTGGATCTGGAACGGTTCCGAGTATTGACATCAATGTGCAATCCAGCCCCCACAAACCTGTCGTAGAGGGGAACCGCGGAATTTCAATAAAACTAATGAAGCTGTAAGTCTTTTAATAGATTCTGATTCTGGTAAAGAAATCTGCAGGGACGCAACGGAGAGAGAGGATTTGGTAGAGGATGAGACACAGAGCAGTAAATGACGGCCAAGTACAACTTGCCCACACATTAGGTAGGCCATTAGCATAGAGGCTTAGAGTTTTCACGATTAATCAGTGAACAAATCCCCACGCGCCCAATTAGCTCTCCGGCAGTGTTAGATATCAATATTCACTTGAGAGTGCATAGTTAAACTCTGTGGCTTCCTATCTCTCCATGGAGCCCATAGGATGATACGATAATTTCCTTATTGATCTGCAAATTCACTGTTGGAATTCCATTTCCAGCCTGATGTGATGCTTTTTTAATCTAAGAGGTTGTTATTGTGTCTGGGTGATTGACAGACATTGATCTCTGATCTCTGACGTAGCTTCTAACCATGATGTCACGGTCGTAGTTTCTGTGTGTTTTATGGCTCATGTTTTAGTGCTATTAAACGCAATCCTTCTATGGAGGTTTACAAGCAACGCACTGGGCACAAACTAGTTGAATCAAAGTTATTGTATTGTGACATGGAATCTACATAGAAAATACATTTGAGGGTGACATTTCAACCACAGGATTATGTCATCATTGTCACACATTTTCAAGATAGGCAAACCTTGTATAAAATATGCTTGAATTTGTACCTTTGAAACAATGTCAGATCTTAAACGTTATATCCCCTATATTAAAAAAATTGCCTGGGCAGCACCTTGTACTGGATAGTTGATCTACTGCAATTAATTTGGTCTCCCATCCAGGGTTTAACCAAGCCCTGCATAGCTTTTATAATTGCCACTGACTATTACCAATGTGCTATTATGAAAATTATATTGAGAGTTCTCTTAATAACTAAATATATTCAATGTTGCTATCAAACTCATTCCAAAGGGTAGGTTTAACAGAGCAGATCAAATGTAACCATACTTTATCACTCATGTATCATGAATTATACTATTTAGGCCAGTGGTCACCAACCGGTCGATCTCCAAGGTATTCCTAGTTGATCACCAAACGATAAAGCCTTCCGTTCCTATGTTTTGCGCTTTTAGCAGTAGGTGCACTTGATTCAGCAGCCCTAGTGCCGGGAAGACAACATTTTCCCATTTTTAACAATTTCATGTGTCTGAAGGTACAGTAGAACGCTGCCTACCCGGCAGCCACAGAAAGCAAATCAAGTGCACCTATAGGCCTACCTCTGGCTAATCAGATAGCTCAGATCACCGTGTCTGCACAGAGAAGCCTCCAATGCACAGCAAAGTTGATACTGTCAAAACTTTTAAAAACATGACTAGCAAGAGACTCAACGAGTACAGCAATGAGTTGATGTTTTTATGAGTAAGTTCATCTTTAAGTTATTCAGCACTGTCAACACTTCATTCAATACTTTTATAAGCCACAAAAAACGTGTTCTTCCTACTTCCACTCACGCTATAACCAGCACTGCAGCTGCGATGAATGAGTATAGCAAAGTGTTCCGATAAGCTTGTATTGCTATTATTAGCGGTTTTATGTCTTTTAATATCGAGGAATACTTCACTTTCTATGGGCGTAGGAGTAACAACATGAATTGGTGCATGAGGCAGAAATAATGCAGTGCAACTTGAGTTTCGCCTTCTGCTGGAAGACTGTGTCCCCTTTTCTCAGCAGAGGGAGGGAGAGCGGAGGGACGGTGAGTCAGGTGAGAGGCAGCCTCACCGCTGCTCCCTCCCTCCCTCCCCTCAGACTGACTAACAGATGCAGGCCATCAGTCCATCACTCATCTGTGTCTCTCAAGTAATACAACAAATTATCTATTACTAGTGGGATCATATACCAATTTCTTTTCAATATAATTTCAAAATGGTCTGAGAACAACATCATTGGCAGGGCAATTCAAGCATAGACAATATGCAGTGATAATCTATTGGGCCTATTGATGTACAAACCTTATCACTACATAACTGTTATTAATTGGTTAACGTTGCATAGGCTTATGTTTTTAAAGTAATTTTTAAAGGCCTGATTTAGGCCCATATAGCATTTGCAAAGCCATCAACAGCTATCAAAAACTAGACAATACAATAGGCCTAGTGTAACGGCTGTCGTGCGAGAGAGTGGACCAAAACGCAGCGGAGTTAGTGTTCATCATATTTAATTATTAAACGGAACACTATACAACTACAAAATAAGAAACTGACAGCCAAACAGTCCTGTCAGGTGAAACACAATGACAGAAACAATTACCCACAAAACCCCAACGGAAAAACATGCACTCCCAATCAACAACAACAAACTTCAGCTGTGCCTGATTGGGAGCCACACACGGCCCAAAACAAAGAAATACAAAAACATAGAAACAGAACATAGACCGCCCACCCAATGTAACACCCTGGCCTAACCAAAATAAAGAACAAAAACCCCTCTCTATGGCCAGGGCGTTACAGTACCCCCCCCCCCCAAGGTGCGGACTCCGGCCGCAAAACCTGACACTGAAGGGGAGGGTCCGGGTGGGCCTTCTTACGGCGGCGGCTCAGGTGCGGGACGTGGCCTCTGTTCCACCCTTGGCGTTCCACCAGGTGGCGCACCTGGCCACGCCGAAGGTCTGGTGGGCGACCCCGACTTCGCCCGGCTAGCGGGCGACCCTTGTTGCGCCCGGCTGGCGGACGACCCTGGCTGCGCCCGGCTGGCGGGCGGCGATGGCTGCGCCCGGCTGGCGGGTGTCCCTTGCTGCGCCCGGCTGGTGGGCGGCGATGGCTGCACCCGACTGGTGGATGACCCTGGCTGCGCCCGGCTGGCGGGCGGCGATGGCTGCGCCCGGCTGGCGGACGACCCTGGCTGCGCCCGGCTGGTGGGCCATTCTGGCAGATCCGGACAGGCGGGCCACTCTGGCAGATCCGGACAGGCGGGCCATTCTGGCAGATCCGGACAGGCGGGCCACTCTGGCAGATCCGGACAGGCGGGCCACTCTGGCAGATCCGGACAGGCGGGCATAGAACATAGAAACAGAACATAGACCGCCTACCCAATGTAACACCCTGGCCTAACCAAAATAAAGAACAAAAACCCCTCTCTATGGCCAGGGCGTTACACCTAGGGTTTCAAGCTTTGGTTGATTTCATATTTATCTTCAAGTTAATCATTAATATGTTGGATTCACATCTCCATCTTAACCAAAAATCTAAGTTAAAGAATAGGACTAAATCAAATAGAACTTTATTTAAAGTGTATTTAAAGTTTGATTTGATTAGATTTAGTCCTATTCTTAACTTACATTTTGGGTTGAGAGAGAAAGACTTGAATACAACATATCAATTATTATTTGTAGGCAAACTGGATATTGAATTATGTTTGGTTGTCAACACAACCAAATATCAACATTTGAAGGAGATGTATGCTCTGCTTGGATAGTTCCATCTGTGCCACTGACTTAGTTTGGCTTTAATTCCAGTTTGTCTACAAATTAATAATTGATATTAATTTAAATAAAGTTTGATTTGATTTAGTCCTATTATTCAACTTTGATTCTTGGTTGAGATGGAGACGTAAATCCAACATATAAATTATTAATTTGTAGACAAACTGGAATTTGTTGACAACCAAACACAATTCAATATCACTTTTTTCAATACAGTAAATAGCCTATTAACTTGTCAAAGAGTGTCATGTTCGTGTATGTAGGTGGCAGGGAAGTCAGGCGCAGGAGAAACCAAGTTGGTTAATATGGAGTATTTAATTAAAAAAACAACTCCAAAACCAAAATACGAAATAAAATGGGTAAAGTATACCCGTCGCACACTGATACACAAACCCACGTAACATAACATCACAAACCATCACCGACAAGGACATGAGGGGAAACAGAGGGTTAAATACGCAACATGATTAATTGGATTGGAAACAGGTGTGTAGGAAGACAAGACAAAACCAATGGAAAATGAAAAACTGATCGATGATGGCTAGAAGACCGGTGACGTCGACCGCCAAGCACCACCCGAGCAAGGAGGGGCATCGACTTCGGCAGAAGTCGTGACAACGATATGTTGGATTCACATCTCCAACTCAACCAAAAATAAAAGTGAAAGAATATGATTAAGCCAGGGGCTCAGATGAAACTATCCAAGCATTAGCTATCCTTTAAATGTTGATATTTGGTTGCATTGTCAACCAAACACAATTCAATAATCTTTAAGTAATACTGTAAATAGCCTTAAGTTAAGGCTGTCTTACAAACTAATGTAACAGTATTTATTCAACCTTAAAATGAGTAACAATGAGTAATCAAGATAGCATGCAAGGGTCACAGCTCTGTGGAGTTCTTACAATTGCTGTAATAATCTGTGCAGACTCTTGAATAGCATTGATCACTTGCTGTCACGTCCTGACCAGTATAAGGGGTTATTTGTTATTGTAGTTTGGTCAGGGCGTGGCAGGGGTGTGTTTGTTTTGTGTTATTGGGGTTTTGGGGTATTGTTCTATGTTTTTGTATTTCTATGTTTTTCTATGTTGTGTATTTCTTTGTGTTGGCCTGGTATGGCTCTCAATCAGGAACAGCTGTACATCGTTGTTGCTGATTGGGAGCCATACTTAGGTAGCCATTTTTCCACCTGTCTTTTGTGGGAAGTTGTTTTTGCACTGCTAGGACTAGCCTGCAAAACTGTTTAGCTGTCGTTCGTTTTCTTGTTTTTTTCCGTTAAGTGTTCAATAAAAGTTATTATGAGCATTCACATACCCGCTGCATTTTGGTCCAATCCTTACGACGGCCATGACAGAACTCCCCACCACAAACAGACCAAGCAGCGGGGTAAGGAGCTGGAGAGGAGCTATCTGGAGTCGTGGACTTGGGAGGAGATCCTAGCTGGAGAGGGACCATGGAGGAAGGCTGGAGAGGACCGGGAGTGTTACGCTGGAACACGGCTGGCATGGAAGCCTGAGAGGCAGCCCCCCCAAAAAAATTTGGCTGGGCCAGGGTTGAGCCCTTAGCCAACTCCCCGTGCTTACCGGAGGCAGCGTGGTACTGGTCAGGCCCCGTGCTATGGGGTGATGCACACGACGTTGAGGGCGAGCATCCACAGGCCAGTGTGCTTGGTGCCAGCGTCCCGCATATGCCGGGGGGAAGCGGGCACCCAGCCAGTACGGGTGGTGCCAGTCCTGCGCTCGAGACCGCCAGTGCGCCTCCACGGCCCAGTGTATCCTGTTCCCGCTCCCCGCACTAGCCCTGAGGTGCGTGTCTCCAGTCTGGCGCCTCCAAAGCCAGCACCACGCACCAGGCCTCCTGTGCATCAGCCCAGTCTAGTACGTCCTGTTCCCGCTCCTAGCACTAGCCTTGGGGTGCGTGTCTCCAGTCTGGTACCTCCAGTACCAGCCCCACACACTAGGCCTCTAGTGCGTCAGCCCAGTCCAGTTCGTCCTGCTCCTGCTCCTCGCACTAGCCCTGTGGTGCGTGAAAATAGTCTGGCGCCTCCTAAGCCAGCCCCACGCATCAGGCCTTCAGTGCGCAGCTCCAGTCCAGAGCTTCCGACGACAGTACCCAGTCCAGAGCTTCTGGCGACAGTACCCAGTCCAGAGCTTCCGGTGACTGTTCTCCGTCTAGACCTTCCGGCGACAGTTCCACATCCAGAGCTTCCGGCGACAGTGCCCCGACTTGAGCTTCCGGCGACAGTGCCCCGTCTAGAGCTTCCGGTGACAGTGCCCTGTCTAGAGCTTCCGGTGACAGTGCCCCGTCTAGAGCTTCCGGCGACAGTGCCCCGTCTAGAGCTTCCGGCGACAGTGCCCCGTCTAGAGCTTCCGGTGACAGTGCCCCGTCTAGAGCTTCTGGCGACAGTGCCCCGTCTAGAGCTTCCGGTGACAGTTCCCCGTCCAGTGCGTCCGGCGACGTCCTACAGTCCGGAGCCGACAGAGACGGCCCACAGTTCGGAGCCGACAGAGACGGCCCACAGTCCGGAGCCGACAGAGACGGCCCACAGTCCGGAGCCGACAGAGACGGCCCACAGTCCGGAGCCGACAGAGACGCCCTTCAGTCCGGAACCGGCGCAGCCAGAGTCGCCCTTCAGTCCAGAACCGGCGCAGCCAGAGGTCTCCAGCGACGCGCATCAGCCCGAGGTCTCCAGCGACGTGCCTTAGCCCTGAGCCTTCAGTGGGGGTGGCCAGGTTAGGTTGGGGACTAAGGCCGGAGCCTGAGCCACCTCCGTGGCAGGAGGATTTCGGAGGGGGGGGGGTGTTGCACTAGAACCATCGGTGACGGTGGCCACCCTCCCTTCCCTCCCCTGTAGTTTGGGGATTTTTTTGTTGTGGGTTATTGTTTTGTTAGTTTTTTATTTGAGGTGCATCCGGGATCTGCACCTTTGGGGGGGTACTGTCACGTCCTAACCAGTATAAGGGGTTATTCGTTATTGTAGTTTGGTCAGGGCGTGGCAGGGGTGTGTTTGTTTTGTGTTATCGGGGTTTTTGGGTATGGTTCTATGTTTTTTCTATGTTGTGTATTTCTTTGTGTTGCCCTGGTATGGCTCTCAATCTAAATACAAGTAAAACTAAATGCATGCTTTCAACCGATCGCTGCCTGCACCTGCCCGCCTGCCCAGCATCACTTCTCTGGACGGTTCTGACTTAGAATTTGTGGACAACTACGAATACCTAGGTGTCTGGTTAGACTGTAAACTCTCCTTCCAGACTCACATCAATCATCTCCAATCCAAAGTTAAATCTAGAATTGGCTTCCTATTTCGCAACAAAGCATCCTTCACTCATGCTGCCAAACATACCCTCGTAAAACTGACCATCCTACCAATCCTCGACTTCGGCGATGTCATTTACAAAATAGCCTCCAATACCCTACTCAACAAGCTGGATGCAGTCTATCACAGTGCCATCCGTTTTGTCACCAATGCCCCATATACTACCCACCACTGCGACCTGTACGCTCTCGTTGGCTGGCCTTCGCTTCATACTCGTCGACAAACACATTGGCTCCAGGTCATCTACAAGACCCTGCTAGGTAAAGTCCCCCCTTATCTCCGCTCACTGGTCACCATAGCAGCACCCACCTGTAGCACGTGCTCCAGCAGTTAGTGTCCCTGTTGCAGCTTTTACTTTCTTCCGCTACATTGGTGGCAGCGTTGGGGTCAAGTCCAGCTCACATCTAGTTATGTGATCTAGTGGTGGGAAGCATTCTGTTTTTCAATGTTATGTTGGGGTGTAATTACATTGATATAACTAGTGAACAATGGATAAGCAGCAATGGACGTGACAGATAGAAGTAGTCACTACAGGTGTGAGCAAGCTTTATATCAAAGTTGCCTGAAGCTGAATGGAAAGTGCTATGCCCTGACCAGTTATTCAGAAGAAAATAATTTGTGACTGTCTAATTAAGTTAATTTACCAGTGTGGACCCAAAACAAACACATTCTACCTATTTACAAACTCCCTGTTTGAAGGGTTATTATAGCCGTTGGTGTTCTTTTGTGATCCACATCATATGGGTACACAAATAAGCTAAGTGTGTTATGAAGCAAAACACAACTATCCTTTTTTTTAGGATGCAAACCAATAATATAAATCACTGTTGATCCATCCTGTTCTGATCTAATGAGATGGATGTAGGTTTTCTACGGCCTAAAATCGAGGCCTTTCCCAGTCATGAAGGATGAAGCTAGGCCCCTCTTGGTTCTCATTGGTGAAGACTGATCTCAAGTTAGGGGTTATATGTCAGACTCTCCAAGAGTGTGCAAAGCTGTCATCAAGGCAAAGGGTGACTACTTTGAAGAATCTAAAATCTAAAATATATTTTGATTTGTTTAACACTTTTTTGGTTACTACATGATTCCATATGTGTTATTTCATAGTTTTGATGTCTTCACTATTATTCTACAATGTAGAAAATAGTCAAAATAAAGAAAACCCCTGAATGAGTAGGTGTGTCCAAACTTTTGACTGGTACTGTATTTGCACGAATTGAGTGTGAAATTGTGTTGCCACCAAAGATAGACTGCCTGAGGCTCGTTCTGCAGTATCAGGGCAATGATAAAACATGAACAAGGGGTAATAAAACACCCAAATGTCCTGGTAAAAATGGCAAAGCTCTCAGTATGGTTAATGTTAGGATGCATCTTGATGACACTTGCTTCACTACCAACTCTATTCCCCTTTGTAGTTCTAATCTGGTTAAGACGACTTGTATTCATTTATTTCACATGGTGTTGAACATTGGAAGGTTTGCACTCTATGATGTGTTAACATGAAATGAGCCGATTTGTCATGGAGGCACTGAAATGTGCTGGAAGTGGCATTTCTCTTCTTGCGGCAACCTTAGTCTTGTTCTGTCACTGTCTAAGTGTTGCTGCATCTTTATGTGAGTTTGACTGGTACTGTTAAATAAACTGTCTCTATAGAAAAACTGTGAGAAAACATGATATTGCAAGGGATTTTTTTTCTTTCAACACACAAATGACGAAAGGAGTTTGACAGCAAGGGAAAACAGCACCCGCTCTGAACTTTTCAAAAAGTGCTGGAGGATTAATCCATATAAATAGCATCCCACAGTATGCGCACTCTGTGCATGTATCAAATGGTGCAGAGCTCAGGTACAGATCAAAATCTACCTGTGCTGGGGAAACAGAAATAAAACTGACAAAGTAGCGGCTTCAGAATATGACTTTGTACCTATTGCAGTAGTTCAGCAAATAACTATATTGAGAGAGGCCTTCCTTTCAAGAGATGGGAAAAGGTCCTCAGAAAGGTCCTTAGAAATGATAAGATATTCTCTTCTGGGCTATTTTTGTTGTTGTTGATGGAACATAGTGATTATCATCTGACATTGAGGGTTTATTCTTACTAATGTAGAAAGGCAAAGAGTCTGGAAAATACATAATTTCAGCTCTTGTCACTACCTCTAACTGCCAGCAGCCTCTCTCAAGTAAAGCCACTATGAACAGAAAGAGGTGTGAAATTACTCTCCCAAATCAACACCTCTCTAGTTCACTCCTTGGAGATACAGACAGAAGATAGCACAATGTTTGGCTATGTGATATCCTAAAAATCATAAAACATCCCAAACATTCCCCCATGCTAAGGAGCTGAACTACACCACCACTAATATCTACCTACCCAGTCCGACCTCTCATACAGACCCATGTCTGTACCAGAAGCAGGGGAGGCCAGGGGCACAGTGAAGTGGTTTGACTGGAGCTCAGTACTCTCTTGACATCAGGTCATATTTCCACTCTGCCTCCCTCCACTGGGCTCTGGGGGTTTTTCTCACCCTGCCAGATGTTAGCTGCAGCTTCAGCCAGCAAGTCAACCAAGGCAAAAGGAAGTAGACACTCCAATGCATAATTCAGGATTTTCCCTGTAGGGGAGAGTGGGGTAAGATGAGCCATTTTTTACATTCAGCATCACTACCTCAAGGGAAATATAATATTATTTCTGACAAAGATATCTACATATATTTTAGGATTTTGTGTATCCATGGAAATAATCAGAATGTACGTAAACATAACAGTTTTGAAAATGTCTCGTCTAAAAAAAAGTGGTCTCTTAGCACAACTTACCCCGGGTATGGAGTAAGTTGAGGATAGGGGCAGGGTAAGTTGCGCCACCTTGGGGTAAGTGGAAGTGGTGCTGGTAGGTCAAAGTTTAATTCATGGAATGGGGGTGTGGTATATTGTATTTCTTAAATGTCTGCCTACATTCAGACATACAGTTGAAATCGGAAGTTTACATACACTTAGGTTGGAGTCATTAAAACTCATTTTCAACTACTCCACACATTTCTTGTTAACAAACTACAGTTTTGACAAGTCGGTTAGGACATCTACTTTGTGCATGACGTAAGTAATTTTTCCAACAATTGTTTACAGACAGATTGTTTAACTTATAATTCACTATCACAATTCCAGTGGGTCAGAAGTTTACATACACTATGTCACGTTCGTCGTAAGGATGGGACCAAGACGCAGCGGGAATATGTATGCTCATCTTCTTATTTATTAAAGAAACGAAAAACAGTCCTGTAAGGCACATAGCTTACACATGGAACAACTACCCACAAATCCCATGGACAAAACACCCCTATTAAATAGGACCTTCAATTAGAGGCAACGAGAAACAGCTGCCTCCAATTGAAGGTCAAACCAATAAACTAAGCATAGAAATAGACTAACTAGACACAGAAATAGACTAACATAGAACATTGCCCAACAAACCCCGAAACACACTAAACAAACACCCCCTGCCACACCCTGACCAAACAACAATAACAAACAACCCCTTTTACTGGTCAAGACGTGACAGTACCCCCCCCCCCCCCAAAGGTGCAGACCTTGGATGCACCTCAAACAAAAAAAACACAAAAATAAACCCCAAAACAAAAATAATCCCAAACTAAAGGGAGGGAAAGGGAGGGTGGCCACCGTCACCAACGGTACTAGTACTACACCCCCCCTCCCCAATCCTCCTACTATGGAGGTGGCTCAGGCTCCGGCCTTAGTCCCCAACCTAACCTGTCTACCCCAGCTGAAGGCTCAAGGCTAAGTTGCATCCCTGGAGACCTCGGACTGATGCACGTCGCTGGAGACCTCGGGCTGATGCGCGTCGCTGGAGACCTCGGGGTGATGCGCGTCGCTGGAGACCTCGGGCCGATGTGCGTCGCTAGAGACCTCGGGCTGATGCGCATTGCTGGAGACCTCGGGCTGATGCGCATCGCTGGTGACCTCGGACTGAAGGGCGACTCTGGGAACTCTGAACTGAACGGTGACTCTGGCTGCGCCGGTTCCGGACCGTAGGGCGACTCTGGCTGCGCCGGTTCCGGACTGTAGGGCGACTCTGGCTGTGCCGGTTCCGGACTGTAGGGCAACTCTGGCTGTGCCGGTTCCGGACTGTAGGGCGACTCTGGCTGCGCCGGTTCCGGACTGTAGGGCGACTCTGGCTGCACCGGTTCTGGACTGTAGACCGTCTCTGCAGGCTCCGGACTGTGGGCCGTCTCTGCAGGCTCCGGACTGTGGGCCGTCTCTGCAGGCTTCGGACTGTAGGACATCGCCAGAAGCACAAGATGGGGAACTGTCGCCGGAAGCTCTAGACGGGGCACTGTTGCCGGAAGCTCTGGATGGGGTACTGTCGTCTGAAGGTCTGGATGGGGAACTGTCGCCGGAAGCTCTGGGCGGGGAACTGTTGTCGGAAGCTCTAGACGGGGAACTGTCGTCGGAAGCTCTGGACGGGTACTGTCGTCGGAAGCTCTGGACGGGGTACTGTTGTCGGAAGCTTTGGACGGGGTACTGTCGTCGGAAGCTCTGGACGGGGACTGCGCACTGAAGGCCTGATGCGTGGGGTTGGCTTTGGAGGCGCCAGACTATTTTCACGCACCACAGGGCTAGTGCGAGGAGTAGGAGCAGGACGAACTGGACTGGGCTGACGCACTGGAGGCCTAGTACGTGGGGCTGGTACTGGAGGTACCAGACTGGAGACACGCACCTCGAGGCTAGTGCGAAGAGCAGGAACAGGACATACTGGACTGGGCTGACACACTGGAGGCCTGGTGCGTGGTGCTGGATTTGGAGGCGCCAGACTAGAGACACGCACCTCAGGGCTAGTGCGAGGAGCAGGAACAGGGTACACCGGGCCATGAACAAGCACTGGAGGTCTGGAGCGCACAGCCTGCACCACCCATCCTGGCTGGGTAGTCACAGTAGCCCTGCACGGGCAGAGTGCTGGCACAGGGCGAACTGGGCTGTGCAGAGGCCTGATGGCTGCCATGCGTAGAGCAGGCGCAGGGAGACGTACTGGTGGCCAGATGTACTGCGCAGGCATACTCCTACCTGGCTGGATGCCCACTCTAGCACGGCACTTGCGAGGGGCTGGAATCGCTCGCACCGGACTGTGCGTAAGCATGGGCGAGATCGTGCTCACTTCAGCATAGACCGGCGCTCTCATGATCCGCTGCTCCCCATAATAAGCACGGGGAATTGGCTTAGGGCTCACCCTTGGCCCAGCCAAACTGCCCGTGTGGCCCCCCCAAAACAATTCTTGGGGGTGCCTCTCATGCTTCTGTCGTTGGGCTCGCTCTTCGTACTGTCGCCGTTCCTCCCTCGCTGTCTCCACCTGTTTCCATGGCAGGGTCTTGTCCCCTGCCATTACCTCCTCCCATGTCCATGACGTCCTCCACTCCCTTCTTTCCCTGGCCTAGGATCCTTGCTCCTCCTGGGCCCGCTGCTTGGTCCGTTGGTGGTGGGTAGTTCTGTCATTTTCGTCGTAAGGATGGGACCAAGACGCAGCGGGAATGTGTATGCTCATCTTCTTATTTATTAAAGAAACGAAAAACAAAACACTTGAACAAAAACAACGACAAAAAACAGTCCTGTAAGGCACACAGCTTACACACGGAACAACTACCCACAAATCCCATGGACAAAACACCCCTAAATAGGACCTTCAATTAGAGGCAATGAGAAACAGCTGCCTCCAATTGAAGGTCAAACCAATAAACTAAGCATAGAAATAAACTAACTAGACACAGACATAGAAATAGACTAACATAGAACATTGCCCAACAAACCTGAAACACACTAAACAAACACCCCCTGCCACGCCCTGACCAAACAACAATAACAAACAACCCCTTTCACTGGTCAGGATGTGACACACTAAGTTGTCTGTGCCTTTAAACAGCTTGGAAAATTCCAGAAAATTATGTCATGGTTTTAGAAACTTCTGATAGGCTTATTGACATCATTTGAGTCAATTGGAGGTGTACCTGTGGATGTATTTCAAGGCCTACCTTCAAACTCAGTGCCTCTTTGCTTGACATCATGGGAAAATCAAAAGAAATCAGGCAAGACCTCAGAAGAAAATGTGTAGAACTCCACAAGTCTGGTTCATCCTTGGGAGCAATTTCCAAACGCCTGAGGGTGCCACGTTCATCTGTACAAACAATAGTACGCAAGTATAAACACCATGGGACCACAGAGCCGTCATACCGCTCAGGAAGGAGACGCGTTCTGTCTCCTAAAGATGAACGTACTTTGGTGTGAAAAGTGCAAATCATTCCCAGAACAACAGCAAAGGACCTTGTGAAGATGCTGGAGGAAACAGGTACAAAAGTATCTATATCCACAGTAAAACGAGTCCTATATTGACATAACCTGAAAGGCCGCTCAGCAAGGAAGAAGCCACTACTCCAAAACCGCCATAAAAAAGCTAGACTACGGTTTGCAACTGCACATGGGGACAAAGATCATAATTTTTGTAGAAATGTCCTCTGGTCTGATGAAACAAAAATATAACTTTTTGGCCATAATGACCATCATTATGTTTGGAGGAAAAAGGTGGAGGCTTGCAACCCGAAGAACACCATCCCAACCGTGAAGCACGGGGTAGGCAGCATCATGTTGTGGGGGTGCTTTGCTGCAGGAGGGACTGGTGCACTTCACAAAATAGATAGCATCATGAGGAAGGAAAATGATGTGGATATATTGAAGCAACATCTCAAGACATCAATCAGGAAGTTAAAGCTTGGTCGCAAATGGGTCTTCCAAATGGACAATGAACCCAAGCATACTTCCAAAGTTGTGACAAAATGGCTTAAGGACAACAAAGTCAAGGTATTGGAGTGGCCATCACAAAGCCCTGACCTCAGTCCCATAGAAAATTTGTGGGCAGAACTGAAAAAGCGTGTGCGAGCAAGGAGGCCTACAAACCTGACTCAGTTACACCAGCTCTGTCAGGAGGAATGGGCCAAAATTCACCCAACTTATTGTGGGAAGCTTGTGGAAGACTACCCGAAACCTTTGACCCAAGTTAAACAATTTATTGGCAATGCTACCAAATACTAATTGAGCATATGTAAACTTCTGACCCACTGGGAATGTGATAAAAAATAAAAGCTGAAATACATCATTCTCTCTAATATTATTCTGACATTTCACATTCTTAAAATGAGGTGGTGATCCTAACTGACCTAAGACAGGGAATATTTATTTGGATTAAATGTCAGGAATTGTGAAAAACAGAGTGTAAATGTATTTGGCTAAGGTGTATGTAAACTTCCGACTTCAACTGTAGATATCTCTGTTCAATATCACTTACGCTTCCATTTCTTGACCTGTTGTCTGGGACAGTGATGTTGTTTCGATGTGGCAATTCGTAGGCACGTTCTCAGCATTTGAGGCTGCTAAGCCCATGAAACTGGTCTCAGAGATTCTTGATATGTTTAGCAAGTTCAGACTCCATGTGATCAGATAAGACCTTGTGTGTCTCTGCTACTCTATCACAGCCTCTGTTTCACACAGGAATATGCTTGTTTTATTTTTTTGTCAGTGTCATAAGATAGGTTTCTATTCAATTGGCGACTGATTGTCAGGGGAATATTCTAAAACCTGCATAAAGAAAATATGCACATTTTCTCACAAGTTGTCTGTTTTCAGAAACGGATTAATTGCAGATGAAGATCGGTGTGTGATGACTTACATTTTCATGTAACAAATAAAAATCTTAAAGTTTAATGTGTTCCCATCACATTTTCAAGTACCGATAGTTTTGTCACCTAAAATGTTGTGTTAAATAGCAAATGTGCCTACTCTGGTCTTGGCACGTGTGCTCTTGCTGGTAGGCAGTGCTGGTAGGCAGTGCTGGTAGGCTGTGCTGGTAGGCTGTGCTGGTAGGCTGTGCTGGTAGGCAGTGCTGATAGGCAGTGCTGGCAGGCTGTGCTGGTAGGCAGTGCTGGTAGGCTGTGCTGGTAGTCTGTGCTGGTAGGCTGTGCTGGTAGGCTGTGCTGGTAGACTAGTCTATATGAGATTATTATGGATAAGAGCGAGAATATTTTTATTTGTCAAACGGCAGTCAAGCATCGATATTCATGTTACCAGATTAAGTGGAAAGGAGCATACTGGAAAGGAGCATCAAGCTCATCACTGTGCACTTTCACCACCCTGTAAAGTTCAGAACTTATTTCATCTGTAGCCTAATAAACTGCATGGAGTCTTAGTGGGAGGACCACACACCATATCATCATGTGACTTCAAGTTAAAAAAAAAATGTTTTTTTCTTTTCACCTTTATTTAACCAGGTAGGCCATTTGAGAACAAGTTCTCATTTACAACTGCGACCTGGCCAAGACAAAGCAAAGCACTGCGACAAAAACAACAACACAGAGTTACACATGGGAAAAACAGACAGTTTACTTCGATATGATGGTTATTATATCAATATTTGAGCATAAAGGTGTTTCCGTCGCCATAGCTGATTTTACTGACACAAAAAGATCCCACCATGTCGAACAAACAAATAATCTGCTCGAAAGGACTTCTTTCCTTCTCTCACTTCATTGGCTGCTCTTTCAAGAACCTCAAAGGGGGCTCGAGCCCTGCTTGTTTAACGTTTGTATACACAAAGAAATGCACATCTTCAGTCCACATGCATGAAAAATTGCATAAAATTGACAAAATGTCATCATAATTTGTATGGGGTATGGCGGCCACTTGCTCAATTTACCACATGGCATATTGTACAACTTACCCCAAAGCAAATATTTTGACTATATTAGCCTACACAGCTACAAGGATGCACTTTCATGCTAGGTTTAGGACCTCATATTGTAGCTTATAGAAACCTCAACTGATGCATAAAACTATTTTAAAACAATCTACATTGGTTTAGATACAAGCATCATTAAACCTTTAACACAATAAATTCATTTGCTTAACACTTTTTCCATGTGTTTTCGTACTTCACAGACTCCATTAGAAGATGACATCTTCATAGATATTTGGTAAAATTATACAGTTTGTGTATGGTTTCCTAGAAACAAAGGATGGCTCAACTAACCCTTTGGCTCAACTTACCCCTGCGCCCTACAGTTTTGTTTTCACTCCGTTTCAACGCTCTAGCTTAAATTTTTCAACACAGTCATGCTTTATTTATGGTGTTGAGGATGACGTCACTCTAGCCGTGTTCTGTGTGGGCTGAACTCACTAGACTGTGTTTCTTTCCAAAAAGTTATCCCCCATTGACTCCCCTCTGCAGATCTAAGATGACTGGGTGGTTGTAAGCAATAGCTAGTTATGTTTTCTTCACCTCTCCAGCCCTCTGTAAAATCTGTGAAGGGAGGGACCCTAAATCTCCCATGGATATGATCCAGCATGTTGCTATGCACATTTATAGTGCTTTCAGGCCAGAGAAAGGTCATTCCATCTGGGACAGAGCTTTCAGTTGTGAAACAAGTAATACCCCACCGCTTGTTTTCTTTGGAGATGACAGCGTCCAAACATAACAATCTGTTTTAAGTAATGCTAATTCAAGCTAGAACTATTTGAGAATGTTTGAAGCATCCTTTATTATCTGTGTTCGTCATAGTATTCCTCCATTTAAGGAAGCATCTTTTTTGTTGTGTCATCCATTCAAGCTATTTCTGATGGCCTGTCAAGCATTTCCCATGTGATATGGCACAGTGTGGAGATGTGTGGTCTGTCTGTCAGTTTCACTAACTTCTGTTGCTCCTTGAAGTTTGTTTCAAAGCAGATACTTCTTAATGTAGGAAAAGTTGGCTAAGCACAGAGTGTACACTTGGCCTGTCACAGGGAGATGAGAGTTTCTGATTGCCTCTGTCTGTGGCACTGACAAGAGACAGGCTTTCATGAGAACACAGACGTGGAAGAACAGGATAGAGCTTTGTCAGAATAAAGACCACCATCTTAGGAAGTGACTGGAGGCTCATACAGAGGCTGCTGTGTGTGACTGTCTTTCTCTTAGAATTGTTAGAACATGCCGGTATCAGAGAACACAACTTCATATTCAGTTTTTCATGTTTTGTGAAAATCTTAGCTTTTCTTGTTTTGAAATCTATAGCTCTGTGACGATGCAATCAAACAAACAGAGAGAGAGAAAGAGAAAGAACAACATAGATATCAAACAACCCCACTAGCACAATATGTTGCCACTGTGTTGTCCTGTGTTGCTCAGAAAAACATATGTTGCCATTATCCACCCAACATCTGTGCCCCTAATGGAATGATTCACCAACATTATACATGTTTTATACTGCCCTGTGAAATCAATTACAGTCCCAGAGGAGGTTTTCCTCCAGGCCCTGCCTTGCCCAATGGTGGTTCAGTCCCATGATGGTCACACTCGAGAGGGAATAAGTCCGCCAATAAGCACCCAGCCTCCAGGCAGGTCCATGGTTTTGTTTATCAATTAATAAGTCAAATCGCTGTCAGATTCAATTCCATCCCAGCTCTGAGACGAGGTGCCACAGTATGAACAGACTCTCCCACTGGGCACTGACATCAATTCAATGTCTATTCCATGTTGGTTCAATGCAATTTCATTGAAATGACGTGGAAACAATGTTGATTCAACCAGTGTGTGCCCAGTGGGCTGTAAGGAGGACCCTAGGGATCTTAATTAATGTGCAAGAACAGCATACAGTACACACTGTTGTTTTGATATGAATGGAGTATTGTTAAGCAGATCAAACAAGAGAAAGGTTTGGAGCGGGTGTTGTAGGAATAGAGGAGCTCCATTGTTAGAATGTGGCCCCAGGGTTGTTTACATGTGGAGACGAGCTGGGAGCTCTAGATTCCTTTGTATTGCTCCTCTCTCTCTCCCATTTGAATGGGGGATGCTGAGGGATGTTGTGCTCTGTGCCTCTCTGACCCTGACGTTCTCATACAGTATAATCATCACTGGTCATCATGCTAAGGACATTGGTTTAAACCTGGAGGGCAGTCATGCAGCGCGATGTAGCTCTTGGCTTTCCTTCTTCTTGGTAGAAACCTCTGATTGAATCCTACAGCATGAACTGTAGTCACTGGAAAACCTCGCTATTCTGTTTGTGGTGTTTCTGTAAGTGATTTTGGACCCCAAGCAGTGTCCTTGAACTACAGCGTAATTACATTTCCACTTGCCATCAGTCTTCCCCGTTAAACCAACATGCTCCTGTGAAAGTGTGCAATTCAGTCTACACAAACACAGACTATCCTTTGTAACCTGAAGATCCCCCTATAAATGAAACATGAATAGCAACATGAATGTCACGTTAGAATACCGATGCATTGCTTAGAGATGACCACACAGACATACAGAGTTCAATGTCTCTCTGGTATTGAAGAGCAGTGAGATACTGATGGCCTACTAAAATAGTGGGTTTGTTGCTCTCTACTCTGTTAAGTCAGGGTCAAGAAGAGCGATATGGAAGGTTGATAGAACCATGAGGTTTGGGACTCTGAGAATAACCTGTTGATTTCCATAGTGGAGCACAGGCGCCCACGGGGCAACCCAATCTCATCAGTCACCCTTACAGTGCCATCCATCTTGCTTTTGACACACACTGTTACCTTTTGCTTTCTTCATTAGCCAAACATATGGATTATGGAAATGTACCCATTGTAAGGCTGAACAAGTTGATTCATGAATCGGCGGTGTGTAAACACACAGATGCTCAACATTAACCTCACCACCCGTTCAGCCATCTGGTTCTGTGTTTGTGGTGAAAAGGAAACTGTCAAAAAGCTAAAAACATTAGCATATGTTTCATGTCTGGAGTACAGAATGCTGCTTTGTTCCTGTAGCTAATAGCACTTCTGGAGGCCATTTTATCCAGAGTTTACATTGAAACTAGGGCTGAACTAGGGAAACATAGCAACAGATATCAGTGGCCTTTAATGTTTAGTACTGGCACACATTACTTGATCTGTTGTACTTGCAATACAGTGAGGGAAAAAAGTATTTGATCCCCTGCTGATTTTGTATGTTTGCCCACTGACAAAGAAATGATCAGTCTATAATTTTAATGGTAGGTTTATTTGAACAGTGAGAGACAGAATAACAACAACAAAATTCAGAAAAATGCATGTAAAAAATGTTATAAATTGATTTGCATTTTAATGAGGGAAATAAGTATTTGACCCCCTCTCAGTCAGAAAGATTTCTGGCTCCCAGGTGTCTTTTATACAGGTAACGAGCTGAGATTAGGAGCACACTCTTAAAGGGAGTGCTCCTAATCTCAGTTTGTTACCTGTATAAAAGATACCTGTCCACAGAAGCAATCAATCAATCAGATTCCAAACTCTCAACCATGGCCAAGACCAAAGAGCTCTCCAAGGATGTCAGGGACAAGATTGTAGACCTACACAAGGCTGGAATGGGCTACAAGACCATTGCCAAGCAGCTTGGTGAGAAGGTGACAATAGTTGGTGTGATTATTCGCAAATGGAAGAAACACAAAAGAACTGTCAATCTCCCTCGGCCTGGGGCTCCATGCAAGATCTCACCTCGTGGAGTTGCAATGATCATGAGAACAGTGTGGAATCAGCCCAGAACTACACGGGAGGATATTGTCAATGATCTCAAGGCAGCTGGGACCATAGTCACCAAGAAAACAATTGGTAACACACTACGCCGTGAAGGACTGAAATCCTGCAGCGCCCGCAAGGTCCCCCTGCTCAAGAAAGCACATATACATGCCCGTCTGAAGTTTGCCAATGAACATCTGAATGATTCAGAGGACAACTGGTTGAAAGTGTTGTGGTCAGATGAGACCAAAATGGAGCTCTTTGTTATCAACTCAACTCACCGTGTTTGGAGGAGGAGGAATGCTGCCTATGACCCCAAGAACACCATCCCCACCGTCAAACATGGAGGTGGAAACATTATGCTTTGGGGGTGTTTTTCTGCTAAGGGGACAGGACAACTTCACCGCATCAAAGGGATGATGGACGGGGCCATGTACCATCAAATGTTGGCTGAGAACCTCCTTCCCTCAGCCATAGCATTGAAAATGGGTCGTGGATGGGTATTCCAGCATGACAATGACCCAAAACACACGGCCAATCCAACAAAGGAGTGGCTCAAGAAGAAGCACATTAAGGTCCTGGAGTGGCCTAGCCAGTCTCCAGAACTTAATCCCATAGAAAATCTGTGGAGGGAGCTGAAGGTTCGAGTTGCCAAACGTCAGCCTCGAAACCTTAATGACTTGGAGAAGATCTGCAAAGAGGAGTGGGACAAAATCCCTCCTGAGATGTGTGCAAACCTGGTGGCCAACTAGAAGAAACGTCTGACCTTTGTGATTGCCAACAAGGGTTTTGCCACCAAGTACTAAGTCATGTTTTGCAGAGGGGTCAAATACTTATTTCCCTCATTAAAATGCAAATCATTTTATAAAATTTTTGACATGCGTTTTTCAGGATTTTTGTTGTTGTTATTCTGTCTCTAACTGTTCAAATAAACCTACCATTAAAATTATAGACTGATCATTTCTTTGTCAGTGGGCAAACGTACAAAATCAGCAGGGGATCAAATACTTTTTTCCCTCACTGTATCTGAGATTCATACACATCATATATACAGTATCTACAATATACTATATATGCAAATATCACATTATTGGTACAATCAATCATTATTGGTATCTGAATCTGAATCCAATTTGAATGAATGCAGAACTAGAGAGAAGAATCAGATGCAATACTCTAAATGCGAGAGATTAAAAGGGAGTACCATTAATTTCAGGCGTAGAGAGAGATTCACGTACAGTATGTACAAATTGACACGGGAGATATAAAAATGATTATGGCTCTAAGAACACTTGACTTCCTCGTTTATCATGTTGCTTAAAAAAAGAAGACATTTTGAAAGCACTTCATGCTTTGTATACGGAATACATTTTTTGTATCTGCACATTTTGTGACAGCACACTGATGGCACCGCTGTGCGTTCAGAAATACGCTACCAGAGTGAGCAGTGAATGCCGTTTTATGATTGAATTATGACTGAAGGGCAGAAAGAGGCAGGCCTTATCTTCATTTGGGGGCGAGGCGGGGGGGGGGGGGGGGGGGGTGCAGACTTACTGAATTGTACAAATGAGGCATTGATACATTCACTATCGTTTTTACTTAATTCAAATGGCGCTTAAACATTCGGAGCACAGGAGATAATGCAAACTTGCATACATTTTTAATGGACTGACAGCATTTGGATCAGAGGGAATTAATTCATCGCTTTGTCGCAGGCCAATATCTCCTTTTACTCAGCCGTTACAAGGAGAGTTAGTGACTTTGACGAATGGGGAATGAGAAGGGAGATAGCCTGCATATTTACTGGGAGGCAGGCAGGCAGGAAGAGACAGGCTGGGGATGACACAAACTGCCTGTCACTGTGGTTAGGCGAGAGAATAGACATGGAATCAGTTGGAGAGGAAGCTGTATGCTAGAATGGAGAAAGCTGATAATATGGTGGAGGATTGGAATAATCATTTTCTAAACAGTTTCTCAGCATTGAATCAGATACAGCATTACAGGTGCGTCAATAAACAAATGTTTTTATTTCACTTCTATTTACAGAATAAAATTTAAACTAGGAAAACCAACATTCAAAAAATGCTTCTGAATTCCAGCATTACAGTTTCAGTCTACAGAAGGGGTTATTAACATTTATATTGAAAAACGAAACCTTTTATGAAGCAAATGGCAAATTACATTTGGTTAGGCCTGTCTGCAAAACCCTAGATTATTAGGACGTCATGGAACTCATTTCAGAAAGTCAATATAAATGCTCTGAAGAAAATGTACAAGTTTTGCCATCCCCTAAGCTGTTACCCCACTGGGAGAGTAGTTGAATTCCACATCATCATAGCGAGGTACTATATGTGTCATAAATGATTGAGGTCTTCATTAAATACAGATCTTCTCCTTCATCCATGGGGATGGATGTTCAGTTGTTTCCTGCTTTAGGGAACGCAAGATTCCAACAAACACAACTCAGCAGACAGAGACCGTACACTTCATATCCCTGGTGTGAATTTCGCTCCAGGCGCTCTTCTCACCTCTGCTAAGGATTGATCGACCCTCCTTCAGTCTGTTTACATCCACTTCCCCTCAACACAACTTTCCCTGCCTGTTAGGAAACAATAGGAGGTTTTTACAAAGATTACATTTGCAAAGATAACTCCCCAGACTATGGTTATGATATCCTGTCATGCTCTTCTCTATTGAACCAAAGCACTTTAGGTGAATCTCATCATTTTAATCGGTTGAATTTTCTTCTTTCCTGTTTGACGCTAGTCTTGTGTGAAGAGGTAAGTGAGCTAAGTGGTTTACGACATCCCTCCCTCCCCGACATACACATTAAATAGTTATGAGAAGTCTGGGGTGGCTATGGATTGGATTATTTAGCTTTAGGCTTGTGATGTTAGTAGATGACAGTTGAATATCTGTTTGCTGCAGTATTTGCTTCAAACTAATAATGATCCATGTTTATGTTGACACCAATCTTCTTTTTGATTAGTCTTCTTGAATGAGGATCAAATGAAGCAGAACTCAATCAATATTAAAAGTGATGCTTAAACTTTGGATCAATCCTCCTGTCATTTACTTTATCTAGATCTATCATTTCTGAAGTTCACGAGGTCATGCCATGCATTGTCCTCATTCAATATAAGTTGTGTGGTACAGTATATTCCTTGATGACTACTGTACCACACTTACGAACAACCTAGTTAATTCTATCTTAGACACATTCAGTTCACTGATTATATGAAATAATGTGATGTTAGTTGAAGTCGCAGGCTCTCATAGTGATTGCTGTATTTTTCATTAGCCCAAAAGACATAGACCTTCAAATATTCCTTGAGGATGGGGACAAGTTATGCCAGGCGTGATGCAGAATTAAGCCAGCGTGAAATCTATCCATCACACAGTGGTGTTTACTATGAAGTGATTCAATCACATAAGAAATTAAGTATAATAAATACATCCTTAATACAGTAAAGGGTCACTGCCACCTTCCTTTAAATGTTGAGAGAAACTGACAGGAGAAAGAGTTCAAATGATTCTATTACATTGAAAGAAAATCCTCCTATGAGTGACAGTGTGTCTCCAGATGTAAAATCTAATTGCTTTACCCCAGTAAGGGTCAAGAGCATTTGGGTTATTGTCATCATGGTGTTCCATGGCTCTAGTTGTGCTGTGGAGGGATTCTGGCAGAGCACAGGGTGAGGGAGAGGAATAATAGCAGCCATGTCACAGGACCTGATAGGCTGTTATTAGCTGCTACAGAGACCTTTAATGCTTTTAATAGATTTCAATAATTATCCTACGACAGCCTAAAATCTCCCTCCAATCCAAATGTCATTGACACAGCAGGTCAAAGAGCAGCCATTTGTGAGCTCATGAGGGGAGAAATCTATATGAAAACGTTTTTGGTTGGCTTTACTGCATTATATGAATATCAAATAATTCTTATAAGCAGGAATATTAATCATAATATTTCCCTAATGACAATTTTAACAACTCAGACCTATTTTTCTCTTGTTGAATTCTATTATTCTCTCCAACCTTCATGTCTAAGTGAGAGGGTATCAGTTCCCTATTGATTCAGTTGTACAAATATACCACTGTCTGAACAGAGTGAACCTTATGTTGGAGGAAGCCTTCATTAAATAAAATAATAATAATGCAACTCCTTTGTAAATGTTGATGAAAATACAAAAGAAGAGCTGTGGCCCTGCCTTGTCTGTGTATCTGAATTCAATAAAGACACTGCTAATTTCCCTCTGGAAAAAACACTGCTCAAAGGCTAGAAAATGAAAAAAAAACTGTTCTCATTCGCATCTCTGCAAATCCACAAAATTAGGGCTTGTCTTAGTTTCACCCCTCTCTTGTCTTTTCCCCCTAGATCTCCCCAAGGCCAGATGCCAAAGAAGAGAAAACAGAAAAATCCCACATTGTCAGAGACACTAGAGAGTGTGTTATTCAGGATGGCTATGAGTAAGAAACTAGATATTGTCATCTTGCACAAGCACATAAATCAATCTCTCACCAATCATATACGTTGGGCTGTGAAGGGTCAATCAAACAGGAAGCAAACACTTGCGCGTTGCAGAGGGGCTGTAAATGAGCATACGAGAGCTAGAGAGAGAGTAAATCTCAACGACATATCATGTCCTAAGAGTATACAGCCAGAGTGACCAAGGTCAGCCTGACAGCTACTGTAGAGGAAGCACTCTGCTTCCAACCTCCACCTCTGATTTAGACCTGAAGATGGGAATGAGTCTCCATTTTACTTGTCATTTCTGCCGGTATCTCCTCTTACTGCCTCAACAATCACCACCACTGTAATGCACACGCTGATGGCGTCTGGAGCAGACCAATGTCTCTCTGTTTGTGTGTGAAGAGACGGTTTCTGTGGAAAATTGGAGGGAAGACACTTACTTTCACACCTCAGAGTGAGAGGAATTCTGTAACAGAGTGGATTCATAACCCCAAACAACTCTGGGAACTGAAAAGAGAGTACATTATGTTAAATGGCAAGATTTATACAATGCATTTATACTTGTACTTTGGGGAGAAAACTGGCAACCACAACAGAGTGTAAATCTAGATCTAATGAATTGCTTTCATAAAGGAATATTTTCTTCCCAGTTCAGTAATCTCATTGTACTTTATGAAACATTTTCCTCCAGAGATCTGCACAAGGGAAGGTAACCAGGTAATATATATTTTGGTTTCCAGCCGACTGATTTCTAAGTCACTCTTCATTCAGTGGGGAGACAGACTGTAGAAGATAAAGATGCAAGACTGAAGGAAAAGAAAATGAAATGTGCCTAACCCTCTCCCTCCCAAACAACTTTGTCCTTTGAGTATTGACACTGATATCAGTCCAGTGTCTCCAATACAAGAGGATACAAAAGGACTCATCTTCTCAGCCCTGTAATGGATAGAAACATGATATTAACATGGCTCCCTCAATTAGGAAGAGTGCTGGGGCTCCTATGGTGTCTTTAATAACGCACTGCTTAGCAGAGGTAGAAAACAATGTTCCTTTTGCTTCACCACTGCTTAGCAGAGATAGAAAACAATGTTCCTTTTGCTTCACCACTGCTTAGCAGAGATAGAATACAATGTTCCTTTTGCTTCACCACTGCTTAGCAGAGATAGAAAACAATGTTCCTTTTGCTTCACCACTGCTTAGCAGAGATAGAAAACAATGTTCCTTTTGCTTCACCACTGCTTAGCAGAGATCGAAAACAATGTTCCTTTTGCTTCACCACTGCTTAGCAGAGATCGAAAACAATGTTCCTTTTGCTTCACCACTGCTTAGCAGAGATAGAAAACAATGTTCCTTTTGCTTCACCACTGCTTAGCAGAGATAGAAAACAATGTTCCTTTTGCTTCACCACTGCTTAGCAGAGATAGAAAACAATGTTCCTTTTGCTTCACCACTGCTTAGCAGAGATAGAAAACAATGTTCCTTTGCTTCACCACTGCTTCTAAGATCCTCAATGGGAGAAGTTTATATAAAAACTGAATCCCCTTTTCTGCCATGCAGGTATGGAGCCCCACTGAGAGCTGTGCCTAGTGAGCCATAATGGCTATGGTCAAGCCATTACATCATTTTTGCTGCTACAGTGACGGACCAGATACACTGAATCAGCGTTACAAGATATTATGCGACTGTAGGTTTCCCAGAGATGTCAACACAGTAAGTATTCGATTAACAATGAGTATGTGTCCTCTGCTTGGTCCTGTAACCTCGCATAGACCTGAAAACATCCTTTTGTTTATCCTCCAAAAGTGTCCATCATGACTGTGTGTGAGAGAAGGGGCAGAGTGAGCCTTGGGGCCAATTTGGAGCACGTAAAGCATCTTCATTGAAATGCCTGGTTCTCTTATAAAAGGGGTTCTCTGCTGGAGCCAGTTAAGTGTGACCGGATTTAATCAGAGCTCATGACTCTATCCTAGAGCAACCCGAGTTCCATTAAAACCATTATTTATACCAAATAGGGTCTAAACGTTTCAGCGTTTGCACGTTTCCTCAACATAATCGCAGACTTTAATTAAAAGCTGAGAATCTGCATCAACGAACACACTCGGCTGTTGAAAAGCCATTTACAAAATCCTAATGGAATTCATTATTTTCTCTATTTGCAAACTCCTCGCACAGGAGCTGAGCAACTTAACATGAACAGTTGATCTCCTTCTTGGTCTGTCTGACAGCTGGCTTCTGTCTCCATGTGAGCTGATATAGAAACAGCCTGCGTTGCATACAGGCAGGGCCAGTAACGCAGACAGCCTGGCCCCGTTCTCAAAAAATGTTCCCCCTAGAAATGGGATGGAAGGAAGAAGCCGTCTCAGGAGACTGTCAGGGGCCTGAGGGAGTGTGTTGCGACTTTGTGATTATGTCCTGCATGCTTTCAAATATAGGCTTCCTCAAAGTCAGGGGTTTATGTTGCTCCATCGCGCCGCTCCAAAACATATCACATGACCCCCTCTCTCACTCGACACAGTATAATATGGGAGTATCTGCGCTCTACATGCTAATGAACAGACATTTGGGAGCCTCTACATGTGAGAGGACAGGGGAAGTGCACGGGAAATTGCATTTGACATCAAGGCGAACATGTCCAATTAGGATATGGCTTTCAAGTGAACCAGAGAACACAGAAAAGAGCATCTCAGATCTCTGCATTAAAGTAATGAACTCCAAAACATTGTGATTGACTCACCAAAGAACTTGACATTATGTATGATTCGGGCCTGTCTAGAATGCTTTCATCCTTAGCACATGGACAGCTCTTGTACCGCTGAGGTTGAATCTCTCCTACAATGAGAGAGGAAGCTGAGAGGGAGAGCCTGTTCAGTGACTCCAGCACTCCGACAATGCACTCTTGCACCTTTCTCATGAATTGCACGCCAATCTCCAAAACCATTTCAACCAGTTGAGTGGTCCCAGGTTATGGGTGCAAAGGTAACTTCAAAGCTGTATCCTGAAGGACTACACTCAAGGATGAGACCACTATTTAGATTGAAGTTGCGTAGATCACACTGATCTCTTTGCATCGCTCCATGATCACGGACTGTGATTGAAGCCCTGGCCTGATGAATCCTGATGAATGACTGTGATTAGTCTAAACTGACAGAATGTGCATAGCCTGCCAATGGCATCAAGACATCATCACAGCGTCTTTAAATCAATGTCAAAATACGGAATAATCTTATTTAAAACACTAATCTCATCTGCCACAGTTTACTGAATGGAATTACTCTTAAGATAAAGTTTTCACAGTGCCTCTCAAGCTTGATTATGTATGCTGTCCCTGTATTTACCCGAGATGGGTATTCTCAGTGGGCGCTGCTATGAATTAAATCATGCACGGAGAGCAATCCACAAATTGTTCATGGTAAAACAGCATTCTCAATAATTAGTGCATTTCTTCCTCTGGAGCGTAGCACCTTTTCTCCAGTCTTCTTTCATGTAGTGGGTAGCCTAAGGTGACAAGCTTGCAAAGAGATTAATTAGTTTGCATGGATCCCAGTGGCAGTACGGCTCCTCTCCTCATCTCCCCATGTGAATGTTACACAAGGCCGTCTACAGTCTGCCTGCATTGGCCTTCTCTCAGCTGTTATTTTCAGTCACTTTTATTGATGAGAGATAGGAGAGACACAAAAGTGTGATGGGTCTGCAATCAAATAGAGTTGCATAAAGGTTACCTTCTTTTTTTAACTTGTTATTATTTTTACTGCATCTTGATCGCATACACAGAAGTTTTGGCTTAACATGCTTCTTCAGTGCGTGTGGCTTACAATCAGAAACAGCATTTATAGGGAACCCAGGCGCAGCAGGTGCTTCTCATCAGGGTTGTCAGTCATCTGCCATTCAGGGATGTGGCTTCTCTTGTTCACCTGTATACGTGTTACAATCCAAAAGTAATACAGAATTACAGAGTATGGGAGGGGCAGATGGAGAGGGAGAAAAGAGTACCTCGATATAGACATCCTTTCTCTAACTAACGTCAGCAAATGCATTGTAACCGATACCACCAAATTGATTACACAGTGAGATTCATCTGTTGATTTTGTCCCCATATTTGAAAGCGCTATGATTCATTTATTTACTTTCTAGTCCTCCAGTCAGTCTCTCTCTCTCTCTCTCTCTCTCCGACGTAATAAGTATTTTGAATGTTTCCGCAGAGTGCTGCAAAAGCTTGGTTTGTGTTTCTTGGCCAAGGCTGAATAGCATTTACCAGGAATGCTTTATCTTCTGCTGTAATTATAGAACAATGTCGTTTTTGTGTAGCATTTGTACATTCAGCATTTTTCAAGCAAGTTGTCGAGACAAAAGAGGTTTTGGACAGCCGGTTCAAAGCTGCTCGGTGAAGGAGGGTGACAGACAAACAAAAAGGGTTTGATGTTATTAGTCTGTGTGATTGGAGAGAAGAACAAGTCTGATTTTCAGGCATAGACAGTTATGTCTGCTCACTGGACCCTCTGGCTCCATCCAAACTCCAGGCCGATCAATACAGCTGGCCACAGAGACACTCTAACTCCATAACACCCTGCAGCTACTAACCAGGACTTAGCAATGGAAAACAAGAAGGAAAATAGCTTCTGTCTGCTGACTGCAACAATGGAATCTAAATTGGTTTTGTAGAACATGAATGTGTGTCTCCAGATGTCCACCATCATTGGCTAGAGTATATGGGATCTCATTCATGTGTATAACTATAGTGCCTATCCCATAGCTCAAAGTAAGATTGAGTGGTGAAGGAGCCCATGGAGAATGGCTGTGATGTTAATGTGGGGGCCTATTTGAAGCTGAGGCTCCGGGAACTCGTCTGGGATCTGTCATCACCATGCTGTTCCTCCGAATTAGTGGGACCACAGAGAGTCACACTGGGAGAATGATGCAGGTCTGTCAGGGAGGCACACACTCTGTACCCAGCATCAAAAGTGCTCCAGTTTGTTAGCCAGTGCACAATGTGTGTGTGTGTGTGTGTGTGTGTGTGTGTGTGTGTGTGTGTGTGTGTGTGTGTGTGTGTGTGTGTGTGTGTGTGTGTGTGTGTGTGTGTGTGTGTGTGTGTGTGCACGGGCTCGAGTGGATGTGCTAAGTGGAGAAAACCTATTTCTCTAACCTATATGTCATTGCTGTTTTTTTCATCAAGTGTTCTTATCTAAATGACCTTAGCATGACCTTTAATTGGCTCATCCAATATATCCCTTTCTCCCCATGGAAATGAATCCAAGATGATTGGTATAACTATTCATGAAAACCTACAGTAGGACATTTAGGTCTAGATCCAACATCATGGTCCATAGATCATTTATACCTACAGCGCCTTCAGAAAGTATTTACACCTGTCACAGGCGTCAGAATGAGCAGACCAAGGTGCAGCGTGGAATATGTTCATCTTGTAGTTTTAATGAAAAATGAACACTTTACAAATTAAACAAAAATGACAGCCGACAGTTCCGTCAGGTACTTACAACTAAACGGAAAACAACTACCCACAAAAAACAAAGGAAAAACAGGCTGCCTAAGTATGGTTTCCAATCAGAGACAACGATAGACACCTGCCTCTGATTGGAAACCATACCCGGCTAAAACATAGAACACAAAACATAGAATGCCCACCCACCTATCACACCCTGGCCTAGCTAAATAGAGAAAACACAGCTCTCCTAGGTCAGAGCGTGACAACACCCCTTGACTTTTTCTATATTTTGTTGTGCCACAGCCTGAATTTATAATTGATTAAATTAATATTTTTTTTATCATTGGCCTACACACAATACCCCATAATGTCAAAGTGGAATTATGTTTTTCGAAATTTTTACAAATGAATTACAAATGAAAAGCTGAAACGTCTTGAGTCAATAAGATTTCAACCCTTTTTAATGGCAAGCCAAACTAAGTTCAAGAGTAAACATTTGCTTAACAAGCCACATAATAAGTTGTAGGGACTCACTCTGTGTGCAATAATAGTGTTTAACAGGATTTTTGAATGACTACCTCATCTCTGTACCCCACACATACAATTATCTGTAAGGTCTCTCAGTCGAGCAGTGAATCTCAAACACATATTCGACCACAAAGTGTTTGTATTGGATGTTTTATATGTAGCCCTATATGGTCAACTCTTTTATGATAAGTTGCACTGCATAAAAGCATGACATATCTCATGACAATTACATTTACTGCATCTCAAACATGTGTACCTGTGTCTTCTGAACATGTTCTTCTCTGATCTGCTATACCTCAGAGCAGATATTCGTCTTTTTTGATTCAACACCTTACATCCATGCTGCGGTATTCAGCCCTTCGGTGAATGAAACCACTTCTGTGAGTACATTTACATGCACACTAATAATTCGATATTAAACTGATTATGGCAGTAGGCAGATTAAGCAATAATCATGTAAAGACCTTAATCTGTTTCTCTTAAATCGGCGTAAGGTCAAAATCGAAGTAAGCATACGCCAATTCAAACACCTGGTTTTCTGAGCAATCTTTCTGAGCAGCTGAATGTACGCGTCTTAGAAGTAGTTTTCACATACAAACTTTACATGTCCGAACTCAGAATCAAATATGCTTCCCAAAAATAGCATGTTCGCTGTGGTAGAATGTTTATTTTGACTGGCGACTTTCTGCGTTTTTCAGTGGCAGCAGGTAGCCTGATTTCAGGATTATTAGTGAAATCGTTCTTCTTGCAAATCATGTAAAAATTTCAATCAAACTATTATATTAATCTGGTTATCCATAATATTCATATGATTGTGTGCATGTAACCATACTCACTGTGATCATGTGTGAAATGCTTTGATTGGATCCCCTTTCAAAAGTACCAATTCAGTCATCATTCTGTCATCTTTCAGTCATTCAGTCATCATTTGGTCATCCTTCATTCATGCCTGAAGTGAAACCTTTTCACATGTTCTCTGTCAAGTCCAGAGCACGGGCTTGAAATGAAAGGCTTATAATGTCTTAAACAGGGACATGCACAGGTGGCAGGAGATGGAGACTGGAGGAGTGTTTGCATGCATCTCACCTCGTATTGGTTGAAGCATTGCTAAAAATCTGAGCAGATTGAGGCAATTGCTCAAAATGCACTTTTAGGTTCTCAGAGCTCTGAAACCAGTTTACGGTGCTAATGACTTCAAGAAAGGTAGCATCAGTCGAAGCAGCGCTGCAAAAATAATTTTCTCGATACAGTACTTTCTCGCTATTCTACAGACGAAAGCTGAAAAGAGAGCTGTCCGCCAATTCTCTGACTCATTCATGTAAAGTCTTGATTTGTCAAGTGTTGATTTATTTGCTCACCAGTAGGTTTACTTGACTATTAGTTCCTGCATACAAGATCCTTCAATCAAGGCTATAGTAAGAGAGCAAGTTTGTATATACTCAACACTTAAAATGAATCAGGGGGAATAACAACAACACTACTAATCCAGAAATAAAGTATTGCGTAATTAGTCAGTGTCACGACTCCTGCCGAGGGTGACTCCTCTCCCTGTTCGGGTGGCGCTCGGCGGTCGTCGTCACCGGCCTTCTACCTGCCACCGATCCCTTTTTCCCTTTTCTGTTGGTTTTGTCTTGATTGTTTGCACCTGTGTATGATTAGTGTTTAGTTGAGTATTTAAGCCCGTTTCCCCACCTGTTCTGTGTGCAGGCTTACTTTCTGTTGTCAACTGTTGTTTATGCAGTGGTACGTGTTATTGGATCATTGTGTTTGTTGGATCACACCCAGTTGTGTTTTCGTGGGTGTACTTTTCTTTTACGGTGCAATTCATTAAAAGCCCGTTAGCAACTACTCCTGTTTCCTGCGCCTGACTCCACACCCACTACTGCAAGCGTTACAGAAGCCCGCACCACTGGAAACGCAGGGGAATCATAAGGAGCGAATTAGTTTTTTCCTTATCGATTCGCCTGCGTTTCTAGTGGTGCTGGGAGTGCCTTGGCTGGCCAGTCACAATCCCAAGATTTTGTGGAAACAGGGGGTTCTCCAGAGGTGGTCAGAGGAGTGTTCGGGTAGGTGTCTGGGAGTTTCCATCGGTGCCACGTCGGTGGAGAGTCCAGACCAGGTTTCCACTGTACGCATTCCCCCTGAGTATGCCGATTTGGCTCTCGCCTTCTGTAAGAAGAAGGCGACTGAATTACCACCCCATCGACAGGGGGATTGTGTGATAAACCTCCTGGCAAACGCTGCGCTTCCCAAGAGTCACGTGTACCCCTTGTCTCAGGAGGAGACGTTGGCTATGGAGACATATGTCACGGAATCTCTGAGACGGGTTCATTCGGCCCTCCATCTCACCCGTCTCCTCGAGTTTCTTTTTCGTGAAGAAAAAGGGGGGAGGTCTGCGTCCGTGCATTGATTATAGAGGTCTCAATTCCATCACAGTGGGGTTTAGTTACCCACTACCTCTCATCGCTACGGCGGTGGAATCATTTCACGGAGTGCGTTTTTTCACAAAACTGGATCTCAGGAGCGCGTATAATCTGGTGCGTATTCGGGAGGGAGCCGTGTGGAAAACCGCATTTAGTACCACATCGGGCCACTATGAGTACATCGTCATGCCGTATGGGTTAAAGAATGCTCCAGCCGTCTTTCAATCCTTTGTAGACGAGATTCTCAGGGACCTGCATGGGCAGGGCATGATAGTGTATATCGATGACATCCTGATTTACTCCACCTCCCGCGCCTTCTCCCTTTTTCCCTTTTCTGTTGGTTTTGTCTTGATTGTTTGCACCTGTGTATGATTAGTGTTTAGTTGAGTATTTAAGCCCGTTTCCCCACCTGTTCTGTGTGCAGGCTTACTTTCTGTTGTCAACTGTTGTTTATGCAGTGGTACGTGTTATTGGATCATTGTGTTTGTTGGATCACACCCAGCTGTGTTTTCGTGGGTGTACTTTTCTTTTACGGTGCAATTCATTAAAAGCCCGTTAGCAACTACTCCTGTTTCCTGCGCCTGACTCCACACCCACTACTGCAAGCGTTACAGTCAGATGCTCAATTAAGTTCTGGGTCCATACCTGCATTAAGTGCCCAATTGTCATACTTACTTAATAATATAAAAGGACTCAAGTAAAAGTGAGTCACCGAGTAAAATACTACTTGAGTAAAAGTCTAAAAATAGTATTTGGTTTGAAATATACTTAAGTATCAAATCAAATCATAGAAATCCTTGCGATTGCTTATATTAAGCAAACCAGACAGAACAATGTTCTTGTTTTTTAATTTATAGATAGCCAGGGGAACTACAACACACAGACATCAGTTACAAACTAAGAATGTGTGTCTAGTGAGTCCGCCAAATCAGAGGCAGTAGGCATAAGAATTGCGTGATCTGGACCATTTTCATTTCCTGCTAAGCATTCAAAATGTACTTTTGGGAGTCAGGGAAAATGTATGGACTAAAAAGTACATAATTGCCTTTAGGAATGTAGTGAAGTAAAAGTTGTCAAAAATATTAATAGTAAAATACAGATACCCCAAAAACGACTTAAGTAGTACTTTAAAGTATTTCTACTTGAGTACTTTACACCACTTCATACGTGTTCAGAGAAGAGAACGAAGAACTCTACTCTCTCTCTTTGCAAGTTACAGGCAAGTCTATGGACCAAATGTCTCCCCCATTCCGAAATTTGAATGATGCCAACACCTGCAAAATAGTTTTTTGTGCAAAGCACAGGAACTATTGCTGCTCGTTATCTCATGCATCCCATTGTATCATGACAGATCTACAGTACTATTTATGTTTACATAATCTGTCCACAAAACCTTTACTAACATCCCAGGCCACTACTTCCCCTCTCTAATGAACATCAGACTATCTCTCTAATGAACATTAGACTATCTCTCTAATGAACATCAGACTATCTCTCTAATGAACATTAGACTATCTCTCTAATGAACATCAGACAACAGTGAGCTCCAAAAGTATTGGGATCGTGACCATGTTTTGTTTGTTTTGGCTCTGTACTCCAGCAATTTGGATTTGAAATGATACAATGACTATGAGGTTAAAGTGCAGACTGTCAGCTTTAATTTGAGAGCATTTTCATCCATATCTGGTGAACCGTTTTAGAAACTACAGCACTTGTACATATTCCCCACATTTTTGGGGATCAAAAGTATTGGGACAAATTCACTTAAACGTGTATTAAAGTAGTCAAACTGTCACGCCCTGACTTGAGAGGGACGGTTTATTTCTCTATTTTGTTAGGTCAGGGTGTGGGGTGGGCATTCTATGTTTTGTATTTCTTTGTTTTGGGCCGAATATGGTTCCAAATCAGAGGCAGCTGTCTATCGTTGTCTCTGATTAGGAATCATACTTAGGCAGCCTTTTCCCACCTGTGTTTGTGGGTAGTTGTTTTCTGTTTTGTGTTTCTGTACCTGACAGAACTGTGCGCTTTCGTTTCCCTTTGTTATTTTTGTTCGAGTGTTTGTTTGATTTAAATAAATAATCATGAACACGTGCCACGCTGCATCTTGGTTACCTCTCTACGACGATCGTTACACAAGCGTTTAATATTTGGGCCCATTGTCACGACTTCCGCCGAAGTCGGTCCCTCTCCTTGTTCGGGCAGCATTCGGCGGTCGACGTCACCGGCCTTCTAGCCATCGCTTTTCATTTTCCATTTGTTTGTGTTTGTCTTACACACCTGGTTTCAATCCCCCAATTACTTGTTCATTATTTAACCCTCTGTTCCCCCATGTTTGTTTGTGTAATTGTTTATTGTATTGCGGTCCGTATTCTGTGGCCTTGTATTCACGATGTGTATTGTGATATATTTTCAGTAAAATTGCTTTCTTTACTCTTATCTGCTGTCCTGCACCTGACTCATCTCACCAGCTACACACAGACGCTTTACACATTCCTAGCACGCAATGATAATCACAAACTTGTTGGATGCATTTGCTTTGTTTTGGTTGTGTTTCAGATTATTTTGTGCCCAGTAAAAATGAATGGTAAGTAATGTATTGTGTCATTTTGGAGTCAATTTTATTGTAAATAAGAATATAATATGTTTCTAAACGCTTCTACTTTAATGTGGATGTTACCATTAGACGTGGATTAATGGGCTGTGGGGTGGAGAGGCTCGGGTGTGAGTGTGGGGTGAGTTGATCAGGAATGGAGAACACTTAGTTTGTGGTAGTGTTATGTCAAATTAGGTTGGGATGTGTGGTGCTAATGAGGAAGTAAGTGAGGTGTTGGGGACCTGCTTACCCTGTGGCATTTCTCCTTAGTGCTGTGGCTGCTTGCAGTAATTACTTCTGACTGAATTGTGTAGCAACTCCTATGACACCACAGCCCCCGTCCGATTCCTGCCACACGGCGGTGGCACATACAATTATCTCACGCTCTGAGCACTGCCTTCCTTCACTTGTCAGTCATCACCCAACCAGAGGAAATCAGTTAGAAAAGTAGATAGAAAGAAAACAACTCTGATTTGACATGAGACTGAAGAGATTTTGGTTGGTAAAACACTGAAGTAGTCAATTCAAAGTTTGGTCAAACTTAAAACTCAAGGTCTAGCAAGAACTGTTGTGCAAGCACCTGTTATTAAGACTGAGGCACAACAGTCTGGGGAGACTGACTTTTTCACAGTGTCTGTAAAATATAAAAAGCTTGTTTCACAGCCTGTGCTAATAACAGAACAATAATCTTAGCCTGGTTCGAATTTCGATATGGTAGCACAGAATTGCTTGTAAAATGGCCCAAAGAAGCAGGCAAACATACAATAAGTCTGTCTCCTTATGGGCCTGCAGGCTGTAAGCCAGCGATCAGCATTAGCCAGAAGCAGTCTGATTTAGAGCACACACAAACAGGAACCTTGAGAATAAATCACCTGGAGATGCAGCAATGTTGTAATTACAAGGATGCAAAACACTTTTCCACATAATTTTGCACAAGGGCACATTGGGATTTTGCATTAAGTATGTTCCCTGAGCGATTTGCAGGAGGTTTCCCTAAATGAATGAGGACTATCTATAATAATTGGCTGACAGTGTTTAAGTTTTTTTCTCTCCCTCCTTGTCGAATGGCTTTTTTCCAAGTGGCTTAAGTGTTGGTACTGAGCTGAAGTCTGTCTTCCTCATGCCCTTTTGCTCAGTGGTGTAAAGTACTTAAGTACAACTACTTTAAAGTACTTTTTGGGGGTATCTGTACTATTTCTATTTTTGACAACTTTTACTTCACAACATTCCTAAAGACAATGATGTACTTTTTACTCCATACATTTTCCCTGACACCCAAAAGTTCTCGTTACATTTTGAATGCTTAGCAGGAGAGGAAAAAGGTCCAATTCACACACTTATCAAGAGAACTGCTGTAACAAGGGTCGTATAAAGGGGACCAAGGCGCAGCGTGTAGAGTGCTCATACTTTACTTTAATGAAAACACTTAAACAAAAAGACAGCCAACAGTTTCGTCAGGTAACTAACAAAACGGAAAATAACTACCCACACCAACACAGGAAAAACAGGCTGCCTAAGTATGGCTTTCAATCAGAGACAACGATAGACAGCTGCTTCTGATTGGAAACCATACCTGGCCAAAACATAGAAAACAAAAACATAGAATGCCCACCCACCTATCACACCCTGACCCAACTAAACAGAGAAAACACAGCTCTCCTAGGTCAGAGCGTGACAACTGCCTACTGCCTCTGATCTGGTGGACTCACTAGACACAAATGCTTCATTTGTAAATGATGTCTGCGAGTTGTAGTGTAAATAAAACAATTTTAATAATTGTGCCGCCTGGTTTGCTTTCGAAAAGTATTCAGACCTCTTCACTTTTTCCACATTTTGTTACGTTACAGCCAAAAACCAAGCCATGAGGTCGAAGGAATTGTCCATAGAGCTACGACACAGGATTGTGTCGAGGCACAGATCTGGGGAAGGGTACCAAAACATTTCTGCAGCATTGCAGGTCCTCAAGAACACAGTGGCCTCCATCATTCTTATATGGAAGAAGTCTGGAACCACCAAGACTCTTCCTAGAGCTGGCCTCCTGGACAAACTGAGCAATCGGGAGAGAAGGGTCTTGGTCAGGGAGGTGACCAAGAATCCGATGGTCACTCTAACAGAGCTCCAGAGTTCCTCTGTGAGATGGGAGAAAATACTCTGGTCTCTGGTCTGATGAAACCAAGACTGAACCCTTTGGCCTGAATGCCAAGCATCACGTCTGGAGGAAACCTGGCACCATCCCTACGGTGAAGCATGGTGGTGGCAACATCATGCTGTGGGGATGTTTCTCAACGGCAGAGACTGGGAGACAAGTCAGGATCGAGGGAAAGATGAACAGCGCTAACTACAGAGAGATCCTCAATGAAAACATGCTCCAGAGCATTCAGGACCTCAGACTGGGGTGAAGGTTCACCTTCCAACAGAACAACGACCCTAAGAACACAGCCAAGACAACGCAAGAGTTACTTTGTGACAAGTCCCTGAATGTTCTAGAGTGGCCCAGCTTGAGTCCAGACTTGAACCCGAGAGACCTGAAAATAGCTGTGCAGCGAAGCTCCCCATCCAACCTGACAGAGCTTGAGAGGATCTGCAGAGAAGAATGGGAGAAACTCCCCAAATACAAATGTGCCAAGCTTATAGCATCATACCCAAGAGGATTCTGAGCCTGTAATCGGTGCCAAAAGTGCTTCAACAAAGTACTGAGTAAAGGCTCTGAATACTTATGTAAATGTCATATTTCAACAAAAAAAATTTATACATTTGCAAACATTTCTAAAAACCTGTTTTTGCTTTGCCATTATGGGGTGTTGTGTGTAGATTAATGAGGATTTGTATTTTATTTGATCAATTTTCAAATAAGGCTGTAACGTAACAAAATGTGGAAAAAGTGAAGGAGTCTAAATAATTTCCGAATGCACTGTTAGCAATTTGACATGATATATATACTTTTTTGTTTTGATACTTAAGTATAATTTTGCAATGTCATTTACTTTTGATACTAAAGTATATTTAAAACCAAATACTTTTTGACTTTTACTCAAGCACTACTTTACTGGGTGACTTTCACTTTTACTTTTTCATTTTCTATTAACCCAAAAGAGTCTAAACCATGTCTAAGGCGTGAAGGCGGGATTGTACTTAGCTATATGGAATTGTTTTAAGAAGGTCATACCAAAGATCAATTAGATATTTGAATTTGAAGACCCCTTGAATCCCCCCAAAAATATGATAAAAACATTTTATGAAAAACTATTTTTGGCCTTAACTGCTATTAGCCCATACAAATGCATTGAATAACAGATTCATATCATGGAACAACATATAGTGCCCCCCCAAAAAAAATCTAAAGGAAGTTTGTTCTGAAGTGTCTGTCCTATAGCTGAGAGATATAAGAAAGATCAGGATTTTTGTTTTTATATACATATATTTTAACTCGTATTTAACCCCATATTTTTGGCACTAAACAGTCTCCATATATACAGTACTTCCATAAATGTTTTCAACTGGTACCGGGGGACCTTCAGAGGAATCTTGTGAGGCCTGTAGGCATCCTAGAGCAAAACATGTGCGTGTTCGTGAGAGTCTCACCTTTCGACAGAGGGGTCATATTAGTGTGTACCCAAACTGTTTGGACGCTAAAGACAATTTTGTGAGAAGACTGATTTTCGGGATGTCTCATGGTCTGACAAACACCGTCCTAGCTCTGTAACCTTTCACCGCAGATGGGATGTCTCATGGTCTGACAAACATCGTCCTAGCTCTGTAACCTTTCACCGCAGATGGGATGTCTCATGGTCTGACAAACACCGTCCTAGCTCTGTAACCTTTCACCGCAGATGGGATGTCTCATGGTCTGACAAACACCGTCCTAGCTCTGTAACCTTTCACCGCAGATGGGATGTCTCATGGTCTGACAAACACCGTCCTAGCTCTGTAACCTTTCACCGCAGATGCGGAAGTGGGACATCAGCAGATGCGGTAGATCCAATGCAAACAGATATCTCTAGCTTAAAGTGACAGATTTTTATGGGGATTGTTTTATTATGCTAATTAGGGGCACAGAAATCGACTCTAGGGGGTTTAAGGTATCTTTACTTTTACTCAAGTATAACAATTGGGTACTTTTTCCACCACTGCTTTTGCTGTTTTGTAGCTTGAAGCAATACCAGTGTTTGAGAGATTAGTGAGCATACTAATGACTTCTGCCTCGTTCCCTGTTTGGGTATACTGCATAGAAAATATGCTCCTCCATTCCTAGAGCTGGCGTTATGGGCAGGCATTAGAGGGTCTGGCCCACCCTACCATACCTACTTGACCATCCAAATAAAATATAGAAATATTGATCATTTATTTGACTGAGATGCTCGCAGACAGAAAGACTCATCAATCTCAGGGAAAGTATCTGAGTGAATGAAACAGTCTCAGTATGTGTAGACCATGTCCTGTATCTGATGCTGTTTGGACAAAAAGAGTATGGCATGTCATACTCTTTTTGTCCAGACAGCATTGGATACATTGCCTACATATAATAATACAGAGGGGCGCTGTTTCACTCATTCGGATGCTTAATATGCAGACCTAAGCTTGTTGCCTGCTTTACCGTCTTTGGAACAACAACTCCCATTGTTAGGGCGGAGACATGGGCATCCCGTCATATACAGATCTCTGGTTTCAGCCACTTGTGAATTGGAAAGGAGGGTTGGCGGGTGCACAGTGCACTGTTCGGATGACGGCTTCCCCTAAAGTAAATTGATGTTTTGTCAAAATTATATAATTACTCCTGTCTAAACAAAATCATTCAAAATTCTTCCCCAGAGAGCATGAATTAGCCACAGAGGATCATTAGGTTCTTTTAAAAAAATAATTGTGGATTGTTTCAAATCACAAGTGCGTAGACCTGTGCCAATTTGGGCAGCGCGTGTGGCAATAGGCCTAGCTGATTATTGAGTTGTGGCTGTCTGTGAAAAGCATCTAAAATATGTGTGAAGATAATGTGTCTTGATTATAGTTTTAATTTCTTGTCTTGAGACAAGAAGAAGGGGAGGGTGTGTTGCCAAGATATTGGGCGTAACTCTCCAGAATGCATGCACTCACCTCTCCAGAATGCATGCACTCACCTCTCCAGAATGCATGCACTCACCTCTCCAGAATGCATGCACTCACCCCTCCAGAATGCATGCACTCACCTCTCCAGAATGCATGCACTCACCTCTCCAGAATGCATGCCATCACCTCTCCAGAATGCATGCACTCACCTCTCCAGAATGCGCTCAGCTGTCTCCTGCCAATTCTTACATATTCATTGTTTCATTGTGTGAATTACTTGCCCTTTGATAGTTCATTTTTATCAATTCCCCATTACATATGTAAAAAGTAGTAAACGTACCCTTAATCCCATCATGTGGTTACATTCATTTCTGTTTTAAAATGTAACCTTTATTTAACTAGGCAAGTCATTAAGAACAAATTCTTATTTACAATGACAGCCTACACCAGCCAAACCCGGATGATGGTGGGCCAATTGTGCACCGCCCTATGGGACTCCCACTCATTTGATACATTATGATACAGCCTGGATTCGAACCAGGGTGTCTGTAGTGACGCCTCTAGCACTGAGATGCAGTGTCTTAGACCGCTGTGATGGAACCAGGGTGTCTGTAGTGACGCCTCTAGCACTGAGATGCAGTGCCTTAGACCGCTGTGATACAGCCTGGAATGGAACCAGGGTGTCTGTGGTGACGCCTCTAGCACTGAGATGCAGTGTCTTAGACCGCTGTGGTACAGCCTGGAATGGAACCAGGGTGTCTGTAGTGACGCCTCTAGCACTGAGATGCAGTGTCTTAGACCGCTGTGATACAGCCTGGAATGGAACCAGGGTGTCTGTGGTGACGCCTCTAGCACTGAGATGCAGTGTCTTAGACCGCTGTGATACAGCCTGGAATGGAACCAGGGTGTCTGTGGTGACGCCTCTAGCACTGAGATGCAGTGTCTTAGACCACTGTGATACAGCCTGGAATGGAACCAGGGTGTCTGTGGTGACGCCTTTAACACTGAGATGCAGTGTCTTAGACCGCTGTGATACAGCCTGGAATCGAACCAGGGTGTCTGTAGTGACGCCTCTAGCACTGAGATGCAGTGCCTTAGACCGCTGTGATACAGCCTGGATTCGAACCAGGGTGTCTGTAGTGATGCCTCTAGCACTGAGATGCAGTGTCTTAGACCGCTGTGATACAGCCTGGAATGGAACCAGGGTATCTGTACTGACACCTTTAACACTGAGATGCAGTGCCTTAGACCGCTGCGCCACCCGGGGGCCATGTATTATTTCCAGTCATTTACCGTTCTCATTCTCGGAGTGGAAACGTTGTTTGCAGAGTTCACAACCTGCTACACTTGTGAGAAACAAGTTTTGGTTTATTTCATAACCATCATTTACGAGTTTTGTCAATTTTTTTATTGACTTTTGCTTGGAGGGCTCCATGCAACTAATGAGCATGTGTCTGGTCTCTCTGTACTGATAAAGTTGAGGGAGCGCACGCCTGAGCACACTTAGAAGAACCTGGCCTGCTGCGTGCATATGTAGGAAAGTGCCCATTTGGGGATGTCCGATTTCTGATTCAACAAGGTCAGTTTTTTTTAACATCTGATTGCGAATGATAATAGTTCCTCACAGTATTTCAAAAATCTTTCCAACATTCTCCCGGCCTCGATAATCACCAAGCCTTGGTGTGAACGACCTAAATATCATGATCTGATGATCCCATATATTCAGTGGACACGTCATAAAATACCTGAACCCTTTTCCCTTGTGCAAAAACAGCTGTCTGTCCCAAGCTCACTGGTGTGGGAAACTGAGGGCAGGGAATAGGCTACTTGATACATTGCAAGTTCGCTAGACAGCTTGGGGCCAGACCCAGTTGATTGATTTGATACGTTGCACTTAACTAGCGATAGCTCAAGTCAAGACCGGTAGAAAGGGAGTCAGACAGGTGGAGTAGAGAGATGAATGCGATTGAAAGAACCTGAATTTTCATCAGGTTATTTTCTACTGTTTTTATTTGTGTATTTTACTTAGTTGACAATGGAACTTATAGGCCTACTGCTGTATTAGCCTATAGGCTATCTCTGAGTTCCATGCGCTCATTTCTTTAGCCGCCATTGGATCACAGTGTAACAATGTGTCCATATGACAGAGGCTGCTGCTCTCGTATTAGTTGAATATTAACTTTTACATTTTTATTATTTTTATTCTTGTTATGTTTAACTACGTGAAAATGATTTTGAGAAACAAAAACTTTATTATTGAAATGAAACTATTTTCCACAAAAATGCGGATATGAAAATTATAACTGGCACGCAGATCAGTAGAAATGGTAGGATAAATTGTAAGCTTCTCCAAACTTGAAACTCACGTGCCGCCTATGGTCTTTACTATAACACCGGGCGCATACATAGGAGGTCCTGTGACAAAAAACGTGCCCCTCTATGGAAATCAAATGCCTGTCCAACTGATTCATTCTGGTGCCAGCCATGTCTATCCCATCTATAATGAATCACTTTATGCAAGCTAGTGGGCTAGCGCCTCATACATCATATTGCATGTGCTAAAACTTGCTGTGGTTATGTGTGACTATGGAAACTGAGCTGTCTGATTATGTTCACCCCAGCTAGGGGGTTAAGTAAAGTTCGTTTCTAAGTGAAGTCATGACTGAGAGAACTGTACATTTCACCTTTAAAGTCAATGACAAGAATATTTAATGACACTGGCGTGAATACAGCCACTATGGGTGTATATTTTTAATAACAGGCATGCCAATCATTCTCTTTCCAACATTGACAGTATTGTCATTAAATATGTAATCACTTCTACCAGGAGAAAGCTGATTGTTTCCCTCATTTTCATCACCTCTCACTTCCTAATTAAGAACAAGTCAAGTCTGTGACTTCATCATACAGAGCTGGTACAAACAAACAAATAAACAAGCACAACCAACAGCAATACTGCTACAATTGTCTCAGCAGTCTCCAATATATGTCTGTTTTGTGTACATACAGTACTTATTATTTGTGGAGAAAATTGCCTGTAATATTGAATGCCAGGCATGGTGACAACCTGTCCTCATTTTTTCTAACTATAACATGTATATCATTTTTTTACAATAAAAAACGATACATTTCAGACATAAACATCAGTGTATAATCAAACGTCTAGCCAGGAGTGATGATTATCAGTCAAGTCTCACATTCATTCTTTCATTACTCTCTCCAACATTTATACAGGGTTGCTGTGCTGGTTAGCTTTAATTGTGGGCTACAGAGTGGTTAGCTAGCTGAACAACACATCATGATTGACAAGCAGATCTCCTCTCTCTCTTTCATTGAGGGGTACTGTAACTAATCCACTCCCTACAATTGTGATAACACGCGGAAGCAACACACAGATTCAGAGTATTACCGGCAATGGGATTTTATGGTGATGTACACTGCGACTCCTTCTTGATTCTCCCTGACTAATGAGAAATGAAAATAAAATCTGATTAAGTATGAAGGTGTACAGGCAAATTTCTCCTTTAAATGTAGATGCATTCATACAATTAGTCACTACTTTCATCTAGAATGCAAAAGAGGCTGTCCTGTAGAGCATTTTCGGGAATGCTGGACAAAGTACAGAGTTCCTAGAAGTACCCTTTCAATCAAACAGCTATTCATTTTGTACGTACTGTATATTAGTATATGTGATAAACTGCAAATCAGGAAACATCTGAAAAATGTCACCAGTTTCAGTCACTGGCTGTTTTGGTGAATAGGCTAGTTGTTTTGATAAATAGTCCATAATCCACAAAGGCAAAGGGCGAGTCAGCCACTATGGCACAGGGATGTCTCCATTTGTCTGAGACATACACTGTACAGCTACAGCAATAGCTAAGTGAGCACACCCTGTTTGAAATTCTGAGTGTGGCACATCTAAAATTTAAACAGCCCACATAACAGCGTCCTCTCCGTGACCTGTAAAGGTGACAATATGGCTCTGTATTGTGAGTGTCAGTGTTTAACTATGTGATCAGGGAAAGCGGATCTACATGGCTCCCACATAAGTGTCCTCTTAGGAGTCATGAACCTGAAAAATCTTTCTCTATATGTTGATACATCACAGCATGTGCTCTCCTTTCCCCAGGAGAATGACAAATAGTCCCCTCTCCCCTCTCTCTACGAGTCAGCCATTCTGGCAGCCACGTATTGATGAATAGCAGTCACACACCACAGTCACATTTCAGAGAGGAGATAATTATGTTAGAGGTTATGAGGCCTTACAGCAGTTACCTTGGAGATTGGCCCTCAGATTCATTCAGACACGGCACAGCCTGTATATCAGGCATGTCTGGGAACCCCGAGCAGGGCCTGAATCCCTTGCAAATCTACCTGTGGCCATGTTGCTTTGCTGAGCCTGAGCCTCTTTAAGTGATGCAGTCTCAGAGGAAGCGTGAAAGATTCTCTGGGCTTACTGATAGAAAGCAGCAGAGCACACAGTAACATGGAGCCCAACTGAAAACCATTCAATTAAAAAATGAATTCAGATGACAGCACATCCCCAGTGCATGGCTGATTATTGCAATGACTGCATCAGTGGGTTGAAATCATCAGTCTCACCACCTCAATTGCTGAATTATTAATTGATGATATAATCTGGAAAATGGAATACATACTCTACTGTAAACAAGGACTGAAAGGTTTGCTTTCCCTCTAATATTTTTTTGGGTAGAAACATCTATAAATAATGTTCCTGAATTACAGAATAAATTATTTTACACCAGGGGTTGGAATCGTTTTCAGGGAACAGAACCGAAAACCAAACAGAATCAGAACCAGGAATGAAAGGGATCTATACTGTTCTTGTCACGTCCTGACCAGTGAAAGGGGTCATTTGCCATAGTAGAATGGTCAGGGCATGGTAGGGGGCTTGTTTTGTGTGTTTTGGGGTTTGTTTGTTTCTAGGGGAATGTGTTCTAGTTTTCATTTTCTATGTTTCGTTTTCCAGGTTTGGCCGAGTATGGTTTCCAATCAGAGGCAGGTGTCTTTCGTTGTCTCTGATTGGAAGCCATACTTAGGCAGCCTGTTTTCCTTTGGGTTTTGTGGGTGGTTGTTTTCCGTATAGTCTATGTACCTGACAGAACTATTGGCTGTTGTTTGTTTTTTCTTGTGAAGTGTTACTCATTAAAAGTAAAGAATGAGCACTCAACACGCTGCGCCTTGGTCTAATCCTTTCAACGCCTGTGACAGTTCTGGAACAGAACCGTTATTTAAAAAGCATGGGAAGAGGTTAATAACGTTCTTTTACTTTCTGGCAATTTTTTCCAGTCCCACAAAAAAATGCAACAAAGAGTCGATGAAAGGCCCTCACTCTGTCACTCAGAAATGTGTCTGCCTGCCAGCTGGAAATCTTTGCCAGTGTGTGTTCATGTGTAGGCTATCTGCCCCTCCCCTCTGAAGCATAGGTTACTGTAGTTTACTGACGTTACAAGCGTGATTCAGAAATTAGGGAGAGATTTTTTATCAGAGAATAATGGATTCACTTTATCAATGCTAACGAATAATACTATAGTCATCACGTTTCACATTGGATTTATTAACTACAAAAAGGTAAGACGTGTTTTTATTTTAATTCTGGTGCCACTCTGCACACACAAGCTTGTTAGCTAGCTAGATAGCTCTGGTCCAATGTTAAGCCAATTCTTGGGAAGTTGAAAGATATTAATAGTTCCTTCATAGAAGCCGCTCCTCCATAGGTTTAGTTCTGTGGGGCTAATTCAGATAATGCATGTCATTACAAGATGCCCAGTGCTTCAAGCCAAGCCTCCTCCTTCACCCTCTCTTGCTCTCTCCCCACATGCAAAATTTCAGTTGCATCTCATGCCCTACACTTGTCTGTCCAATGCATGTAAACAACTATAGCTTGCCCGCTCCATAGCAAGCTGCTCTATCCGCACTGATTGGTGAAGTAATTCATTAAATATTTCTGAGGTTTAAAAAGGAACCAATATAAACCGTTACTTTTTTTGGTTCTAACCAGTTAAGAACTTTATTTTGCAGGTTGGTTCCAACCCGTTTTCCACACAGATCACTGAAGATGCTTTTCAATACCAAGGACTTTGGAATATGTTACATTTATCCTTAGATAAGCACATGCAATAAGATTTTGTGTCATCATTCAGATGCAGTACTACAATTTGAAGTGTATCTCAAGGCTGACAGAGTTTATTTCAGAGTATATTTTAGAAATGTTTTAAAATCCCTGCGGTAAACAGTATCTCTTTCTGTTGTCGCCTTTGAAATTCAATTTGAATCTAGGCTTATGGTGATTATGTATTTGTGTGTTAACTTTTTACACCACTGTATGTTGATTCAAATGTACTTTAATCAAATAACATGCAATAAGTGGAATGCGATTATTTAATCATCAAAGCTACGCTTCCTATTTAAACATGGCCGTTACTGTAGCTCTCCAGGAGCGTGTAGTGGTATTCTATTGTTCTGGTCAGCGTTTGTGATATGTTTTACTTGAAAAATACACCTCATTAGCTTGGAAAATAAATATACTTTTAATATCATAATTCCCCCTCTCCTCCCCCCTCTCCCTGTATATGCCAGGGGTGAGGCCCATGTTTACTTCAATAATTAATGAGTGATTGGGGATACTGATCCAATGCACAGGAAGTGGGTCTGAGTTAAGTGGGAGCAGAGCTGGAGACTGGACATGAATAACCAATGAGCTGGGTTATCCCTCTGAGAACTAGCCTCAGTAATGAAGGAGAACTAGCTGGCTGACATGGACCTGTCCTTTTACCTGACAACAGCAATATGTTTGCTCCTCACACCTCACTGCAGGCAGAATTATGCTACAGCCAACAGGCACAGGTTTTCAAAGCATGCTGTGCTGTAGGATTTGCTGAAGTTGATGTAAGTAAATTCAAGTGTGAACGCATTTAACAGAGATTGCGTCATTCATAGGGATATTTTGTTCAAAGTAACTAAACAAATCATGATGGCCGCTACTGTCGATTAGTTTTTCCCGGAGGTGCATGTAAATTACCTTGAAAAACAGGTAAGTGAATGAAGTGGAGCCCATTTAACAAGCAGCAGCTCAGTTCACCCAGATGCAGACTGACACCACGATAACGCTGTGATCATGAGGCACAACAGGGGTCTATAGCTACCTGTCAGTCTCTTCAGCCACATTAACAAACTCATACTGGCTGGCCAATTAGTAGCAGACTCAGACAGAAATAAAATAATCTCCATATATTATAACTAACATGAACCTTTAACTTTTGGAGGTGAATCTAAAGTCTCTCTCCCATGCCAGGGGAGTTATCCTAGCAGGAAATAAACAGAATAATGAATCAAATACACTACTCCTCCATCACCTCCCTCTACTGTGTTCTCAATGGCAAATAATGAGTAACTTCACTCATTTTGTACTACCACCAGGTTCCAATAATTGAGAAGATACATGGTCGATAGTTTCAAGTCTAAAGCATTAATGTCACATGCACAAGTACAGTGAATTGCCTTTCTTGCAAACTCAAACCAAACAATTAAATAATCAATAACGTTTTAATACTAGAAAGAATATGAAGAACACCATAAGTAAGTAAGCATACAATATACAGGGTTGGTTCCAATACCATATTTACAATGTGCAGAGATACAGGAGTGATGGAGGTAGATATGTATAGGGGTTAGGTGACAAGGCATCAGGATGTATGACAAACAGAGAAGCAGCAGCTTGTATGTGAGTGGGTGTGCGTGTGTGTAGATTCAGTATTAATGTATGTGCATATTATGTGTGATTGAGCAGATAATGGAGTGTTTGTGTGTGAGTGTGTAGGACCCAGTGAGTGTGCATAGAGGCAAAAAAATAAAAGGTCAATAAAGATAAAAGGTTAACTCAGCTAGTCTGTGTAGCTATTTTGTTAGCTATTTATCACGTATTGCTTGGGGATAGAAGCTGTTCAAGAGCCTGTTGGTGCCAGACTTGATGCACCGGTACCACTTGCCGTGCGGAAGCAGAGATAATAGTCTATGGCTTGGGTGGTTGGAGTCTTTTTTCCAGGCCTTCCTACCACACCACCTGATATAGGTGTCCTGGATGGCAGGGAGCTCGGCCCCAGTGATATACTGGGTTGTCCGCACCACCCTCTGTAGTGCCATATGATCGAGGGCGGTGCTATTGCCATAGCAGGCAGTGATGTAGCCAGTCAAAATGCTCTTAATGGTCAGGCCTACCACTGTCGTGTCGTCAACAAACTTCATGATGGTGTTGGAGTCATGTGGGAGTACAGGAGGGGACTAAGCACACAACCCTGTGGGGCCACTGTGTTGAAGGTCAGCGTGGTGTAGGTGATGTTGCCTACCCTCACCACCTGGAGTCGGCCCATCAGGAAGTCCAAGTTGCAGAGGGAGGTGTTCAGACCCAGAATCCTAAGCTTGGTAACGAGCTTGGAAGGGACAATGATGTTGAATGCTAAGCTGTAGTCAATGAACAGGTATTCACATAGGTATTCTTCTTATCTAGATGGGGGAGGGCAGTGTGGAGAGCAATTGAGATGGCATCATCTATGGAGCTGTTGGGGCAGTATGCAAATTGGAGTAGGTCTAGGGTATCTGGGATGATGGAGTTAATGTGTGCCATAACCAGCCTCTCAAAGCACTTCATGATTACAGAACTGAGTGCTACAGTGCGGTAGTCATTGTGGCATGAAGCCTTAGAGTTCTTCGGGACAGGAATGATGGTGGTCATTTTAAAACAAGTGGGGATTACAGACTGGGACAATGACAGGTTGAAAATGACTGTGAATATGCCTGCCAGCTGTTCTGCGCATGCTCTGAGAATGCGCCCTGGAATACCGTCGGGACACGCAGCCTTGCGAGTGTTGACCTGATTCTGACGTCAGCCTCGGAGAGCGTGATCACTCAATCCTCTGGGTTGGTGACAGCCCTCACACCCGGTGCAATGTTGTTATTGTCAAAGTGTCTACAAAATGTATTGAGTTCATCTGGTAGAGAGGCATCGTTGGGCAGATCATGGCTGGGTCTTCCTTTGTAATCTGTAATTGACTGTAGCCCCTGCCAAATGTGGCGAGCAGCAGTGCCTGTGTAGTATGATTACACCTTATTCCTATATTGTCCTTTTGCTCATTTGATTACTCTGCGGAGGTCATAGCGGGATTTCTTGTACATATTCCTGTTCTCAGCAGTAGCCTCAGGGATGTCTAATGAAAAGTATACTCACAGCAGGCACCAGATATGTAAGAAAAGTATCCTCACAGGGGGCACCAGTTAACCTCTATGGGCTAGGTGGGACGTCATTCAAATACCTTAGAAATGATATTACTTCAATTTCTCAAACATAGGACTATTTTACAGCATTTTAAAGACAAGACACTCGTTAATCTAACCACACTGTCAAAAAGGCTTTACAACAAAAGCAAAACATTAGATTATGTCAGCAGAGTACCCAGCCAGAAATAATCAGACACCCATTTTTCAAGCTAGCATATAATGTCACATAAACCCAAACCACAGCTAAATGCAGCACTAACCTTTGATGATCTTCATCAGATGACAATCTTAGGACATTATGTTATACAATACATGCATGTTTTGTTCAATCAAGTTCATATTTATATCAAAAAGCAGCTTTTTACATTAGCATGTGACTAGCATGTGACTAGCATTCCCACCGAACACTTCCGGTGAATTTACTAAATTACTCACAATAAACGTTCACAAAAAACATAACAATTATTTTAAGAATTATAGATACAGAACTCCTTGATGCACTCGCTATGTCCGATTTTAAAATAGCTTTTCGGTGAAAGCACATTTTGCAATATTCTAAGTAGATAGCCCAGCCATCACAGGCTAGCTATTTTGACACCAACCAAGTGTGGTACTCACCAAACTCCGATTTACTATTAGAAAAGCTTGATTACCTTTGGTGTTCTTCGTCAGAATGCACTCCCAGGACTTCTACTTCAATAACAAATGTTGGTTTGGTCCCAAATAATCCATAGTTATATCCAAATAGCGGCGTTTTGTTTGTGCGTTCAAGACACTATCCGAGGGTCACGCGCCCAACGCGTTTCGTGACAAAAAAATTCGAAATATTCCATCACCGTACTTCGAAGCATGTCAACCGCTGTTTAAAATCAATTTTTATGCAATTTTTCTTGTAAAAAAGCGATAATATTCCGACCGGGAGTGGTGGTTTTCGTTCAAAGAGAGAGAAAGTAAACATGGAGTCGACTCAGGCACGCGCGCCCCGTCCCATTGTCCTCAGATCGACCACTATCAAAATGCGCTAATGTTTTTCAGCCATGGGCTGCAAAGCCACGATTCAGCTTTCTGGCGCCTTCTGAGAGCCTATGGGAGCGTTAGAAAATGTCACGTCATGCCAGAGATCCCCTGTTTTTGTTAGAGATGATCAAGAAGGCCATGAAATGGTCAGAGAGAGCGCTTCCTGTTTGGAATCTTCTCAGGTTTTGGCCTGCCAAATGAGTTCTTTTATACTCACAGACACCATTCAAACAGTTTTAGAAACGTTAGGGTGTTTTCTATTCAAATCAATATTCTAGTTACTGGGCAGGAGTAGTAACCAGATTAAATCGGGTACGTTTTTTATCCGGCCGTGCAAATACTGCCCCCTAGCCCTAACAGGTTATGTAAGAAAAGTATCCTCATAGGGGGCACCAGTTATGTAAGAAAGGTATCCTCACATTGGGTACCAGCTATGAAGAGTACCTTATTTTTTATGGTTAATTTATTTATTTTACCTAAATGTATTTGCGAGATTAAATAGATAGAAGGCTCTACTTTTTTCCTTAAATGCATATATTTGAGAAACCTTTCAAACTCTTTGACCATTCTTCTGTCTTTCATCACTGTTTTGTCCCTTATGGACTATATAACACAGTGTTATTGTGGCATATATTTTTATAGTATGATTGACCAAAGTTGAGAGCTGCTCTCAGAGCTGAGATGGAAATGTAATAGAAATCATCATAATTTTCCATCTCAATAAGGATGAATTAATCAAGAGGTTGACAGCTTCTTTTGTGTGTTTTGCTCGACAACCAGTTCATTTTCACAATACAAATATGAATACGCTGTTGCTCCTGGCAACCGATCAAATCCGACGTTGCTCTTGAGAATATAGTCCAATGACTTGAGCCATCTTGGATTACTATTTCATTTGTGAGCAGATGCTTCAAAGGAGGAAAACAGATTAGACTTCTTACCCCTGGGATGACTTTCAAAGGAATCCCATAATGTATCTGCTCCAACAGGGTGCCCTTCTCCACTGGTCTGGGATCAGAAACGCCAACACTTAGGATGCTGCTATAGTCTCTGTGGGTCACAGCAGGGTTACTCTGCGTCAGTGTGGTGAAGATCACAGGTAGAACCCTGTTGACGTTTTACGCTATGTTTCTCCTCATCTCTTTTGTATAATTTTTTGGGCGGGTAATTTTCTCCAAAGTCCCAAGCAAAGTTCATACAGAGTTTGTGGAGTATTTGTGTTCATTGCTTCCAAAAGTCCAGAATCCAGAAAGATCTCGGATCTGATACTTGTAGGAGTGAGGAGTGAGCAGAGTGGGCAGACTGCAGCGGGTCTTAGGCCTTGATATTCTGTGCTGTAGTCCATATCTCTGTGACTGACAGTAAGGTCTCCATTACCTCAGTGAGTTAGAGACTGAGTTAGTGACTGGACAAGGGTGAGTGCACTCAGGAGTGTAGTGTTGGAGTGGATGAGACTTCTTCTATGGCCGTGGCTTTGACTTAATCTGGCCTGAAGTCTGTCTCTCTCCTCTAACTCTTCCCGGGAGAGCTCTTCTTAAATCAGACACACCATTGTGAAAATGATCCAAGGGAACCCAGGGAAGGGGAACCGACAGCCACATCTTCACTCTCCTATCCTTTGCCTGCCCAGAATAGATTCCTTGTCCTGCATCCTGACTGCAGAACAATACATTACTGGATATATGAGATGGACAACATTCCCAGAATGTTTTGTTGCAGGTGATGAGGGCTGCCAAGATGCAGGCTGCGTTTTGAGAGCTTGATCTTAGTTATCAGAGCACTTTAACATATTCTGAATGTCCCATGGTTATTTTACTTACTATGATTTTAAATGAGTTGGGGAATATTTTGATGTATTTTTTATAGACGCACACAGTAACCACTTTTTGAATATTGTCAGATTCACTGAGGGACCTCATAAAACATAAACTTGCCAATGAATATGTACACTTACCTGGTGAAACCACGCCAAAGAAGATACAGGTAACTGGCAAAATAAAGGAAACACCAACAAAGTGTAAATGGTGTTGGGACACCACGAGCTGCTAGAACAGCTTCAATGCGCCTTGGCAAAGATTTGACCAGAGTCTGTAACTTTATTGGAGGGATGCGACATCATTCTTCCACATTAAATGTCATTATTTGGTTGTCGATGGTGGTGGAAAACGCTGTCTCAGGCGCCGCTCCAGAATCTCACATAAGTGTTTAATTGGGTTGAGATCTGGTGACACACACACACACTCTTTAAACCCCCTATGTTCATTTGAGACCACTCTTTCAAAGTCATTGAGATCTCTTCTTCTAGCCATGGTAGCCAAAATAATGGGCAACTGGACATTTTATACATGACCCTAAGCATGATGAGGATGTTAATTGCTTAATTAACTCAGAAATCACACCTGTGTGGAAGTACCTGCTTTCAGTATACTTTGTTTCCCTCATTTACTCAAGTGTTTCCTTTCATTTGGCTGTTACCTGTATTTTATGTAAATGATTCAACATTTTTTCCAATTATATGTGGGCAAATTCACAGGAGATGTAAGAAATAAAACTCTGCAGTAGTCCTATTGATACTGCATTACATTAATTTGCTAGACACGAGGATGAATGACTCAAGGTTACACAATGTAGCTACAAGGAATACGCTTTGCCATTAGAAGTGCAATAATATACAATCTAAATCAGTGCAGGACATCACAAAGTGATTGTTATAAAGGCATTGGGATATTATATTAACTGAAAATAGAATATGGACAACAATCTTAAGCATTAACATCTGTATCATAAGGCATGAATCATTTCTGTTGCATTTGAACATATCCCACAACCTCATATGTACATCTTGACATTAAAACCTTTTGGGCTGCAATTACTTTGTAAGGGTCCTGTGTGTAGCTGGTGTAGAGAGTCAGGCGCAGGTGTAACGTCCGTCGTTAAAGGTAGACCAAGGCGCAGCGTGGGTTGGGTTCATCATATTTTATTTAACGGTGAACCGGCAAAAAACAAAACAATGCACAACGACCGAACGAACGAACAAAAAGTTTTGCAGGCTACTAACAGCAATACAAAAACAAGATCCCACAAACACAGGTGGAAAAAAGGCTGCCTAAGTATGGTTCCTAATCAGAAGCAACGATAGACAGCTGCCTCTGGTTAGGAACCATACTCGGCCCAACACAAAGAAATACAAAACATAGAATGCCCACCACACACCCTGACCTAACCACAGAGAAACAAACCCTCTCTCTCAGGTCAGGGCGTGACAGCAGGACAGCAGATATGAGTAATCAACATACTTTACTCAAAAAGACACATTTTCAAAGTAACATCACAAGCCCACAACGACGGACCGAATTACAATAAACAATCACTCACAAACACAACATGGGGAACAGAGGGTAAATAATAAACAAGTAACTGGTTAAGTGAAACCAGGTGTGTAAGATAAAGACAGAACAAATGGAAAATGAAAAGTGGATCGGCAGTGGCTAGAAAGCCGGTGACGTCGACCGCCGAACGCCGCCCGAACAAGGAGAGGGACATACTTTTTGTTGTTGCCTTAAGACAGTACCTTTGATGCCTACATAAACAGCCTTTGGGGAAAATCCACCTTAGATGTCGTTTCCCTAGTATTGGTTGTCTATAGACCTCTGGAGAATTCTCATACTTTCTAGAAAGTCTGTTACAAGAAATCCATGTCTATATTTAGATTACAAATTGGGTCAGTGTCAAGTTTGTTAGATTGGGATCAGCATGTATAGGTGAGTATTTGATATATGTAGCTATGTGTCTTTTACATTAGTTGCATACCTCTACAGTTTATAGTATGCAGAGGATGGGATTTCCCCATGGAGAGCAAAGAGTCAGTAAAACTCTTTCTCTCTTCGCCCCCTCTTTCGCTCCCTCTATATCTCTCTCCTCCCTCTCTCTCTGTCCCTGGAGGATGTGGATAACTGGGATTTACATGAGCTGGAGGCCTTAGAATGCTTTGTGATGCGTTCAGGCCAGGAAGCTACTCCGTCTGATCTCAACTCTGCTCTCAAACACTCACTAGGCTTTGTGCTCACAAGGGTTTCTTTATAAGCCTGTTGCTATGCCACAAGCTACTACATTCTTTAATAGTTACCCTCCAGTGTTTACTACTTTTGGATCATGATATTGCACATAACATGAGTATTACAGAGTATTGCAGTATTGGTGGTATTTTCCAGATTTATTTAGCACAGTCTTTTTATAATACCTGTGCATTCTGGTTCAGTACATACATACAAGCTGTATGCTTCAATAGGCAATTTAAACTCCTTAAAAACTATTTTGTAAGTTATTTTAGTACTGCTTGATCATACTTGATGTCATACCAGTGACTGTGGACTCCACTGCTTATCTAGAACTTTCTTGTTCCCCTATCTGAAGGGAAAGTGTTCACTAAGATGGGTCAATACCGTGAGAGTAGAAAATCTCCTCTTTAAAGAGCTTCACTGGTAGAAAAACAATGCTCACCAAAAATGTAGCTTCTCAAAGTTTCAAAAGTTAGGATTTCTAAAATGGCATATCCTCCTTTGTGAACAGGATTATTTGACAGATTCCAGCACTTCATTAAAAGTCAAAATCCTGCAGTTTAGCTGACGGTTATAACACGTCATTATCATTTTATTGGGGCTGTCTGCTTCCTGTCCTCTAGTCCTAATCTTTGTATTTTAAATGAAAATGTTAAGAAAACAATCACAGCGACTCTAGCAGGAAATGAAGGCAGCTGTCACGTCCTGACCCTTGTAAGAGGTCATTTGCCATAGTAGAGCGGTCAGGGCGTGACAGGTGGTTGTGTTGGGTGGTTTTGGGTTTTCTGTTTATATGTGGGGTTTTTCTAGTATTCTATTTCTATGTTTTGTTTTCCAGGTTTTGGCCGGGTATGGTTTCCAATCAGAGGCAGGTGTCTTTTGTTGTCTCTGATTGGAAGCCATACTTAGGCAGCCTGTTTTCCTTTGGGGTTTGTGGGTAGTTATTTTCCGTTTTGTCGATGTACCTGACAGAACTGTTGGCTGTTGTGTTTGTTATTTTGTTTAAGTGTCATCATAAATAAAGGAAGTATGAGCACTACATAGTGCGCCTTGGTCCCCTTTCAACGACCGTTGTGACAGCAGCAATTATGCTGCTGTCCACTGTTGATATTTTTTATGGCATGGTTGTCTGTGGTGTCAGAATTTCATCTTGTTGATTAAGCTGTGGATATATGCTGCACGAGCTGAACGAACAGTGGGAGCCAGCCTATCAGACTGTTTGAAGGAATCCATTAAAACAGGACAGACATTCCTCCTGGGAGTGTACTGTTTCAACAGCCTTCCACCATCACTCTCCCGCTCTGACATAAAGAAATTAAAGAGACAACAGACAAACAAAACGAATACACGTTTTTCAAACGGCCTCTGTCGTTGGAAAGGTCTGATTTATTTAGAACCATTATTATTGATCAGTCAAATATGACCGTTGTATAATAAGTGGGATGTCACTTTTCATGCTGAATATGGGTTGCGGGGACCCTGGCTATGTGTGACTGGCTTCTGGAATACGTAATAGAGGGGAGAGCAGAAAAACAGCAAGCAACAGTCAGTTTACTGTCACATTTCTTTCCTGTTAATTCTTGATAGAGTGAATGAAATGTTAACCTTTTCCTGATTAGTGAATTCATCCACTCACTTTGACAGTTGGCGTTTGAAAACACTGAAGTCTTTATGGAGGTGCTATTTCAGATTTCTCTGAAAATAATGAGGCAGAGATTGCTTCCATCTAATGATTTGACAGGACATTTATATAACTTATGAGGCTGATCGAGCCTACAAATCCCCTCCTCATGTTTTCTGCTTTACCTGGCGAGCAACAAGAGAACAGGAGAATAATGAACTGCTCAAGACAGGAAGCTTGAATAGCCAAACACCTGGCCTCTCATTATTACATAATGTCTCTTCAATTCTGTTTCACAGGATTATATATATATTTTTAAACATACACCATGTCTAGACTTGTTGACTAATCAGTCTACTGGTACATTTTCAAAAATCGCCTGATGATTTTCATTTACGCCTTACAATTTAATCTGTGAGAATAGGAACCTTTTCATGCCACACTTACAGTATGAAGGGCCTTTTGTATTTGAGAAGGGATTTTGATGTCTAGACGGCCATCTTTAGCTAATAAATCCACAACCTATTCAGCTGAATACACAAATCTCTGCTCTGAGCTGCCATTTTTGTATTACAGAGAACTCTGTGTGAAACAACTCACACCAATGGAAATAATGGCGTCTGTTATGCTTCCTGTGGATACTGAAATAGCTGTTGTGTTTGTGATTATTGCTCTCTATTTCAGAACGGTGATGCGACAAGTTCAAGCGGGGCTGTCAGCAGAAGACAAAAGCTGTCGGAATTATGCCAGTGCAAAAACCCGACGTGCGCACGCACACACACACCTTCCCTCTCAGAGTACCAGACACATCAGAGGAGACAGAGTGGTGGTGCTAGGGGCCCGAGGCCCTTCAGTGACTGTTTTAGCCTGGGCTGGCTGGGACCCTGTCTTCCGCCTGTCACTGGACTCTGGTCTCAGGCACTTTTATTGGTCCATTACTGTCACCCAGATAAATGGGAGTAATGGAGATATTCTACTCAGCCACAATAACAAGGGAACAGGGACCACCGTGTCCCCATAACTGTCACTAGGAATATATATGGTGTCCAGAAAGCCCCAGACAATCAAAAAGTTGTTCTATTTCGCCCAGCTATATACACATTTATTAGGAGAGGGTAAAACTTTCCAAATAGAGGTTTGAGTGTGACACCAGCTATGTCAGAAACAAAGGTAGTTGACTCTTGCTCTAACCCCATTAAATGATACCCTTTCAAATGACACCCATTGTTCAGAAATAAAAACAGGTGTTGAAAACATCCTCACAGGTCCAATACTGCTTGTGCATCCTTTGGCAGATATGACTGTTCTACTGCTGAGCAGAAGGACCCTAGGTACAGTAAGCTAAATCAAAGCCTCAAGAAGCAGCTCAGCCTTCACAAACTGCCAATCTAATCCAATAGACAGGCATGAGTGCACAAGATCGCCTCTCCATCTACAAAGACAAGTACCACTGTCAGATTAGGTGATGAGGTGATCTATCTCCTACAGAACCTCCAGAGGAGAGAGATAGACAGACAGGAGAGAGGGAGGATATCATAATCTGAGCTGTTCATGATGACCCCAAGTGATGGAGTCAAGGCAGATAAATTGTGGGGGTGAAAAAAACATCACCTCCTGATCTTTACTGTGCCCATAAACCACAAACACAAAGCCACTGTCCTCTCTCAGGACGATCATATTGTCATCATGAGCATGGCACCGTGTTTAATTGCTCAGAGACCATGGAGACCATCTGTGCCTGTCTGCTTTTTCTACATTTGGACACAAGGCTTTCTGAAGTGACAATGAAAGTTCAAGAACAGGATGGGTTGATGAAAAGCTGAAGGTAAATGGATGAGATAAATAGACACAGTATCCTTGGCTGTTAATGGGCTCCTGAGTGGCGCAGTGGTCTAAGGCACTGCATCTCAGTGCTAGAGGAGTCACCTACAGACCCTGGTTTGATTCCAGGCTGTATCACAACTGGCTGTGATTGGGAGTCCCATAGAACGGTGCACAATTGGCCCAGCGTCGTTAGGGTTTTGCCGGGGTAGGCCATCATTGTAAATAAGAACTTGTTCTTAAATGACTTGACTAATTAAATATAAATAAATAAAATTGTTCATTTCTGTTAACAATACAGCTACTGCTAACCATAAACAGACATCTACAGTAGCATGACTCAGGGAAATTCACTAGCTCTATAGGGTTTCATCAAACTTTCAATCTACTTGTGCTTGGATATAATCTCTGCTCTTGTATATTTCTAAAGAGAAACACAGTGGTCTGTGAATGTGCTGAAAGGAGTCTGAGTCTCTGACTGTGTGTGTCATTCCACATGGGAAAGGCAGAAATTATTACTGGCTTGCCGTACTCGCTCTCTCTGTAATTACTGATATTGTGCAGATGCAAATTTTGGGTGATGAATATGGAATTGAAATCAGATGAATTGCACAGTTCTCAACAGGATGCTTGTTGAGGCCTTCTGTCTTTCTCTGGGATGATAATGTGTTGCAATCAATCCATAGTTTGGTGACGAACCCTCTTGAAAGGCTACTTTTGTTATATTCTTCTCCAGTATCTATTTACTGTGATCTGTCTGGAAGGTAGGAATCATATTCAAATTGTAGTGGCTGAGGTTATGCAAATTGTTATCTATAAAAAGCTCAGGTGGCAGGATCTATAAAATCGTTACGTTTGTGTGATTGCACTCAATAATGAACGTGAATTCCGCTTCACTTATCCAAGTTTATATGAGGGTAATGAAGGCATACTGTGTGTGTGTGTGTGTGTGTGTGTGTGTGTGTGTGTGTGTGTGTGTGTGTGTGTGTGTGTGTGTGTGTGTGTGTGTGTGTGTGTGTGTGTGTGTGTGTGTGTGTGTGTGTGTGTGTGTGTGTGTGTGTGTGTGTGTGTGTGTGCTTGTATGTGCGCTCTGTCTGTAGATATGTGAGCTCAGTGGTTGTGGAGGGTCCAGGTACACATCATTAATTAGAGCTGGTATAATCTGTGCCCCATGCTGAACTTTGCAGGGATTCCAGGGCTAGTGCAGCTGCCACTAAATTAATGTCAATGTCTTTGGATGTAAATGAGGGTCTTCTATTTTTGTAGCGCTCTCACAGATGGCAGTGGCTCTAATGCTCATTTCACGGTTATTCAAGAAGTAAAGCAACACTGATTGGGTAAACAATAGCACGACTATGTAAATACTTTGTAACTACATAAGTAGAAACACACTGTATACAAGGCATAGATTTTGCATCATACGAATATGGTTATGGTTATTGATTTGATACAGTATAAAAACAAGGACAGACTTTTACTATGACAACAGATGGGTTACAAGTCTACCTACTGCTAATGAATCCGTCCAGAAGATGTAGCTTTATGCTAGCTAGCTCCTCTGTGTGTTGTGTGAGGGCAACACCTCCCCTCTTCTGTCTCGTTAATGCTGGTCGTGCCGATGAGATCAATAGCGGCAGGATGAGTGTGAACTTTCCAGGGCCTAGTTAATTATGAGGAAACGGACAGGCTGCAATTACCATGCATGTCAGCATCTCCACTAAATAATGAATCCCTCCATCTCCTCGCCTCTATCTCCTCCTTCACTGCAAACCCACGCCTGATCCTGACTGACTGACCAGGAGACCTCTGCACTCAACATTATTGGATGTTTTAGGTAAGGTATGTTATAATATACAGCTCTGAAAAAAATTAAGAGACCACTGCAGAATTATCCGTTTCTCTGGTTTTACTATTTATAGGTATGTGTTTGGGTAAAATGAAAATGTTTGTTTTATTCCATAAACTACTGACAACATTTCTCCCAAATTCCAAATAGAAATATTGTCATTGAGAGCATTTGTTTGCAGAAAATGACAACTGGTCAAAATAACAAAAAAAGATGCAGTGCTGTCAGACCTTAAATAACACAAAGAAAATAAGTTAATATTCATTTTTAAACAACACAATACTAATGTTTTAACTTAGGAAGAGTTCAGAAATCAATATTTGGTGGAATAACCCCGATTTTAAATCACAGCTTTCATGCGTCTTGGCATGCTCTCCACCAGTCTTTCACATTGATGTTGGGTGACTTTATGCCACTCCTGGCGCAAAAATTCAAGCAGCTCGGCTTTGTTTGAGGGCTTGTGACCATCCATCTTCCTCTTGATCACATTCCAGAGGTTTTCAATGGGGTTCAGGTCTGGAGATTGGGCTGGCCATGACAGGGTCTTGATCTGGTGGTCCTCCATCCATACATTGATTGACCTGGCTGTATGGCATGGAGCATTGTCCTGCTGGAAAAACCAATCCTCAGAGTTGGTGAACATTGTCAGAGCAGAAGGAAGCAAGTTTTCTTCCAGGACAACCTTGTACGTGGCTTGATTCATGTGTCCAGATCATCAACGATCCTCCACCAAATTTCACAGTGGGTGCGAGACCTGGAGAGGCCTACAAGCCACAGTGTCTCACACCCACTGTGAAATTTGGTGGAGGATCAAGAGGAAGATGGATGGTCACAAGCCATGAAACAAAGCCAAGATGCTTGAATTTTTGCGGCAGTTGTCAGAAAAATGTTGTCAGTAGTTTATAGAATATAACAAAAATGTGAATTTTACCCAAAACATACCTATAAACACATACCTATAAATAGTAAAACCAGAGAAACTGATAATTTTGCAGTGGTCTCTTAATTTTTTTCCAGAGCTGTATATTAGTTCAAATGCATTGTCTGCAGGATGGTGCCAGGGGGTGATTACAGGTCTTGCTTTTACAGGTATAGAGTTATCTCTTTTGTAATCAGCAGATGAGATGCTGTTGGCCGTCCGTCTGTGGTGTAAGGTCTAGCTAATAAAGCTCATGTTAATTGCATCGCTGTCTGGCTCACACCAGCCCGGCTGATGTGATGACTCCCATCTCGCTCACTAACCTGTCATCTCCTCTGCCACAAGGAGAACTTCTGCACATCCCCAGGCCAAACTAATTTACTGCTGTAGTTTCATCACACCCACACACTCAAAGTAACTGCCAAACCTCGCCGCTGCTCATATCCAAAGGTGAATTATCAAGCCAGTGGACAAGACGCCATGGGAAAACGCCATGGGTTAGCCTTCATAGCTGTTAATATGATTACATAATTATCTGCTTTTCTTTAGCTTTAGTGATCGCCTGGCGAAGAGCTTTCAATTCAGACTTTTAGTGAGTCTGCAAAGCCTTGTCATTATCAATCTAATCTCTTTGCACGACTTGCAGAGTGGACCACTTTTGACTGGGAGCTTGCAGAGTGCACTCCCGTGACATTTTATGATTAATATTTGACTGGAACTGTCCCCTGGTATATTGTCTCCATCCCCCTGAGGGGCCTGTATTGATGAATGGAGAGCACTAAGTTCAGCTTGTTTAATCTGCTCAGTAAAGGCTATACAACAGAGTTGTATGCTATTTAATTTGTCTCATTTCTTTCACCCGATGTTGTTTGTCACATCCCCAGCAAAACTTAGCCAGTGTTTATTTCTACTGCCTTATTTCACAGGAATAAATCATGAGTCATGGGGACCAGTAAGCAAAAGTTTATCTGTGATCACAGTGCTATTGTATGGACACACCTGTTGGAGGATAACACAATGTTCAGTGTACACAAAGGTTTGGTTTTTATTAAACAATGAGTGACATCTGGCCCTGACCTTTAAAGGACGCACACGTGGAGCCATTGTTAGCCATCTCCCCTGACGTATAGCAGCAGCCGTTGACTGGTCCTGGAGTGCTCCGTTCCAAACAGCGTCTCTGGAGTTGTGACATTCAACAGCACAGAGCAGATAGCACTGTTGTGAACACTCTGACACTAGCATGACATTTCCTCTCATCAGCACAAGCTGTCAGAGATGGGGCTTTCAGCTGTACACTGATTTGAACTCAAAACACCGGAGCAGCAGGTCCATAATACAGAGAGTTAAGACTATGCTTTCTGCAGAGTTAGTTAACCTTTATTTTAACAGGGAGTCATGCTTAGCCCAAGGTCCCTTTTACAGATAAGCCCTGTAATTACAAAAATATACACATCAATACAATATGAAAAGCAAAACAAAGATACTGTGCAAAACACAGTCATAGAAAACAAACACATTCTTAATTTAAAAGGTCCTCAATCTGCTGTCTGAAATGCCCTAAAGGCACCAATTCATCAAATGTTAGCGTTTTGGAGATTATTCCACAAGTACTATAAGGTGCAAAAAAAACTAAAAGCTGATTTACTTAACTCTGTACACTGAAGGAATTTCCAGAGTTATCCATCCCTGAGACCCTTGTACATCCCTTGTACATCTAAAAGTTATTTTGATGTTAGGTACAGCAGGAGTTTTTGTAAAATAGCTTTATAAACAAAAAGAGAGCAATGCATCAATCTACGAGACTTCAAAGGGCCAACCTTTCTGATACAGAATGTAGTGATGCGTATTGATCTGCTTCCTACTATTAAGCTAGAGGCATGACATATACATTTTTTATATAAAAAAAGAAAATTGCCCCAATTTTTGATCTTGTCTCATCGCTGCAACTCTCCAACAGGCTCAGGAGAGGCGGAGGTGGAGTCATGCGTCCTCCAAAACATGACCCACCTAATCTTGCTCCTTATCACCCGCCAGCTTAACCCGGAAGTCAGCCGCAACAATATGTCAGAGGAAACACTGTTCAACTGGTGACCGGCATCAGCCCGCAGGCACCCGGCCCACCACAAGGAGTCACTAGAGCGCAATGAGCCAAGTAAAGCCCCACCGGCCAAATCCTCCCCTAACCTGGAAGACGTTGGGCCAATTGTGCGCCGTCCTATGGGATTCCCGGCCAGGGCTGGTTGTGGCACAGCTCGGGAATGAACCCGGGTCTGTAGTAACACCTCCAGCACTGCGATGCAGTGCCTTAGACAGCGTTGCCATTCAGGAGGCCCTACATTATCTATTTCTATAGAAGAAGCCCAGAAACAACAGGTGTTCAAACTTTAGAACCCAGTTCCTACATTTTAATTTAAACATTTATTTTATCAAACACAACTATGCTACATTTTATCTCCGGGACCGTCAGGATGACAAATCAGAACAAGATTACTGAATGTAAGTACATTATTTACCTTCAAAGGTGAATGTATCAAACCAGTGGCCGTGACAAAAGTTTTTTGTTGTTGTGCAAACAATAGCATGGTATTTTTTCACCGTAATAGCTACTGTAAATTGGACAGTGCCGTTACTTACAACAAGAATTGAAGCTTTCTGTCCATATAAGACATGTCTGTGTCCGGGGAATTGTTCTTGTTACTTACAACGTCATGCTAATCACATCAGCACACATTAGCTCAACCGTCCCGGTGGAGGGACACCGATCCCGTAGAGGTTACCAGGTTTCAATACTGACCATTAAAATGAAGGGTGAGGTGTTGAGAGCTCATGCCAAAATGAGAGCATCTAATCCTTATAGTTCATGCACGCAATATGCGGAACAGCCTGCTGTAAGGCCCTTCTAATGATGTGTCTCAAGTGACCTTTCTCCGCGGGTGTCTGAGACGTCAGGAAGCATGTCTGAGACTTCTGCTATCATGTTGCTGTGATGTATGGTGGGGAGCTGCTCTGACTTATTACCCTTCACTCATGTAACACAGTGCCTGATAGTCAAGTACTGCCCCTTCATTTAACGGATGCCCCTGGCACAATACACCCTCTCTAGCTTCTCTAACTCTGCCACCCTCTTTATGTGGCTGATTTGGAGCTTGATTTCCTGTTTCATTGTTTTGTATGGATCAGTGCTCCTTGAGTGTGTACTGGAGACCTAGTGTTTGTGAGTGTGTGTGTGCGTGCAGTAGAGTGAGAATGTGTGTGCGCTCTTATTAGTGTGAGTTCCTCTCTGTATTGCAGTCAGGTCTGTGTTTCTTTGCCATTCCTCATCCATTCTCTCAGGGCTCTTGTTCAGTATTCTAACAGGACACACAGACAGACAACACACCAGTGCACATTGTGTGTTCTTTGAAAAGATGTGCTTCAACTGCAGGAGTTGTATTCCAGGGAATATAACCATAGGTACTGAGAATGTTTTGCATGCACTACAGATGGCTATATCGGTCCGCTAATACAAGATTAGTCAAGGCCCAGTCCACTGCTTTTGTGGGAAATACAGTATATACTGTATACACTGTATATACAAAAGTATGTGGACACCCCTTCAAATTAGTGGATTCGGCTATTTTAGCCCAATCCATTGCTGACAGGTGTATAAAATCGAACACACAGCCATGTCATCTCCATAGACAAACATTGGAAGTAGAATGGCCTTACTGAAGAGCTCAGACCCTTTCCTGTGTCAGCATGACAATGCCCCCGTGCACAAAGCGAGGGCAATACAGAAATGGTTTGTCGAGATTGGTGTGGAAGAACATGACTGGCCTGCACATATCCCTGACCTCAACCCCATCGAACACCTTTGGGATGAATTGGAACGACTGCGAGCCAAGCCTAATCGCCCAACATCAGTTCCCGAACTCACTAAGGCTCTTGTGGCTGAATGGAAGCAAGTCCTCCAGCAATGTTCCAGTGTATATATACAGTCTCTTTTTTACAAATATGATTAAATTAGTAATATTTTTTTTGTTACCCTCAGCACCCCTACTTCCTGCGGCTATGCTTCCAGATACAACAGAGTGCAACACAAGGTGGTGTGGAATCTCGAATCGTGCGTTAAGAGTTTAAAAAATGTGCAGGTTCTGTGGCAGCGTGTTTTATGTGTGAAGGGGAGTAATAAGAGCAAGGTAGCATGGGCGATTAATGTGCTATCGATCCACTCACCTCTCCGCCCAAAGGCAAGGAGTCTCCAAGCAATCGACAGGTCAATTTACAGTTCTCCTCCACAAGGTCTCCCAAAGGTTCAGAGTGCACCGGCTTGGATGACACGCCACGCTGCACACAGAATGAAAACCCCCTTGCAAAGCTTATTTCTCTGCCAGCCAGGGGCCACAGTTGCGCCTCTGGACCTATCTATTTCAGTCCTCCTCCACTGACCTGGGACTTGTGAGTGGAATAAGTCCAGCGCTGTGGGAGCGTGCATCGGTTACAACTCTGACAGACACTTAGAGGGGGTGTGTTCGGTTGGGTTATCATTTACCGTTCAGTCATCAGCTTCTATTCTCAAACCATTCTCCTCTCCCATGAGCTCTCTGTGCAAATCTCTGTACAAATGTCTACAGCTGCCTTTCAAATGGCAACAAACAAAAATGTGGATTGACAGTGATGAAATCAAAGTGACTGTGGACTAATACAATTATGAAAGGTTAGATCATGGAGGCATTAGATTAGACGTGGAGAAAAGCATAGAGCATCCAGAGCCAACCATTTAGCCACTAAGTTGGGGACAGCAATGCCATTACAATCTTAAAAGGCCAAGCAAAATGTTGCCTTGTGAGTATCTACCAATTCAGAGCCTGAGCCCATGAAAAATAACGTAAAATCTTTATTCAATACTTTTTTCACGTCTTCCTCCCTTCCACCTAATTGATCTCCCTGTTATATTATCCTTTACATCCTATTCCTTCTTCCACCTCTATCCAACGAAGGGAATGGATTGTATTATTCTCTCCATCATTCTATTCTCTCACAGAAGAGAAAACTGCCAAGCTAGGGGTTTAAGCAAGCAGGGTTTAGGCAGAGTGACTGTGGGAGTCTACCCCTTGCATTTTAATCAACATCAGTCCATTTCAAATTAAAGGAGAAGCAGCAATGGAATGGAGAGACAAGCTATGAAGTTTCTACTGCTGCTTGATGCACTTTTGGATCATTAAACAATTCGGCATTTCTATAGTCATTTCTATAGTCAGCAAAGAGGTGGTTGTAAAATGCTAAGTTCAGATCGCTTCTTCATCTGAGATGTATCCAATGACTATACTGTGAGCTGGCTGGCAATCAATATTTATTTATGTAATGGTGTGAGGTATTGAGCCGTTATTCCCAAACCACACTGCTCCACACGCATGCAAGGTGAACATTATACAGCACCAAAAGGACATTAGTGACCACTGACATGCTAAGGAGGAAAAAATACATACACTACATGACCAAAAGGATGTGGACACCTGCTTGTCGAACATCTCATTCCAAAATCATGGGCATTTATATGTAGTTGGTCTCCCCCTTTAATGATTTAATTGCTTTCACTCTTCTGGGAAGGGTTTCCACTAGATGTTGGAACCTTGCTGCAGGGACTTGCTTCCATTGAGCCACAAGAGAATTAGTGAGTCCGGCCACTGATGTTGGGTGATTAGGCCTGGCTCGCAGTTGGCATTCCAATTCATCCCAACGGTGTTCGATGGGGTTGAGGTCAGGGCTCTGTTCAGTCCAGTCAAGTTCATTCACACCGATCTTGACAAACAATTTCTGTATGGACCTTGCATTGTGCACAGGGGCATTGTCATGCTGACATAGTAAAGGGCCTTCCCCAAACTGTACAGTTAGCACTATGCATTGGGGCAGGTATCATTCTCCAGAGTCCAATGGCGGCAAGCTTTACACCACTCCAGCCGACGTTTGGCATTGTGCATGATGATCTTAGGCTTGTGTGTGGCTGCTCGGTCATGGAAACCCATTTCATAAAGCTCCCGATGAACAGCTCGTGCTGAAGTTGCTTGGAACTCGGTAGTGAGTGTTGCAACCGAGGACAAATTATTTTTACGTGCTATGCGCTTCAGCACTCGGCGGTCCCGTTCTGTGAGCTTGTGTGGCCTACCACTTCGTGGCTGAGCTGTTGTTGCTCCTAGACGTTTCCACTTCACAATAACAGCATTTACAGTTGACCAGGGCAGCTCTAGCAGGGCAGACATTTAACTAACTTACTTGTTGGAAAGGTGGGATCGGTACCACGTTGAAAGTCACTAAGCTCTTCAGTAAGGCCATTCTACTGCCAATGTTTGTCTATGGAGATTGCGTAAATTTTGTATATTTGTAATACAAAGCCTACACCATCTACAGTATAGGGAATCTGCTCGCTTGGCAAGGATCATGTAGCGTTGCACAGTAGCTTTATTACCACATAATCAGTGTAATTATAAGTGATTAGCCAATTGAAATTACTTCCTGTCATTTAAAGTCTATCATTCATATGAAATATTAGATTGATCATTACTGTAAAGGTTGCTGTTGTCATTTCTAAAATGTAATCTAACAATCTCCAGAAGACGCAGCAGTGTTGGCTGATAATGTAATTTTTTACGTAATTGAAATAAACAGCTCATTAGACAAAAATGTAATGGTTTAGTACAATGACTGCACGAGTCACACCAATGAAGAAAAGGGACTGTCAGACAATCAAACTTAGAAGGTTCAATTTTATTTCAAACATGGAGATCAAAGATAAAGAAATACAAGTCTAATGACTTTTAAACCTTGCTCAAAGTGCTTACCAGGTAAACATATTGTGGCACTGATTTCTATCACTTCTTTCCACCTCTGCCCTATACAGATGGTAAACAGTATATAATATTTAACAGCTGTTGTGTGGAGAAACCAAAGGCTTTAATGATCTCATTAATTATTCAGAGGTTTTCATATCAGATGGCTCAGCTGAAGGAGAGAGAGGGGATGTTTATTAATGAAGGTTCTTCACAACAACGCCACCTCTCCATGGTCATCATCAACCCTCTCTATGAGGAGAGTGGTCCTGCAAGATAGAGCTACTTGGTAAGCTACACTGGTGGCACATACACAGACCCTATACCGCTCATAAAGATTTGGAGCTTAGCATTGATCTCCAGGAGAGGATGTGTAATGCATTGCTGAGTAGAATTGGAATTAAAAGGGCATTACCAAACAATCATCATATTGTCTAGTGTAGATATTAGTAGTGGTCGTATCAGATAGGAGAGGTCAGCAGGTTTACAAGTAAATATTATATGCCCTTAGAGTTGTATTACTATAATGCATCAACATAACCCTACAAGAAGATCCATGAAGATGTAAAAGACAGTACATCAAGTAGAAGTTCATTATTATGTACAGTGAACAAAAATATAAAACACAACATGTAAAGTGTTGGACCCATGTTTCATGAGCTGAAATAAAAGATCCCAGAATTGTTATATACTGTACGCACAAAAAGCTTATTTCTCTCAAATGTTGTGTACAAATTTGTTTACATCTCTCTTAGTGAACATTTCTCCTTTGCCCAAAAAATGCATCCACCTGACATTTGTGGCATATCAAGAAGCTGATTAAACAGCGTGATCATTACACAGGCGCACCTTGTGCTGGGAACAATAAAAGGACACTGATAAAATGTGCAGTTTTGTCACACAACACAATGCCACATATGTCTCATGCTTTGAGGGATTGTGGAATTGGCATGCTGACTGCAGGAATGTCCATCAGAGCTGTTGCCAGAAATGTGAATGTTAATTTCTCTACCATAAGCCAACTCAAATGTTGTTTTAAAGAATTTGGCAGTACGTGGTGGTGGTTGGGTTATGGTATGGGTAGGCATAAGCTACGGACAAAGAACACAATTACATCTTATCGATGGCAATTTGAATGCACAGGGATACGGTGATGAGATCCTGAGGCCAATTGTCGTGCCATTCAACCGTCGCCGTCACCAAATATTTCAGCATGATAATGCACAGCCCCATGTTGCAAGTGTCTGTACACAATTCCTGGAATCTTAAAAATGTCCCAGTTCTTCCATGGCCTGCATATTTACCAGACATGTCACCCATTGAGCATGTTTGGGATGCTCTGGATCGACGTGTATGACAGCGTGTTTCAGTTCCCACCAATATACAGCAACTTCGCACAGCCATTGAAGAGGAGTGGGACAACATTCCACAGGCCACAGTCAAAAACCTGATCAACTCTATGTGAAGATGTGTCATGCTGCATGAGGCAAATGGTTGTCACACCAGATACTGACTGGTTTTCTGATCCACACTAGAGGTCGACCGATTAATCGGAATGGCCGATTAATTGGGGGCGATTTGAAGTTTTCATAACAATCTGTATTTTTGGCCACCGATTTGCCGATTCTTAAAAAAAAAATATATATATATATAAATATTTTTGAATCAGGCAAAGCAGTTAAGAACACATTCTTATTTTCAATGACGGCCTAGGAACGGTGGGTTAACTGCCTTGTTCAGGGGCAGAATGACAGATTTTTACCTTGTCAGCTTGGGGATTCAATTTTGCAACCTTACGGTTAAACTAGTCCAATGCTCTAACCACCTGCTTTACATTGCACTCCACGAGGAGCCTGCCTGTTACACGAATGCAGTAAGAAGCCAAGGTAAGTTGCTAGCTAGCATTAAACTTATCTTATAAAAACAATCAGTCAATCATAATCACTAGTTAACTACACATGGTTGATGATATTCATTGTTTATCTAGCCTGTCCTGCGTTGCATATAATCGATGCGGTGCACATTCGCGAAAAAGGACTCTCGTTGCTCCAACTTGTACCTAACCATAAACATCAATGTCTTTCTTAAAATCAATACACAAGTATATATTTTTAAACCTGCATATTTAGTTAATATTGCCTGCTAACACAAATTTCTTTTAACTACGGAAAATGTGTCACCTCTTGCAACAGAGTCAGAGTATATGCAGCAGTTTGGGCCGCCTGGCTCGTTGTGAACTGTGAAGACTATTTCTTCCTAACAAAGACAGCCAACTTTGCCAAACGGGGGATGATTTAACAAAAGCGCATTTGCGACAAAAGCACAATCGTTGCACGACTGTACCTAACCATAAACATCAATGCCTTTCTTAAAATCAATACACAGAAGTATATATTTTTAAACCTGCATATTTAGCTAAAAGAAATCCAGGTTAGCAGGCAATATTAACCAGGTGAAATTGTGTCACCCCTCTTCCGGTCATTGCACGCAGAGTCAGGGTATATGCAACAGTTTGGGCCGCCTGGCTCATTGCGAACTAATTTGCCATAATTCTACGTAATTATGACATAACATTGAAGGTTGTGCAATGTAACAGGAATATTTAGATTTAGGGATGCCACCCGTTAGATAAAATACGGAACGGTTCCGTATTTCACTGAAAGAATAAATGTGATAGTTTCCGGATTCGACCATATTAATGACCTAAGGCTCGTATTTCTGTGTGTTATTATGTTATAATCAAGTCTATGATTTGATAGAGCAGTCTGACTGAGCGGTGGTAGGCACCAGCAGGCTCGTAAGCATTCATTCAAAACAGCACTTTCGTTTTGCCAGCAGCTCTTCGCTGTGCTTCAAGCATTGCGCTGTTTATGACTTCAAGCCTATCAACTCCCAAGATTAGGCTGGTGTAACTGATGTGAAATGGCTAGCTAGTTAGCGGGGTGCGCGCTAATAGCGTTTCAAACGTCACTCGCTCTGACTTGGAGTAGTTGTTTCCCTTGCTCTGCATGGGTAACGCTGCTTCGAGGGTGGCTGTTGTCGATGTGTTCCTGGTTCGAGCCCAGGTAGGAGCGAGGAGAGGGACGGAAGCTATACTGTTACACTGGCAATACTAAAGTGCCTATAAGAACATCCAATAGTCAAAGGTATATGAAATACAAATCCTATAGAGAAATAGTCCTATTATTCCTTTAAAACGAAAACCTAAATCTTCTTACCTGGGAATATTGAAGACTCATGTTAAAAGGAACCACCAGCTTTCATATGTTCTCATGTTCTGAGCAAGGAACTTAAACGTTAGCTTTCTTACATGGCACATATTGCACTTTTACTTTCTTCTCCAACACTCTGTTTTTGCATTATTTAAACCAAATTGAACATGTTTCATTATTTATTTGAGGCTAAATTGATTTTATTGATGTATTATATTAAGTTAAAATAAGTGTTCATTCAGTATTGTTGTAATTGTCATTATTACAAATAAATAAATAAAAATTGGCCGATTAATCGGTATTGGATTTTTTTTGGTCCTCCAATAAATCATAATCGGTCGACCTCTAATCCACACCCCTACCTTTTTTTAAAGGTATCTGTGACCAGCAGTCATTCTCAGTCGTGAAATCCATAGATTAGGGCCTATAATTATTGTATGTTGCGTTTATATTTTTGTTCAGTATATTATTCATATCTGTTATTTAATATTTCATACATCTCTACATCTTTAAATATGTAGAACAATACTGACAGATCTTAGAGGTATAAACAACATTTACAGAGAGCATACACAGTATCAAACCTTTCCTCAATCCATACAACAGGTAGTATGAGAGTCCCCAGGTACACACACTGGTTAATCCTGTCACGAGAAGCCTTTACCTTGTTATTACCAGTCCCAGTCCCAGTGCAGCCTGGGGAGTGACGGCTGTGGTGTGTCAGCGCTGCTAGCTGATTCTCTGAGAGATATTTTCATGTCTGTCAGTACCATTGTTCTGTAACTGTGCTCCAGACCCTCCATGTACTCCAGTTAATGACTCACTCTGAAGCTCCTCCTGATGGGAAACGAGAGGAGAGAACACAGCAACTCTGGTTAGGCTTCCAGTCCAGCCCTCTATGGGCTTGTTGTGTGTGTGTGTTCGTTTGGTGAGGGGGTTGACATAGCAATATACAACCAACAACAACGTGGACTTTAACAACCTGTAATAGTACAGCCAGTGTGTGGGATGGCCTAATGTGCAATGACATTTTAACAACTTCAATTGGATCGAGGCCAAATTGCAAGGACAAAATACTATTTAATTTGGGCAATTTCTACAGTAAGCAATTTCATTTAAGGCTTATAATTACTCTCGGAGTAATACATATTTTATGGTGATTCTCAAGTACACAGACAATACAAAATGAAAAACAGAGGAAATACACTTTTATGGGTTCATTGGAAAGTCATGTGTGCAGTGCAAGCGTATTCTGTTTGCTACCTACGTACTGATATCCCCCAAAGGGGCGATATCTTAGCCAATGACACAGAACAACCCTGAGCAAACAAGTGCAATGCAAATGTCCTTATATCCACACTTTAAATTATGTAGTGGCACGGGTTAAAGCCCCAAAAAATCCCATGATTGAAACTTAAGTCGATCTCAGATCAATTGCCTGGGGCCAAGTTAACCTCCTTTTTATGTAAGAAAGCCATGACCATCATGCTTTTAGGGAAAGAGGATAGTTTTGTACGTGTATTAAACTGTGAGTTTGACCAATTCCAGTCCCCTTGCTTAGGGGGTCCGGGTCCTCCCTGGGATAATTTTTATGTAGAAGGACTGAAAAGCTCAGTTCTGGTGACTTTGTACTTTCTTTTTTTTCCTTTTCTTTTCCCCTCCCTTTTTCTCCCCAATTTTGTGGTTTCCAATTGGTAGTGACAGTCTGGCCCATTGCTGCAACTCCCGTACGGACTCGGGAGAGGTGAAGGTCGAGAGCCATGCGTCCTCTGAAACACAACCCCGCCAAGCTGCTCTGCTTCTTGACACACTGCTTGCTTGCTTAACCCGGAAGCCAGCCGTACCAATGTGTCGGAGGAAACACCGTACAACTGGCGACCGAAGTCAGCGTCCATGTGTCCGGCCCACCACAAGGACTCACTAGAGCGCGATGGGACAAGGACGTCCCAGCCGGCCAAACCCTCCCCTAACCCGGATGACGCTGGGCCAATTGTGCGCCACCTCATGGGTCTCCCGGTTGCGGCAGGCTGCGACACAGCCCGGGGTCGAATCCGGATCTGTAGTGACGCCTCTAGCAATGCGATGCTATACCTTAGACCGCTGCGCCACTCAGGAGGTTGTTTACTTTTTTAAAAGGACATTCTAAAAAAACATAATGAAAATAAAATTATGCTGACGCCATCTAAAATATAATTTCCACCTCCAGAAATGGGCGCAATGACATACTGGTAAAAATGATTGGACCATCAGTAGTGTAGTGCTATGTTTGATAGGCGAGGGATTACAATTTTTTTTTTAACCACTAAAAGTTTGTACCACAGATTGAATATCATAAAAAATAGGTGCATAAAATGCATCCTCCAATTGCAACGTCTGCCTATATGCCCACACATCTTCTCTCAACAATTATTCATATTTTTAATACCCCCAAACACCAAGTTAGGCATACCTAATTTCAAAATAGGCCATTATCACTGTCAATAATGAATGATAATTCTTCACGTTTTACCAGTGAAATGTCCAAACTGCGTGCCCATTATTTGATCTCAATCAGTTTCATGGGAACATGCATTTAGATCTTCTTGAATAACTGATTCATGAGTGAATTAAAGCAGATGGTGTTAAAAACTATTAGCATTTCTTGTAGGCCTATTTTGTTTCAACTAAAGCATGCGGTGCGTGCTGTTGAGTTTTGGCCGCATGAGGATTTTCTTTTGACTATTCAGCTTCAGATAAGAAATGACTGAGGAGGTGTTTTTGGTGTAACATATTATAGGCCTACTATGCTACAGTAGACTTATATGGTATTATATTCCAATCTGTTATGTAAAATACTAATGAATCATTATGTGATCTTGCGAGATATTTATTCAGCTTTTTCTAACTTTACTAAACTAGCACCATTGTGAGAAGTGACATTTGTAATATAATAATAATAATAATAATAAGTGATGAGTAGGACTATTAGGCGTAGGCAACATCTTGATGAGGGTGATTATAAGCGTTTTGAGTGCCCTTCGTATCATGGTGCTGAAAGGACAGCAGTGGTCACGTATTGTTCTGGGTTCCACTTTTATGTTTTATGAACATCAAGGCAGACACAGGGTGAATTTGGATGCTAGATCTCATTGGTGTGATGATAAGGTACGTTTCTGTAAGCTAAGCACTCGGACAGTAGGGCGTTCAAGTGGGTGGTATAAGACCGTTTTGAGGACAGACGTTTTAGCAACCCCTGGTAGAGTTTTCGGTCTGTGGCTGTTCTTGTTACATCGGATTTGGCCTGCTCAAAGTGGTCAATTAAATCGAATTTATTTACAATTCATCAGAATATATTTTCCAGAAATAATTTTTACCATGCAGCTAGGTGTATTCTCAAATTGAAAAAGTGAGGGAGCGCTACATCACTGTGAACCATGTTTATAGCCTATGCATGGTCTATATTATCAGATGTGCTATTAGCAATAAGCATTATCACCTGTAGCCCAACTGATGCAACATAGTGGCTAGAAAATGTACCTAGGCTGAAGCAGGGGTTTGGCCATCTGCATTTTCTATTACAAAGTATATCATTGCCCTTTTAAAACGAAAATGCCCCTTTAAAAGTTCTGTTGCAACTGAGCCTAAAAACCATGCTTGAATCTCCGGTTGTAAAACTGCACTTGTAAAACAATGCCACACGCACACAACTGAAGAAGTAAAGATTTTTTAAATCATTTCGATTTTTCATGGGGTTGTTTCAGCACACTTACTTCCCGTGGCTATGAACGTGGTAGCAACGTAAAACTGGGATCCCCCTCTTTTTACAACAAAGGCCAAAACTTCTTTCAAAATACATTTGCAAAACTGCTTTCAAAAGTGTTGAATTAAGAATAGTTGTGCATTGAATGCTAGTTGTCAGAATACATGTTTCCCTCCTATGGCTCTCGTAACTTGAATGCGCCTCGGGAGGAATATTTATCTCACATAGAAAAACCAAAGATGCAAACTCGAGTCTGAGCCTCGGACTCGAGTCGCAAAGATTGTAAATTGTATTTCTGTTAAGTGTCGAGGTCAGTAAGTATATTTTAGGGATAAAGGTCATTACGTTTGATATATAGGATACTTTAGTAGTGCAGTTATTGAACAGTTGTCAGTCATTTTGGTTTACATTCATACTTGTCATTTATCTTCCTTCACCTACAGATTTTCTGTTTGTGTGACAGAATGAAGTGAAATATAGACATGTCTGCCACAAAATACCACGCACTTTAAAATGTAATGTTTGCTTTTTTCCATATCCGGTACAATTACTTTTATTAATGTAAACTGTCTACATTTTAAAAGGAAATGTATTTTGATTTAAATAGTGCCTGATGTGCTTTCTTTCATACAAGTATAGACTAATGAACAAGGGAATCTCTTCAAATAATTTACAAGGTTTATAGACCTAACCCACAGCAGGCAGAAAGCCATTGCCAAAAGCGATTTGAGACTTGACTTAGACTTGGTCCTAAAGGACTTGAGACTTGATTCTACCTCAAAGACTTGTGAACATCTCGGCATAGAACACACAACAAGTCGACTAGGTAAACAGGTCAACTATTATAACATGGTGTTGCCTGATTTTGTTTTAGTAACAACATTACATGGAAAAAATAGTAGTTCTGGAAAGTTATATCCTGAGGGATGAAGTAAATGCTTTGAATTACTTTACCAGCAGCTACGAAAGGCTATACACCGCTGTCTGAGTTGAGCGCTGCGGCGCATTATAGACTATTTCATTCCTTTAATTTGAACATCGGAGTGCCAGAAACCATCATGCATGCCAGTTCAGTGCATACAGCGTAACAGAGAAAATTAAATATTTGAGAATACATTTATTTTGGAATTTCATAGAGCAGACATGCTTCTATCCGTAATGGACTAGGTCATCTCCAAACCAGCGCCTCCAGCACCCTGCTCTAAGGCAGACCTGTTATCTATGTTCACGAGCACATTCACTTACTTGCCCTGTCAAAACAAGGGTGGGCTGTGGTGATAAATGTGGGATTAGCATGAAGAACATTCTACTTAATGGAGTGACATTTCTTCCTACTCCTTCCTGTTCCAAGTTGATAATGGCAATCTTTGTTTGAAAAGCCATCCAAATGACCAATATAAGTGACCAATATATAGTCTTTATCACTTGTCATCCAGAAAAGAGCTGTAAACACCATCAAATGTGCAAAAAGTGAAGTGAACAGATAAGAATTCATACAGCAAGTTAGGTATTCCAACTGTACTGTAGCCTTGCTCCTATTGTTACTGTTAGAGAGAAGCAGGGACGGGAGAGAACATTTAGGAATGCACTTTAGAAAACATCTCAGAGCAGATAGTTGGCTGAGAACCTTTGGCAGCATTGTGTAGTGACAGGCAATTTCTTTTGAATTTTGAGTAACAAAGAGAGGCTTTACTTACCATTTGATTCATGTAGCATTTGAGTCACCGGCAATGCTTTTTTACACTCTGTCTTCCACCGCATCGAGCTGCAGACTGACATCCAGAACAATTGTGACAAGTAATTTCCATTTAAATGTTTAATTGAGATGAAATATAGATGTACTAAGCAGCTGCGGATACATACAAAACCCAACAAACCCATCCGACTGGCTGTCTAAAACAGATCCCCTATTTTTCAAAGTGTGAACTGAACCTCAATGAACATTTATAAAGTAGCATGCTTCAGACTGTCCAAGTTGAACCAAGGACAATGAGGAAATTGCGTAAGCATGTTTCTGTCTAGCTGTATTTGAGGCAAAATGCATGCTACAATTCATCACAAGAATATCTCCAGATAAGGCCATGATATAATATTTTAGTCAAACTACTAACAGTCTGTTGATGGAGCTGGGACTCAGTTGGTATCTCTTGTGGACAAATTCACTAGCTCTAGCTGTATGAAAACAACTGTGCTCTATGGAGAGTGTCTCAGTGTTAAAGGGCTTTGCGGTGCCACAGGTAGTGTGACTGACAGCCAGCCAGACTCACCATAAGGAAGACCTGAAGGTCCTGGATCTGTGTGTGTTGCAGGTGTTCCAGCACGGCCACACACATGTACACCTGGTAGTTCAGCCGCATCACCACACAGGTGGACACGTAGTGGCAGATCTCAGGCCAGTCCAGGTAGTTCCAGAAACACTGACTCAGCCAGTGCAGACACATCTGGAAAAACACCTACCCACACTAAGAATGTAAACCTGGAAATGACACAGATGAAGGGATGATATTAAGGGTTATGAATGTTTTAATCTAATCCACATGACTTGGAGAAATAAGTACTGAGGCTTTGAGACAGTGGTGTTGTGGAGCATGCTGAGTGGTTGTATGACATCTATCATGTGCTTTACCTACTGGGGCTACAAAATTAACTGGAGAGCTTGACTCTAACCATAATTAACTGTCTTGTTTCTCTACCCAAGATACTGAACCACACAGAGGACAATCATTATTTTGAATGCATAATGTATTGTAATCAAACTCCTATCCTGCCTAAATTAAAACTTCTAATTCGTTTTTGTAAGAACAGATTCATCTGTAAAATCAACAGTACACTTGACACCCTTTATAGGTCTTTCTAACTGTCTTTTCAAGGTCTTCTCAATAACAGTATTTTGAAGGGAAAGAAGTGACATTCAACTTGAACTATTCAGTCAGACAGAGCTAAGGCCAGTCCCAGACTGATCTGCTAGCTCCTCCACTCACTCACTCCACACTGCAATTTACTCTGTATGTTTACCACAGGAGGCTGGTGAAGGGAGGATGGCTCATAATAATGACAGGAATTAAGTGAATGGAATCAAACACAAGGAAACCATGTGTTTGATGTGTCGAGACCATTCAATTAACTCCATTACAGCCATTACTATGCACCTGTCCTCCTGAATTAAGGTGCCACCAGCCGCCTGTGATGTTTACAGTCTCTGAAGATCTCTCCTAGCAACCCCAGATTATGTGGCATAGCTGCAGGTGCACAATAATATATTGCCATTCCTGATGGAGGTGTCCTCATCTGAAGGTCAGTTTCATTAGTGATTCCTGCTTTGTCATGTTATTAAAACGTATTAGGGCATAATTTCATTCATGGCAAGAACATATTGGATTGATATATAGAGGTTGATTGGGAAGGTGGATGCAATAGTTTGCACCCAATGACTTTAAATCTATACTGTAAACTCTTTAGCTTAAGATACTCAGTCCCTGTTGACACATACAAGATGACAGTCAGCCTGGAACACTGAGCCAAAAGAAGATGAGATCAAAAACAAGACTTTCAAGGTGAACTCTTTGTTTGGACATGAACGTTTACGTCAAGGGAGTCAAGTGTGGCAAGCCGAACAGTAGAGGGATTCTGCAGCCTCAGTTCTGAACTTCTTTATAGAGAATATGTGTGGCTGTGACCTTGAAGAAAACGTATTACACTGTTTCATGAAAAATCCTTTCTATTCCATTTCAATGGTTGAAACCAAGGTCAAAATCGTAATTAAGGGTATCCATTTGATTATAATATAATCCTGTGAAAACAGTGGAAAGTGAAAGGACATAGGGTGATATTGTACCTGGGAGGGGGTAAAACCGGACATCCTGAAGGTAGAGAAGACCAGTGGCATTTCAGGCTTCAGCAGCATCTCTACATAGTGTGTTGTACATGAGTAGACTGGATAGATGCCAGACTGAGCAATCTCCATGTGGAGGTGAACCTAAAAGGCAAATAAAATAAAACATTAACAGAGCAGAGAACTTTAACTACAAAAGCCCAGCTCTGTAGGTTAATAGGTAAACGTGTGAAAGTCAAATTCAGACAGACAGCTGCTTTGTCTGATTTTCACTCCTCATTTTCCTCAAAATAACAGAATTGTCAGAGCCTGAATGCTTTCGAAGAATGCAGTATGTGTGTGTGTATGTTCACAGTCAATTTGCTACTACTACTTAATTACTTGTCCCTGTTTTCTTAGGTATTGACAGGATCAATCGCATCAAATTAATAGAGGATTTTGCCACCGCTGTTTAGAAATTGTCCTTCATTGGCGACATGGTGTGCATAATCCCATCTGTCTGCATACATCCTGATTTGCATGCACTGCTGCTCAGATGGCAGAGCTATGAAGAACTATAATAATTTGTGCAAACTCGTCCATGGTAGCATTACCATTTCCAAGACATATTCTTACCCCTGAAACTCTATTAACTTCAGCGTATTCACCAACATCTGCAGAGAGAGATTGCCGTTTCCACATTTTATGGGGACAATGGTAATGACTATGCCACCATAATCTCATCATATTCACCATTTCCATCAAGAAAACATGAGGCATTAAGAATCCCTAGTCTACAAAGATACAAACGATAACATAACTCAAAACGTGTACGATTTGGCTCGTGTTGCATAAATTGGGGCGAGAATATTTAGTATTAAAATGAAACTCATCTTTCCAATGTACTGCCATACAAATGACAGTATTTCATAATAATCCAATTGCAGCAGGATTCAGTAGAAGGTCCCACCAAATGAAAGAAGTACTTATCTCCTTACATACTTTTCACATCCTCTTCCTTGATTACTCCTTAAGCTGCATGCAAATGGGAGGCAGAGAGAGACAGAGAAGAGACAGCAGAGACAACTAAGTTCTATTCGTCAAACTGGAGGCCTCTTGGTATTCAGTCCCTTCCTGGGAGAGCGAGGGGTGGGCTGCTGGACTCATCGATCCGTGGAGCCTAGTGGGCCAGAGGAAGGCCGATGTGAGCAGGGTTATATTTTTTTAATTCAACTAGGCAAGTCAGTTAAGAACAAATTCTTATTTACAATGATGGCCTACCAAAAGGCAAAAGGCCTCCAGCGGGAACGGGGGCTGGGAATAAAATATCAAATAAAAACACACATCATGACAAGAGAGACACCACAACACTACATAAAGAGAGACCTAAGACAACATAGCATGGCAGCAACACATGACAGTACAGCATGGTAGCAACACAACATGGCAGTTGCACAACATGGTAGCAGCACAAAACATTGTACAAACATTATTGGGCAACAGCACAAAGGGCAAGAAGGTAGAGACAACAATACATCACGCGAAGCAGCCACAACTGTCAGTAAGAGTGTCCATGATTGAGTCTTTGAATGAGAGATGGAGATAAAACTGTCCAGTTTCAGTGTTTGTTGCAGCTCGTTCCAGTCGCTAGCTGCAGCGAACTGAAAAGAGGAGCGACCCAGGAATGTGTGCGCTTTGGGGATCTTTAACAGAATGTGACTGGCAGAACTGGTGTTGTATGTGGAGGATGAGGGCTGCAGTTGATATCTCAGATGGGGGGGAGTGAGGCCTAAGAGGGCTTTATAAATAAGCACCAACCAGTGGGTCTTGCGACGGGTATACAGATTTACAGTTTACAGAGGAGCATAGAGTGCAGTGATGTGTCCTATAAGGAGCATTGGTAGCAAATCTGATGGCCGAATGGTAAAGAACATCTAGCCGCTCGAGAGCACCCTTACAAATCAGGACAGGTCATTTCACTGAGCAGCCATTACGAACACAGGCTGCAAAACAGTGATCACTAAGGTCATTACAGAAAACACCAGACTGATACATATCAGGATTATTTGTGAAGATAACATCAAGGAGAGTAGCCTTTTCTGGGTGTTTGGAGTCATACCTTGTGGGATTGGTAATAATCTGAGAAAGATTTAGGGAGTCCCATTGCTTTAGGACTTGGTCAGGAGGTTTAAGCATGTCCCTGTTTAGGTCACCTAGCAAGACAAATTCAGACTTAGTGTAAGGGGCCGGGAGAGAGCTTAGGGCAGGTACGGTACAGGCCGGTGCAGATGGAGGACGATAACACCCAGCAACAGTCAACAAAGAGCTATATGAAAGTTTAATGCTTAAAACCAGCAAATCAAATTGTTTGGGGGCAGACTTGGTGGAGACAACCGAGCACGGAAGGTTTTCCTTGGTAAAGATTGCTACACCCACCACCTTTGAAAGATCTGTTTAGCAGAAAAAGGTTATAACCAGAAAGGTTAACATCAGTGTTCAAAACACTCTTCCTTAACCATGTCTCAGTAATGACCAACACATCTGGATTGGAGCTGTGAACCCACACTTTCAACTGATCCATTTTAGGTAATAAACTTCTAGTGTTAATGTGCAGAAATCAGGCTTTTACGAGAGCAGAAATCAGTGAAGCAGATATCAAGTCAAAATTGGGGTTAGCAACACTAGATGGGCCAGGGTGCACATGCACAATATCATCAGCAGTAATACAATCAGGGCACGGCAGAGGACAAGGAGAGCTCTGCAGTGTTGATTTATGACATTTGAATGTGCATTAGACGGCAACAAGCAGAAAATGCCAGGGGATGGTCTCTGAACAGCAGGAGGGGGCTTCAAAGGCCTCTGGATTTAGGTGGGGTAGGCTGTGAGAATCTCCTGCCATTTTTGGGCTCAAAGGATTTGACACCTCTCACTTCACACCTCAGTGCTAATTGAAGTTGTATCTGTTCTGTCCTAGCAAGCTTGGTAGCCTTAACTTAGCATTCAGTCCTTATAAAGTAAAATATATCATTGTATTTTCAAAATAGCTTCAGACTAAACATTACTCACTCAGTTCCAGGTTGGATAGTGTTTTCAGGTTTATGTTGTTTGTTTGCCAGAGTATATGCTGTATAGCTTGGAAATAGGAATCTTTGGTAGTAGGAATCTTTCCAGGTAATTTTGTCCAAAATCAGGTTGTAGGTTTGGAGTTTTGATTTGGAGTGAAGGTTATGTTGTGGAGGGTAGTATCCTGTATATGTCCTTGCCAAAAAATCCAAGTTTATCTAACTCTAAATCTATATTTTTTTTAAAACATGCAGAAAAATGTCTCTCTCTCTCTTTCCATTTCTCCAACCATGAGCCCCCCCCCCTCTAATGTTAGGGAGAGGTCCACTATAACAACCACAGCATCTTACCTGGCGCACCACAGGTCAGTCTCAGTAGGCAGCAGGAGAGAAGGGTTACAGATTGAGGGGGCTGAGGCTGGATGCAGTGGGCCTTCTCAATGTGATTGACAGGCACGTACAGCAGGGGAGTGGAAGCGGCCAGTCATGATGCTAAACAGAGAAGTATGAATCTGAATTTAAAACAGAGCATAACCATGAGAGGTTCTTACCAGGGAATAAAGAGAGGAGTCTCGGCAGAACTACAGGTGTCACTCTGTTAAGGAAAAGGTCAGTTTCTAAAAGCCTGAGTGTTCATGATGAGTCCCTGAAAAAAGACAGGTGTAAAATATCTCTTCTACCTCTGAAGGAGAATAATAGAGTTATCACTTTACTGACCCTGGAATTGTCTGTGGAGGCTAAGTCAGTCCCTTTGTGATTCGTGCGGGTGTCAAACATAGATAGCTGATAAGGATACAAAGCTCCGATGTGAGTTTAGCTCTCTGTTGAGAGAGGAGCTCTTGGCAACGCTTCACCAAAAGACAGAGGTCCTGCTTGAATTCATTGCTCAATAACTTCAGATATCTCCCATACCTACAAACACAAACTGACACAAATTCAACAGGGCTCTACTGATCTTATGGTGGCCGTTGTCACAAAGACATCACAAAGTACGTTAGAAAATATTCAGGATTCTAGATCACACTTTGACTCATGTACTCAACAAATTATGAGGTGTGCAATCAGAACAATTAGGGTTAATAGAAGGGTATAATTAGCCCAAATGAGCCTTGTTTTAATGCTTTTCTGTTCATTAGCATATTGCCCAAAGACAGTATGACATATCTTAAAGGAGTTCATAGAAAGTTGACCTATTGTTCTAGAATGTCTCTGTAATACCGCTGATCACCGTATAATTCTGTAATCATTTTAGTTATCTTTATTGGTCGCTGAGTACCCTCTCTGAGAAAATGGCTGGTGCTTACTGTGGGGATTGAAACAAAGCTGCGAGGTTCAGTCAGACTTTGAGGATGCAGACGGCATACCTGAGAGAGGCCTGAATCCCCAGCTGGTCCACAGATGACAGGCTGCCAGCCTTTACGCCGCTCTCCGATGCTATAAAACAGGCAATAAAGGAACGGGAAATTGCCAGGGGTTTACACAATCGTGCTCCCCAGCCATGAATAAAAATGTAAATTCAATGACTGCAGCAAAGCAAAGAGAACGTGGCTTTGCCAAAGCTCACTCATCTGGCGAAATGACACGAACCCTAATCACACCTCTATGTGATACACTGCAGAAACGATCAGACGAGCGATCTGTATTCATCATAGAAACCAATGCATGCTTTAATTGAGAAAATGACCTTGATGAGAGTGAAGTAAACCCAGACTGACTGCTGCAGTTCTGTGGAAACTACTCTCCCCTCCTTATTAATGTCAGCGAACCCCACTTCCTGATTGCAATTACAATCTAATGGAGATGAATGACTTCTCTCTCCCGTCTGCCATTGTTGCCTCTTGATAGATGAGCCTGTGAGAAATGCCTGGGAGAGATGTGGAGGAGCTCACAGGGTTAAGGCTCCAGAAAATGGCTCTGCTCCGCACAATGGCAGCCCCTCAACTTGAGCAAATCTCTGAGCCTATTGTTGATGTCAATCACAAGCCATGACAAGAGAGGGAAAGAGAGTCAAACCACACTGGCTATGACAGCTGCTCCCCTGATGGACCATTTTGTGAGAGGAATAACTTGACAGAGGAAAGGAGAAAACAGGGCATGGGAGTGTGTGTGACTGAGGGGGAGATGGAGAGTTTCTTTTGCCTTCTTCTATGACTCACCGTCCATTGTGAGCTACAGCCCAAGAGTACAGCTCCGTTCTGATGAGCATATCTCACACAAAGACTCCAGTGTTCGTTTGGCCTGAGTTAAGCAAGCGAAGCGGAGAAAGAATACATTCTGAACATATATGGTATTGATCCAGACGTCAGGACTAAAACACCTACAGGTCTCAATGAAACACTGACTGACCTCTACACCTACAGTATGTTACCAAGTCAACCATGTATTATTTCTCATTGACTAACAGAATTGTACAGGAACACATAAAGGAACATACATAAGGGAAGGGGTCTCAGGTTATAAAGGTATGCTATTAGCCTCTAGGTTTCAGGGAAACCATAAAACTAAGCTCCACAAAAACAAGAAAATAAAGATTTATGCCTTAGAAATGACAGACCATCATTGACTGGACTGAAGTTACTAAAGCTAGCTCCCATCAATAAATAATGGGCAACATTGAGGTCTCAGTGGATCCTGGAAACGTTAGTGTGTGTTGATAGCATTATGAGGCCAGTTCGGGATGAAAGAGCACCAAGGCACTGAGGATCCTTTGAGCTTCAAGGGAAAGTTAAATACTGTAACTAGTGATGAGATGGAGAGAATGTGCTTACAGTTTTCCTGAGTGAGGCCTCCACTGAACAGTAAATAACCTGCCTTTGGATTTCTGGACAAAGAGCCAGATGTCATGATGGAGCACTTTGTACAAGATAAATAATACATGCAAAATGATTATAACACTGAGGAAAATAACAATATTTGAGTTGCATTTAAAAAGGTTTGGTTCTATTTAAGTGGTGGATGCTGATTTGTCCTGTCATTAGATGTCCACACAGATGAGTGACTCATCACTAATTAAAACACAGTTAATTATAGATAACAAAGCTGCGAAAGTGACAGGGATGGGAGTGTTTGTTCTATCATTTGCTCTTTACTTGTAATTAATAAAAGTGTCACCACTGGAATAACTTCAAGCCAAAAATCATACAAATTTAAGATGTGATGAATTTTGAAGCAGTTTATGAATAATGAACAGAAAGTCTCCATGAAGGACTGGGATGTCTACTGGCATTTCAGTAAGGCACTTTGGGTGGGAGACTGGGAGTGGCTGTCAGGGTAATATCTCCATTGTCATTCCTTTACAAGATAAAAGGGCCCGGCGCAGGACACGCACCTTTCCATATCAATTAAATGTAAAGGTCAGAGGGAGATAGTTTTCTGACATGGTATGAAAGCATGTCAACGTCATAGGGCTGCAGCATGTTCCTGCCAGGCCTGTCTTTCCTCTATGTTCCACAGACACGCCCAATGGCAGACAGTCTCTCTCTCTCTCTCTCGCCCACTAGGCCCAGGTAGACCCTGAGGGGCTGGGAGGGAGACAGTAAGCTCCTCAGCTCACACTGACCTTTGTATTGTGCAAGCAGGAAGAAATGCTCTGACAGCGAAGCAGAGAGGTGCAACACAGCCTTCTCCAGTAGATCAGCCAGGACTGGTGAGGAGACAGGAAACACACATCGGATCAGCCAGGACTGGGGAGGAGACAGGAAACACACAGTGGATCAGCCAGGACTGGGGGCGGAGACAGGAAACACACAGTGGATCAGCCAGGACTGGGGGCGGAGACAGGAAACACACAGTGGATCAGCCAGGACTTGGGCGGAGACAGGAAACACACAGTAGGTTTTAGGAACATCACAGAGGCCTTGGAAAAGCCATTTATCTTCAATGCAACATCAGGCAAGTCCAAATTGTGCTGCCTTTACTATACACACAGCAGGGAAAATCGTAAGGTAATCAAGCATCTTGTTTATCTATTATACCAAGAAAGGAAGCTCTGTGTAGACATTTTTTCTTATTTCTAAGATACATCAAAAGCCTTCGTCCTGGGTGCTTCTTTGTCTCTGAATGAAATAAGCAATCATGAAGTCTCTTACTCTGTACACCGCAATCCCTTCACAACCAATAACTCAAAATGGAACTCTTAAGAGTGACATTCAGAGGAAGCAATTGAACACACAATGACACCTAATCATGACGGTTTCAATGAATAGCAACCAATCAATGACATAAACACCCTCAGAGTGCAACAGTACAGTATATGTACAGTAAATTAAAATTCTTATGTGGGTAAATTAGTCATCTTTACCATTATTTACTGTTACCCAGGCAAAGTGATAATCTATACATTTGCAGTTGTAGGCAGAGAGATATTGGTTCTTCATTATCAAGTAGTCTAGCAGCACACCCAATATGGGCCTATCATTTCATCCACTGACAAATGTATCATCCATTTATTCATGGGAATGTAATGGACTATCAAATGTTAACAAACTCTGGTCCCTGTCTGTAGTTTGAATATAAAACAGATGAGTTATAACCCAACAGTGCTATAATTCTCAAATACAGTGTGGATTGTAGCATATCGGAATGGCAAGAACAGTGAAATATGGATTCACGGGTTTTATTGATAAACTATTCAAAGTCAGTTTTTTTTCTCGCTCTGACCATGTGACCTGACCAGTAATAACCTGACCAGTAATATCTTTTTTTATACATAACATCATAATATATCACCCCCATTTGCTGAGACAAAGTTGGACTTGGTGGTCATGACTTTACAATATTGTCTCCTGCAGGTATCCATCCAGCTCCCATCCTTCTCTGTGTCCTTGGTGGAGGCCAGGAAGGCACTTATCTCATAGTCTACAGACAAAACCAAAAGACATCACTCACTCACTGACTACCAAATGCAATCATTCATATCCTAATTTACTTTCAGGAGAGCCTATAGCCTCCATTATGCAATCAGAGCCATCTTTTATTTCAGAAACCCTGACCTTTTAAACAACATTGACATTGTGTCTGAATCTAAAGTGCCACCTCACCTCACAGACATTAGTTTAGAATTTCAATTAGCCTCTCTAGCCTTAATCTCTAATGTCAACTAATGCTTGATGTTCCCATTCAGGCATTACATTTTTAAATGTCTTTTTTTTCAAGGCCTCTACTGACTAAGGGGGTATTGTTTGTATTGAGTGCTTTGAATAGCCTACGTTTATATATTTACACGACAGGCAAAGCAGAACGGTAATGAAAGGAAAGGTTTTAAAGCATTAATGAACCAGTGGAGGATCCTTGGCACCAGGTGGAGATCTTGTGGCTGAATGAACAGCATTGTTCAAGAGACCCTGTCCCTGCACCCAACTCCACAGCTAATGACAGACATGCTCACCCAAACCCTTCATATGAGAACTTCAAACAACAAAATCTTGATTCACCTATTGGAAAATTATTGCTGCATAACTAATACCCGTACCATAGTCAGGCAGAAATACACTACATAACCAAAAGTATGTGGACACTTGCTTGTCAAACATCTCATTCCAAAATCATGTGCATTAATATGGAGTTGGTCTCCCGCTTTGCTGCTATAATAGCCTCCACTCTTCTGGGAAGGCTTTCCAGTAGATGTTGGAACATTGTTGAGGGGACTTGCTTCCATTCAGCCACAAGAGCATTAGTGAGGTCGGGCACTGATGTTAGGCGATTAGGCCTGGCTCGCAGTCAGCCGACACTTGGCATTGCACATGGTGATCTCAGGCTTGTGTGCGGCTGCACGGCCATAGAATCCCACTTCATAAAGCTCCCGACGAACAGTTATATTACTGACGTGGCTTCCAGAGGCAGTTTGGAACTCAGTAGTGAGTGTTGCAACCGAGGACAAACGGTTTTTACCGTTCTGTGAGCCGTTGTTGCTCCTAGACGTTTCCACTTCACAATAACAGCACTTACAGTTGACCGGGGCAGCTCTAGCAGGGCATAAATTTGATGAACTGACTTGTAGGAAAGGTGGCATCCTATGACGGTGCCACGTTGAAAGTCACTGAGCTCTTCAGTAAGGCCATTCTACTCCCAATGTTTGTCTATGGAGATTGCATGGCTGTGTGCTCGATTTTATACACCTGTCAGCAACTAGTTTCAGGACTTCCTCTTCTTTACGTTAGGCCAAGGGGTGCGAGTAGAAGAGCACTGACCTTCTGGAGGGCCCTAGGGGGATGTCTCCTCTCCGATAGTCCTCCAATCACACTCATACGCACCAGGATGTGGTTCCTCTCAACAGACAGACCATCAGTGATGAAGATGGGGGAGGGAATATAAAAATGGGAGGAGAAATTAGGTGATCTCTAATTCAGAAACAAAACTGGCGTGCTTGCAGGCACATTTATTTTGTGACCAGACAATTCACAGCATTTCAATTCATGACCAGTCACAATATCCATTATGGAGGCATTCAAAAGACACTTTTGGAAATGGCCTTTTGTTTACGCTTTATTTCATTTTACTGTGACAAGGCAAATGATCAATTTCTCATTTTGTTGTGATTAGACTAACGGTCGAACCACAGCCTGTCATAACATTATGAGGCACAGGAAAACAAACAGCTTTTCAAATACCCTTCACCAGACAATGTATCGGTGATGTTGTCCTTCTGACACTGCAACAACATGTCGTAAATGTTGTACTGTGACTTCAGATGCAGGAGGGAGTCTAGGTTGCAGCACCTCACACTTAGTAATCTAAAAGTACATGAAAATACATAGATAAACAAATGTCACTTCTCAAGGACATACAATTACAGATCGTACAAACTTAATCCTTCTAAAGTTAGTTAACCATTTGATTTAGAGTGCTTGCTCTGAAAACCCATTGGGTCTAGCTGCCTACTACCTACAGACCTGTAATGGACAGTATGTTGTATTTTTTCCCAGGTCTTATAAAAGTTATTATTCGTTTCCGCTCGCCTGCCTTATTGCCTTGTATATCAGCAGACTCCACAGAGGGCCAAGCCAGAGTGCTTTGCATAATAGGGAGAAAGAATCTCTAACTGAATTGTGGAAATAGATTTCAACATTAACGCAGCAGTTGAGAGTAATACATCATGAAAGCGGATGCAGGAGGGATGTGACGGGGACATAACAACGGTGACATAAAACAGGCAGGTGGAAGTGAGCAGTAAAACAGGACAAGCCGGCGTGTCATTGTTAAGTGACAGATATTTCCCTCTCTAATGGCTAATAATGATGGGATTTACTACCGAGCAGTCTGTTCATATCAGCCTTGTCTCTTTGCTGTGACAGTAACACAAGCCCATTTTATAGGGTTTGGGCAGCAACACAACATGCTGAAGCTGTAATCAACCAAAGCAATCTTGGGACACCTGGAAGCAATTCAAGATAGCATTGTTTCAACACAGACACCAAACTGCAGGAATGCAAGTTATTGTAAACAGGAAAAAATACCAGTCCTAGAGCAGAAAGAATTCCACTATTCTAATCATTAACTATAAGTGAAAGATTCCGTAGAAGCCAGTCAGGAGCCAGTAAACATTATATATGTTCGTCCTGCATTCAGGGAGTGAGGAGCTCCATATTTGTTCATACTATTAGAAGGCTCTGATTAGGAGTGCAGTGTGAGGGCAATTCATTATCATTACTTTAAGCATGACAATTGGGAGCCAACGTGCTGCTGAAATGAACACTGAATAAGACCGCTCAAGAAAATTACACAGCCGCACTGTTTTGTCAACAGGAAGCCTTCCTCCTCCAAAACAACAGTCTCTTAATTGATCTATTTAGCATATTTGGTGGAGCTGAGCAGGTCTCTCCAAAGAGGATGTAGCTCAGGCTCTTTGATCTGCAGTCTCCGCCACCGCGCGAACCTCCGCGAGACACCAACACTGACTTGCGCTCCCTTTGACTGGGGCGGCCATCGCTAAGGATTCCCTTTGACTTTAACATGAAGATGGAGATGTGATCTGGTTAAGCAAGGAGAGGTGCGAGTCGTTGCCGTGATGGAGCATCCTGTCAAAGCAAAATGATTAATTTCTGTGATGCTGTGAACTGTCATCACGCCCACAGTGTCATGGGCACCTTCAGTCATTCAATTTGATGTCCACTGGAAAACAGAATGGCTTTGTGAGTTCTGAAGGCCGTCCATTTTCCACCTCATCCTTCACTGTTTACCATTCAGATCTAACCTTTATGGTTTCAACTAGTTTCAGCCGGAATGAACTGTCTCTAGATTCTACAGTTCTTTTCAAGATGTAGCTGTTGTGTTCACTTTGGGACATCAGTGCAGAGAAACCCTAACAAACTGTGAGCTAACACCCACTCAAGCCGGTCCTTCTTCCTGTGATGTCCCGCCAGCCACTCCAGCGACACACTGACAGCTGTGACAGTTGTTGGGTGAAATGAGGACGTGAGAAGGGACAGTGGCTCAGTAATGATGACCTCTCCTCAGAGAGACAAGAGAGAGGCAGAGGCCATCCAGTGACATGTCTATAACCTCTGGAAGTGTGGTTAAGTTAAAGCACCAGCTGTGTTTACACTGAGGCAAGTTAGTGTTTGTTTGGAGTGTGTGTGGAATACATCGCCCTTTCCAAAAGTATTCTCCGGAGAGGTTAAGCGAACCAAAAATATGTGAGCAATATAAGCAAAATAAATGTTCACATCAAATCTTGTTAAGAATGAAGAAATTACAAAAAAATAAGAACATCCTTTGTGGTAGCTTTAATAGCCATGGTGGGGTCTTATCTGTTGTAAATGCATTAGTGTTATATTAATGAGTCTTCTCTGTGTCTAAAAGAGTGACTCAGCGCAGCATTACTTAATTCAACTAAGAATGCTTTTCAGAGAAAAATAAAATAGACACGGCTCAATTCTGAGAATAGCTCTTTTCATATAGCGGAATTATTATATCAGGCAGTCCATGTGGTTTAATCATAGCATAAAGCAAAGAGTCAATCTCATATTGATCAATGGATGAAGGATGTATGAATGCGACACAACAGGCTAATCAGATGGTAAACCACACAGTGTATGTGCTGCTGTGCCTTTGTGCTCCTGCTCCCCATTCATTCTGAAAGGAAGATCGGAGAACAGAATTCATCTTACCTCAGGCCAAACGTGTGAGATTGCTCATAGTTGAAAAGTGAATGAATTTTCACATTGAATTCACAGCAATCAGCCTATCAATCAAATCCTGTGGCAAAGAGGAACACAACAGAGTGAAAAGGATGGAAAGATTGTGATGATGTGAAAGGTAGATAATGAATTCTTACCTAAACACTGATAACGTGCAGTAGTTATTGATTTGGCTGCCTGTAGAAGCACACGTAGAACTACATTACGATAGTCCTGTTTGCACACAGTGTAAGTATGCCCTCCTATGGTAGAACCTGGGACTGCAACCACGTTTCAAAGTACCACCTTATCTTTCATATTGGCTGCATAATCTAAACTAAACATTCTTCTCTTTCACATTTTCACATATTTTAAACAACCCATGTTATTTATGGGTAGCATCATCTGAACAAACTGATGTGAAACGCCAGCATGGTGTGTGCAATGCCAGGGTTGTGGGTTCGATTCCCACGGGAGGCCAGTACAAAAAAATAAATATATATATAAAAATAAATGTAAAAAAAGAATACATGAAATGGTATGAAATGTATGCATTCACTACTGTAAGTCGCTCTGGATAAGAGCGTCTGCTAAATGACTAAAATGTAAAAAAAAATTAAAAAGTTAAATGTAAACCGTATCCAACCTAGGAGTCATACATATGACAAGTCAAGCATTCTCCTCGTAGTGTGTGAGGGTCAGTGTTGACGTCAAGACTCACTGTGAGGGAGATGGGAATCTCCCTTAGGTTGTACTCAGCCTTATTGGGCAGAGGCTGCTGTCCTAAGAGCTCCCACCAGCATGGGGGGAGGACAGGAGGTTGACCATGGACATGAACGACTGGGGAGCAGGAGGGGTCAGGGCAAAACATTAAGACATAATTGTATTGTTCTGAAAAACTAAGGTCAAGATTACATTAGTTTGGTTTCATGACAAGGTCAGGGTGCAGCAATTGTTTTTGTTTCTTTCCTACATTCTATCTATTCAAATGGATTAAAAATGATTTGGAGTGTGAAAATAAGGAATTTGGACTATAGAGATTTACTCAATCAGTCTCTAGAGATTTATTCTGCATGTAAATAACCGATTTCTTCTCAACAAAAGGATGACAATTACATTCACATCTGCTACAGACAGTGTGTATTGCTGTAGGGGTATCAGAGGACTGACATATTGATAGATCACCCTCAAAGTGATGCACAGAACACCAACTGTTAGACTTCAGTGCAGCTTTTGACATTATCGATCATAGTCTGCTGCCGGAAAAACACATGTGTTATGGCTTTACACCCCCTGCTAAAATGTGGATAAAGAGTTACTTGTCTAACAGAACACAAAAGGTGTTCTTTAATGGAAGCCTCTCAAATATAATCCAGTTAGAATCAGGAATTACCCAGGGTAGCTGTTTAGGCCCCTTGCTTTTAAAATTTTTACTAACGACATGCCACTGACTTTGAGTAAAGCTAGTGTCTATGTATGCGGATGACTCAACACTATACACGTCAGCTACTACAGTGACTGAAATGACTGCAACACTCAACAAAGAGCTGCGGTTAGTTCCAGAGTGGGTGCAAGGAATAAGTTAGCCCTAAATATTTCTAAAAGCATTGTATTTGGAACAAAACATTCACTAAACCCTAAACCTCAACTAAATCTTGTAATAAATAATGTGGAAATTGAGCAAGTTGAGATGACTAAACTGTTGGAGTAACCCTAGATTGTAAACTGTCATGGTCAAAACATATTGATGCAGTAGTAGCTAAGATGGGGAGAAGTCTGTCTATAATAAAGCGATGCTCTGCCTTCTTAACAACACTATCAACAAGGCAGGTCCTACAGGCCCTAGTTTTGTCGCACCCTGACTACTGTTCAGTCGTGTGGTCAGGTGCCACAATTGCAATTGGCTCAGAAAATTGCAATTGGCTCAGAACAGGGCAGCACGGCTGGCCCTTGGATGTACACAGAGAGCTAATATTAATAATATGCATGTCAATCTCTACTATACATATACATGGATTTAGTACTGTAGATATGTGGGAGTGGTGGAGTAGGGGCCTGAGGGCACACAGTGTATTGTGAAATCTGTGAATGTATTGTAATGTTTTTAAAATTGTATAAACTGCCTTTGTTTTGATGGAACCCAAGAAGAGTAGCTGCTGCTTTGGCAGCAGCTAATGGGGATCCATAATACATACAAATACAAACTGTGAATATATGAGTAGATTACTTCCTGTATTTTAGTGAATACAAAAGACTGGATTTAAATAAAACATCAGAAAACAAGAGCTAGGATATTTATCTGTCAGATACCATTATTTCATTTAGGGAATAAATCATTCCAAAACAGATCTAAAAACCCACATTGTCATTCTTGCAGGTCTGGTGTCTGTCATTTTTATCTATGGCTGGGCTGGTTCCTATCTTGTCTGAATATGGTATAGACCAAGACTGGGCAATCATTTTATCTCGAGGGCCACATCGGGATTTCACAATTTCTCGGTTGGATTTGTTAGTCAAAATAAATTTGCGGTCCAGAAAAAGGGCAATTATTTGAAAACGTATACTGTAGGTCCATTAGAATTTCTATATACTTTTTGTATCTAGTTTTAGACGTTAAAGTGTGGCCTGGGGTGTTTTTAATCCCAAAATAATAATTTCCTAAACCAGATTGAAAGGGCAGTATGTTGCCCAGCCCTGGTATAGACCTACCATTCACACACAGCCTTTAACCATCCACCATACAGCGCTAACACAACAAGGACAATAGTAGCTAGTACCTGAGCTTGCTGCTACCTGTGTCACCATCACACCGTAGCCAAACTTGTCACATGGTCTTGCCTGCAGGAAAGTAGGCCATGATTGCTATTAGCCAAAAGCGATTTACTATCTTGCATAATCAAAGGTTTGTGTGTGATTCCTCATTCTTTGTGTGCAGTATATTTGTTTATAATTAAAATGGAAACACATTAGTTAGGCCAGATGCATTATTCTATACTCTGGAATATTGAAATGCCACTCAAGTGTATAAATATATTTATGTTAATAGACTTTATGTAACTCTCTAGCTCAAACAATTGATAGAATATAAAGATAAAAGTAAAACAATATTCCAAGCACATTTTCACCACTATTGTGGATTAATCAAAGTAATGGGAATTTACAAAAAAAATAGGACTAAAAGCTGAAATGGAAGATTTAAAACATTTAGAAATGTAAACACTAATTGATTTAATGTGTAAAGATCCTTAATTAATTACAAAACAAGGGTGTGATTTAAAAATAGATTAGTTTAATTAGAATACAGAGCAAAATAAGGGAGGTAATTAAAAGAGAATGTAAACAATTCTAGTCATTTAAAGCAGCAGGGATTTCTGCCGAGGTTTGCAGTATAAGATGCATACACTGGGCAGTACTTAATGAGAGACTAATACATCTAATTCAGTGTAATAGTACCAGCATATGATATACATACAGTACATAGCTGAGCGTCATAAATACTAAGTACGGAAGTAGACTTCATTTTGCCTATTCATCCCTACCATGGTGTTGTTTCTCAATGCACTTCACCAGTAAGCAATAAGAGTTTACTATAACATGGTAATACCTGTAGTTTCTTGGTGAACCTGGAGTATGCTGGAGGAGCAGCAGGCCTTTCGGAGTGGCAGAAAAGTTCAGCAGGTTCAAGTTCAGGAAAGTCTCCTCCCAAACCACTGTGTGAACAGACAGCAGAAGGAAAGTATGACGGGAACCTCATTATTTTCCATCTTATTTATCCTTCTTAACAACATGCCAGAAGGGTGACTGAAAATGAAACCACAACATCATTATCATAGATCCACAAGCACCCTTTGCCTGCAGGGGGAGACACTAACAAAACTAACATATTCTGCAGCTCCTGAGAGGACGTGCCAAAGATGGCTCTGGGAACCGGGGTGGGATCTCTTTCTGACAGGGAGCTCGTCTTTGATAGGGAGAAAAGAACTTCAGAGTGAGCCTTTGTAATTCTCCCCCGAACCTGTACACTGAACAGCAATAATGAGGAGTTCAGCAGTGATATTAGGGGCTCTGAATCTCATTCCTCCAGTCTTTCTACCTTCCTCCATAGGAGCACAGGGCTCACAGGGATTAGTTATAAGCAGAGTGGAGAAAGTTCTCCTCTGTTCTCCTCCATTGTCTGCCTGACACACTACATCCCTCACATAATAATGAACTTGGACAATATCCCACTGGGCACAAACAGGTTAATTGCCAGGTCGCAATTGTAAATGAGAACTTGTTCTCAACTTGCCTACCTGGTTAAATATAGGTGAAATAAAAAAAATACAAAAAAATAAATCAACGTTGTTTTAACGTAATTTGTAAACGTATTGTGATGTGGAATCTACATGGAAAATACATTTGAAAAAAGTCATTAACTGTTGTTTTGAGGGTGAAATTTCAACCACAGGATTATGTCATCATGGTAACCAAATTTGAACAGACAAACCTTGTATAAAATATTTTGAATTCGTACCTTAAAAATGTCAGATCTTAAATGTTATATCCACTATCAGAAGAAGAAAAAAATTGTCTTGGCAGCACCTCCTACTGGAGAATCTACTTACAGCTACCCTTTGGTCTCCCATCCAGGATTTTAACCAAGCCCTGTTTAGCTTTAATAATTGCCACTGACTATTACCAATGTGCTATTATGAAAATGACATTGAGAGATCTCTTAATATCTAAATATATTCAATGTTGCTATCAAACTCATTCCAAAGGGTAAGTTTAACAGAGCAGATCAAATTTAACCATACTTTATCACTCATGTATCATCAATTATACTATTTAGGCCTATATAGCATTTGCAAAGTCATCAACAGCTACTGTTTCAATTCAACACAGGGTTAAACAAAGAATAGACAATACAATAGGCCTAGGGTTTCAAGTTCTGGTTGAATTAAAATGTAATGATATTTAGTGATATTGCAGTGTTTTCCGTTGTCAATGCAACCAAATATCACCATTTGAAGGAGATGTATCTTCTGCTTGGATAGTTCTATTAATTATTAATTATTTAGATGTTGGATTCATGCCTCCATCTCAGCCAGTGGCACAGATTGAAGATAAATCTCCTTCAAATGTTGATATTTGGTTGCGTTGACAACCAAACACAAATCAATATTCCTTTGTAATCCAGTAAATAGCCTACAGTTAAGCCCATTTTACAAAGTAATGTAACATTCAACCTTAACATGAGGTAAACATCCATGGCCACATTTTGAGGTTACTGTAAATATACACTTCTTATGTAATTATATAAAGCGTGCATGTTAAAGATAGAATACATAGGTCGTCGCAGGTCTGTGGAGATCTTCACAATTGCTGTAATAATCTGTGCAGAATCTCGAACGGCATTGATCACTTGCACCATGTACTTTTAACCTAATTTCAACTGCAATCCAGGTCATTTGGTTCTGCTATTAGACAAAGCACAGTGATAACACATTCACCTGTTGTATAAATAAACAAATATCTTTGTATTCCCATTTGAACTTTGCTGTCCTTTTAAATGGCTGAAATCACAGTGATAACGCTTTCAGGTGACAACTAATCCAAACATCTAATATTGTTTTTACATTGGAATTTGGTTGTGCTTTAGATGTTTGAAAGCATAGTTATAACACATTACGAATTCAACTAACTTTTGCCTCATTTTGAGTGGGAGAAATTGAATATAGGTTTTCATCTCATTGATGTCACACCCTGATCTGTTTCACCTGTCTTTGTGCTTGTCTCCACCCCCCTCCAGGTGTCGTCCATATGCCCCATCCCCTGTGTATTTATACCTGTGTTCTCTGCTTGTCTGTTGCCAGTTTGTCTTGTCAAGCGTACCAGCGGTTTTCCCCTACTCCTGTTTTCTAGTTTTCCCAGTTTTGACCATTCTGCCTGTCTGCCGTTCTGTACCTTGTGACACTGCCCTGGATTACTGACCTCTGCCTGCCCTGACCCTGCCTGCTGTTCTGTACCTTTTGGACTTTGCTCTGGATTACGTTTTTGTAATAAATACTTCGAACTGTCTGCATCTGGGTCTTATCCTGAGGTCTAATAATTGACCAACATCTCAACCACATATTACCCAATTATCCAAGTTGAAATGACGTGGTGTACCTAGTGGGATGCTTTTGTTCAAACGTTCATGATGTTTGGTTTGTGAAGTTAAACTGTTGTTCTGGGAATTGCAAAGGCAGTTGAGAAGCTCTAATTGAGAAGTGAGACACCATGGATGATGGAGGTTTGGGATCAACAAAACACAGCCTATCCATTTTAAAGTATGTTTTTTGGTAAACTCTCAAAAAATGATTCTGAACATTTTAGAGGGACGACTCAGGTAAAAGCAAGTGGATTGCTCAGATGTTTTTCTACACCCAGTGAAATAGTTAATATTTCATTCACATGTTATGTTTGAGAGAAGACTAGTAGGGTAGAGTTTGATATGTTAAGGTTAGGTTAAGGATTACGTTGAATTCATATCAGCTCTCTGCTGCCAATGACTGGAACGAACTGCAAAAATCACTGAACTGCAAAAATCACTGAAGCTGGAAACTCATATCTCCCTCACTAGCTTTAAGCACCAGCTGTCAGAGAAGCTCACAGATCACTGCACCTGTACATAGCCCATCTGTAAATAGCCCATCCAACTACCTCATCCCCATACTGTATTTATTTATTTATCTTGCTCCTTTGCACCCCAGTATCTCGACTTGCACATTAATCTTCTGCACATCTATCACTCCAGTGTTTAATTGGTATATTGTAATTACTTCGCCACCATGGCCTATTTATTGCCTTACCTCCCTTATCTTACCTCATTTGCACACACTGTATATAGACTTTTTCTACTGTATTATTGAATGTATGTTTGTTTATTCCATGTGTAACTCTGTGTTGTTGTATATGTCGAACTGCTTTGCTTTATCTTGGCCAGGTCGCAGTTGTAAATGAGAACTTGTTCTCAACTAGCCTACCTGGTTAAATAAAGGTGAAATAAAAAATAAATATTGATAAAGGCGTAGATGATGGCTCATGATAGCCAACAGCATATCATACGTGCTAGCTGGCAAAGAGTAATCAAACTAGTAAAACTGCTGATAAACATATCCTAAAATATTCCTTTCCATCATAAGTTTTGCTAATGTAACCTTTTATTGGTCGATAACTTGATATAGTAGTATACAGTGGTGTAAAGTACTTAAGTAAAAATACTTTAAAGTACTACTTAAGTAGTTTTTTGGGGTATCTGTACTTCAATATTTATATTTTTGGCAACTTTTACTCCACTACATTCCTAAAGAAAATAATGTACTTTCTACTCCATACATTTTCCCTGACACCCAAAAGTTCTCATTACATTTTGAATGCTTAGCAGGACAGAAAAATGGTCTAATTCACACACTTAAAGAGAACATTCCTGGTCATCCCTACTGCATCTGATCTGAAGGACTTACTAAACACAAATGTTTTGTTGGAGTGTTCCCCTGGCTATCCGTAAATTTAAAAGACAAGAAAATTGTGCCGTTTGGTTTGCTTAATATAAGGAATTTGAAATTATTTATACTTCTACTTTTGATACTTAAGTATATTTTAACATTTACATATACTTTTGATACTTATGTATATTTAAAACGAAATACTTTTTTAAACTTTTACTTAAGTAAGACTTTACTAGGTGACTTTAACTTGTACTTGAGTCATTTTCTATTAAGGTATCTTTACTTTTACTCAAGTATGAAAATGTGATACTTTTCCCACCACTGGTAGCATATATTTATTTTTTACTGACGACAAAGCCAATGAACAGATGCTTTGAGTCACTGGGTCTGATTTAGCTAAAAGAACTGCCCATAACTGCAATTTGTATTGCCAAACTCACAACAAAACAAAGCACTTTAGTTTAACTGTAATATGATGGAAATATTGCTCCCTTTTTGGTAGAGTGAAAACACTACCTTTTTCCAGGCTGCAGCGATGCACTCATGCAGGCCATAGAGCCTGAGAACCTGCAGTCATTCAGATGTATTGTACATCTGCCGACACACAAAGATGAAGGCCCCGCTCATGCCAGGGGATGTCTCTGCCTCCTGTAACAATGGCAGCTCTTTAGCCAGGAACCTCTGGGTGAACTGGAAGATCACAGATCAAATAGCCTGATTGATTACCTGATCCACCTCAAATGTTTACTTTTAAGTAACAAGCTTTGATGTTTTGGTATCAACAATCAAGAATTAAAGGCCCAGTGCAGTCAAAAACATGAGTTCACTGTTTTTTATACACTGCATTTGGAGAGTATTCAGACCCCTTCACTTTTCCACATTTTGTTACGTTACAACCTTATTCAAAAATGTATTAAATACATTTTCCCCTCATCAATCTGCACACAATACCCCATAATGACAAAGCGGAAACAGATTTTTTGGAATTTATTAAAAAGAAAATAACTGAAATACCTTATTTACATAAGTATTTAGACACTTTGTTATGAGACTCAAAATTGAGCTCAGGTGCATCCTGTTTCCGTTGATTATACTTGAGATGGCACACACCTGTCTATATAAGGTCCCACAGTTGACAGTGCATGTCAGAGCAAAAACCAAGCCAGGAGGTCGAAGGAATTGTCCGTAGAGCTCCGAGACAGGATTGTGTCGAGGCACAGATCTGGGGAAGGGTACCAAAACATTTCTGCAATATTGAAGGTCCCCAAGAACACAGTGGCCTCCATCATTCTTAAATGTAAGAAGTTTGGAACCACCAAGACTCTTCCTAGAGCTGGCCGCCCGGCCAAACTGAGCAATCGGTGGAAAATGGCCTTGGTCAGGGAAGTGACCAAAAACCCAATGGTCACTCTGACAGAGCTCCAGAGTTCCTCTGTGCAGATTGGAGAACCTTCCAGAAGGACAACCATCTTTGCAACACTCCACCAATCAGGCCTTTATAGTAGAGTTGCCAGACGGGAGCCACTCCTCAGTAAAAGGCACGAAAGCCCATTCAGAGTTTGCCAAAAGGCACATCCCTACAGTGAAGCATGGTGGTGGCAGCATCATGCTGTGGGGATGTTTTTCAGTGGAAGGGACTCGGAGACTAGTCAGGATAGAGGGAAAGATGAACAGAGCAAAGTAAAGAGAGATACTTGATGAAAACCTGCTCCAGAGGTCAAAGTTCACCTTCCAACAGGACAATGACCCTAAGCATACAGCCAAGAAAGACAATGCAGGAGTGGCTTCGGGACAAGTCTCTGAATGTCCTTGAGTGGCCCAGCCGGAGCCCGGACTTCAACCCGATCTAACATCTCTGGAGAGACCTGAAAATAGCTGTGCAGCGACGCTCCCCATCTAACCTGACAGAGATTGAGAGGATCTGCAGAGAAGAATGGGAGAAACTCCCCAAATACAGGTGTGCCAAGCTTGTAGCGTCATACGCAAGAAGACTGGAGGCTGTAATCACTGCCAAAGGTGCTTCAACAAAGTACTGAGTAAAGGGTCTGAATACTTATGTAAATGTAATATTTCCATTTATTTTATTTGCAAACATTTCTAAAAACCTTGTTTTTGCTTTGTCATTATGGGGTATTGTGTGTAGATTGATGAGGGGGTGTCACGTCCTGACCAGCAGAGGGAGCAATTGTATTAGTTTTGGTCAGGACGTGGCAGAGGTTTTGTGTTATGTGTAGATTGGTTGTTGGACTCTCAATTGGAGGCAGGTGGTTCTGGTTGCCTCTGATTGGGAGTCCTATAAACAGGTGTGTGTTTTTCTTTGGGGTTGTGGGTAGTTGTTTTTGCACTGCGTTTTGTGTGCCTGCAAAACTGTTCCTGTCGTGTTTATTGTTTTTTTCCTGTGGATGCTTTACTTGTGTTTATTAAAAATATGAGTATCCACATTCCCGCTGCGCCTTGGTCCATTCCTGACGACAGACCTTACAGGGGGAAAAAACTATTTGATGCATTTTATAATAAGGAATGTGGAAAAAGTGAAGTGGTGAGAATAATTTCCAAATGTACTGTGTATATTTCCACACTATGAGGTTGAAATAATACTGTGAAAATGATGACAATGCCCTTTTAGTGTAAGAACTGCATTGACTCACATCAACGGCTGTCTGCACTGATAACTTGCAAACACTCATGGGATAGCTAAAAACAAGTTTGGCTACAAAATGCTGTCCTAACATTAGAAAATGTTGGCCACCGAACCCCCGTTCATCCTCAAAAAAATGCTGAGTTAATCTTACCAAAATCTATAAACCTTTTTTTTATGAGCAAGTCTTCACTACCTATTTCTACATCTAGCTAGTAAGGTATTTTGTGGTGGTAGTATCAGTATTGGTGAAAATCGAAAATTGGCAAGAAGATTTGCTAGCTTAGTGAAGTTCTAGCTAATGCACAAATCAGTTTTCATGATATCTGTTCTGCCGTGATTGGTGCGCCTAGTTCTACAGCACAGCTGACTGCTCTCCGCGACATTATCGCGTTGGCCAAATGTTACAAAATAGCGAGGCACAGTGCCCACTGTCAGAGTCAGATGCAGTACATACTGATTTCTGAGAACAGTCCCATAATTTTGGTGCTGTACAACTTCAACAAGCTGGCTAACTAGCTACCGTATGGCCATTCAAACAAGCTTGCACTAGCCTGCTAGCTGGAGCAAATTTGCTCAGCTGATCGAGCATGGTTTGCCATAGTAGCCAGTACATCATAGTTTCCGAGAGCGGAGGGATTTACACAGATTTTCAGAATATTTGTAAATGTTTTGGTGATTTTCTAAATTGGATCCTGATTGGATCCTAAAATTCTAAGGCACTGCATCGCAGTGCTAGAGGAGTCACTACAGACCCGGGTTCGATCCCGGGCTGTATCAGACTTGCCTAGTTAAATAAAGGTTAAATAAACAAGGAACTAGTGTTAAATGGATGAGCAAAATCTTGATTTTTAGAGAGGAGTTCCACATCCTACAAGACAGATCGGTTAAGGGACAAGCGTTGGGTAGGAGTGACGTCACCTGACGTGAGACAATTAGAAGAGCTGTTTGAAAAGAGTGCTGAAATTTCTGCCTGTTATGGTGGGATAGAGTATGGCCTGCCTGGTGACATCAACAGGTTGTAAATTACATAATAGACCAATAAGAAAAAAAGTTCCAAACCTCTCTGCCAATAAATCATATCAAATTGTATTTGTTAACATAGTGAGGGAAAAAAGTATTTGATCCCCTGCTGATTTTGTACGTTTGCCCACTGACAAAGACGTGATCAGTCTATAATTTTAATTGTAGGTTTATTTGAACAGTGAGAGACAGAATAACAACAAAAAAATCCAGAAAAACGCATGTCAAAAATGTTATAAATTGATTTGCATTTTAATGAGGGAAATAAGTATTTGACCCCCTCTCAATCAGAAAGATTTCTGGCTCCCAGGTGTCTTTTATACAGGTAACGAGCTGAGATTAGGAGCACACTCTTAAAGGGAGTGCTCCTAATCTCAGTTTGTTACCTGTATAAAAGACACCTGTCCACAGAAGCAATCAATCAGATTCCAAACTCTCCACCATGGCCAAGACCAAAGAGCTCTCCAAGGACGTCAGGGACAAGATTGTAGACCTACACAAGGCTGGAATGGGCTACAAGACCATCTCCAAGCAGCTTGGTGAGAAGGTGACAACAGTTGGTGTGATTATTCTCAAATGGAAGAAACACAAAAGAACTGTTAATCTCCCTCGTCCTGGGGCTCCATGCAAGATCTCACCTCGTGGAGTTGCAATGATCATGACAACAGTGAGGAATCAGCCCAGAACTACACGGGAGGATCTTGTCAATGATCTCAAGGCAGCTGGGACCATAGTCACCAAGAAAACAATTGGTAAAACACTACGCCGTGAAGGACTGAAATCCTGCAGCGCCCGCAAGCACATATACATGCCCGTCTGAAGTTTGCCAATGAACATCTGAATGATTCAGAGGACAACAGGGTGAAAGTGTTGTGGTCAGATGAGACCAAAATGGAGCTCTTTGGCATCAACTCAACTCGCCGTGTTTGGAGGAGGAGGAATGCTGCCTATGACCCCAAGAACACCATCCCCACCGTCAAACATGGAGGTGGAAACATTATGCTTTGGGGGTGTTTTTCTACTAAGGGGACAGGACAACTTCACCGCATCAAAGGGACGATGGACGGGGCCATTTACAGTCAAATCTTGGGTGAGAACCTCCTTCCCTCAGCTAGGGCATTGAAAATGGGTCATGGATGGGTATTCCAGCATGACAATGACCCAAAACACACAACGAAGACAACAAAGGAGTGGCTCAAGAAGAAGCACATTAAGGTCCTGGAGTGGCCTACCCAGTCTCCAGACCTTTATACCATAGAAAATCTGTGGAGGGAGCTGAAGGTTCGAGTTACCAAACGTCAGCCTCGAAACCTTAATGACTTGGAGAAGATCTGCAAAGATGAGTGGGACAAAATGCCCCCTGAGATGTGTGCAAACCTGGTGGCCAACTACAAGAAACGTCTGACCTCTGTGATTGCCAACAAGGGTTTTGCCACCAAGTACTAAGTCATGTTTTGCAGAGGGGTCAAATACTTATTTCCCTCATTAAAATGCAAATCAATTTATATCATTTTTGACATTCGTTTTTCTGGATTTTTTTGTTGTTATTCTGTCTCTCACTGTTCAAATAAACCTACCATTAAAATTATAGACTGATCATTTCTTTGTCAGTGGGCAAACGTACAAAATCAGAAGGGGATCAAATACTTTTTTCCCCCTCACTGTACACGTGTTTAGCAGATGTTATTGCGGGTGTAGCAAAATGCTTGTGCTTCTAGCTCCGACAGTGCAGTAATATCTAACAAGTGATATCTAACAGTTTCACAACATATACCCAAAATACACGTAAATCTAAATAAGGAATGAATTAAGAATATATACACATACATGTCAGAGCGGCATTGGACTAAGATATAGTGGCATAGTATAGAGTACAGTATATACATATGAGATGGGTGAAGCAATATTTACAAACAATTAAAATGACTAAGATACCGTAGAATAGTATAGAGTACAGTTTACACATAAGAGATGAGTAATGCAAGATACGGAGATATTATTAAAGTGGCCAGTGATTGCTAATTTATGTCTATAGGCAGCAGCCTCTGATGTACTGGAGATGGCTGTTTAACAGTCAGTGGTGTAGTATAGAATACAATACAGTATATACATATGAAATGGGAGATGCAATATGTCAACACAATTGCGTTGACTAAGACTAAAAGTGACTAAGACTAAAAGTGACTAAGATACTGTAGAATAGTGTGGAGTGCGGTTTATACATATGAGATGAGTAATGTTAGATATGGAACATTATTAAAGTGGCTAGTGATCCATTTCAATAACAGCTAGATTTCAGTTTTCTGCTCCACACTCAGACCACTCCCAGACAGTCCTATCAAAACACTTGCTTGAGAAATTGCTCTTGCTGAGAATCACAGTAAGGTACTTAATTGTTACCCAGAAATGATTTGGTATTGAGATCAAAAAAACAGCTGCAGTTGACCTTTAACAAGCCAATTTCCTATTTGTAATCTGTAAGTACACGAGAAAGAACTTCTACATACTTTCTTATTATACTTAGTATGCTGAAAGTGTAATATTCATAATAATAAATAAGCACCTTGTGTACTGTATAAAGTCAGTTTTAACTTCACTCTCGGCAGAAACTAGATTTCTTTCATATAAGAAAAGCGACAATCCTCACTCCGTGGTGGCAATTCTTGCGAGAGTGTCTGCTATATGAGTGCAGTTTCTGGGGAGTTTAATTTGGCCTGTGACACACAAAAACGAATTGAAATGGCTTTGGGCACATTGCGGAATGAATACAAAATGAAACAGACAACTCATACAGTGCATATGTAACTCTTGTCATACCATCAACAGATTACACACACATCCACAGGGGTCAGTTCAGTTTCTGCAGTGTAGTATTGCAGCATAAATTCTACAGCGTAAATTCCTAAGTAACAGTCATCATTATCTGAACAAAGATAACGAACGATATGGCTGTTTTTAGCTGTAAACTAGTTAGTGACGAAGCACAGACAAAGGATATCCTGTGAGACAGGGAAGGTACATTATTATTGATCTGTTGACTGGAATAAAGATAGTGTAGTGTTGGTCAAGAAAGTGAAGGGGAAATAAAAGAGGCGTTGCTGTCACCAACTGAGACAATGTTTAATGGCTCAATACAAGGTTATGGCACGCCAGTGAATCTCAGTGATTTTGTTACGTCTCATCTCAGTGAGTATCACAGTGTTCTCTAGAGTCGAGACAAAAGGTCTGACAGAATTAAAGTGGGTGTACTCTAGAACACTATATCGAGATAAAGGGCTGTCATAAAAACTAAGACACATACTACAGTATCCGTTACACCTTCTTTCATAGTTAATTAATAATCTTAATCGGAAGCTGGGCAGCATGTGTAAATAAAGGCTTTGTAGTGAGTCAAGGGATGGGAGAGGCAACGTGAACCACACCTGCAGGTAACGAGTCACTGTGAGGAGGCTTGGGGTGCTGGTACATGATGCTAATCAGAATGACAACCAGGTCTGTCAGACTGACTGGATCTGTAAGACAGGAAAATTACAAATTGATCAGACAGTTAGGGTGGCAACCTAGAATAATGGATTGCAACAGCTGTACCTCAAGGACTTCTGTGAAATAACTGTCAAACTATCTAAAAAGATAAGACAACTGTTTAAAAAAACATTTAATTTCTGCTCATACCTTTGCGTTTCCCCACTTTGATGGGAAAGAGCTTTCTCCCATTAATGTACATGAGAAGCCTTCATAGCACACGTAATGAGTGAACAAAATAAGTGTATTCCAGCTTTTTGGCAGTGTAGAGTACTTTTAGCAATGCCTGAACAGAAACAAGATTCTAATTCAACAGTGGGAACATAATATATAAAATGCTGTCTAGACCCAATTAACATCTGATCAGGTAAAACTGATGTGTAACAAATAGCATACTGATGTCATTTCATCCAATTTCTTCACAAACCTATCTTTTAGCATGTGCTAAAACAATTAAAACACAACGGGCAGTGCTGACACTACAAAGGTTTTGTATAATTTCCGCCAGTAATTTTGAAAGTAGCACTAACGAGCCAAAACTGGGGCTTAATTGTGTACAGTTGTGTACGCAACTATTTTGTATATATCTTTCGTCCTGCAAAACAAAAACCGTGTTTGATGTTACGTATTCCAATATGTAACGAATTTTTAAGGGACAAAAAAAAGCCTTTGTGCAATCACTGACAATGGGGTCAGTTTATCTGTGCTCATCCAATGCAAGCTCAAGAACGCAACCTCACTCTACGCCAGAAAACACGAGGCACGTTCCGAAGAAATACTCCCTCCTCTCTGACGATAACACAGCTATCTGGGCTCAGGAGACAGGCAGGGAGGGAATAACACCTATGTTTAAAGGAGAACTATACAGCATAGAGAGGCATTAAGCAACTCTTTTTCACTAGGCCTTCAATGTCATACATGAGGCTGTGGACATTTGTACTGTATTCAGGAGAAACAATGTATGGAGAAAAATAGTGGCTCAATGGATTTAGCATGGGAGAGAATAGAGAAGCTAGTCTGAATTAGAATACAGGCGTAGGATAAGTAATATGTTCAGTCCTAACCAAATGACAAAACACCTAAGGGATTCTTAAATACTTTCTGTATTTCCATAAACCAGAGTCTCCTTTACTTAATTACCCCGTAGAATGATATAGCCTACCACAAGTGATTTAGCAAAATTATAGTGAGCTCTAGTCCACACATAAGCCATTTGTTTTATCGTGGACTAAATGATGTATACATATTGCATGGTCATAGACAATCTGGGCTTTTCAAGACTTTTCAAGAGTCCTGTACTACCTGAGCTTGACCAGTCAGTGATTCCCTCCATCCCCACCAACACTATGCAGCTCCTCCCCAGACTATACAGTATACACAGTGGTCATCTCTATCAGTGCATGTGAGCACTCCTCGACTCTGGCAATAGATAGTAGCAGAGCCATTGGGCCTGGAGAGGAGGACAGACTAAGACCACAGAGGAAAACAAACCAGCGGCTGCCTGATAACTCCTGATACGGTCCGCCTAAACAAGACTTGACTTATTCAGCATCTAAACACCCTCCACCACAGAGTGGGATAAGGAAGTGTGTGAACTAGGTCAATAGGGAGAGATGGAGGCAAGCTGTGAGGGGTGGCCTCTGGCGCCTGCATCGAGTTCTCAAGGGATATAGAACAGGTTAAATAAATAGACATTTTCACCTCCAACAACTAGATATGAAATTGGCCTACATGTCAATTGTTGGTGTTGTGCTACAGTAAATATTGGTTTTAATGTAATTGAAATAGAATAGAGAAATACCCATGTAGATTAAAGTTGAACTCAGTGATGTGCAGGTTCTCGATAGAGTAGATGACCTCAGCCGTCTCGTCTATGAATGGGTCACAGGACTCAATAGACACACTGCTGAAGAGCTGCTACAATCTGGGATAGAACAGAACTCATTACAATCATCAAAGGGATGTTTTAAACACAGAAAAAAAGACAACTGAAGACCAGGAAATTACTTTCTTTAAGTTAAAATGAATTAAGTTAATATATTTTCCAGAACTCTACCTCAGAATATAACTATGAATAGCAAGTGTAATGTCTTCATCATCCATCAATGTCATACTGTAAGGCAAGCATTACATGTATGGCAAGGTTTTAATAACTATAAAGGCAAAGAATTGAATCTTAATCAAACTGGGAACTCATTTCTAATCACGAAGGAGGAGAATCAAAGACAGACCCTTGAGATTCCTGGAATGGTCAATCATCAGCTCATCATCAATCTCACCACCACCCTCATTTCCAGTCCACTCTCACTGCCACAGAACAGAACCATTAAGATTAGTTGTCACTCACTCACCAGAGACTTGTACTTCATCTCCAGAAGCCTGTAGACCACGGTCCTGCTGTAGTAACCGTGCTGGAAGAGACAGGACTGACATCATCTTCACTCAGCACTGACAATTGGTTAGACTACTTATGGGTGGGGGGGATTGGTTTCTTGTAGTGTTTAGAGAAGCAAGGTTAATATTGTGCTCACTTCTTAAACTATGGGGCTTTGATATCCAGTAAGGCAATGAGGTGCAAGGCTTTCTCTGACCCTTGTGTGCCTAAGCCATGTTCAGAGTGTAAGGACAGGAAGGAGAAAGTACTCTATTATCTCCTCCATGTACCTAGTGAGACAAAGAAGATACCAAATTACATTTTAGACTAAACTATTACTTTGCAAGTGCTGATCACTGAATATACTGTAAAATAGAACATCTCACTTTTCTGGGTGGCGAATCCAAAAGGTTGTCACTTCCTTCTGAAAATCATTCGTTAGTCTCATCTGGTGGAAAAATAAATGTCAATAAAAACTATATCATATTCATATGGGTATAACTGCCATGCAAGTATCACATTACAGAGGGTGCATTCTTGTTTTAGAAGACGGGTAATGTCCGGTCTGTTTACATCAATCCCAACCGATCCAGTCAGTTCATTTATTTTTTACCTTTATTTAACTAGGCAAGTCAGTGAAGAACAAATTCTTGTTTACAATGACGGCCTATACGGGCCTAACCCAGACGAATCTGGGCCAATTGTGCACCGCCCTAAGTAACTCCCAATCACGGCCGGTTGTGATACAGCCTGGAATCGTACCAGGGTGTCTGTAGTGACGCCTCAAGCACCGATGCAGTGCCTTAGACCGCTGCGCCACTCGGGAGCCCCAGTTTAAGGTACATGAAGTCAGACTCCAGACTTTTAGCTATTTGTCAGAAGGCAAAATATACATTATTCACATCATTATCCACATCAGACTTTGAATAGAAAAAGAAACAAGACATTTCAGAAACATATAGGGGAAAACTAATGAATTACCTAAACTGTTGTATCTCTCTTGTATCTCTCTTGTTACATTCAGTGGAGAAGAATGTTTTTGATAAAAAGCACAGGACCTTACCCTGAATAAAGGATAAACAAAACTATAAGACTCATGCAGGTGTGAATTTCTGCAATTTCAATGCGTGACAAATGTTCATCAGACCAATAAAAAACGAAAGTTGTTTGCAAAACAGAGTACACAGAATCCCTAGGGGGTGAATTCCTATATTAGAGTATCCTACTCTATTTAGCCCATTACATTCTAAGCCCTGTCTAAGCTGGGGGAAGGGGTTATACTAAGGTTTATGGAATTGTTTTAAGAAGGTCATACGTAAGATCATTTTGCTATTTGATTTTGAATTTTAAGACCCCTTGAAATATCAAAAATATTATAAAAAAGTATTTGATGAACATTTTTATTTGGCCTTACTGCTATTTGCCCATACAAACGCCTTGAATAACAGATTTCACTACATGGAACAACAGAGAGTCCCAAAAATAAAATAAAAAAGGAAGTTTGTTCTGAAGTGTCTGTCCTATATCTGAGAAATATAAGAAAGATCAGGCTTTTTTTTTTACATGTATTTAAACCCTTATTTTTGGCACTTAACAGTCTCCATACATATTTCCATCCATTTTTTCAAATAGTACCAGGGGACCTTCAGACAAGTCTTGTGAGGCCTGTGGGCATCCTAGAGCAAAACAACCGACATGTATTTGTTCGTGAGAGTCTCACCTTTCCATATTATTTTGTAAACCAAACTGTTTGGACGCTACAGACGATTTTGTGAGAAGACCGATTTTCGGGATGTCTCATTGTCTGACAAACACCGTCCTAGCTCTGTAACCTTTCACCGCAGATGGGATGTCACATGGTCTGACAAACACCGTCCTAGCTCTGTAACCTTTCACCGCAGATGGGATGTCTCATGGTCTGACAAACACCGTCCTAGCTCTGTAACCTTTCACCGCAGATGGGATGTCTCATGGTCTGACAAACACCGTCCTAGCTCTGTAACCTTTCACCGCAGATGCGGAAGTGCGACATTGGCAGGTGCGGTAGATCCAATGCAAAAAAACAGATATCTTTAGCTTAAATAGACAGATTTTTATGGTGATTTTTTTTATTCGATTTCCGCGGGGTGCGGAAATTGACTCTAGGGGGTTTTAAAGACCTAGTATAAAGACAGAGATTTTAAATGTCTACTCTAAGGATGCCTCCAAGCGTTGTTGCCAATGTTTAATACCGTATGAAGATGGCCTACTTTACTTTGAGTTAATCTATGAGACATCTTCAGTTGCCAAACTAAGCTGTCCAGCTCTTTACCTTTTAACATTTTGTTGTATAAGCAAAACCAGGATGACTGCATTCCTTTGAGTAGTACATTAATATTACTTTCCAAGTTACATAAGAAAGGCATTTCGCTGAGAGCATGTTAACTCCACTCATAAGTGCCAACTTTTGTGTGAGCATTTTTCAGTGACTTACACTGAGGTCAGGGTCTGGGTCAGCCAGTGCAGCTGAGAGGTTCCTACGCAGGCTGCTCCAACTCCCACAGCTCAGCACATCCGAGGGCTATGCACCACACAGACCCTGCATGGCCTCCCAGTGCACTTGCACACAACATCACTGTCACTCTCAGAGACCACACAACATTGGACGCAATTAATAACATTTTTACCAATCTAGTAATAATCTAGCAAATTATACAGAATAGAAATCATATTGAAATCCTTTTAACTCTTTAGGCCTACTAGGGTCCAACCTTTCAGCAAGTACTTGCAGCTGCTATTGTTTGATAACTAAGTAAACCCTAAGAAAACATTTGCAACTGTAGTTAATGTGTAATTACTGTACATTCACTTTTTTGTGCTCGTGAGTTATAATTAGACAGCATATATGACACTGATTGCAAACTCAACTCAGAGGCAACACAAACAACTTAAGCCTATAATGTAATGATTTACAAGTATATTAGTATTACTTATCCAGATCAACAAAATATATGTTTATACAGCATAATGATACTGGTCCGTTAGTGTATAAAAAGCCATTCAATGGATAGTTGGGTGGATCCTCACTTTGCAAGAGTGACTTGTAGGCTATTATTTAACATGGTACCTGATTGAAGGAAGAATCACTGTCGGAGCAGTTGTCTGTGTAATGGCTGTTTGACTGATGATGTTGGCTCTTCCTGTGCATCTCCTCCTTTCTCAGTTGGTCCTCTTCAAATGTATTCATCAATGGTTCAACAACTACCATCGTCGTGTTCTTCAGTGTCTGCATCATTTGCTTGTATCTATAAATGACAAAGTAGAGGTTAGAAATGTATTTAAGTGTCATTCCACAATGATACAATAATTTACAACACATATTACAGATTTGTTTTTACCACAATGTGGACCACTCAGGTAGAGCAACAAACATAGTCAGACATGGTACAGTGGTTCCTTTTGCGTCATGTACATTACATTATCTACATTATTGGTAACAGTTAATATACATTAGGTCATCTATACACATGTATTAATAAACACAGAAACAAAGTACAGTAGGTAAAAGGACATTTAGGCACTTATCACAAATCTTATCCGATGGAGGATAAGATCGCAGGCTTTGGTGCAGGAATTTACATTATTGTTACCTGATGAAATTTTACACAAAGTAAATGAGACAGGTAAATACAATGAAAGATCTAGTCTACACTAAGGGAAAGGGGGATACCTAGTCAGTTGTACAACTGAATGCATTCAACTGAAATATGTCTTCTGCATTTAACCCAGTGCTTCTCAATTATTTTCTGTTACGCCCCCCCCTAGGAAGAAGTAAACATTTCGCGCCCCCCCAACTCTCCGCCACGACTGTAAATAGTATCATTTTTCTATAAAATTGTTATAAGTACACTTCTGCATAACATTGTATCCTTATTAACATTAAAGAAAACAAAAAAATAAAGAAATATAGATCAACTTACAACAAAGAATTGTTTTTTAGTCTGTAAGAGAAAAGACTTAAAGTGCATCAATTTGCCTGAAATTGAAGAAAAAAAAATTCAAGCCTTATTTAAACTGGAAACATTTTTGACCATTTGATACTGAAAAATAAAATAAAATATAATCAATAAATAATAATACATTCTAATTGATCAGCAAAATTAACTCAGGAGCACAATATATGAAACATTTTGACCTATAAAACAAAAATCAATAAAACAATTTGTGCTGATTTTTTGTAATCAAAATGAGGAAGTCAGGATTAATGGCTACAATGAGCATGTTTTGCAGAGCACAGCTTTTCCAAGCGGGTTTGAAGCATGATACTGCAACTCTCAGCTCCTGCTCAATGTTTAGCTGGGACCTGTACTTGGTCTTCAGTGCAGCAACAGCAGAGAAGCCAGTCTCACAAAGATAAGATGTTGCAAAAGGAAGAAGAATGGCCCTCTGCCCTAAGAGTGGATACTGCCTCTCTACACTCAGAATTCACTCAGTGTCTGTGATGTGAACCTCAGTCTGAATGTGGAGTCAGACGTCATATCAATGAACTGGTCCTCCTCTGCAGAGCTGAAACCAGTTGGAGCTGGTGCATTGAAAGGATCTCTCACCCAGTCATATTGGGAACTGTTTTCAGGGAAGTACTTTTTAAAGAATCCCATCAGTGATGAAATATGCAGGAAGCAGTCCAGCATTTTGAATAGCTCTTCAGCTGTGGCTCTGTCTCTGACATATTTACAAAAAAGTAGATCCTCACACAGGGAGTTTGTCATGTCAAAACGTACATAAGCGATAAACAGTCTTTGTTGCTGTCAGTTGCTTCATCGAACTGTAAGGCAAAACGTTTGTCTTTGAGTTTATCTACCAGCTGTTCTTTAATATCGTTAGCAATGTCATTTATACGTCTGGCGACAGTGTCATTGGACAGAGGGATAGTTTTTATTTTTGCAGCACTTGCGTCATCCAGCATGACAGAGACCATGTCTAATGCTGCAGGCAGTATCAGCTCCTCTGCTATGGAGTGGGGTTTTTTGCACTGAGCAATTTGGTACGCCACCTTATATGATGCTAACAGTGCTCGCTGGTTTACATTCACAAAGCGGGACGATTGTTGACAATATTCGGCACGTTTTCGCTGAAAAAACTCAAGCGGCTTATCAGCGTGATTGGGGTGTAATGTCTTTAAGTGACGCCTTAATTTATTTGGCTTCACGCTGTCCGCTGCCAACATTTTTAGACACAGTAAACATACCGGTCTTTCCTCGTCTCCCACCGTAGTCACAGTGAAGCCAAGCGCTACATACGCTTCGTCATATTTCCTCGTCTTAGCTTTCGGGAGACTTACGTTTGTCTCATTATCTCCGTCTCTCTCCGCCTTTCTTCTCATCCCTGTTAAATATTTTTCCATGGTGTCTCTTAAGGGTTTGTTATCTGCACTTCATATCTCCTGCTCTGTGCTGTGTGCTCTGTTCGGTGCAAAAAAAACCCTACTCCCTGTGGCAAAAAAAAAGCATGTTCCCCGGGGTCACACGCGCCCCTGGCATCGCTCCGAGCCCCCCCAGGGAGGCGCGCCCCACTATTTGAGAAGGACTGATTTAACCCAACCCCTCTGAACCAGAGAGGTGCGAGGGGTTGCCATAACTGAAAAAGAGACGGATATTAAACAAGCGTTAGATAATAATGGATATCATTTACTACAGATTTGATTGTAGCAAATGAGAACGTATTAAATTCTGCATACTTACAGAAGTTCTTGTCCATCTCCAGATTAAGCAATATTTCCTCTGCACATTAAATTGGTAGATGCACCTGAGAGTCTGTCTTGATGCTTTTTAGCAGTTGCCTCAACAGACTGAAGTTCAGACTCATCCTCAGCTGAGATCTGAGACATGGTCCTAATGTTGATTCACTCTTCTCTGCAGAAATATCCACAGAATGGAGATTATCCAGTGGCAACTCACTTTGCTCACTAGCTACAGTGCTACTTTAATGTAACAACTAAAATCAAATCAAATGGTATTTGACACATGCGCCGAATACAACAAGTGCAGACCTTACAGTGAAATGCTTACTTACAAGCCCTTAACCAACAGTGCAGTTTTAAGAAGAAAACATTAAAAAATATAACAAATATAGCTAGACAAGCGATGCCATTGTATTAAAACCCGGGCATGCATTGTCTTGCCACGTAACGTTACTGCAGCTAGTTGACGTTATGTTTGTTTACATGGTAGCTAACGTTAGCTTGCTAGAAACGAAGGTAAGGAGATAACGTCCTTTGCATGACAGACCTTGGTTAAACATTTTCGCAAAACCATTGCAAATGTATCACATTGTAATAAACAGTGTACGAACTGCTCATTTAGCCAATATAGTTGTGCGGTATCGTTATCAACAATTTCCAACCTCCTGCAGAAACATGGAAACATGTAACAGTACTTTGGAAAAGGGGTGCAAACAAACACCATATTTTTTTGTTTGTTAACACCGACAATTATGATAAACAAAGTCCAGCTACTCCTGTTATTTTTAACCAAAGTTTTCATGCAATATGCTTTTTCCTGTGCCTTTAAATCCCTGTCCGTTAGATGTCACGTGGTTCCCCATGTTTACACTCTCTTCCGGGAAACGAAAGTCTGTCAAAAGACAAATCAAAGACAGAACAGTATGAAGACAGGCAAAAAAGGGCCAGTTTTAAACTGCTTCTCTAATCGAAATCTCCAACCATACGTGTAGGCGAGGCCATGAAGGCGTTGGCTAGCTAAACTCATGCGTAAAAACACGTAATCGGGTCTAACGGTCATCTCACGCAGAACTGCCCATGTGCAAGTCGTCAAATCAAAGGCGCTCCTTCGATATAAAGTTGTTTGTGACGAAAATGACAACGTATCTGTTTGTCACTTTCACGAGGTTGTTGTAATAACGTTTAACTACTTAAGACATTGGCACAAATTTTTTATTTCGAGAAAATGAACAACTATGGAATAATTGTAGACTTTCATTTGGGCTCCAGAGTGGTGCATCTGGGTGCTAGAGGTGTCATTACAGGCCCCGGTTAGATCCCAGGCTGTATCACAACCGGTCATGATTGCACATAGTCGGGTAGGGCGGCGCACAATTGGCCCAGCGTTGTCTGGGTTAGGGTTTGGTCGGGGTAGGCCTTCATTGTAAATAGGAATTTGTTCTTAACTAGTTAAATTAAATAAAAATAAATAAATAAAATTGACTTCTCAAACCCGAAGCCCAGGCCTGGTCTGTTTGGTCTATATCACAAGCGTTCCCGGAAAGCTTGCGATGTTGCGCCTCTGGGTTTAGAAACTCTGTGGCCAAATCAGAGACGGAAGAGAAAGCAAGACACAACACACAGTTTCTTTCTGGTACAATGAAGGTCAATGAATTAAGTACACTAGACCCAGCTGCTATTGCATTGGTGTCTATGGGAGTGCCACCCCGTTTCAACTGTTCTGCCTATGGAACCCTGACCTGTTCACCGGACGTGCTACCTGTCCCAGACCTGCTGTTTTCAACTCTCTAGAGACAGCAGGAGCGATAGAGATACTCTCAATGATCGGCTATGAAAAGCCAACTGACATTTACTCTTGAGGTGCTGACTTGTTGCACCCTCGACAACTGTGATTATTATTATTTGACCATGCTGGTCATTTATGAACATTTGAACATCTTGGCCATGTTCCGTTATAATCTCCACCCGGCACAGCCAGAAGAGGACTGGCCACCACTCATAGCCTGGTTCCTCTCTAGGTTTCTTCCTAGGTTTTGGCCTTTCTAGGGAGTTTTTCCAAGCCACCATGCTTCTACACCTGCATTGCTTGCTGTTTGGGGTTTTAGGCTGGGTTTCTGTACAGCAGTTTCAGATATCAGCTGATGTAAGAAGGGCTTTATAAATACATTTGATTTGATTTGATTTAAGCATGGTAAACGACCATCTTTGGCAAACTAGCTCAATATTGCGCCTGTCAGAACCGCTGTGTAGCTAGATTACAAAATACTATGCACAATTTAACTTTAAGCATCAAGTAAAGTATATGATCGGAAAACCGTTAGCTCCTTTATTGAGGTATCCAAGTAGTACAGATTGGCTAAGATTAGGAAACATTGTTTATAGCTTGCTTCAGTTTAGCTAATTACCAACCTGTAGCTGGTGTTGACAGTTTTGAGCTTTTGTACAGAGAAATTGCTCGGTCATGCACTTCATTTGTGGAAACCCTAGCCGTTGTGGGTGCTCTGTGTACAGCCAGCAAAGGTGCGGGACTGCTACAGCTTGGTCAGGGTGCATTTCCTTCCTCGACTGACGCAAAGCATGCGCCTTAGCCACCGTTTTGGTGAATGGGGTGTCATTTATGGTAAGGTACAGTGTCAGTGACACAGCCAAGGCCATCTCTGAGACTCCCGGAGTGGATACAATGGTGCTTGTGGCTAACTTCAGTCAGAGCGACACAGGTTGCAAGCCTGTCGAAGACGCCTTGAGGGGCCAAAAATATAGGCTTTCTGGTCAACTGTGTGAGTGACTGCTTTGGCAACTCACCAAACTTGACTGGCCTGCCTGAAGACCAGTTGTGGGACGTACTCAACACACATTGCTGCCACCACACTGATGACACGCCTGGTTCTACTTGGCATGGTAGAGAGGAGACGGGGAGCAGTGGTGAACATCTCTTCTGGGGCATGTTATAGACCCTCTCCAAGCAAAGCTGTTCTCTCACGTTCTACGGTCAGATACTACTCACACACACCCTGATTATCCTTAATATGCATGTTGTTAAATGCATTGTGATCTTGTCATCCTACTTATTTGTTGTAATAAATGCTTGTGATTCATTTCTTTTTTTCTCTGGCTTACCTTGATAACTTTTTCTGTGCTCTGTATCATGAATATGGTCATCAGGGAGTCTTTGTGCAAAGTCTGGTACCTTTCGAAGTGGCGCCCCATGGAGCATCAGCAGGTGGCTCGCTAGTACCAGAGTCAGATGTTTATGCCTGTCATGCCATTTCCACCCTGGGCATCTCACACAGGACCACAGGCTATTGTCCCCATAAACTGCTGGTACACAGATCAGTGCTGATTCAAATTGGGTTTGGAAGGGGTGACAGATAGACATTCAGTAGTCAATAGTCCATTTTAAACTCTAGGCTAACCATGACCCTTGTTTGTGTTATCTTTTCTAGTTTGGACTTGTGCAGTCAATGCCAGAATGGATTTGGGTTTTTCGCTCATCTATGCTCACAATCTCATGCTTTAAGGTCTCCTTCACACAGAAAACTGAACTCCAGTCACTGAACTCATGACAACAAAGTTATGCCTAGCTAATACAGGCATCAAACAGATGATATTACACTAGTGAGTGAATGAGTGTGTGTAATAATTGTATCTTAAAAATCTATATTTATTCAGAGAATGTAATACTAAATAATCTCCAGGAGTGTAGCTCCCAAATTATTATATTTGAAATGTACAGAAATGTGAGGTGATGGAGATCTTTTTTTGCAGTGATTTGAGATGTTTATTTGAGGAACTGTGGTCTTTGAGGTGTTTAACTGGCGTTCCTATGTAAAGCCAGTTGTTTTGACAGCAATTTACAGTATACTTGAGAATACATTTTGATATGAGTTATTTTTTATTTACTGATGGTGCTGGGATTCTAATTATTGGTGATATGATTGCAGATATAAGTTGTGTGCTTGTGAATGACTTTCCATCTGGTTTATGCTTGGTGAATATGCATATGTTATGCATAGCACAATACAAAATGTAGCTCAATAAAGATAATCCTTACTAAATAATTATTTGTTGATGTACTTTATGAGGATTTCATTTTTGAACAAAAATCTGTTTTTATCAACAAAGACAAGATAGTTTAGTAAATCATTTACACTTAGAAGAACCAACACTGTTGACATATTCTTTCGGAAAAATTAGGTCAGACATTGTTTGTAATCTTCACAATAACATGTGAAGAAAAGTCTGCTGTTAAAAACAAAACAATTGATGGAACAATTAGAAAGTAACTATTGACAAAGAAATTACAACATGTCTAACCATTAGACACATAAAATGCATGTTGTGTATGAAAATCAATACTTGATCTATAGACAATTAAATCTTGTTGCGGGTTGGCAGTGTCTCTGACTTCTAAATCATTTGTCAAACTTAATTTCTTGAATATTGACATACCCTGCCTCTATGTTTGGTATAGCTGTACACGAGATGTCATAGGAACCTAAATGATCACTTTAAGGTTTCATCTTGGGCCGCAACACTACCACAAGTCATTGAATGGTGTCATGCCTAAGATGTGGGATATGTAGTCTTTGTTGTAGTTTGGATGTGTGCCTCCTCCATAAGAGGGGAAGGTTGAGAAGGTTCTCGTCTTCACCCTGACATCACCATCCTGAGAGACTGAGCTCGGACCTTTCTTCAGGCTTGTCCCTTGGTACGTTGAAAAAGCAAACAATTCACTTATGATAATTACATGATCAAATACCAGATTTGTGAAAATTGCATTCATGACATTAGAAAGTGAAATTTAATGGTTAATTGCCTCTGGTTAGTTGTTGGTATTAGACAATAATAATGCATAGACCGTGAGGTTAATCAAATGAGCTTTACATTAGAGAAATATCACCTGCTTTGTACGGATGGATGGGATTGCTGACGTTGACAAAAAGTAATGGCAGATAATTATAACACTATGTGACCATACCAGTTTACCAATAGACTATGCATACAGCCTTGATGAAAAGTAGACTACTATCTGCAGTGGGAGGTTGTTCCTAAAGAAAACTTTGATAGGCAAAGATTTAATTTTGAGTATGTATTCAATAAATGTTCCTGAATGAAATAGTGGCACAGCAAACTGACTGTAATGAAAAGGTAGGAAAATAATCTTCTTCTTGTGCCTAAAACAATCAATGTTTAGGGATTGAACAAGGTCAGGTCCTTGGTTCCCACCAGATTGGAAAGGTCTGTTATTGGAATGGCTATTGATATCTGGGCCTCATGGGCCTTCAAGTATCAATGTACTCACTAGCCCAAATGAACAGATAAAGAGGGTCCTTGACTGGGCGCTCATTGGTACATTTCAATTAGTACATATTAATTAATGCTGTTATGAGATCTATTCATTCTCTAAAACTTTGCTTAAAAAATGTAATATCTTACACAGTTCTTGTCATAACTGATAATCCCCCAGGTGATAAATATATACCGTTGAAGTCGGAAGTTTACATACACTTAGGTAGGAGTCATTAAAACTCATTTTTCAACCACTCCACAACTTTCTTGTTAACAAACTATAGTTTTGGCAAGTCGGTTAGGACATCTACTTTGTGCATGACACAAGTACTTTTTCCAACAATTGTTTACAGACAGATTATTTCACTTATAATTCACCATATCACAATTCCAGTGGGTCAGAAGTTAACATACACTGAGTTGACTGTGCCTTTAAACAGCTTGGAAAATTCCAGAAAATGATGTCATGGCTTTAGAAGCTTCTGATAGGCTAATTGACATCATTTGAGTCAATTGGAGGTGTACCTGTGGATGTATTTCAAGGCCTACCTTCAAACTCAGTGCCTCTTTGCTTGACATCATGGGAAAATCAAAAGAAATCAGCCAAGACTTCAGAAAAAAATTGTAGACCTCCACAAGTCTGGATCATCCTTGGGAGCAATTTCCAAATGCCTGAAGGTACCACGTTCATTTGTACAAACAACAGCATCATGTTGTGGGGCTGCTTTTCTGCAGGAGGGATGTGTGGATATATTGAAGCAACATCTCCAGACATCATTCAGGAAGTTAAAGCTTGGTCTCAAATGGGTCTTCCAAATGGACAATGACACCAAGCATACTTCCAAAGTTGTGGCAAAATGGCTTAAGGACAACAAAGTCAAGGTATTGCAGTGACCATCACAAAGCCCTGACCTCAATCCTATAGAAAATGTGTGGGCAGAACTGAAAAAGCGTGCGCGAGCAAGAAGGCCTACAAACCTGACTTAGTTGCACCAGCTCTGTCAGGAGGAATGGGCCAAAATTCACCCAACTTATTGTGGGAAGTTTGTGGAAGGCTACCTGAAACATTTGACCTAAGTTAAACAATTTAAAGCAATGCTACCAAATACTAATTGAGTGTATGTAAACTTCTGACCCACTGGGAATGTGATGAAAGAAATAAAAGCTGAAATAAATCATTCTGTCTACTATTATTCTGACATTTCACATTCTTAAAATAAAGTGGTGATCCTAACTGACCTAAGACAGGGAATTTTTACTAGGATTAAATGTCAGGAATTGTGAAAAACTGAGTTTAAATGTATTTGGCTAAGGTGTATGTAAACTTCCAACTTCAACTGTATATATATTATTTTTTCACAGTAAACTGTCCAACTGGACTATCGAAATGGGTGAATGTGTCACGGTTGTCGTCTGGAATGGAGGACCAAAACGCAGCAGGAATGTGGATGCTCATCTTGTATATTTATTTAAATAACAAGAACACCAAAAAACAACACAACAAAACGAACTCACGAACAACGAAACAGTCTTGTCAGGCACACTCAGCAAAACAAGAAACAATCTCCCACAAACACTAAACCAAACAATTACCCATATATAGGACTCTCAGTCAGAGGCAACGAGAAAGCACCTGCCTCCAATTGAGAGTCCAACCCCCCCATTAACCTAAACATAGAAATATACCAACACAGAAAGAACATAGAAGTACAAAACATAGAACATAAACCAAAACCCGGAAATAATAAATCAAATGCCCTACTAAATAAACCACCACCCCGAACCACATAAAACAAATACCCTCTGCCACGTCCTGACCAAACTACAATAACAAATAACCCTTATACTGGTCAGGACGTGACAGTACCCCCCCCTAAAGGTGCAGACCCCGGATGCACCTCATAAATAAACCAACAAATAAAAAATATAATAATAATCCCCCTAAACTAAAGGGAGGGAAGGGAGGGTGGCTGCCGTCACCGACGGCACTTGTGCTACACCCCCCCTCCCCAACCCACCTATACAGGTGGTGGTTCAGGCTCCGGCCTACTGTCCTCCAGAATGCAGACAGACTTAATCCGTTTCGGGCCGTAGGCAGACTCCCCTCGTTCCGGATCATAGGCAGACCTCTTCCACTCCACACTGTAGGCAGACTTATTTGATACACCGTTACTCATATTTAGTTCTGGATTGTCAATAGACTTACTCAGTTCCGGGTTGCTGCTAGACTCCTTTGGTTCCGGGTCATAGGCAGACTCACCCGGTTCCGGGTCACAGGCAGACCCCTTCGGTTCCGGGTCACAGGCAGACCCCCTCGGTTCCAGCGCGGTGGGCCGCTCTGGCAGATCCGGCGCGGCGGGCCGCTCTGGCAGATCCGGGCAGGCGGGCCGCTCTGGCAGATCCGGGCAGGCGGGCCGCTCTGGCAGATCCGGGCAGGCGGGCGGCTCTGGCGGCTCCTGACTGGCGGGCGGCTCTGGCGGCTCCTGACTGGCGGGCGGCTCTGGCGGCTCCTGACTGGCGGGCGGCTCTGGCGGCTCCTGACTGGCGGGCGTCTCTGGCGGCTCCTGACTGGCGGGCGTCTCTGGCGGCTCCTGACTGGCGGGCGGCTGACGCACTAGATGCCTGATGCGTGGTGCTGGTACTGTAGGTATCAGCCTGGGAACACGCACCTCAGGGCTAGTGCGGGGAGCGGGAACAGGACGAGTTGGACTGGGTTGACGCACTGGAAGCCTGGTGCGTGGTGCTGGTACTGGACGTGCCAGACTGGGGACACGCACCTCAGGGCTAGTGCGGGGAGCGGGGAGCGGGAACAGAACGAGTCGGACTGAGCTGACGCACTGGAAGCCTGGTGCGTGGTGCTGGTACTGGACGTGCCAGACTGGGGTTTCGCACTTCCGGGTCCGCACGAGAGACAGGAACTGGAAACACCGGGCCATGGAGGCGCACAGGCGATCTTGACCTCACCTCCTGCACAACCCGTCCTGGCTGGATGGAACTAGTAGCCCTGTACGAGCACGGTGCTAGTACAGGGCGAACTGGGCTGTGCAGGGGCCTGATGGTTGCCGTGCGTAGAGCGGGAGTAGGGTAGCCTGGTCCTAGGAGGCGTACCGGCGACAAGACGCGCTGCGCAGGCATCCTCCTACCAGGCTGGATGCCCACTCTAGCACGGCATCTGTGAGGGGCTGGAATAACTCGCACTGGACTGTGCGTGTGTATGGGCGAGATTGTGCGCACTTCAGCAAAACACGGCGCCCTCCACTCCATACGTTCCTCCATATGAACACGGGTAGCTGGCTTATGGCTCACCCTTGGCCCAGCCAAACTACCCGTGTGCCCCCCCAACAAAAAATTATTGGGGGTGCCTCTCGTGCTTCAACGCCAGTCGTGTTTCTCGGTAGCGTTCCCGGTCCTTACCAGCTTTCGCCATTCCTCCCTCTCTCTTTCCACCTGTCCCCATGGAAGGCGATCCTTTCCAGCCTGGATCTACTCCCAAGTGTAGGAGCCTTTTCCCCCCAAGATCTCCTCCCAGGTCCATTTCTCACCATAGTCCAACTCAAATTCCCTTTGCTCCTCAAAGTCCACCTGTTGCTCCATCCTCCGCTGCTTGGTCCGTTTGTGGTGGGAGATTCTGTCACGGTTGTCATCTGGAATGGAGGACCAAAATGCAGCAGGAATGTGGATGCTCATCTTGTATATTTATTTAAATAACAAGAACACCAAAAAACAACAAAACAAAACAAACTCACGAACAACGAAACGAACTCAGCAAAACAAGAAACAATCTCCCACAAACACTAAACCAAACAATTACCCATATATAGAACTCTCAATCAGAGGCAACGAGAAAGCACCTGCCTCCAATTTAGAGTCCAACCCCCCATTAACCTAAACATAGAAATATACCAACACAGAAAGAACATAGAAGTACAAAACATAGAACATAAACCAAAACCCGGAAATAATAAATCAAACGCCCTACTAAATAAACCACCACCCCGAACCACATAAAACAAATACCCTCTGCCACGTCCTGACCAAACTACAATAACAAATAACCCTTATACTGGTCAGGACGTGACAGAATGGGACTTGCTGGGCTGGCTGCTGGACAAAGTGTGAGATGAATAAACAAGTACAGTATGAGAAGGCCAGTAACTTCCTGAAGAAGGGCTACGCAGTCCCCAAGTACAGCAACGTCAATGAGATGATTAACCTGCATGGCCTTCTGTTACATAGTGCACCTATTGGTGAAGATCCTGTTGGAGCTGGGCTTCTTTGTGGGTCAATACCACCTGTATGGATTCACCCTCCAGCCTCGCTTTGTCTGCAGCCGCTTCCCCTGCCCTCATCAGGTGGACTGCTTTCTGTCTAGACCCACAGAGAAGAGACTGTCTTCATCTGGTTCATGTTCATCGAGCTCTTCTACTTGTTGGTCAAAGAGTGTGGACAGGAGGCAGGACTACACGGTGACCCATGGTCACCCCTGTCCTGGAGAGAAAGGCCTTTAAGAACAGGGACCAGATGATCCAGAACTGTGTCAATCTGGAGTTGGAGCTGCATTGGAGGAAGCTGGGCAGTGGGGTGACGAAAAGTGTGGCTTCTGAGGACAACACTGCTAATATGGAGGAGGTCTATATTTGACCTGGCAGCTTCTGTACACATTCCTTTTTCACACAACCTGCATGTATGTTGACCCAATAAGTCTGGTGCCAGGCAAAAACCATATGTATAAAATTACCTTACTTGTGTGCCTGACTTGTCTATTTCTCATAAAAGTTAACTGCATTTTTTTTTTTTTTTTTATCAAATAGAGGATGTCTTTGAGCTTGTGCCACAGATAAATAATATAAATGTGTATATTTCTTTGGGATTTGTATCATTGGTTGTGCCATTGCTTGTAAGAGTTGATGTAATGTAATTCATATATCACCATAATCTTGATTTAATAAATGACTCTTTTATAAGGAATCTATTCTGGCTGGTATCATTGTGTTTGGTTTGATTCCTCTTTTGTTATTATAAATGAGCCTCAGAATGTCTGCCTCCATGATGCCTATTTCATGAACAACTCTGAGCTCTGTGTTATTAATTCAATGCAATATAAAAACATTTATGTAGATGTGTTCCTGTTCAATCTGTTGTTGGTATCTATCTGTCAATCATTACGCGGAACCTTCCAGTCAGTCCCAAGGGTTAACTTTAAAATCCCATTTGTCGATGATGACTGTGACTGTGAACCTGCAGATGGGTTACGCAATCCTTACCACCAGCCCTAAAATCTCAAGGTTCAACTTATGTTAACATCAGTTGGCTACAGTCTCCATAGGGTCAGGACAAGGTAAGAGGCAACATTTTCTTTTTAAATTTAACAAAAAATGAACAGAACAGCAGTTCAATTTGTAATACTTTTTTATATAAGGATTCCACTGTAAATATTGTCTTTGGAGTTTACTGAATAACAGGGATAATCATCAAATGTTTAAATATAATTGATTCCAAAGTTATACCAACATTTTATCTCAGAATGATTACATTTACATTTAATACTATACATTTACTATCAAATAGACTGTCAATCAGTGGTTTCTCTACATTTGACCAACTGCTTACATTTGATTTATTTTTGGTTTTAATAATTTTTGGATACACACGGAATTAGAAGACAATGTTTTGTAACAATCATTTTCTTATTAAAGGTACATTAAAGCGATTGAAGGGATACCAGTTTTAGGCACTTGGCTTGAGGCTATTGTGTGCGTTTCCCAATAGTCAGATTAATGATTAAGGCCGAAAACTGAGTGAATAACATTGAAAACCTGACTCATTGATAAGATGGCCCTTGTGACTGAGCCCCTCGTGTCCATTCAAATTCATAGACAGTAACTTGTTTCATGTCTTCTTCTTTGCTCTAGAAAGCCATTGAACATCAGCATACATGGGGGACTGGGGTTTTCTTTCCAAGTTACTGGACAAGGTGCAGTCTCACTCAACAGTCATCGGAAAGATATGGATGAGTGTCCTGTTCCTGTTCAGAATCATGGTCTTGGGTGCCGGAGCGGAGAGCGTGTGGGGCGATGAACAGTCTGGTTTCATATGCAATACGCAACAACCTGGTTGTGAGAATGTGTGCTACGACCATATCTTCCCCATCTCACACATCCGCTTCTGGGTCATGCAGATCATCTTCGTCTCCACCCCAACTCTTCTATATCTGGGCCATGCCATGCATGTCATCAGCCAGGAGAACAAACTGAGAGCCATACTGCAGAGCCAAGTTGACAATGGCACATTGAAGAAGCCCAAATACAGCAACGAAGCAGGGAAGATCAAAATTAAGGGGAATTTGCTGGGCAGTTACATGACCCAGCTGTTCTTTAAGATCATTATAGAGATCACTTTCATCGTGGGTCAGTACTACCTGTATGGGTTTATCATGGTCCCCATGTTCCCCTGCTCAAGATCTCCCTGCCCCTTCACTGTCGAATGCTACATGTCCCGTCCTACAGAGAAGACCATCTTCATCATCTTCATGCTGGTGGTGGCCTGTGTGTCTCTGGCTCTGAACGTGATTGAGGTGTTCTATCTGCTTTGTACAAGATTAAGATGTGGTGGCTCCAAAGGACATAGTTATCACACTACCTCAACAGCGAAGCCAGCCACCCTCCCGCCTCCTGGGTGGTCTGGTCACGTAGATACTGAAATGGACGCCCTGAGACAGAACAAGATGAATCTGGAGTTTGAGAGTGGCCAGAGTTTAGGGGGTAGTCTGGATAGAGCTAAGGAAGAGAAACATTTGCTGGCTAACAACCACTAAAACACTTGAAAGTTAATTTGCCTTGAATGTATCTTAATCTTTTGTATTGTTGAAAATCTGAAGACCTGTTTTGTCTTCTTATTTTTATTTGTTTTAGGCACAGTGCACTAGTAGTGTGTATTAAGTTTCTAAAATTGTCCTTAAGTTATGGCAACCACCAGCTGGGGTCTTGAACTGACTTGACACTTGAATGCCTACAGTTGACTTGACACTTGAATGCCTACAGTTGAGATATTTTCTGTCATGTGATACAATAAATGTGTCAAGATATACAAGTGTATTAAAAAAAAGAATAATCAAAATATAGTGCCAAAGTTAGTAGTGTTTTATTTGTATCAATGGTGCCTGAATGAAAATGAGAGACTGAAAACCCATCAATAAAATCACTGAAACATAACAAAATAACACACCTTAGGAAAACGTTGATTAACTTAGGACACCATTTATGGAAATATGTCTATCAAATTAACATCACAGAACATAAGACATCTGGTCTCCAAACGCTCAAAATAAAGGGGCTTGTAAATAAACTCTCCTTTTTTTTACCAGAACTTTGTCAAACTACCAATCCAGACAAAGGTTCTAGAAGTGAGAGTATGAAAATATCTATTTGAAAATAAGGAGCGCCCCATCCTCCAACCCCTCACAATAAAGAGGCATGGAAGAGTGGTATGTCCTCCAACCCCTCACAATAAAGAGGCATGGAAGAGTGGTATGTCTCCCAACCCCTCACAATAAAGAGGCATGGAAGAGTGGTATGTCTCCCAACCCCTCACAATAAAGAGGCATGGAAGAGTGGTATGTCTCCCAACCCCTCACAATAAAGAGGCATGGAAGAGTGGTATGTCTCCCAACCCCTCACAATAAAGAGGCATAGAAGAGTGGTATGTCTCCCAACCCCTCACAATAAAGAGGCATGGAAGAGTGGTATGTCTCCCAACCCCTCACAATAAAGAGGCATGGAAGAGTGGTATGTCTCCCAACCCCTCACAATAAAGAGGCATGGAAGAGTGGTATGTCTCCCAACCCCTCACAATAAAGAGGCATAGAAGAGTGGTATGTCTCCCAACCCCTCACAATAAAGAGGCATGGAAGAGTGGTATGTCTCCCAACCCCTCACAATAAAGAGGCATGGAAGAGTGGTATGTGTCCCAACCCCTCACAATAAAGAGGCATGGAAGAGTGGTATGTCTCCCAACCCCTCACAATAAAGAGGCATGGAAGAGTGGTATGTCTCCCAACCCCTCACAATAACGAGGCATAGAAGAGTGGTATGTCTCCCAACCCCTCACAATAAAGAGGCATGGAAGAGTGGTATGTCTCCCAAGCCCTCACAATAAAGAGGCATAGAAGAGTGGTATGTCTCCCAACCCCTCACAATAAAGAGGCATGGAAGAGTGGTATGTCTCCCAACCCCTCACAATAAAGAGGCTTACAGGTATAATATAACAAAAATATCCTTATAGTTTTGCCAGAACTGGATTAACTATAGTACCAACCCAGGCACATATTCTGAGAGAGTATATTGTATAAAAAAAATGTATTTCAGATTTCATGACCTCATATGACCTTCTACCTACCTGGACCACCCACATTTTCAATTAGAAATCCTTAGCACAGAACATAGTTTAGACTACAATGCTCTTTCATGGTTATTACTAATTCAATTGGAAATACTGATACATAATTAACTTTATCATTGTGTTGCCAATTATTAACCTTAACAATCACCACAGGTACAGCCAAATTCTAAACAGCAGACTTCTCATTTCAAGATGTCATGCACAACGTGCCACCTTGCACAACAATCAAATTGTGCAACTTCAAGGTAGACGGTTGTAGGCCACTACGTAGAATTTGATCATTTGTCTCTTCTGCTGGTGGCTGTTGTGTTCTGTCCAGAAACTGTCTCTTTAAAGGTAAAGCATTTTTTTTGCTTATCTTTCTACTTCTTTTTTATGTTGCCTATAATTATGAATAATTGTATTGTTTTCATCTAACATGAATAGACATAAAAATGAAAATCTAATATCATCAAAACCAAAATGATTTATTGATAAGCTCAAACCATTCTAAGATGGACAACCAAAGTGAAACATAACCTACAAATTATTATCTGAAACAAGTGTACTAGTTTTTATTTAAATATTGATTTTGTGGTATTTGGGACATTTTACTTTGATAGCCTCGTGCCGTCTGTGTCCATTACTTGAAGCAAGTAAATCATTGATGCAGACTTAACACACAGACCACCTATACTGGTATACTGACCTCATAAGAGCCCCGTGAGGCTTACAGCATGGAAACAAATATCACATTTACTCACTCTCCCAATGTTTTTGGGCATATCATTAAACTAAATGAATATAATTTGTAACAAAATGTTATCACATCGAAATAGAATACATACTGTATGTATAAATAAGTGATATACACTGAGTGGACAAAACATTAGGGACACCTGCTCTTCCCATGACATAGACTGACCAGGTGAATCCAGGTGAAAGCTATGATCCCTTATTGACGTCACTTGTTAAATGCACTTCAATCAGTGTAGATGAAGGGGAGGAGACAGGTTAAAGAAGGGTTTTTAAGCCTTGACCGTTCAGAGAATTAATGGAAAAACAAAAGATGTAAGTGCCTTTGAATTGGGCATAGTAGTAGGTGCCAGGCTCACCAGTTTTAGTGTGTCAAGAAATGCAGTGCAGCTGGGTTTTTCACATTCAAAAGTTTCCCGTGTGTATCAAGAAGGGTCCACCACCCAAAGGACATCCAGCCAACTTGACACAACTGTGGGAAGCATTGGAGTCAACATGGGCCAGCATTCCTGTGGAATGCTTTTGACACCTTGTAGAGTCCATGCCCCAATGAATTGAGGCTGTTCTAAGGGCGAAAGGGGGTGCAACTCAATATTAGGAAGGTGTTCCTAATGTTTTGTACACTCAGTGTATTTTGCTCCCGAAATACTGAATTCCAATGTTAGATGCTGAAAGATGACACATTAGATTTTGACTAACAAAAAACATAATCTGGTTGATAACAGACAGCATGGGACATCTCTCCTGTTATGCGATATGTTTTATAGTTCACTTGGCTCTAGAAAATAGCCTTACTATCCCATACACAGCTTGTGTTCTTATCTCCACAACACAGACTGTTCTCTGTTGAGCTATTTACTGTGTGTGATTCTGCTTTAGTCATTTGATATTTAGTCATTTCATTTTATCATAGATTTTTCATCATTTATCAGAATGTTGCAAATATTGTCAGTCAACTTATACATTTGTTTTCCCAAACATCAGCATCACATTTATCGTTCCTATGTTCGTATTTCTCTCCAAACAGAACAATCCGCAAACATGGGAGAGTGGGGATTCCTGTCATCACTGCTGGACAAGGTGCAGTCACACTCCACGGTCGTCGGTAAAGTTTGGATGACTGTCCTGTTTATCTTTAGGATCATGGTCCTGGGTGCCGGGGCAGAGAAGGTGTGGAGCGATGAGCAGTCTAGTATGATCTGCAATACCAAACAGCCCGGCTGTAAGAACGTGTGCTACGACCACGCCTTCCCCATCTCCCACATCCGCTTCTGGGTCCTTCAGATTATCTTCGTCTCCACCCCAACGTTAGTGTATCTGGGACATGTCATGCACGTCATCCACAAGGAAAACAAACTGAGGCAATGGCTAAGTCAGGCAGGAAATGAAATGGGGAAAATGCCTAAGTATTCTGATGAGAAGGGTCATGTCAAAATCAAAGGTGACTTGCTGGCCAGTTACATGGTCAATATCTTCTTCAGGATTTTACTGGAGATATCATTTATAGTGGGTCAGTATTACTTGTATGGGTTTATTCTGGACCCCAAGATTGAATGCAGCAGAGCTCCCTGTCCGTTCACTGTAGAATGCTTCATGTCACGACCAACAGAGAAGACCATCTTCATCATCTTCATGCTGGTGGTTGCCTGTGCATCTCTGCTGCTGAATGTGGTGGAGATATTCTATCTGATCTGCTCCAAGTGTGGTTCTGGCTCAAGACGACGAGCCAAAGCAGTTCCAGCCATTGCAATCCACAGCTGTCTGGATGGAGGCAGTATGATGCAAAACGAGAAGATGAGTCTTCATGCAACTGGTCACAGCACAGCCTGAAGTCACTGATCACCAATCAACTATTGTTAACACTATTGACATTTCTGTTGATATACAGAGGAAGAATGCCACTGAAACTGTCAGCCCTACAATAATGCAGGGTCTTAAAGGCCCAGTAAAGTCAAAAACGTGATTTGCCTGTGTTTTATATGTATTTTCACACTATGAGGTTTGACTAATGTAGTGAACTTGTGAGAATGATGATAATGCCCTTTCAGTGGAAGAGCTGTTTGAAATGGCTGCCTGAAATTGGAGTTTGGATGAAGTGTTGACCTTCCACAGTGACATCACCATGCGGTAATTAGTTAAATAGACCAATAAGAAAGAGAGTTCCAAACGTTGCTGACAATAACAGCTAATTTTCAGTTTTCCCCTCCCTACTCAGACCACGCCCAGACAGACCTAGCAAAATTATTGCTTGAGAAATTGCTCTTTGCTAAGAAGTTATTTTTGTTTCTTTTTGACTATTTACATTGAAAACAATCACAGTAAGGTACTTCATTGAAATAATTTGATATTGAGATAAAAAACAGCTGCATTGGACCTTTAAGATTATTGTTAGGCTTGGCTTGATTCCGTAAGTTTATTTATTTTAATTTTACCATTATTTAACTAGGCAAGTCAGTTAAGAACAAATTCTTATTTTCAATGCTGGCCTAGGAACAGTTGATGACAAGTAAGGGTTAATACAATACAGTAGGTGTAGCAGGACTGATGCTTTGAGCTTTGCTTCATTGTCTTTTATTTGTTCATGATGTGCACTAGGAGCAACCTAATTTTCAGCAGTCTTGTTGTCACTCCTCAGTGAGCTAGTCACCGCAGGGTCTTTCTCTAATGAGGTGTGAACCTTGATATAATGTGATTCATCATACAATGTTTTGGTTATTGAACCCACGCTGTCCTAAAGTGACACAAAAAATTGTTTCAGAAAATATTTGTAACTTCATCATGTGAATATGTCAATTTGATTTTGTAATTGATTTATGTTTTTGTAAAAAAATGAAATGTGAGCGTTGACTTGAGTGTATTTTATGTTATAAGATGAGGAAAGACGAGAAATAATATACACAGGGGACTGGTGAGATGTTTTTTCTCTATATGTACATCATATATAAAAAAGCAAATTGTGCAGCAAAACAGGACTTTGATGTGTACTGTATATTATATCAGTGATTTAATAAGACGTATACACAGCATAGTCTTCATGGGTCAAGAGGTCAAACAAACTTCTCATGGTTATTGACCATAACAAATATGTGTGCAATGAGGCTGTCCACTTGGCACACACTGGTTGAATCAACATTGTTTCCACGTCATTTCAATTAAATTACGTTGAATTGATGTCTGTGCCCAGTGGCTGTAGTCTACACACTGTATGTATATCTGCAGGAATGTACAATAATATTGAGTCAATTATGGTTGAATTGTAGGAGATGCAATTATAAGTACTTCATCAGTTAGATTTCGATGAGGTGACATTTTCAAAAGTTAATCATCTATGTACCAATCAGTGGAAGTTTGCTTTTGCTACATCATGAAAAAATGTGTAAGTCTACAGCTGCATATGTGAAGAGAAATTATGTAACATTATAAAACTCAGTGAACTCAAATTTGATGCTTGATATATATGACTGCATGGATCCAGACAAGCTAATCTGTGTATGCAACAAATAAACTTTGATTTGGTTTGTTGTATTTGTTGAAAAGGCACGTCCTTATCAAATTCACAGCACTATTTCATGATTCATATCCCAAACAAAAAACGCACAAAAAGAACCAATTCGGTTGTCAGTAGTAGCCTATGCATCTAGTCTCCTCTAGTATTCGTCAGACATCAGAGATATTTTAGTCACAACTCAGCAATGTCTTAGAACATCCCAGTTTTTACTGCATATTAAACATATAGGCAGTACATTCAATCAATTGTACACAACAGAGTCAGAGAGCAGCGGTAAAAACAACAACGTATTGTATTCGGGATTTCTTGTTATAATTGTGAGGTCAATGGCTCTCGTCATACTGTACACAAGAAAATAAATTAAGCTAGACAGTGATTCAACTGAATATTCAGCAGAATGACTCTTTATCAAACTGCTTGTGTTTATCATGGAGTGCATACCTCTCAGCTGCAGGAGGTTGTCTGTTACACCCCTGCCTAACCTTTGATCCAATCAGGTGGAACATCTCCACCACATTGAGCAGCAGAGACACACAGGCCATCACCAGCATGAAGATGATAAAGATAGTCTTCTCAGTGGGCCGCGATATGAAGCACTCTACATGGTCTCCCTTACATGGGTATCCACTGCATTTAATCTTATTGGGCAATACAAAGCCATACAGGTAATACTGGCCCACTATGAATCCAACCTCAAATAGAATCTTAAAAAGCACATTGGACATGTAACTGACAAGCAAGGTCCCCTTTATGTGAACTTTGCCCTTGTCGTCAGTGTATTTGGGCACTTTCACGATTCCATTCTTTCCTTTTGATTGTTGTCTTCTCAGTTTGTTCTCCTTGTGGATGACGTGCATGACGTGTGCCAGGTAAACCAGAGTTGGGACGGAGACGAAGATGATCTGAAGGACCCAGAAGCGGATGTGGGAGATGGGGAAAGCCCGGTCGTAGCACAGATTCTTACAACCTGGTGACAGTGTGTTGCAGACCAGACGTGATTGCTCATCCCCCCATACTTTTTCTATCCCTGCCACCAGAACCAGCAGTCTGAACACAAACAGGACTGTCAGCCAAACCTTCCCGACAACTGTAGAGTGGGATTGTACTTTGTCCAACAGGGAAGCAAGAAAGGACCAGTCCCCCATTTTTCAGGTGTGGCTAAATGTTCAAAGAAAGACAGGATAATAGGAGATAAAACATGATTAGTGTTGTTAGTACTGTATCTACTACATATGAATCTTAGTTTGATCGCTCTGTTGTTGCTGAGAACTTTTCTGCACCGAAGGATATGCAGATAAGCTTTGTGATTTACATAAATCCACTGACACACGGTGCAGTAACTAACCACGCTAACACACGGTTATATTAACAGAGCTTTTCATGTAGCCTACTTTTGGACAGCTAATAGCCTAACCACTGATCAAGCAACATTATGGACTAAATGTTAAAATCCTTTTGCTGCAGGATTGTTTTGCTGTGAAAACATAGATCAAATTAAGATCATACATCTGTATACTCTATGAAGATACAGCAGTCAGCCAATGTTCTATGTAACACGTTTTGCTGCAGCGTAAACTAAATTACATGGTAGTTTGCTGAAATGTTGAGTATATAAAGCAGCTTTCTTACCTCAGAGGTGAGCACAATCTCCTCACACCAGTTCTTCTCTACTGTGGGGAATTCTCTCTTAATGAATTGAACTCTCCCCTCTTATAGTTTGACATCAGTTTGAATCATCAGGTCAACCCCATCCAGCCCCATACTCTCTGACAACTTGCACGTCGTTCATTCCTCTTTACAAATGTTTAAACCAAGGAAGGCAGAAACTCATGACTGCTCCCCCCCCCAAATATGTCATCATTGGTCAGTCACCACCCAATGCATCATCCTTGTGAAGCAATCAAATGACTGTAAATCCAAAAGGTCATGGTGGATTCAGGGATGTTATCAAACACGATCCATGGCATGTGGTCCCTACCTAGAGGGGTAGGCTACTATTCATATCTATGTTTGTGTTGATATCTCCTTTGAGACTTTCCAAACATGCCTTACTTTAACAGATGAGTTTGCTCATGGAGAATCTCAGCTGTGTACAATCATTTAAAGTACTGACACAAAAATCCATTAAGAAACTGTCAGGAGGTCTATGTGTAGCTGGTGTATAGGAGTCAGGTGCAGGACAGTAGATAAGAGTAAATAAACGTATTTTACTCAACATATAATAAATGCAATACAAAAACAGAGCCCACAATAACGGACCTACCTACATAGAAACAATCACTCACAAACAAACATGGGGGAACAGAGGGTTAAATAATGAACAGGTAATTGGGGGATTGAAACCAGGTGTGTAAGACAAACACAAAACAAATGGAAAATGGAAAATGAAAAGTTGATCGGCGATGGCTAGAAAGCCGGTGACGTCGACCGCCGAACGCCGCCCGAACAAGGAGAGGGCCTGACTTCGGCGGAAGTCGTGACAGAAACAAACTCTCTGTAGAAAATACAGTCAGAGAGGGTTGAATGACTCTGCAAAATGTGTTTGTGATAGTTCACATGTTTAGATTGGGAGTTCAAGCACATCTTTTTTTGTGTTGACATTAACATGAGGAAGGGGTGGGATGTCAAAAGGTCAACCCGCTTTAGAGGAAGAGAGAGATTAAGTGAAATTATGAAATTGTTGCATGGAAGTCTGATTGGTGTAAAAGTGTTACTACAAGCACGTAGTATAACTGTGAGTCAGGCTGACCAAACCCATCAGGTTTATAAGAAGGGGCTACTCTTTGAGTATTTCAATATCCTAATTCCATGTTCACGAACGCTATTCCTTGCCTCTGCCTTATTGATGAAAAAAAAAATCTGATCTGAGCAACATAACAAGTGAGTAAATCTGTTTATTTTTGTACAAACTGAAGATAATATCTTATGGATATATAGAAATAAATAGTGTTTCATTTTGAAATAGTGCTGTGAAGCCAATTTACTTTCCAGTCTTTTCACAGCTCACTACTATCAAAGGCAATTCATTATCTCAGTATGTTGTCACTTTCTCTAAAATGGTATTCATGGATGAAATTTGACCTATGTTTTCCACAGAGATAATAATCAGTGGCAATGGGGGACTGGTCATATCTTTCCAAGTTATTGGACAAGGTGCAGTCCCACTCAACGGCCATCGGAAAGACGTGGATGAGTGTCCTGTTTATCTTCAGGATCCTGGTTCTGGGTGCAGCAGCAGATAGCGTGTGGGGAGACGAACAGTCGGATTTCTACTGCAACAACAAAGAACCTGGGTGTGAGAATGTGTGCTATGACTGGGCCTTCCCCATCTCTCACATCCGTTTCTGGGTCATGCAGATCATCTTTGTCTCCACCCCAACTCTTCTATATCTGGGCCATGCCATGCATGTCATCCAACAGGAGGATAAGATGAGGGAGGCACTACAGAGCCAGGTTGACAATGGCATGTTGAAGAAGCCCAAATACACAGATGACCGGGGGAAAATCAAAATCAAGGGAATTCTGCTACGTAGCTACATGACCCAGTTGTTCTTTAAGATAGTGTTGGAGCTCGCTTTTATTGTGGGACAGTACTACTTATATGGGTTTGTCATGAAACCCATGTTCCTCTGTCAACAACAGCCCTGTTCCAGACTGGGTGCTGAGTGCTTCATGTCCCGTCCCACAGAGAAGACCATCTTTATCATCTTCATGCTGGTGGTGGGCTGTGTGTCCCTGCTTTTGAATGTGATCGAGGTGTTTTATTTGATTTGCACCAGAGTAAAATGTGGAACCAAGAAACAATACCCACTGCGTATCATCTCAGCTGAGAACCCAGTCACGCTGTACAGTCCTGCATCAGAATGGCATGGTAACCTGGATGGACATGAAGATTGCTCATCCCTTCACAACATCCAAAGAGAAGCTGAACTAATGGAGGAAAAGAAAAACACTCCTTAGGTTTGCAATAGATTTCATGTGATGATATTCGGACGTGAATTGATGTAATCACTTCCAGTAAATTAGGGAAACAAATCATTCCAGAGTGTATTGAGTTTTGTTTGTCAAATAGACTACCTTGTTACTGAATGTTGTAAATATTACAGTTTGTTTCTATGCTGACACTGCGATGACTAATGTTTTGTAGGATATGCATATCTCTGTTCAAAATAAAAGTACTGGAAAAGGAAACGTGAAACGTTTCTCACGGCCGCGCATTCCCAGGGCTTACACTAGATGGCAGCATAAACTTGGGGATTGAAGTCACATTTTACCAGCACCAGTGGTCAGACTTTGTTCCGCAGAATAGGCTATAGTCTTAACTAAATGTCTATCTCTATGTTTATAAACACATGCAACACAAGTTACCTTTCATGTCAAAGTTTCATATTATAAGCGCATCGTTAGGCGTCTTGATGAGTTATTCTCATCATGATTGTTTGACACTTTTTGTCTGTCATTACAACTAACAAGAAAAGGTGACTGTCAAACATGTTAAGCAACTATCTTTGGGCTTTGATCTACATACAATGGATATTATCTTAAACAATTAAAACATAATCCTGAACTTGGCTACTGGTTGACGGAGTGGCGCACAGGACCTATCAACGGAACGCTCTAGCCTATCATATGCTGTAGACTTGGTCTCGGTGAAGCTTTTAATTCATAGGCATCTGAAAAAGTTGCGGTTAATCTTATTATTTAAAGAAAACAATCTGTCACACAATTACATTTAAGTTTAAAAAAAAGTACAGAATCCGAGCGAAAGGAGGTCTAAGGCTTGACGTAGGGGTCAGGTGACTCCAAACTTTTCTCTCCATCGTTTTTTTTTCTCTCCCCCCAGCCTGTATGTGGACTGTTATAAGGCAAGCAAAGTTTGACAAGTCAGTCTAAGTTTCTCCCTGGTCCCAAACTTGGATATCAAGAAAGTGGTGACTGTTTTCAAGAAGTGACAGGGAAAGTCCCTAAGGGCTCTCTTCTTACTTCTGAGTAACTTTCCAGGTAAGCGTTGCGTTAAATTCCAGTGCCAATATTGATCTGAAGAAGTATTTGTATATATATATATTTACCGAGAAACCAAATTGCTCAGAATCCAGACGCAGTGCCAATACAGACGCATTGTGTTAATAGAGGCTATCTATCCGCTATAGTATGGTCCATAATATATACTTTAAAAAAATTTATTTTTTTCTGTGTTTAACAAGGAAAAGTTTAAATGATCCCCCAAGAAAGATTGAGACATTGATTCATCTGTTTCTTTTGATGTTTTCCTTTTATAATTTGGTGTGACCATTGCTTATGAGATACACGAGTAACCTGGGTCCAAAAGCAGCATGTGATGTCAAGCTTATAGAGAATTGCAACTGAACTGCTTATAAGCTGTAGACTGGAGATAGATTTGTTTTCTAAACTTAAACCTAACCAAGTATATTGACATGCTTATTTATACTTTTTTTTAAATTAAATATTGTCGAATTTGGCTACTCAGATTTGTGAAGTTCTTCCTTGCATCTGGGAAGCGCAGTTTAAAATACGCTTCCACTGTAAGGAAATATTAAGGTTGAACTGATGTACTTATTACAATCTTATACATTGTGATATTCGCTCAACGTTTAATTTAATTGCTGTAATAACATCATTACAAGATCAGAGATCTTAAGCTTTAGTGGGTTTCTTACTCTAGATCAGAATTGTCCTCGTGGACGTTTTTTTTCTTCTTCAAGTCACGAAATGATTCTGTTATATTAAATAGGCCTATAAATTACCCAGTGAAATTGATTAAACAATTTTTCTTGAATTACAAATGATTTATTTGAAAAGGCTTTTATCATGGTACCATCATTGTTGAGTAAGAAGCAGTCCTTAGATTGATGTGTTATTTTTCACTTTACTGTAGTGCTTTGAGAAGTGGGGCCACAAGTGAAAATCATGTAGAAGTTTGGCGGGAGTTTAGAAGTTTTCCTGCATGCTGAACATCAAAATTGAATGACATCAAGGTTAGGGTTAGGCATTAGGGCTCATGCATGTGAAACCTGCATGTGAAAGGTTGTTTGTGATGTGAAGTTGCAAACTCTAGTACAGTATGCCTATAGTATATGCAGTACATTATTAGCTAATTGAAGACACATGCTTTTGGTACACCCTCCTAACAGATGGCTTCTACTTATCCATGTTTGTTCATTGTGCAGTCATTCTCGGGCCTTTATTTGTGTACTGGCATCGTTCAGAATCTTTATTCAAATGGTATTCGTGTTTACAAACTTGAATCTCATATGTCATGCAGTACGAGTTTAGTATCAGTGGTAGTTGGGTCTCTGCAGCAGAGCAACAGTAGGCGGGTCACTAATAAGCGCACAATGAACGGGGCCCTGTGCTCTAGTCTCAGAGCGCAGACGTGTGTCTGAGTGTGCTCCAGACACTCTCGCTATTGGCCCCAGCAGAAGAGCCATTGATCCCCAATCTGAGGCAATCTCTGAGAGCAGAGAGCTATTAGGCTTTAGTAAAGTAAAGTTTGTACCTGGATGTGGAAATTGGTTCTATTCCATCTCCAGCTTTTAGGAACAATATTTACTGAGGATGAAACTTAATGAGAATTGAAATGATATGTCCAGGATAATCAGAATGCAAATAGATCTTGCATTCTGAAGATCTTATAGTTATTTTCTCAGCTGACTAGTAAATTAATGTATTTTGTGAAGAACAGTAACTTTGTCTGAAACTGTGTGTGACATTTATTTGAGACTTGGGGGTATTTACATAACAATCCTTCAATTACACTGTACACCACAAGTTAACATTGAGAAATGCTCACACACACCCTACTTGACATCTTTTTAACAACCCTAATAAACATGAAACAATGTAGAAATAAGGCATACGGACCAAATTAACAAACAATGGTTTGATGAGAAACAGGTCATGTTTTTATAGCCTGCCGATGAAGGGGAAACAAATGTTTGTGCTTGTGTTTCAAAAACCTGGGCTCTATCATCTACCATTACACTATTCACTTACTCCGTTTTTTAAGAAGTACCATCAACACTGGTAGGACCACACAATGTGGTTTTCCTCTCATCACTTCCAATAGGAAGACAATAGCTATCAAATTCACTTTCTGGATTGAAGATTCATTAAGCATAACATAAGGGATTGACATCTTATGGTCAATAAGACATTGGTCTAGTCCATACAGAAAGTGGATTTCACTCCAGAGCCATGAAAGAGCCATCACAAGACTTGTGGTCATTCCACTTTTTCATAGAACGTTGAGATGTGTTTGATTAGAATCAAAAAGGTTACTTGAGAAAGTGATATATAAGCATGTTTACTGTATATAGGAATGTTTATTTATTTATTGCATTCAATTATTTTCTGTCTAATTGCAGCTAAAGCTCCTTCATCATGGGTGACTGGAGTGCTTTGGGGAGGCTCCTGGACAAGGTACAGGCTTACTCCACGGCTGGAGGGAAGGTGTGGCTCTCTGTCCTCTTCATCTTCAGGATCCTGGTGCTGGGGACGGCTGTGGAGTCTGCCTGGGGGGACGAGCAGTCCGCCTTCAAGTGCAACACCCAGCAACCTGGTTGTGAGAACGTGTGTTATGACAAATCTTTTCCTATATCACATGTACGGTTCTGGGTGCTACAGATTATCTTTGTCTCGACGCCAACTCTTCTCTACCTTGCCCATGTGTTCTACCTGTTGCGAATAGAGCAGAAGATTAACCGCAAAGAGGAAGGGCTGAAAAACATCCAGAACGACGGAGGCGACGTGGACGTACCTCTAAAGAAGATTGAGTTAAAAAAGCTCAAGCATGGGCTGGAAGAGCATGGGAAGGTTAAGATGAAGGGAGCCCTCTTGAGAACCTATATATTCAGCATTTTTTTCAAGTCCATTTTTGAGGTGGGCTTCCTGGTCATACAGTGGTACATTTACGGCTTCAGCTTGGCTGCTGTCTACACCTGTGAGAGGTCCCCCTGCCCCCACAGAGTCGACTGTTTCCTCTCCCGACCTACTGAGAAAACCGTCTTCATCATCTTCATGCTGGTGGTCTCTCTGGTCTCCCTGCTTCTGAACGTCATTGAGCTCTTCTACGTGATGTTCAAGAGGATCAAGGACCGCGTGAAGGGGAAACAACCGCCCGTCCACTACCCTGGCACTGGGACGTTAAGCCCCACTCCCAAGGATCTGTCCACCACTAAGTATGCCTACTATAATGGCTGTTCCTCTCCCACTGCCCCCCTGTCACCCATGTCACCCCCGGGGTACAAGCTGGCCACTGGGGAGAGAACCAACTCCGTTCGCAACTACAACAAGCAAGCCAATGAGCAAAACTGGGCCAACTATAGCACGGAGCAGAACCGCCTGGGCCAGAATGGCAGCACCATCTCCAACTCCCATGCACAGGCCTTTGACTTTCCTGACGACACCCAGGAGAGTAAGAAACTGACCCCAGGGCACGAGCTGCAGCCGTTGGCCTTGATGGACCCCAGGCCCTGCAGTCGGGCCAGCAGTCGCATGAGCAGTCGGCCGAGGCCAGATGATCTAGATGTCTAGCCCCCCACACCCCCTCCGCCCACACCCCCTCCCCCACACCTCCCCATTGGTGCCAGAGAACAGAGAGCACAAGGAAGCATTCTCAAAGTGCTGAAGCGGGCGGGGCATAGCATTCTCTGTCCTCACTAGAGAATCTAGTCAATAAAGAGACATTAAAATACTTACACTGTTGGAGGTACGATACATTTATTGATGACTTTCAAACTAGTGGAGCTAACAAGCTTTAAAAAGAAAACAACTAGTTGGTGAAGAACATGTGACCGTGTTGCGATAACTGTGCCCAACAGTCCCTCATTTCACCTTAGAAGAATATGCCTTGGTGATGTGTTTGGTTTAGTTATCATGTTTTTACCTGTAGGTTTCATTACGCAGGATGGCATTTATTGTCATGAATCTTGCCCTGGAGGCAGCTCTGCTGAGTGGACACTAGCTGGCACAGCCACAAAGTCATACAATTTAATTTTGAACTTCTTACCTTACCTTACCTGCTAACCCTAATGTCTAACCTTAACCTTAAATTAAGACCAAAAAGCACTTTTTAAAAATGAATTTTTATGATATAACCAATTTTGACTTTGCAGCTGCCGGCCCATCTAGCAGAAATTGCTCAGTTCTGCCTCCAGTGCAAGATTTATGGCAATAAACTTCAACCTGCTTCCACCATATGGCCACACACAATGACATTACATTTAGAAAGATTACTCTTCAATATAATAGCAATGTGTCTTTTTCCATGCCTTGGAAGTAGTTTGGCTTTTAAGTCTCCGTCACACTCATCCTCTGTATGACTTCCAAGTATGTCTTGTCAAACTGGGTTGTGAGAAGGATGCTCAAATTCATGAATAAATATTTATTTATTAGTATGCAGGACATCCACCACTAGAAAAAGATTGACTACTATCCAAGGTCATGTCCATACACCCAACTGCATATTTATTGATAATAATCCAAATTACAGCAGTACAATTTTTTCAACAAATAAGAGGTTGATTTTATTATTGTGGACTGTCATTTCCTGATAAACTTTGAATTTATGTGGTGTCAGTTGATTTGTTTTATGTTTGTTGTTTTGGATTTTTTGGGGAAGAGGTTGTTGTCAGATGGTGGACTCAAGCTGCTGGAAGAGAAATACAGAGCAACAGTTTTGTATTGCAACACGTGTGTCTCGGAAGCATCTTTGAAAGAAAGGCTTTATATTTTTCTCATTTTAAAGTGTGTGTTTGTTTTTTTATGTTGTTTCCTGTTGGATGGTAGAGGAGGGCAATAGAATGATTTTTTTTGTGTTTTGCCTCTTGAGTGAATGATTTTTTTCCCCAAACTCAATGTAATCATTGCTGCTTGAGAGATAGATATTTAGTACTGTAAATCAAGCTAACTGTGTCACAAATGTGAGTTTTTAGAAGACTGCTTATAGAGCCGGACTAATATTTAGTCAAATATATTAAAAGGTATATGCCAATGTAGCTCCACACCTACCATACACTTTTAAATGGATTTTCAATTGGAAATGTTCATGTTTTCTTTCCGGTTTTCTTCTCCAATTTTGCATTATAGTATTTCGGTACTCAAACAGAGAGTTTCATGGGTTTTTCAGCTACGATGGTGTTTGCACTGAGATCTTGACTAGGGTTTAATAGGATTAAAAAAGTGGCAAGTGTTTTCTGATATGCATGTTACTAATTTATTTTACAACACAAGGCAGAAATCACTACAGTACATACATTCAGACAGTGCTTTTGTTTGACCACTGGTTTCAATGATCTTGCAAGGCTAAAGCAAAGGGCCTCCATACAGAGTACAAGACAAACTTGGGTGTACATTTGTTTGATAACGTGGTCAAATAACGCCATTCCATGGAAATCCACTGTTGTACAGTGTGTAAGTGCATGATAGCAAAAAACCTCATTAATCATATCTGTGAAAAGCTATTTTAACCCAATAAAGATTTTTTCTTTCTTAAGATTGTTTTCTTTACAAGTCTGTTATCATATGCACCTCATTTTGCCTTTGTCCGTCTTGATACAGGCTGTGTGTCTAGTCCAGCCTCCTCAGTGAAGGACCTACTGTTTAAATAGATATCAAACAGATCAATGTTATGGTTAAAAGATACATTTGTCATGTTTTGAGACTACCGTAGCTCACACTTTCCTCTTTTATAGGAAACGAACCCTAAACAATGAATCATATATGTTAAAGCCAGCTTGGGGATATTGAGAGAATGACAAGAGTTATTCAGTATTATGTACTGAAAATGCCTCGGAGACTTTGAAAATGTCATAATATGAAAAGACTCAGCGTTTTTCTCTTATCCAAGTTTCCTATTTAACCTTTCCACAAAGCTAAATAAAACCACATGTTTGGACCCAATCTGTAGACCACATGTGGCTGAAGCGGAACGGAAAAAAGCGATACTTTGATCCAATGCTAATTAATCTAGATTTTTTATTTGACAATGAGTTTTTATCAGGACTTTTAAACAAGACGTTACTGTAAGTACAACTATTAACACAAAAATGGTTAAAACACACACCATTTTTACGAAAAATCTGTATTACATAATGTATTTACATAACAGAAGATATCATAAAAATTAAGAACTGTGCCGAGTGTGAAAACTAACAATACAGCAGTTTACCTAATTAACATAAAGTTTTCTTAAAGATGTTTTAAATGTTGATTCTCTGTGTGAGTGAAGCAAAGACATGACCCCTGATACTGTGGAATACTAAATGGTAGAAATAGTTCAAAGTCCATTAGCAAAATTGTATCACAGAATTGTCCAATTTAAAATGGTAGTCAGAAGGTGACGGAAAACAAAATGCGATACTACAACTTCTGTCTCTCTAGTGCAGATGCTAAGCACATGAATACTTGATAAATGTCAAATAAAGTCCTGTAACTGTACTTGGTGCAGTGGTTAGGTTAGAGTTTTACTGTGTTTGTGCATGCTTATTTTTAGACAACGAGGATTCAAATGAGTACAGCTTTAATTTCTCCCAAAGACTACTGGAAACCTCAATGTCTGAGTTACATTTCCGCTGTCTGTACAACCACTCAGACCACAAGGCCAGGGCGGTGCTACCAACGCACGGTAAATCTGCTAACCTTAACTAAAAATGCTAGATTAACTTTTCATCATGACGTCACCACAGAGTTAACAGAAACAGCTGGTGCTTGGTGTAGACTTCTCATCACAGAATAAGCTTTTAAGTTATTTATTCCTTTTATCATGTCAGTGGGGTGGAAAATAGTTTAATTAGGCATCTTTGACAGATTAGCCATTCCCTGTCCTCTGAAGGAAAGACAGCTTGCAAAACTACAGATAAATGAGTAGCACAACACATCAAAAGTGAATTCAACTATCTACTGTACATGGTAGATATATCATTCACCTCTCTCTGCAAAGTTTATTAGTAACTGAACTGTCCTATGGTTTCCATAGCTAGACCATTAGCGTCACTAACTTGGACCTAATTGCTGTTTATTTTGTTTATGCTCTTCAGTTTCCCACCTCTTGTTAGGGCAAACCTGTGGATTCATAAGACAGACTTGACCCTATTTACTTTGTGGTCACCATTACTGTGTCAGCTAACCAGTGGTGACCCGTCATTCAGGGCAGAGCCCCACCTGTTTTGAGCCGCACATTTTTAGCTATAATTTTTTAATAAAAATATTTAATAAAATTCTGGGTTGCCTGTTTGCATGTTATTTTGGCATTAATACATGTCACATATCAGTTTGCAAACAAGGTAAACAAATCTATAAAAAATGATATGGGTGGCAGGTAGCCTAGTGGTTAGAGTGTTGGGACAATAACCGAAAGGTTGCTGGTTTGAATCCCTGAGCTGACAAGGTAAAAATCTGTTGTTCAACCCCTGAACAAGGCAGATAACCCCCTGGTAGCCTGTCATTAGAAATAAGAATTTGTTTGTAACTGACTTGCCTAGTTAATTAACTAAAGCTCCATACAAACATGGTTGCTTTCTTGAATAAGGCAGCTCCAAATTGCAGATGTTTCAGCCTAGCTCAGTGCTTTTTGTGGTGGTGGAGCAGCCAGCGGAAAATACGGAGCGTGGGGTTGGTAATGTATTTGCGCCGTGATTGGCTCAGTGTTCTGTCACTCATGGGGACACTACGTCACCGCCAAATCTAAGGGTATAGCTCGAAAATTCAAGCCCCTTGGGTGCTGCCATAGAGTTACATTAGAAGTGCCAATCCAAGAAGGCTCAAGGTCATTGGCCACAGATAAAATGACGTCAAATCACTTTATATCTACAGTAGCTTTCATTGGACTGATCATGTCAACATCAAACTTTCAAAATAGCTAGCAGTCATCATCATGAATCAAGTCAACAATCTACTGGCAAATCATTTTTAATCCTTGTCATATGAAGATAAATAATTAAGAGAAATTATAGATAAAACGTATCAGTGCTCATCGGCCATTGGACATAAACATTATAGAACAAGTTGGAAATTGCAAATTCAACAATGAGTGGTTAGGAAGGAATCAGTGGCTAACTGCAAGCATTGCAAAGCAATCACTAGCCTGATATTCAGTGGAGTGGCTGTGTGGTCCCAAGTCTGGTTTCCAAGCTTAAAATGATAAACATTCAACATTGGCCGTGCTGTCAATCCAGCATAATTTCTGCCGCGCTCAAAACAACTGAGTTCAAGACAACTGGGAACACGGAAGTAGCCTATATCTGCTGAACAATTAATCAAATGGCCACCGGCCTATTTACATTGACAACCTCCCCCCCTCCATTTGTTTTGTACACTGCTGCTACTCGCTGTTTATTATCTATGCATAGTCACTTCACCCTTACCGACTGGGAAAATACATTTTGAATGGTCATCCAACTAAGTCGGGAACTCGAGCTTCGTTCTAGAGCTCCGACCTGAAGATCACTGACGTCTTCATGATTCAACCTTGTTTTTTTCCGAGATCCCAGTTGTCTTGAAAGCACCATAAATCCAGAGAATGCCAGACTTTGATGACAAAGATTGATGACAAAATGTACCCACGAAGGACCGCAGCGCCACCTTCCTGTTCAAGTGAGCACAACACAACAAGGTGAGTCCAAGAATGTATTGTATGCTGCTGCATAAATGATGTAATATGCCAGGGAGATATGTATACTGTAGCTAAGAAAGTAATACTAAGTGTATGTTGTGTAGTAAGTTGTTAGTAGCCCATGTGTCTCACCCTAATAATTTGGCCTATTTTCCCCTCTTCATTTCACCTACTGGTGGTGCACATGTAGCCTATAACTTGTTTTAGAGAAATGTAATCATTGAATATTGTAAGAGCTTTCATTGTCTGCTTATATGCCCCCTTTAATAATCCTACAGTTCTGACTTGATGTACAGGGAGAATACTGTAAGAATGGCCCATGTTCTGAATTCTGTACCTGTACATTTCAAAAGTGCTGAACAAATAGTTATATTGACTACGTCCGTCCGTCCGAGCTCGCTCATTAATGTCTTGATCGAAATTATGGATTGGCTGTTATCCGCTTGTCGTCCCCTTATGCCATAGTTTGTACATCTCAATTGTCAGTAGAACCCACATTTGTTTAAGCATGTCAGCCATATCAGCTATGTTTTTTTAAAAGCCAGTAAATGAGGCTGAATTAACTGTTTCGCTGCCAGACAAGGCTCCTCTGATAGCCAGGTTTAGCAGTGCTAAGATGTTGGGACTGCTTTTGGGACTCTGCTGTTGGGACAGCTTTATGTAGGCCCTAACAGTTTATGGGCACCATTTGTCACCGGTTTAGTACAATTAATGTATTGTTTAGTGTTGTGTTGTGTAGTGGCTATGCTGGCATGCATCTCCCCAAAAATGGTGGGCTTTGCTCCACCAAGATTTACATGCTAAAATCGCCACTGCAGCTAACCAACTTTAACAAGCAGTTCTGGCAAAATAACTGCATGGAAATATCCCACCTGTTGCTAGCTGGCAGCGGCCAGGATTATTGGTGAAACAGAACATCATATTTCATCCCTTCAAGCAGATCAGACTCAAATAGAGCATGGAGAGTAAGGGTAAACCCAGCCATTCCACATGTGTGTGGGAAAAAATGTGGGAGATCTCATATGATTCAGTGGAAACTAAAGTCAGTATGTGTGCTACATGTGAATTGTATCCACAGATGTTCTTTACCGTGCAGCTCCACAGTGAGTGCGGATATCATGCTCAGTCATGTTTCCTGAGCTGTCTACACACTCCCAACTGTTTATATAAGCAGAAGTAAAGGAAAAAAATCGGATACTTCCAATTTTAAATGGCCAGAATAGCAGATCTTTATTTTTTTTTAAAAAAGAGTAGCAGATTTCAAAAGGTGTCTCAGCTTTCTTTGCGGTTACAATTAGATTCATGCCCAATCAATTTTCTTTGAATTTTGCCACTGCTGGACAGAGGCCGTCGAACTGTGGTTATATTAAACACGGGAAAGCTCCTCCAAGCATGTCTAATGAACGTGAGGACTTGGGCTGAGTCAAAGTAGGTTTGTGCTAATGTACTTTTACTGTCAGTTAGACAAGCACACAGCACCATGCCCAATCTATTAGGGAAGTGCCCTGGAAGTGTCCACTATAACTGAAGCCATAGCAGGATGTCTGTGCTGAAATGTGGGGTGCCAGAGCATGGGAGCATATGACCCCAGGGTTTCCTCCCATGGAAAAGGACACAAAAACACAAGGTAAACAGAAATATATCTGAACTACGTGTTTATATTGGTAAATTGTTTAATGAACTGACATAATAAGAAAAGTTAAATAATTGTTGAAACTTTTAACCGGATTACCAATCACTGAAAGCTAAAAGCATTCTTGGGGGGTTCTTACCATAGTATCAGCCATAAAACATCACTTAATTAAACTTAAAGGCCCAGTGCAGTAAAAAACGTCATTTGTCTGTGTTTTATATATTTATATGTCACGTCCTGGCCAGTATAAGGGTTAATTAGTATTGTAGTTTGGTCAGGACGTGGCAGAGGGTATTTGTTTTATGTGGTTCAGGGTGGTGTGTTTGTTTAAAGGGTGTTTGATTTAGTATTTCCGGGTTTTTGGTTGATGGTCTATGTTTATGTATTTCTATGTGTAGTCTGGTGAGTGTCTTCTATGTTTGGTTAATTGGGGTTGGGACTCTCAGTTGAAGGCAGGTGTTGTCTATCTGCCTTTGATTGAGAGTCCCATATATTAGGGTGTGTTTGTGTTTGTTATTTGTGGGTGATTGTTCTGTGTTGAGCCTTATGCTTGGCCAGACTGTTTGTTGTTGTTAGTTCGTTCATTTTCTTGGTTTGTTATTTTGGTGTTCATTTTGTACTTATTAAAACGTCGAGATGAGCATAAACATACCTGCTGCGTTTTGGTCCTCCTTCACAGACGACAACCGTGACAGAATCACCCACCACTCAAGGACCAAGCAGCAGAGGAAGGAGCAGAAGGAATTCGAGTTGGACTGGCGGGAGAAGTGGACTTGGGAGGAAGTTCTGGACGGGGCTGGACCTTGGCACCAGGCTGGGGAGTATCGCCGCCCGCAGTGGGAAATTGAGGCAGCCAAGGCGGGGAGGCGGAGGTACGAGGCCATGGACGCGCTGAGGGAGAAGCACGAGAGGCACCCCCAATAATTTTTTTGGGGGGGGCACACGGGTAGTTTGGCTAGGCGAAGGAAGAGCCGGAAGCCAGCTACCCGTGGTTATATGGAGGAGCGTATGGGGTGGAGAGCGCTATGTTTCGCTGAGAAGCGCACTATCTCACCCATACGCACGCACAGTCCGGTGCGAGTTATTCCAGCCCCTCGCAGGTGCCGTGCTAGAGCGGGCATCCAGCCTGGTAGGAGGATGCCTGCGCAGCGCATCTGGTCGCCGGTACGCCCCCGAGGACCAGGCTACCCAACTCCCGCTCTACGCACGGCTACCATCAGGCCCCTGCACAGCCCAGTCTGCCCTGTACGAGCACCCCGCTCGTACAGGGCTACTAGTTCCATCCAGCCAAGGCGAGTTGTGCAGGAGGTAAGATCTAGACCGGCTGTGCGCCTCCATAGCCCTGGGTTTCCAGCTCCTGTCTCTCGTGCGGACCCGGAAGTGCGTCAACCCAGTCCGACTCATCCTGTTCCCGCTCCCCGCACTAGCCTTCAAGTGCGTAAACCCAGCCTCGCCAGTCAACAGTCGTCGGAGCTGCCCGCCAGTCAACAGTCGACGGAGCTGCCCGCCAGTCAACAGTCGTCGGAGCTGCCCGCCAGTCAACAGTCGTCGGAGCTGCCCGCCAGTCAACAGTCGTCGGAGCTGCCCGCCAGTCAACAGTCGTCGGAGCTGCCCGCCAGTCAACAGTCGTCGGAGCTGCCCGCCAGTCAACAGTCGCCGGAGTGGCCAGACTGCGCTGAACTGCCGGAGTGGCCAGACTGCGCTGAACTGCCGGAGTGGCCAGACTGCGCTGAACTGCCGGAGTGGCCAGACTGCGCTGAACCGCCGGAGTGGCCAGACTGCGCTGAACCGCCGGAGTGGCCAGACTGCGCTGAACCGCCGGAGTGGCCAGACTGCGCTGAACCGCCGGAGTGGCCAGACTGCGCTGAACCGCCGGAGTGGCCAGACTGCGCTGAACCGCCGGAGTGGCCAGACTGCGCTGAACCGCCGGAGTGGCCAGACTGCCCTGAACCGCCGGAGTGGCCAGACTGCCCTGAACCGCCGGAGTGGCCAGACTGCCCTGAACCGCCGGAGTGGCCAGACTGCCCTGAACCGCCGGAGTGGCCAGACTGCCCTGAACCGCCGGAGTGGCCAGACTGCCCTGAACTGCCGGAGTGGCCAGACTGCCCAGACTGTCCCGAGTTGCCAGACTGCCCAGACTGTCCCGAGTTGCCAGACTGCCCAGACTGTCCCGAGTTGCCAGACTGCCCAGACTGTCCCGAGTTGCCAGACTGTCCCGAGTTGCCAGACTGCCAAGACTGTCCCGAGCTGCCAGACTGTCCCGAGCTGCCAGACTGCCCAGACTGTCCCGAGCTGCCAGACTGTCCAGACTGCCCGAGCTGCCAGACTGCACCGAGCTGCCAGACTGCCCCGAGCTGCCAGACTGGCCAGACTGCCCCGAACTGCCAGAGTGGCCGACTGCCCGGAACGGCCAGAACCGGAGCCACCTCCTGATATAGGTGGGTTGGGGAGGGGGGGGGGTGTAGCACAGTGCCGTCGTTGACGGCAGCCACCCTCCCTTCCCTCCCTTTAGTAGAGAGGAATTTTTGTTTTGTTGTTTGGGGTTGTTGTTTTTGTTTTGTTTTTTGTTTTAAAGGTGCTTCCGGGGTTAGCACCTTTAAGGGGGGGGTACTGTCACGTCCTGGCCAGTATAAGGGTTTATTAGTATTGTAGTTTGGTCAGGACGTGGCAGAGGGTATTTGTTTTATGTGGTTCAGGGTGGTGTGTTTGTTTAAAGGGTGTTTGATTTAGTATTTCCGGGTTTTTGGTTGATGGTCTATGTTTATGTATTTCTATGTGTAGTCTGGTGAGTGTGTTCTATGTTTGGTTAATTGGGGTTGGGACTCTCAGTTGAAGGCAGGTGTTGTCTATCTGCCTTTGATTGAGAGTCCCATATATTAGGGTGTGTTTGTGTTTGTTATTTGTGGGTGATTGTTCCGTGTTTAGCGTAAGTAAGCCTAACAGGACTGTCAGTTTATCGTTCGTTTTCTTGTTTGTTGTTTTGTATTCGTGTTGATTTAATTAAATGTTCAAAATGAACAACTGCACACCTGCTGCGTATTGGTCTACCTTTTCCGATGACGATTTCGCATTATCGTCAGAAGACGAAGATATCAACTGTGACATTATATATATACACTGCTCAAAAAAAAAGAGAACACTTAAACAACACATCCTAGATCTGAATGAAATAAATAATCTTATTAAATACTTTTTTCTTTACATAGTTGAATGTGCTGACAACAAAATCATACAAAAATAATCAATGGAAATCCAATTTATCAACCCATGGAGGTCTGGATTTGGAGTCTCACTCAAAATTAAAGTGGAAAACCACACTACAGGCTGATCCAACTTTGATGTAATGTCCTTAAAACAAGTCAAAATGAGGCTCAGTAGTGTGTGTGGCCTCCACGTGCCTGTATGACCTCCCTACAATGCCTGGACATGCTCCTGATGAGGTGGCGGATGGTCTCCTGAGGGATCTCCTCCCAGACCTGGACTAAAGCATCCGCCAACTCCTGGACAGTCTGTGGTGCAACGTGGCGTTGGTGGATGGAGTGAGACATGATGTCCCAGATGTGCTCAATTGGATTCAGGTCTGGGGAACGGGCGAGCCAGTCCATAGCATCAATGCCTTCCTCTTGCAGGAACTGCTGACACACTCCAGCCACATGAGGTCTAGCATTGTCTTGCATTAGGAGGAACCCAGGGCCAACCGCACCAGCATATGGTCTCACAAAGGGTCTGAGGATCTCATCTCGGTACCTAATGGCAGTCAGGCTACCTCTGGCGAGCACATGGAGGGCTGTGCGGCCCCCCAAAGAAATGCCACCCCACACCATGACTGACCCACCGCCAAACCGGTCATGCTGGAGGATGTTGCAGGCAGCAGAACATTCTCCAGACTCTGTCACGTCTGTCACATGTGCTCAGTGTGAACCTGCTTTCATCTGTGAAGAGCACAGGGCGCCAGTGGCGAATTTGCCAATCTTGGTGTTCTCTGGCAAATGCCAAAAGTCCTGCACGGTGTTGGGCTGTAAGCACAACCCCCACCTGTGGACGTCGGGCCCTCATACCACCCTCATGGAGTCTGTTTCTGACCGTTTGAGCAGACACATGCACATTTATGGCCTGCTGGAGGTCATTTTGCAGGGCTCTGGCAGTGCTCCTCCTGCTCCTCCTTGCACAAAGGCGGAGGTAGCGGTCCTGCTGCTGGGTTGTTGCCCTCCTACGGCCTCCTCCACGTCTCCTGATGTACTGGCCTGTCTCCTGGTAGCGCCTCCATGCTCTGGACACTACGCTGACAGACACAGCAAACCTTCTTGCCACAGCTCGCATTGATGTGCCATCCTTGATGAGCTGCACTACCTGTGCCACTTGTGTGGGTTGTAGACTCCGTCTCATGCTACCACTAGAGTGAAAGCACCGCCAGTATTCAAAAGTGACCAAAACATCAGCCAGGAAGCATAGGAACTGAGAAGTGGTCTGTGGTCACCACCTGCTGAACCACTCCTTTATTGGGGGTGTCTTGCTTATTGCCTATAATTTCCACCTGTTGTCTATTCCATTTGCACAACAGCATGTGAAATGTATTGTCAATCAGTGTTGCTTCCTAAGTGGACAGTTTGATTTCACAGAAGTGTGATTGACTTGGAGTTACATTGTGTTGTTTAAGTGTTCCCTTTCTTTTTTTGAGCAGTGTATTTCCACACTATGAGGTTGGAAAAATACTGTGAAATTGTGAAAATGATGATAATACCCTTTTTAGTGTAAGAGCTTTTAAAAAAAGAGCGCCTGAAATTTCAGCATGTTTTGGTGGAATGCTTTGGCTTGCTTGGTGACATCACCAGTTGGTAAATTAAATTAGAGACCAATAATAATTAGAGACCAAACCTCTGCCAATAACAGCTTGTTTTCAGTATTCCCCTCTCCACTCAGACCACTCCTAGCTAAATTCTTGCTCGATAAATTTCTCTTTTCTTTAGAAGATATTTTAGTTACTTTTGACCATTTTCAATCGACTGAATTGGCCCTTAAACTCATACTTTTTAATCTTTTCATTACACGCACGCACGCACACACACACACACACACACACACACACACACACACACACACACACACACACACAGAGTCAATTCATATTTGTACGCGCCTTTATTTCAAGGCACATAAACCACTGATTGCAAAAGGCTGTGTCCCAGACATTTTTGCTTTTGAAGTCTGTGAGCAGCACATTAGGCATATGGTTCATGAGCTTCCTTGTCCCAAACAACTGGAGCCTGAGGCAGGGAGAGAGACAGAGAAGGAAGCACTGAGCAGAAAAACAGGGTCTCAGAACAGATTCTGGTAAAGTGCAGGGGCAGGTAACTACAGTACAGTGGTTTCTGTAACATGAAAGGTGTCCAAGTTAATTGAAGTTTTATAAGCCAATTCAAGCCACTGCCTATGAAACAAGACACTTGGATTTAGATTGATGGGACTGGAACTGTTATCATAAAACTGGTAAGGCTAAAATGACCTTTTTGACAGCTTTTTATTCTCTGAAAGCTCATAATAAAGAAACTATGTAGCAGGCCTAGAAATGCAATAGCTAATTGTACTGGCAAACAAATTATTTCCTCATCTCGCTAAATAATGTTCTGTGTATTTTCTTCCACATCAGCATTCACTAACAATGCAGCCTGGTCGGTGCGTTGGCAATGCTGGGTAGTCTATATTTGGTCAGTTGGGTCCTGGCTTACCATAACAAGATCCAAATCTCGAAAATCAAGCTAGGAGTATTCTAAGAATGGTGAGTCCTACATTCTTTTTCAGATATCTAATATGCTTGCGATAGAATCACTTGCAAAATATTCTTTTAGCAATGCTGTACATATTCGCCATAGCAGTAATTTCATTGGGAAAGGTCTGTACGCAGTTATACGCTTGCTCTCGCAGAGGGAACAGAGTGAAATAACCAGAGGTAATGTGTGATGAATGGCTCAGACAGTCACTGGGTAAGGCCCAAAGTCAACCTCTCACTTGCGTAACAAAATGAATGTAGCCATTTGGTTCAAGATCCTCCTGTACATACACCACCTGGCTTCTTGTGCAAATGAAAAGAAACAAGACCCCCCAAATCACAGTAACATATTATTTGTATTCCCAAAGCAAGTGATAAGTTGGATGGCTGTAGTGTAGACAGTAGGAGGACAGAGCAGAACAGATTGCCAAGTGGAAACTGTTACTCACTGGTAACTGATTCAAATCTACTTTAGGAAAAAATGGTTTCTGATTATCATTACCCACGGGGCACACACTAGTTGAATCAACATTGTTTCCATGTCATTTCAATTCAATTACGTTGAACCAATGTGGGAAACATGTTGAGTTGACATCTGTGCCGAGTGGGTATGTTGTGATTGATGATCAGAACCAGTTAAATCTGGTGTTTAAGCTAGATCTGGATTTGCACTCGTAGCAATGCTAAAGCTTACCTGACCATAATAACTAGTCCTCAGTTTGCCCCAGTATCCATCACCACAGTAGCCTATATCTGCTGAACAATTAATCAAATGGCCACCGGACTATTTACATTGACAACCCCTCCCCCTTCCATTTGTTTTGTACACTGCTGCAACTCGCTGTTTATTATCTATGCATAGTCATTTCACCCCTACCTACATGTACAAATTATCTCAACTAACCTGTACCCCTGCACGGTGACTCGGTACCGGTACCCCCTGTATATATCCTCGTTATTGTTATGTTATTGTGTTACTTTTATTGTTTTTTACTTTACTTTATTTGGTAAATATTTTCTTAGCTCTTCTTGAACTGCACTGTTGGGTTAAGGGCTTGTAAGTAAGCATTTCACGGTAAGGTCAACACTTGGTGTATTCGATGCATGTGACAAATAAAGTTTGATTTGATTTGATCACAAGATACAGTTCACAAGCAACTACACCAATATGGGCTAACCAGAATGCAAACCCTTAAACCCTTGACATGTTTGTTTTCATATTACTCTTTGAACATTTTGTTAGTTACTAGATCCAGTAGATTAGTGTGGACTGTAGGCAACAAATGACTTTCAGAGGCCATTACAACAAGCTGGGTATAACATAGCACCCCTTTAACAGCTGTGGACTTATTCAACAAACAAGTTGAAGAACACATCCACCAATGTCAAAATAGAGCCTGTTTTCATTGGTGAGCTATTTTCGCAATGTAAGGCTATGTACATGAGACACCGATTATGTCAAATATTTTTGAGGCAGGGAGGACTGTGCGGTGTGTGATTACTTACTAAACTATTCCGTATGTCAAAACATATACAGTAACATTGTCTGACAAATGGTTGTTTTAAAGTTAAAAATCCTTAAAGTTTCATTACTTTGCCTTGTGATCTTAGGCTCCCATCTCTTACTGGGCATCTGAAACACACACGAGGGATGCAGTCTCTACTTTTTCTTCTCTCCTTTGAATAGGTAGATTGAAATGTAAAGATGAAAGGCTACTGTCTTAGCATGACGAATACCACTCAAGAGACATTTGAGATCACAGAGAGATATTGTGAGTTGTAGTAGATTTATCGGGGGCAGTGTCACGGTTACTGATAATGAGTCTAGCATGCTTAGATGGTACTACTTTTCCCATTAGTGTACAAACCTGCGCAGTGGGAGCTTGGTCATTTAGCCGGATAAAGCAGAATGAAGCAGAATGAAAAGTAGCATATGCAACTCATGTAGAAAAGGAGACAGGCCACTGAGGAAATTGAACAGGAAGTGGAGGTATGTGTGCTTACCAACAATAGGGACTGGACAGGTTTTTGCAAAGCAACATGAAAGAAGACTGAGGATGTTGATTCTGCTTGTTTCTGGATACCATCCAGACCCTCAACATTAATTTTCCCCTTTGTTCAGTAAAAAGGGATTCTCAAAATGTTCACATTGTGATAGAAAGGAGACAATCACAAGATTCGTTGGACAGGACAAAATACCCAGTGTGGAACAAACTATTATGTTCAAGAGGGAGGGAAAGAGTGAAGGAGGGAAGGACGTAGCAGCACAAATGACTAGGATTAAATGGCATTTATAACAAAGGACAAAAGGTAATGTGCTACTAAACATCAGAGATACTGACATATTTCCTCTCCATTGTCCCAGACAAATGTTAATTGAACTCAGGACTAATGTCATAATCCATTTGGTTTATGTCCTTAAACGAACTATAAGCCATTTTCCAATACACTGCACATGTTTTGTGTACTAAAACAGATACAAATACCAAATGTTTCATTAGACAATTGGTAATCTTTTCCACAGCATCTTGAGGTGGAAGTACTAAATCACTCTCACGCATCTTCGCTCGCTCCTTGTAGCATAGCGCCTCAACAAATGGATCTCCACGCAGTCCTATTCTGGGCCAGGCCCCAGGCTGATGTGGTGTTGAGTCCCAGGTTGTGTAGGTTGTCCTCCAACTGGTCGGACCATTTGGCTCTCGGTCTTCCTCTTGGGCATGGTCAGTTGGGGGATGGCTCCTTGAGGATAAGGGCAGGCTCCAAAGGTGGGTTTGATCTGACCAGGTGACCAAACAGTCGGAGTCAGGAGGCTCTGACCAGGGTGGAGACAGGAGGTTTGTCCGTATTGGAGAGTCAAAGGCGTCCAGATGACATGTAAGGTCCAGGGTGAGGGTTCAATCCAGGGGGGCAAAGGTACAGGTAGGCAGGCAGGCTCAGGGTCAAGGGCAGGGGCAGGCAGAGTGGTCAGGCAGGCGGGCTAGGAGTCAGGACAGGCAAGGGTCAAAACCAGGAGGGTGAGAAAAGAGAGACTGGAAAAAGCAGGAGCTGAGACACAAAACGCTGGTTGACTCAAACAAACAAGACAAACTGGCAACAGTAAAAAACAGAGAACACAGGTATAAATACAGAGGGGATAATGGGGAAGATGGGCGACACCTGGTGGGGGGGTGGAGACAATCACAAAGACAAGTGAAACAGATCAAGGTGTTACAGAAGGACTGGATCTTAGTTTTGTCCCAGCTGATCATGAGGCCAAGTGGCTGGGTCTCCTCATTCAACGGCAAGGTGTATGATGTCCAAGAGCTCGGCAAGGATTGCCACATCGTCCACATATTCCAGGTCAGTGAAGCTAAGGCTGCTATAACTGGTACCACACATGCTTCGGGAGACAGTCCTTCCCATTATGAAGTCGATGGTTGTGTTAAAGGTGGTAGGTGCCAGAAAATAGCCCTGTCTAACTCCACTGTTGATATTAAAGGTGGGGGAAGTTCGCCCGTTGACCCGAACACAAGAGATGGTGTTCCTGTACAGCAAGGAAAGCAGACCGGTCAGCTTCCCTGAAACTCTTAGGATCCTTAGGAATTTCCAGAGGACTTCCCTGTGCATCCTGCCAAAAGCCTGCTTTAGGTCAACTTAGGCAACGTATAGTGGCTTCCTGAACTCTCTTTTCTGCAAGAAGTCTGTGGGAGAAGACCCGGTCGGTAGTGGAGCGACTAGGGGTGAATCCGCTTTGTTCACAGCTCTGTTTTTGCAGAAGTAGGGGGCGTATGCATTTGAGGAGTATGTGAGTGAGTGCTTTTCCTGCAACGCTGAGGAATGTGATGCCTCTGTTGTTGTTGCACTGGTCCTTGGGACCCTTCTTTCAGGAAGGTAGAATGACTCCCAGGAGCCAGTCTTTGGGGATTGGTATGGTCTGCCAGATGAAGTTGATAAAGCAGTGCAGCCAGTTGACTACGGGGGGCTCCCCTTTCACCAGAAGCTCTGGGGGGATATTGTCAGAACCTGCTGCTCGGCCTAGCTTCAGTTTCCCTATGGCCTCCTCAACCTCTACCTCCAAGGGAGGCTCTGTCATGATGGTAGAGTCTTCCACTGAGGAGGAGGCCAGCTCATCTGGGATTAGAGAGGGAGGTGGAGGAGGGCGGTTAAGTAGTCTGGAGAAGTGTTTACTCCAGCACTCAAGTTGCTGTTCTGAGGTCTCTAACTCAGACCGATTGAGTGCCATATACTGACACTGTGCGGGGTGTATTCTTCACAGTGAGAGTCCAGAGGGTTTCGTAAAAGGCTCCATGGTTCCTACCTTAGAAGTAGCCTTGGCCTTGTGGAGTTCAACCTTCTTTACTCGCTCCTGAGTCCTTTGAGTCTGGCCGCTCTTCTGGCCCCGATTATATTAAAGTTTGCCTCTGAGATGAGCTCCTTCTTCTTTGTGTCTTTTCAGCTGCTTCAGTGATGTACTTAAAGGCAGTCCAGATCTCTTCTAGATTGGCTGGGATATTGTGGGCGAGAGCAAAGAAGTGGTTCTGCAACTTAAGTTGGAACGTGGATGTTGCTTCAAGATGTCCATAGCAACCGCTGGGCTCTCCAGAGGATTGTGCGGTCAGCCCAACATATCATCGGGGGCACACTGCCTGTTCTCCAGAACATCTAAAGCACCCAGTGTCACAGGAAAGCCATGAAAATCATCAAGGACCTCAGCCACTCAAGCCACGGCCTGTTCATCCGCTAATATCTAGAAGACAGAGACATTACAGGTGCATTAAACCTGGGACCGAGAGACTGAAAAACAGCTTCTATCTCCAGGCCATCAGACTGTTAAATAGTCACCACTAGCTGGCCTCCGCCCAGTACCATGCCTAGGACGGTTGCGGTGACCATATTACCGCCACACCGGCAGTCATGAGTCATGACTGCAGTAAAATTCCACGTGCACGGTAATCTCCACTTAGTATGTACTTTAGACACGCGCTGGTAGTAGCAAACTCGCTAATGATCATCAGGTCGCTAATGGCCTGGTACTCAGGGCTCTATTGTCCCTCTAACCATTCTGACATCAATGCAAATGCTGTTGAAAATCACATCAAACACCATCAAAACAGTCTGTGATTTTAAAACTCACCTCACTGTGATTGATAATTTTGCAGAAATAAGTTCAACAACAGGATGTTGTTTCAAACCCTAACACAACAAAATGGACAGTGCTTTCTAAGGTGATGATTAATTCCAAACACCCATACGCATACTAGACTTTATGCATACACATAGGCCTATATATGAGACCAAGTCCCAAAAAAACACAAATTAAAATATTGATTGTGCCTTTAAACAATACGTAGCCTACCGCATATTACGCATGGCAGAAAACCATAAAAAAAATGTATTTAAAATGTCTTCGGTATATAATTGGTCTAGTCTATACTCCAAAATGAAACTAATTCTAGTAATCACCTTTGAGTGTGGACTGTATTATTACGCATACTGGATGGACTGGTTACCTTATGCTATGCTCCAAACGTTCTATCCATGAGTCTGGGAGAGAACTAATAGGCCTAGGGGATGCTGTTGGTTCACGGACTGTGCTGGGTGGCTTACAGAGTAGTTTACAATTATAGTGAATTTGTATATTATGTTGAATAGCCTAGTAATAACTGTCATGACGTTGGCCTGTGGGTAAGGTTTATGACCCCCCATAAATACCTTTCTCCCTTCCCCTCTCTCTCTGACCCTACTGAAGGACTTGAATAGCCTGTGTTAAATATAGAGAGTCTGGGAACATCAAACAAATGGGGAAAAGGAACCATATTTTGATAATAAAACCAGTTGGAAATATGCTTGATAACGTAATGAGTATGTATGTCAGTTCATTGTTATCTGAGACATTATGATTGATGACAGGACGACATAAACTGTACCTGAGAAAGTATACACCCTCTAGTTATCAGAGTCACATGGAATTGTTATGCAATTGAAATGTTTAATATTTAAATTGTTTGTTAGGAGATTAAACGTAATTTTAGCTTCCAAATGAGAGAATTGGGTTTTCATAAGGAAAGTGCCCTGCCCGATCAGTGGCCCAACCCTTTGTAGAGACATGGGGTTATAAATGATGAAACACCTCCTCCCCCCTCTCCACTATATAAGCCTTTGACGAAAAGATAACCAGTATGTTCCAGTATGTGAGGTCTGCAGCCTCTACGTTAGAAGGACAGACACATATCAAGGACAGAACTAAGCCAACCTCGGCGTGAGCTATGGTATGAACTGGTATGAACTTTGAGCTTATTCACTACAGAAGTGATACTTCCTAGCCGTTGAGTTAGCCGCTGCTAACGTGGGCTAGGAAAGGACGGACGACGGATCCAGTCTAACAACCAGACGAAGATACCACCACGTATCCAATTTGCCACCATTGACATTCTTCCACTACAGGAAGATCTGTTGGCCAACCCGGCCAGCATCTACGACCAACCTACCGAAGCGCAGCTCAGAGTAAATATTTATTGCATTTTCCTTTTCCAAATGGGCGGTAATTTAGAATGCATAAGATAATGTATTTACGATAGCATTGCTGCTGTTTCTTTGTTCCTAAGTCTTCCCGCCCTTTCATTCAAGCCCAACCCCCCCTTCCTTTGTGTAACCAGCCATGATACAGGCTCCGTCCACCAGGACGTTTTCTGTATGACATCATTGTATTCTGTGTATTTGTAATTCTGTGTGATTAGTTAGGTATTTAGTAAATAAATAATTAAACCCAATTTTGTATTGCTGATTCAACTTGTTAGCCAGGGTTCGTGAAGATAACCAAGAATTGACAACTTTCATTATGAGACTGAAAATAAGATAAGGGTTAATATTGACTGCTATCGATGTAAAATATTACTAAGTATTTTAAGAGTTTATTCGGAAGATAACAGCTCTATAAACGTTCTTCTGTGGTGCCCCGACTTTCTAGTTAATTACATTTACATGATTAGCTTAATCAGGTAATATTAATTACAGAGAAATAATTTTATAAATTAGCATGTCATATCACTTAATCCGGCATAGCCAAAGACACGACATAACACATCACCTTTCGCTACAGAATATCTCACCACCGTGCGTTTCCATCTCCTCCCCTCTCTCCTTCATTCCTTTCTCAAGCTCGCAGAGAGGGGTGCTGTCAACAGTTTAATGAAATATGTTTTGTTGTGAAAACGTTGACGTTCCCGAACAGATCTCTCTTGGTTTCGCAAATGAAACACTGGGTAGCTGCAGGAAAAGGGTTGGAGAGCCCATGGCATACAGAGTTTTGGTGGAATATCACCTGTCATGCAGAGAGAGGTTGCATGCTCCTGGTTGATGCTTGGAGTGAAAGAACTGGAGTAGCATGCTCTGGATAAAAGTGAAGAAGTGGCCTCGATTCTCTATTCGAGTGCATACAGATGACATATATTTTTTCTCTTGCCCCTGTTCCTGCCCATTTGATAATATATGGACCATTCAATATCAAAGTAATTTGACATATTAGTAAAGACAAGATTAAATTGAGAATAGCCTGATGGATAAAAATATGATCACTTGATGAGAGAATAGCGTGTGCAGCCTAAGGCAAGGAACAGAGCGCAAGCTTTTTTTGGGCGATTTTTTCAAATCATCAATAGCCTATAGTCGTATCATGCAGCCCATATATGTTATGATTTCTAAAACATTCTCATATTGGCTGCTAAATGAACAAACCTACAGTCTATGGCAGGTTTCCCCAACTGGCGACCAGAGGGTGGTTTTATTTGGCCTCCCAAGTTTTCTGAGCATAAATAAATACATGTAAAAATAAATAAATAAGAAGAATTCATCGGGGCGGCAGGTGTCCTAGTGGTTAGAGTGTTGGGCCAGTAACCAAAAGCTTGCTGGATTGAATCCCTGACCTGACATGGTAAAAGTCTGTTGTTCTGTGCAAGGCAATTAACCCACTGTTCCCTGGGCATTGTGGATGTCGATTAAGGCAGCCCCCCGCACCTCTCTGATTCAGAGGGGTTGGGTTAAATGCGGGAGACACATTTCAGTTGAAGGCATTCAGTTGTACAACTGACTAGGTATCCCCCCTTCCCATTGTTGGACATAAAAGACAACACCAGGAAATCAGTGATTTTCCTTTTGAAAATCTGTTCCCAAGTATTTCCATGCATAATAGAGATCACCATAATAGAGAGACGTGATCGTATACAAATGTAAGCAAGGTTTGAAATTATAATGTTTTAGTCAAATATTATAAATGTTCGAGCTTCTTGTGGTCAATTTGCAGTCTACAAATTATTTGTAATTATGATCTGGCCCCCCAACCATCTGCTCAAGAAAATATCTGCATAAAATAAATAATGGATTTATTGTGATGGTGTATATTAAATTGATTTATTAGGCTAGACTTATTTTAAATGTAGGCTAGATGTTCCAAAGGCGCGCATTAGCAGCGTATGAGGCTTGTATGAGGCTTGTATGTGTGGAGGCCTGGAGACACTAAATGTGCTTATTTTACTTAACGGTCAATTACCATTGGACTGACAGTATTCTCCATGAGAATAACCAGCTGACAAAACGTAATGACCCCCACAGCCCTAACCCTGCCCCAGTGGTGTATTGGTGCCTGAAGAAGTAGGTATACTGTAATTTTGCCAAAAAATTATCTAAATGGCCCGCCCGCAGAAAGAAAGGCGCCCTATGTGAAATATTCTATGAGAAACGGTGACATACGCTATGAATGACCTAAAATTATTAATCTCATATTGGTCTTCAAAGTCAGGCCAACCCAAGCTGTACTCTGCAGTAGGTTAATAGTAGGTCTACTATTGAAACAGAAAAACTGAGTCAGAAATTTCCGGAATCTTTTTTCAGGTTCTAGTTCATATTGTTTTGGAGGGGGGGGGGGACAGAATTGTGCATTCTATGTCCATAACAATGCTTAAACCACATCAGGAGACCACTTTTGAGGCCTGGGAAAAACATAAGACATTGACTTTTGAGGGTAGTTAACTTTTAATTCAAGTGTGCAGGCAGCACCTAGCACTACTGTTTGATTAGCAGTGTTTCTGTAGCACATGAGATGGAGTTTGCAAAAGAAATGGCGACTGGACTGATGCAAATAATCACCATGATATAATTCTGACAGGTAGGCATGGGCTACTTGTAGCTAGTTAACATTTAATAGAGAAGGTCTTTGGGAAAGCCTTTCCATCTACCAGAAGACGGTTAGGCTATCATTAGCATTGCTAAATTGTTCCTGTTTTTTTATTGTTTGAAACCTGGACGTTTTACTTCATATTATGAGGCATGTCTTAATTAATTAGTCATTAGCAAAGTCCACTCACATAGAACTATTTGGAGAGGCTTGGAAATGGCATAACCTCTTGCTAAGCAGAATGAACTTTGCCACCCTATTACTACCCATGGTAGCCTGGTAGTCGTATCCAAGACGTAGCTTTCTCTTAGCCTGCCATCTCCCTAAATCTAATCTCAATCAGGTGGATCACACAGTGAAGATAATGGAGGATTTGTGTCCAGTCATAACAATAAAAGCAGTTTAGACAGATCTAATATGTTCATTTTTCTGTTATTTAGAAGTGAAGCTATTGAGGTGTTACCTCTGCGACATCCAGCATCTCCAAGTGTACGCACTGGATTAGGCCTGGATGTAATGACTAATACAAACAGGGATTGAGGACAGAGCAATAGGTACCACTGCAAGCAATGCACCTAACTCCTATTACAGGATTCAGCAGAGACCTCAAATCCTTCATTTAGACTTGAGTACAGCCAGAGAGAGATACTTTCTCACCCAAAGAGTATTGGCACATTTCTAATGTTCCAACCCAATCCCACTGCCAGAGCTAATCAACTGAAAATGCTGACAGATTCTAAATGATGCTGACAAATAAAACCAAGTCCTTACTGAAGGGGTGGTCCATTCAAAGTCTATTTACTAACTGTTTATCCAGGCACACACTCAGGATTTATACCTCACTTACATGAGCTCTCATTGCCCTTTGACAGTAGCATGTAAAGTGACAGACCTAATTTATAAAATAAATGCAAGTAGTTAGTCTCAATGTTTTTGACAGAAACACAACTGCAAAGACACCCTCCCACACACGCAACTAAATGTGTTTTTGCTTTTTCAAAATTTCACTGCATGAGCCCAATTAAGGAATGTAGTTCCTACGCAACCCCGCCTCTGCTTCACACGTCTCCGAATGCTTGGCTGTCGGTCTTTGTGATATTGGCAACAAAGAGTTACGACACATACTTAAATGCAGTGCCATGCTCTGGAAGCTTTAAAAAGAAACATTCCAAAAGTACTTAATGTATTTAATCAGTGTTGCCTATTTGTACAGCAATTATTATTTCTGTGGGTTGATTTAAGATATGCACAGCAGAAGCAATGATCTCACCTCATCTAGAGAAGTAGATATAATTAGGGCATGATCACATCTTTATGCTTCAGTCATTGTTATTATGGTCAACAATTGCGTCAACTGTAGTATTACATACACTCTTAGAAAAAAGGGTTCCAAAAGGGTTATTCGGCTGTCCCCATAGGAAAACCCTTTTTGGTTCCAGGTAGAACTATTTTTGGTTCCATGTAGAACCCTCTGGGGAGGGGTTTTACATGGAACCAAAAGGATTTCTTCAGAGGTTTTTTCTATGGGGACAGCCGAAGAACCCTTTAAGGTTCTAGATAGCACCTTTTTTTAAGAGTGTATACTTTCAAATACTTTCTCAGAAGGAAAAATCATGTAGGATATAGTTATGTGAGAGTAAGATTAAGCAGTGGTGGAAAAAGTACCCAACTATCATCCTTGAGTAAAAGTAAAGATACCTTAATAGAAGATGACAAGTAAAAGTAAATTCTACTTGAGTAAAAGTCTAAACGTTTTTGGTTTAAAATATACTTATCAAAAGTAAAAGTATAAATCATCAAAAATTCTGTATATTATGCAAACTAGATGGCACCATTTTTTATTATTTATTTACGGAAAGCCACGGGCACATTCCAAAATTCAGACATCATTTACAAACGAAGCATGTGTGTTTAGTGAGTCTGCCAGATCAGAGGTTGTAGGGATAGGGATAGGGATAGGGATGTTCGGTTGATAAGTGCGTGAATTTGACTTTTTTCCTGTCCTGCTACACATTCAAAATGTAACGAGTACTTTTGTGTGTCAAGGAAAATGTATGGAGTAAAAAGTACTATATTTTCTTAAGGAATGTGGCAAAGTAAAAGTAAATATAGTCCAAAATATAAATAGTAAAGTAAAGTACAGATACCCCCAAAAAATAGTTAAGTAGTACTTTAAAGTAGTTTTACTGAAGTACTTTACACCACTGAGATTAAGTACTATTTAACTAACAGGTAATGGACTGAAAGTTCACCCCAGGTGACTGGGTGGGTTCATCTCCCCCACATACTGGAGTGCAATACACTCCTGATGTCTGCACCTCTTTGTACCAATATAGTCCACATGCAATAGAAAAGTATGAAGAATGGTAACCATAGCAAAGCTGAGCAGCAACAGACAAGTGTTTAATTTGGCTCTGTCCCTTTCACCAAACGTTATGTCCTTCCTTCCTGTCTGTACAAGCACACTTACCAATGTTCTGATAGCCTCTAGGTCTAGCCTAGAGAAATTCCTGTCCATCTTTTTATGATTTACTTCAAATCATAAAAATACTATTTCTCGTTCGACTGGTGAATAAGAAAGTGCACAGAGGATGAGAATAGGATATAGCTTATATTTAGCAAATATAATACATTTATAAGAGAGTATTATAAGAATGGATTGCAATTGCAATTTAAAAAACCTATACGATCTGGTCTTAATCAGAAAATAAACACTGTATCTTGGAAAATAAAATTACTCTCCTCACACTTCTCGTAATTATCTGAAATTCAAATCCCACATGAAACCTCAGGGATTCTTGAGATTTGCTGATCTTTTGTTTTTCAAGGAGACTAAGCCCATTTTTTTGCCCACAACATTTGTTTTTAATGAAAAGAGTATGGCATTGCACTATGATGTTATGTTCATGAACTTGAACCCAGACAAAGTTTACTCCTTGATTATGAAATCATATGTTATGCTGCCAATACATCATGTGTTTCTATGTATGGTTACGGTCTGTTTTGTCTAAACATAATTATTGAGGAAATTATTATTTACACCTTTTCAGTTTGAACGTTCCCACCATTATGTTCCCATGGTGTTTCAGATGAAGTCAGTCAGGTGGGCTTGGCCAAGTCTCTTGTAAACACATTCTGTCATGTTTTGGGGGGAAATAATGTCACCCAGTCACAGTATCCTGGTTCAGTATCATACATTATTGGTTTGGAAAACCTTTTTGAACCTCTAGCATCCCTATCACCAACATTGGAGCTGTATCAGAGAGTCAGTTGAGTCGAGCAAGATGGAGGACAACCATACAGTAATTTACATACTAGATATGTTTGTCCAACAATCTTTCGTTTTTGCTGGGCTCAGCGATAAGTAATGAAAATTAAAGCAGTTCAGCATTTATATGCTGTAATTAGGCATACTGAACTGTTTGGACTGGGTCTCTCAGACATAGACAGGGCCTAATAACCCTCTTCTTGGGTTTTACTGCCCACAAAACAGCTTCATTAACAGTAGCTACCAGTATCACCTGCTGGGTGTGTTTGGCCCGTGGACAGGGGGGCCAGCCAGGGGCAGTGTGGCTACGCCACAAGGGGAGTTCCCTGTGGGTCCCCTCCAGCCCCCGTCACTATCACCACAGGCCCTAGATGAGTCTCAGATTTCATCTGTTTTTATTGGACCAATACGACTGAGTGATGGTACATTGTTTATGGCACAGCTGTGTCACTTTCTTCAAAATGGAGTTGTTGTAAAGTTGTAATAAAATCTCAAATGTATTAATAACCCATTATTAACAACTTGAAAGAAAGATGTGATGATTTAGAAGTAGATTTAGTGGAAAACTATGAACTTTTTGTAAAACGGATGTATTAAAAATACCGTAGGCGTGCTTTGCACTGTGTCCCTCCCATTCAAAATGGCTCATAAGGTAGAGTAGGCACCAGTAACCTTTTTGCTTTTTCAAGTTAGTCAACATTTTAGGAGGGTTGTATTGGCTAGCTGAATACTTCTAGTGATGTGTCCTCTAAGGGGGAGTATCTCTGATTGAACAGAAATGGGATTGACGTTTGGGCTATTCCTTTCCTTCTGCAGTCTCTTGGGTGATCAAACAGACACAACGATTACTCTCTCAGAACTACTCCTTCTGAATGACATTCTACTCTACAATGTAACGTTTAAGCCATTTTCACCATACGGAAAAGAGCTCACATCCAAAATATGCCTGTATGACATGACTCAGCTGCTGTAGAAGGGTGATATACTGTAGAGCTGTTGGACTAGTTCACTTCCTGCCTCTTGTAGAGGAGTGTGTGAGTGAGCTCAGTTTATTAAAATAGTCTTTGGTGAAAAGTTTACATGGCTTTAAATTAGGGATCAACCTACAGTTTATGCATGTTTGCTCCTCATGCAGTGAGTCATCAAGTCTCTGTGAAAGGAAGAAAACCCTAGCAAGTGTATCTGTGATTGCATCATCAATATACAGATACATAGAGATCTAAAGGTGTCATTTAAACGTCCCTTCATACTGCTACCTAAGTGACTATTCTTCACTGTAAGTATATTTTACAAACTTTATAATAGAAAGTTGGTACTCTGAAGGCATCTTTTTATATTTTGTATCCAGTAGGTCTTTCTCTGAGACAGAAGAACAGATCTGTTATTCGGTCCTTGGACATGTTTCCAGGAAACCAGAGAGATTATTTCCTCCTCATTAGTAGGCAGGTCATCAATGAAGGGCTGATGTTAGCTTTTCACTGTTCCTTGTAGTTAGTGATGTCAACGGGTAAATCTAGTGATTGCAACTACCATTGAAATCCTTATAAAGTATAAGCTTACTTCACAATAAATGATTTATACCTTGAATTGAATAGTTCATTATATGGTCATTAAAGCCTGTTGATGTAAAAAATGAAACCCCAAAAACTAAAGCCTGTGTTCATAACAAATGCTATATTATTTGGTGACTGAACCTGTAAAAAGGTCACAATGCACTGCGGGGTCCTATATACTGTAGCTCTGAGATTCACCCTGTATGCCTTGTGAGATCTTTGTCTTCTGTTCTTACATAGCATTTGTCCGAGCCACTTATGTATCAGCTGGTTTTGGGACTGCTGCATCAGTTTAGCATTGTTTAATACCACTATGATGAGAAAGCAGGCGATCACACAGAGGAGATGGGCTTTTTGGTTAGCACATCAAACAGCACAGTAACTCTCATGAATGGCCAAAGCAATCAGGCCCTGATTGCCTAAGCCATCCGAGCTCTTATTATGTGCAATCTTTTGGTAATGTTGCAGACAACCAAGAGATCTGACGTCTTCATTTTGTCCTTTCCAACCTGGCATTAAGGAGGGTGATGGTAAAGGCCCATTCACACGCACTACGCCACACTACAATGCTGGTTCGCCAAGTGGTCATATCAGATCTACACAAAACAGATTATCCTCATAAATCATCTGTTATATTTGAGCTAATTGAATCCTCAAAAAATGTAAATGCTTCTGAGAAATCAGACTCAACTTCACCTATCGAGGCAGTGTCTGAGACTGAGTTTGTTACTTTCACTGGGGTGTGCCCTGTGCCCCACAATGCTTCATGCTCTCTGGTTATGTGCAGTTCACATCTTGGGTCTCTTTGAAGAAGTCTGAATTATGTTTAAAGTAGTTGTTTTTTTTGTTTCCACTGAGTGCAGTCAGCATGAAGCAGAAACAAAAAAGTATCCCTTTAACACTAAGTGCTCTTGGCTGTTGTGTCCATAAAGCTTTCTCCCAATGTTACTGGTTTTCAAAGAGCTGCCTCTAAAGACATACAAACCATCCATCACTCTGTCAGAAGGGTTTATCTTCACACCTAAGGAAGGACACTTATCTGAAGGGTGCCACGTTAGCATGGTTGCTCTGCACATACTGCTCAGAATAGAGGGACATACAAGTCTTTTGAAGGGAAATCAAGTGTTGAAGACAATGTAAATGGATGCTTATTGCAATTTCTGATTAAGTTTGGCCTAGACAGATCTGTCCTGTTTCAGTTTTATGTGACTGATTAGCTAGCTGGTGAAACCCTGTATTGTCTATTCTTCTGCTTATGATGACTCAAATGAACTCCAGACTGTAATTCCAGCTTGGAAAACCACTGTAAGAGGATGGAGGCATCCTGTCAGGTGTATATTAAGGACTAAAAATAACTGTTTTAAGTATGAGAGTACTGAAATATCTCTAGCATGGCACTAACATATTTGTCTTCACCTGGAGGCTGGCGGAGTATGGGACAGTATGAAACTTCCATCGCCCATTCTTGGTTGGTACATAGACCTCCACCACACCACCTTAATTCCTACTGAAGAAAAGCGCTCTCTAACCTTTAATCTAGCATTAAGTCAAAAAGTATATTTTCAAGGATGACCTAGATTGTTTTCCATCTTTAATAGTAATATTTAGACTTGCATTGAACTTGCCAGTGCAAATAGATATTTTATAAATAGTTAAAAGAGCATTTGGAAACAGACCACAGGCATTATGGAACCTTACGTAATTGATGCTGGAAAGACTTTGAAAGCTAAACTACACGGACAGCTCTTCTCAGTGCAACGACACAAAAGCTCAAACAGGTCCTCTTTGGATAGTGTTCCTCTCAGAAACGTTGTTGAATAACATGCAAATTAAGATTTGAGGAGAACATATGACTTAATTTTGCCAAACATCATGAGTTGAGGAATGGTCACAGTGTTTTACATAAGCTCAGAAAAGCAGCCTTTTTTTCATGTCAGGGGCAGAAAGCCCACTTGACATAATTGTGGCCGTGTACGGCTCCAAGAGAGCCCCACCTAGTGCACTCTATCGCCCACAGACCATAAACAAGTCATCTCAGGGTCTTGTAAAGTGTTTCCGTCGCAGCCATTAAAAGAGCTTTAACTTGAAGGTGTTATCCTAATTCTGTTAGGTCTTCCTTGTGGAGGAAAGAAAGAAGCTGAGGCAGAAGAAGAAGTATGTCAGCAGGAGATAATTCACCCCTCCATCCCTCCAACATGTAAGTATAGCATGGAACTGGGCTTTCACTCTCCACAGCTGACCACCTGACCACACTCCCGTGCTATTTCAGCTAAGATAACATCAGGCCTCTGTGACCTCTGAGAAAGTAAATGGTTTAAATTCAAAATATGTTATTATCACCTACCTATTGCGCTTACTGAAGATTTGTGTAGAATACCTGAGCAGTAAACTAAAAGTTGCAATAGATTTATCAGAAAACATTTGTATATTCAAAACATTATTTTAGCTGTGGATGTTGGGGGGGGGGGGGCTTTCTCTGGCTTCATTTAATATCAGGGCATTGTTTGGCCTAAATAAAGGCAGGAAAAAGTTATTGATACTGGTTTCAAAGCCTTAAGAGGAAAGAAATGGCAGAGACCACATCAGACACAACAAACTATGCCTGCAACTTGTAATTATGTTTGAAATGCGGTAACTAGAAATCGGGATTTCCAATTATTTGCAAAGTCTTTTGAGATATAAGTCTGCTTCACATGGTTCCACTTTACAAGCTTGAGGAGAAACAAACAAATTGCACCTCATTTGGTTCACTAGGGTATTTTTAACTGCCTTTTTGCTAGCGTGGCTGCAGGACAATCAATAACGTGCTGGAGACAAAAACTGACTCTGCAGAAAGCTTGATACCGTGCACAGTATGTAGTTGTTAAACATCATGCAGCTAACCCACTGAGGGAGAATAGAGAGACACCATAGGCTTACTTACCCTGACATGCCAAATGAAGACCTTGTCATCCATGACAGAGAAAGGAATGATTCATGTCTTTGAGATGATAAGCACAACTATAGTTTTAGCTCTCTGAGAGAACAAGTATAGCTCAAGAGAGTATGGCTCATGTTTTTATTTCATAAGTGTCCTGCTGCAGCAGCTAAGGTGTTCTTGAACCCCACATTACATTGTTCTCGTTTTGGCAAGGACTTCAGAAGATGTGTAAGATTTCAGAAAGAAAAGTGCTTTGTTCTTTTCATTGCTTAGAAGCATCCTCCAATAGTGCAGCTTTTATAGTGTAGCAGAGCCAATCTGGCGGCGTGAAGAGAGGAACCCATAAAAGGCTGCTAGCCTGGGTACAAAAAGCATGGTGTTAGTGCTCCTCTGTAAAAGGAGACTGCGGTTCATACAGAGAGATTTGGAGAGCTGCAGACTACCCCCCCCCCCCCCCCCCAGCAGACAGACACACAGACACACAAACACACACACACACAGGAGAACGAGGTTTTCAATAAGAATACATTTATCACATGAATAAACAATTTATTCTTTGTTACCAAGAGGACAAGTAAAAAGTGTCATCCCTGAAAATATAATTTGCAATACTGCTATGAGAGACTATAGCTGGTAGATAAGATGTTATGTGACACAGGCAGTGTCTCAGCACAAGCCACTGATTCAGTTATGTTTGAGAAAAAGTACAGTATTCCAAAATGCTACCAGGAGTCAACAAATGAACAACAGAACACAATACAGCTCAGTGACTGCATTATTAAGCAAAGGATGTAACTAACAAGACTGAGATTACACATTGTTATTTCACTCCCATTAAACTTTATTAGTTTTACACAATAAAATGCCCAGTTATGCTGAAGTTTTTCATGAAAACAAAAGAGGCCTCTGCCGCCCTCTTAAAAGAAACGGTAGACACTAAGCAATTATGAAAGCAAGTGGTGGGAGGAGAAGGGGAGATGTGGGTAGTGATGGCGAAAGAGCTTTATCCCTCTTTAAAACAAACTGGCAATAACTCTCCCGTGTTATAATGGACACTTCATGAACTGTTCACTGTATTCATTTATTTTTAAAAGCTCCTTTGTAAACAGGAAAATGGTCGACTTCACACCAAAAACTGTCCCATCCATTTTAATTGGAGAAAAGAGTCCCCGTCAGACAAGTCAATGCCTGCCGCTCCGTTTTTGAACTAATCCCCTCTAATTAACACGTGATTTGCCAGTGAGGGAGCGTCAGGCAGACAAAGTAGTTCCGTCATTTGGAAAACTATTTGATGGTAGAAAGGAAGAAAGAAACGTTAGACATAGACCTGTGGTGCATGTTAATAATCGAAGATGTTTGTTTATTTGTAATCTAAATCTAACTGTTGATGATGAGCATAATGAGGTACAACTGTTTGTAACTATATATCAATCTCATAAATATAGGAATGATTAAGGAAACCTAGAGCGAACAATACAATTATAGAAAGTTTAAAACTTGGAGAAATTCAAACAAACAGCTCCATCTCTATAAGCATACTGTCTCGGTGTGTTTGAATTGGAATTCCTCTTGACAAAGTTGGCTCTGTTGACATTCTGTGGTCACTCCATGCAGAAGCAGCAGCTGACTGGTCTGATAGAGAATAGAGGGAAGAATAGATGGAGAGGAGAAAGAGAAGAGAGGGAACAGCTGTTTTTTCCATAGGACTCATGGCTAAGCCCTCTCATAACTGCGCTTCTTGCTGGATTGTGGCCTTAAACAATTATTTCCACAAAGGCCATTCTGCTGATGGCTTGGGCGCATTGTTCCCATACTGGTGGCGTCATGTCTAATTTGGAGGGAATGTATGGTTACAGATGCTAAGTGCTGACCCAGTGCAGTGAAGGAGAAACAGGGCCGGCAGCAGACAGTAGCTGTATAGTCCCCCTGCTTGGCCAATCAGAGGAATGGAGGTAGAGTATCCAAACCCCCACCCGCGCCCCCTCCAACTACCCACCATCCCCTATCCATGTTACCTTAACTGTGACCTTAATTAGGAAAACAACACACATTCAGTTAGAGAGTATGTGACACATATGGTATTTAGCACAATTAGTATGCAACGCGGTCACTCACACAAGGAGAAGCATGTCTCTCCCTGTAAACAAACAGACAGCTGAATGGAACGCTGCGTGTCAGTACAAAGTTTATTTTTTGTTTTTGACAAATGTCATGGAATTTATAAACGGAAACAGTTGCAGACAACGTTTTCTGCACATGTGCTGAACCTCCACCAATAACCATGAGTTTGTGTTTTCGCTGGGGACCAGCCTTTGCTGTGTTTTGGACACTGGTGACCAGCAACGTATTGTACCAGCATATGTTGGTCACCCGCAAAACCAGCAATAAATCACATTATGCTGGCTTGCGAAGTGATGTCTAATTCCTATTGGAATCCAGCATGAGTGGGGATATCCAACAATCTGAACTTTTATTCAGCCACAAAATGCATTTAGAATGACTGCCAGGGTTAGAACAGAAAATGAACAAAACTGCCTAAACCATCTCAACTGGAACAACCATTTCAGTAACGGGAGCAATAAGTCCAACTAACAGATTGGATTAGTTTGAAAAAATGTATGTTATTTATCTTTGTGATTAATTAATCAATCAATGTACATGCAAAAATATAGATATTGAAACAAACAATTCTACAAATCAAACTGCAATAGAGCATGCTGGGAAATATGATAATGATGGGCATGGTTTTGCGGACCAGCTGGACCAGCATACACTGAAGGTGAGGGTGATATGTGTAACCAACCATCAGGAAGGGTTCTTTACTGGTGTGATAGTTATTTCCCTCTCCACCATGTTTTCCTTTTATGCCATGAAATGCTACACTGTTGAAAAGTTCCTGTAATTGTATGGTACACAACAACAAGTGACTTAATTTATACTGCTGAATTAAGGTATTATTGCTGTAAAAGAACAGTATGCTGCTGAATGCTGGTTACTTAAGACTATACCTCACTTGGGATTTAACTCACAACCTAATGACCGGAATGTCCTGCTATACCACCAGGTCTGTGGGCATGACAGAGATTGGCACAGATTTAATGGCAAGAATACATTTCTGGACTTTGGAAAAAGTTGATTAAGAATCAAGTCAATAATTGTCAGATTATCTGACAACACCAACGTAAAAATAACAGTGCTCAGCGACACTTGATGTTTTTTAATAAAAAAAAAAATGTTTACCTTTATTTACGTAGGAAAGTCAGTGAAGTGTGTAAAGTGTGCATGAATGCTTTGCAGAATTGAACTTGCAAGTTTTAGGCGGAAGTGCATTAATGTTTCAGCAGTGCCAACAAATCAAATCAAAATCAAATCAAATTTATTTAAATAGCCCTTCGTACATCAGCTGATATCTCAAAGTGCTGTACGGAAACCCAGCCTAAAACCCCAAACAGCAAGCAATGCATGTGAAAGAAGCACGGTGGCTAGGAAAAACTCCCTAGGAAAAACTCCCTAGAAAGGCCAAAAACCTAGGAAGAAACCTAGAGAGGAACCAGGCTATGAGGGGTGGCCAGTCCTCTTCTGGCTGTGCCGGGTGGATATTATAACAGAACATGGTCAAGATGTTAAAATGTTCATAAATGACCAGCATGGTCAAATAATAATAATCATAGTAGTTGTCGAGAGTGCAACAAGCACGTCCGGTGAACAGGTCAGGGTTCCATAGCCGCAGGCAGAACAGTTGAAACTGGAGCAGCAGCATGGCCAGGTGGACTGGGGACAGCAAGGAGTCATCATGCCAGGTAGTCCTGAGGCATGGTCCTAGGGCTCAGGTCCTCCGAGAAAAAGAAAGAAAGAGAGAAAGAGAGAATTAGAGAGAGCATATTTAAATTCACACAGGACACCGGATAAGACAAGAGAAATACTCCAGATGTAACAGACTGACCCTAGCCCCCCGACACATAAACTACTGCAGCATAAATACTGGAGGCTGAGACAGGAGGGATCAGAAGACACTGTGGCCCCATCCAATGATACCCCCGGACAGGGCCAAACAGGCAGGATATAACCCCACCCACTTTGCCAAAGCACAGCCCCCACACCACTAGAGGGATGTCTCCAACCACCAACTTACCGTCCTAAGACAAGGCCGAGTATAGCCCACAAAGATCTCCGCCACGGCACAACCCAAGGGGGGGGGGCGCCAACCCAGACAGGAAGACCACGTCAGTGACTCAACCCACTCAAGTGACGCACCCCTCCCATGGACGGCATGGAAGAACACCAGTAAGCCAGTGACTCAGCCCCTGTAATAGGGTTAGAGGCAGAGAATCCCAGTGGAGAGACGGGAACCGGCAAGGCAGAGACAGCAAGGGCGGTTCGTTGCTCCAGCCTTTCCGTTCACCTTCACACTCCTGGGCCAGACTATACTTAATCATAGGACCTACTGAAGAGATAAGTCTTCAGTAAAGACTTAAAGGTTGAGACTGAGTCTACGTCTCTCACATGGGTAGGCAGACCATTCCATAAAAATTGAGCTCTATAGGAGAAAGCCCTACCTCCAGCCGTTTGCTTAGAAATTCTCGGGACAATTAGGAGGCCTGCGTCTTGTGACCGTAGCGTACGTGTAGGTATGTATGGCAGGACCAAATCGGAAAGATAGGTAGGAGCAAGCCCATGTAATGCTTTGTAGGTTAGCAGTAAAACCTTGAAATCAGCCCTTGCCTTAACAGGAAGCCAGTGTAGGGAGGCTAGCACTGGAGTAATATGATCAAATTTTTGGGTTCTAGTCAGGATTCTAGCAGCCGTTGCAGTAGTCCAGCCTAGAAGTAACAAAAGCATGGATTAATTTTTCTGCATCAGTTTTGGACAGAAAGTTTCTGATTTTTGCAATGTTACGTAGATGGAAAAAAGCTGTCCTTGAAACAGTCTTGATATGTTCTTCAAAACAGAGATCAGGGTCCAGAGTAACGCCGAGGTCCTTCACAGTTTTATTTGAGACGACTGTACAACCATCCAGATGAATTGTCAGATTCAACAGAAGATCTCTTTGTTTCTTGGGACCTAGAACAAGCATCTCTGTTTTGTCCGAGTTTAAAAGTAGAAAGTTTGCAGCCATCCACTTCTTTATGTCTGAAACACAGGCTTCTAGCGAGGGCAGTTTTGGGGCTTCACCATGTTTCATTGAAATGTACAGCTGTGTGTCGTCCGCATAGCAGTGAAATTTAACATTATGTTTTCGAATGACATCCCCAAGAGGTAAAATATATAGTGAAAATAATAGTGGTCCTAAAACGGAACCTTGAGGAACACCGAAATGTACAATTGATTTGTCAGAGGACAAACCATTCACAGAGACAAACTGATATCTTTCCGACAGATAAGATCTAAACCAGGCCAGAACTTGTCCATGTAGACCAATTTGGGTTTCCAATCTCTCCAAAAGAATGTGATGGTCGATGGTATCAAAAGCAGCACTAAGATCTAGGAGCACAAGGACAGATGCAGAGCCTCGGTCTGATGTCATTAAAAGGTCATTTACCACCTTCACAAGTGCAGTCTCAGTGCTATGATGGGGTCTAAAACCAGACTGAAGCGTTTCGTATACATTGTTTGTCTTCAGGAAGGCAGTGAGTTGCTGCGCAACAGCTTTTTAAATTTTTTTTGAGAGGAATGGAAGATTCGATATGGGCCGATAGTTTTTTATAATTTCTGGGTCAAGATTCGGCTTTTTGAAGAGAGGCTTTATTACTGCCACTTTTAGTGAGCTTGGTACACATCCGGTGGATAGAGAGCCGTTTATTATGTTCAACATAGGAGGGCCGAGCACAGGAAGCAGCTCTTTCAGTAGTTTAGTTGGAATAGGGTCCAGTATGCAGCTTGAGGGTTTAGAGGCCATGATTATTTTCATCATTGTGTCAAGAGATATAGTACTAAAACACTTTAGTATCTCCCTTGATCCTAGGTCCTGGCAGAGTTGTGCAGACTCAGGACAATGGAGTTTTGGAGGAATTCGCAGATTCAAAGAGGAGTCCGTAATTTGCTTTCTAATGATCATGATCTTTTCCTCAAAGAAGTTCATAAATTTATTACTGCTGAAGTGAAAGCCATCCTCCATTTGCGAATGCTGCTTTTTAGTTAGCTTTGCGACAGTATCAAAAAGAAATTTCGGATTGTTCTTATTTTCCTCAATTAAGTTGGAAAAATAGGATGATCGAGCAGCAGTGAGGGCTCTTCGATACTGCACGGTACTGTCTTTCCAAGCTAGTCGGAAGACTTCCAGTTTGGTGTGGCGCCATTTCCGTTCCAATTTTCTGGAAGCTTGCTTCAGAGCTCGTGTATTTTCTGTATACCAGGGAGCTAGTTTCTTATGACAGATGTTTTTAGTTTTTAGGGGTGCAACTGCATCTAGGGTATTGCGCAAGGTTAAATTGAGTTCCTCGGTTAGGTGGTTAACTGATTTTTGTCCTCTGACGTCCTTGGGTAGGCAGAGGGAGTCTGGAAGGGCATCAAGGAATCTTTAGGTTGTCTGAGAATTTATAGCACGACTTTTAATGCTCCTTGGTTGGGGTCTGAGCAGATTGTTTGTTGCGATTGCAAATGTAATAAAATGGTGGTCAGATGGTCCAGGATTATGAAGAAAAACATTAAGATCCACAACATTTATTCCATGGGACAAAACTAGGTCCAGAGTATGACTGTGGCAGTGAGTAGGTCCAGAGACATGTTGGACAAAACCCACTGAGTCAATGATGGCTCCGAAAGCCTTTTGGAGTGGGTCTGTGGACTTTTCCATGTGAATGTTAAAGTCACCAAAAATTTGAATATTATCTGCTATGACTACAAGATCCGATAGGAATTCAGGGAACTCGGTGAGGAACACTGCATATGGCCCAGGAGGCCTGTAAACAGTAGCTATAAAAAGTGATTGAGTAGGCTGCATAGATTTCATGACTAGAAGCTCAAAAGACGAAAACGTCATATTTTTTTTTTTTTGTAAATAGGAATTTGCTATCATAAATGTTAGCAACACCTCCGCCTTTGCCGGATGCACGGGGGGTATGGTCACTAGTGTAACCAGGGGGTGAGGCCTCATTTATCACAGTAAATTCATCAGGCTTAAGCCATGTTTCAGTCAGGCCAATCACATCAACATTATGATCAGTGATTAGTTCATTGACTATAACTGCCTTGGAAGTGAGGGATCTAACATTAAGTAACCCAATTTTGAGATGTGAGGTATCACAATCTCTTTCAATAATGGCAGGAATGGAGGAGGTCTTTATACTAGTGAGATTGCTAAAGCGAACACCGCCATCTTTAATTTTGCCCAACCTAGATCGAGGCACAGACACGGTCTCAATGGGGAAAGCTGAGCTGACTACACTGACTGTGCTAGTGGCAGACTCCACTAAGCTGGCAGGCTGGCTAACAGCCTGCTGCCTGGCCTGCACCCTATTTCATTGTGGAGCTAGAGGAGTTAGAGCCCTGTCTATGTTCGTAGATAAGATGAGAGCACCCCTCCAGCTAGGATGGAGTCTGTCACTCCTCAACAGGCCAGGCTTGGTCTTGTTTGTGGGTGAGTCCCAGAAAGAGGGCCAATTATCTACAAATTCTATCTTTTGGGAGGGGCAGAACACAGTTATCAACCAGCGATTGAGTTGTGAGACTCTGCTGTAGAGCTCATCACTCCCCCTAACTGGGAGGGGGCCAGAGACAATTAATCGATGCCGACACATCTTTCTAGCTGATTTACACGCTGAAGCTATGTTGCGCTTGGTGACCTCTGACTGTTTCATCCTAACATCGTTGGTGCCGACGTGGATAACAATATCTCTATACTTTCTACACTCGCCAGTTTTAGCTTTAGCCAGCACCGTCTTTAGATTAGCCTTAACGTCGGTAGCCCGTCCCCTGGTAAACAGTGTATGATCGCTGGATGATTCGTTTTAAGTCTAATACTGCGGGTAATGGAGTCGCCAATGACTAGGGTTTTCAATTTGTCAGAGCTAATGGTGGGAACCTTCGGCATCTCAGACCCCACAACGGGAGGAGTAGAGACCAGAAAAGTTTCGGCCTCCGACTCCGACTCGCTTAATGGGGCGAACCGGTTGAAAGTTTCTGTCGGCTGAATAAGCGACACCGGTTGAGCATTCCTACAGCGTTTCCCTCCAGAAGCCATGAGAAAGTTGTCCGGCTGCGGGGACCGTACGAGGGGGTTTATGCTAACGTTACTATCTGTACTTACTGGTGGCACAGACGCTGTTTCATCCTTTCCTACACTGAAATTACCCTTGCCTAACGATTGCGTCTGAAGCTGGGCTTGCAGCACAGCTATCCTTGCCGTAAGGCGATCGTTCTCCTGTATATTATAAGTACAACGACTGCAATTAGAAGGCATCATGTTAATGTTACTTAGCTTCGGCTGTTTGAAGTCCTGACGAACCATGTCCAGATAAAACCTCCGGGGTGAAAATGTTGAATGAAAAAAGTTGAGTGAGGGAAAAACTAAAAATTATACGTTAATGAAAAAGTAAAAACCGTGAGGTAGTCAGGTAGCAAAGTAAGATCGGCAACAAAACGCACAGCAGCACGTAAGCAAGTCTGCACGTAAACAAATCTTTATTACCAACAACATACAGTGGGGTCTGAAATGATTGACACCCTTGATAAAGATACAAATAATTCAAATACTGAGCTACATTGTATTCTCCAAATACTATCAACATTTCTCAGAGGAAGTGATTTTGTTTAACAAGTAATGCTTTTTTTATCAAAAAGGTAGGAGAAACACATATTGATGATTCCACATAAAATGCTGAAAGCGGTATTTCAGAATGCTCTTCAGAGTATCCCCACCCTGCTGGAAAAAAACCCATACAGTAAGAAAGGGAAATTGAATTGAATAAATTGTGAATTTTTATCTGAACAGAGTTCCAGTAATAGCTAGTAGCAGGACTGAAATCGTATAAAACTGCCTCACTCAGTGGTCGCACGAGTTAGTTCCTGCCTTAAGATAATCATCCACACCATTAAAAGTTTCATAGGTACTGCCAAGACACTTAATCTGCAGAGTTGAGAGAGAAAAAAGGCAGCCAACACTATAAACAAATCAAGTATAAGCTTGCTTATCTTGGCAAGTCTATGATAAATAGTTCATTACTTAGGAGAAAGACTAATGTCTGCTGAACCATAACTGTTCAGGCTCAACACTGTTATTTAAAACACTGTTGGATGATTGCGTGATGCAGTAACCAGCTCTTAGGGGGTTTATGATAACCATGACGTAGCAGACCCGGCCATTTTTCCAAACAATGTTACATAATCTATTCTAGGACGCATTTCATGGAGGCATGAAAATAGCTCCAATGGTGCCATGTATTGATTAGGATGCTAAAATATGGCACACATACAATACTATTCAATGAGTCATTCAATTTAGTCATAGTGTATAAACTGCTTTACAATTAAGGTCTTAGAGTTCATGCATATGTTTATGAGCTGAAGTTGTGTGATTATATACATCCAGATTCCACACCCCAGTCTGAAATAACTCTCCATATAATGCATGGAGTTACAGTATTAGATAGTAAACCTGGCCAGCGATGTCAGAAATGTAACACCAGTGCACCGTGTTCTTGGACACAAGTTCCCATGTCTTGAAGTACGTGTCCATCACCGGAGGTTAGTGGCACCTTAATTGGGGAGGACAGGCTGGTGGAAATGGCTGGAGTGGAACAGGTGGAATTGTATCAAAGACATCAAACATGGTTTCCATTCGCTTCGTTCCAGCTATTATTATAAGCGGTCCTCCCCTCAGCAGACTCCACTGTTGTCCATGTGGGTCACGTGTATTTGTGCCATTGTGGGAAGCGGATGGTTCGTCGAGTGCAGCGGCATATCAACAAGAAGAGGAGACGAGGTCAGGGTTCACCCTTATGTGTGGCTGTGACCTCATACTGTAGCAGCATATACTGTATGTCCCTGTTTGTTCCCACTGGACACTACCCAGCTAGTGCATTTGGTTCATTGGAAGTTGTGGGAATGTATGTTTTTGGTTTCACATTGGTTGTGTGAACAAAGCCATATATTTCTCGACCGTTTAAAAAAAAAATCTGAGAACAGAAGTGAACCTTTTGCCTGTTCTGGGAACGTTTATTTTCAGGTTGCGAAGCTGTTCATTTCAGTCTATTCAAACAGAGTCCATTTCAATGGAAACAAGCACTCATTAAGGTCAGGTGTGGCCAATTAGTGGATGCGGCCAAGACACCTGAACACACTTTACAAGGTAGAGGATAGAGAGAGTTTTGTTGATGCTGTGAACGGAGACACCCATCTGTCAGAACCTTCCCCCCACTCAATCACAACAAACAAACCTCCTGCAGGTTGAGTTTAATCACTACTGTACATGCAGATGTATGGTGAGATGCCAGAGGAAGCTTTGAATAGGTCAGTAGCCTACAGAGTAAAATGAGAATACAATTGCTGAATTCATGTAGACATTCTAAACTAAATGTTTTGATAACTTTTAAATGTACTAACAGGTCCATGTAGATTTTTTTTTCTTCTACATAATACCATAGAAGAAGTGTTCTGCTAATATAACAATGTGCATCTTTTCATTTTCATTGTCATTCCTACTGTGCCAATTGGAATTTTGTCTGGTGGTAATGGGGCTAACTTGGAAAACATGTCAGAGTGGTCATTCCTTCTTTTATGGTGTCCCATATACAACAGGAGTTCACTGATCCTGGTGCAGAATACAAAGGGTTTCTCTCTCCCCATATTGACTGATACAATTTAATTCAAGAATAAAAAAGACAATACAAGTAAAAGTTGTCTATTCCCAATGTCAAACCAGTTGGAGAACGTTCCTAGAACATTACCAACATGTAAAATTCAATGTAGCCAATTGAACTTTTAGGAAACATTCTGTTAAAGTAATGAAATACCCCAAAATACGTCCCTGTGTTAAATGCTTAGCTGTGTTGCATGCGTAGTGAGTGACTGACTCTATTGCTCAAACCGCTTGGCTCCCGCCTCGGGCAGTAATGGGTGGCTGTTAATAAAACCGCAGTCACAGAATTGAAGTGGAACGTTAATAAAGCCACAGGCACACTGAGACAGAGTTGAGTGCGACTGGAACTGAATGGGGGGAATAATTTCATTTGGATCTCAGTTTACAGCTTGTCAACACGTACGTAGGACCCCATTTCACATCCAGTATAAAAGTCAGCCAGGCACTGGAAGGGGGACTACTATACACATCCCTTCAATGCATAAACACTTGACTGTCAGCTTAAAGTGCTAGCCTCTCCCCTGCCACGACCTGCTTGGCTTCAGCGTGTGACATTCCCGTTGTGACGTCTTTGAGCATAGCAGCAGCCACCTCTAGTAAGATCATAGGGAAAACACATGGTTTGCAATACACTGTTGACAACAGTTACTGAGGGGTAGGAGTGTGAAAAACTGCAGCAGTTAGTGAGCAGAACTGATATGTTGGCACTTTTAAGTACAGTATTTACCATTGATTTAATAACCGAGACTGTGATGAATAGAAAGGCAATGACAGACTGTTGTCATTGTGTCTGAAAAGAGATGTTCCCCACTCCCAAGCATGTTTTCTTTTAATTGTTTTTTCTGCACCCATTCAATGTGGTTTCCATTTGCTTGCGTTGCAGAAAGCCAGTCATGAAATATTTTGTGCTGAACTGCCCATTCACCAACACAGTTAAAGTTCTTGTTCATAAACTGACTCACCCTATTCAAATGTAGTGCAATTCTACAGTATGACTGAGTTGTTATGGGCCCTACAGGATGTCATGTTCTTACGCTGTGAAATTCTGCCTTGCTTCACGTGATCTAAATAGTAAAATGTATGAAAAAGTAATGCCTCTGTTACTTTTTTAATTTTTTTTTATTATTTCACCTTTATTTAACCAGGTAGGCGAGTTGAGAACAAGTTCTCATTTGCAACTGCGACCTGGCCAAGATAAAGCGTAGCAATTAGACACATACAACAACACAGAGTTACACATGGAATAAACAAAACATACAGTCAAAAATACAGTAGAACAAAAGAAAACAAAAAGTCTATATACAGTGAGTGCAAATGAGGTAAGTTAAGGCAATAAATAGGCGATGGTGGCGAAGTAATTACAATATAGCAATTAAACACTGGAATGGTAGATGTGCAGAAGATGAATGTGCAAGTAGAGATACTGGGGTGCAAAGGAGCAAGATAAATAAATAAATACAGTATGGGGATGAGGTAGGTAGATAGATGGGCTGTTTACAGATGGGCTATGTACAGGTACAGCTTAAAGCTAGTGAGGGAGATATGAGTCTCCAGCTTCAGAGACTTTTGCAGTTCGTTCCAGTCATTGGCAGCAGAGAACTGGAAGGAAAGACGACCAAAGGAGGAATTGGCTTTGGGGGTGACCAGTGAAATATACCTGCTGGAGCGAGTGCTACGAGTGGGTGCTGCTATGTTGACCAGTGAGCTGAGATAAGGTGGGGCTTTACCTAGCAGCGACTTGTAGATGACCTGTAGCCAGTGGGTTTGGCGAGGAGTATGAAGCGAGGGCCAACCAACGAGAGCGTACAGGTCGCAATGGTGGGTAGTGTATGGGGCTTTGGTGACAAAACGGATGGCACTGTGATAGACTACATCCAGTTTGTTGAGTAGTGTTGGAGGCTATTTTATAGATGACATCACTGAAGTCAAGGATCGGTAGGATGGTCAGTTTTATGAGGGTGTGTTTGGCAGCATGAGTGAAGGATGCTTTGTTGCGATATAGGAAGCCGATTCTAGATTTAATTTTGGATTGGAGATGCTTAATGTGAGTTTACAGTCTAACCAGACACCCAGGTATTTGTAGTTTGACCATGTATTCTAAGTCAGAGCCGTCCAGAGTAGTGATGCTGGACGGGCGAGCAGGTGCGGGCAGTGATTGATTGAATAGCATGCATTTAGTTTTACCTGCGTTTAAGAGCAGTTGGAGGCCACGGAAGGAGAGTTGTATGGCATTGAAGCTCGTCTGGAGGTTAGTTAACACAGTGTCCAAAGAGGGGTCAGAAGTATACAGAATGGTCTGCGTAGAGGTGGATCAGAGAATCACCAGCAGCAAGAGCAACATCATTGATGTATACAGAGAAGAGAGTCGGCCTGAGAATTGAACCCTGTGGCACACCCATAGAGACTGCCAGAGGTCCGGACAACAGGCCCTCCGATTTGACACACTAAACTCCATCAGAGAAGTAGTTGTTAATCCAGGCGAGGCAATCATTTGAGAAACCAAGGCTGTCGAGTCTGCCAATAAGAGTGTGGTGATTGACAGAGTCGAAAGCCTTGGCCAGGTCGATGAATATGGCTGCACAGTAATGTCTCTTATCAATGGCGGTTATGATGTCGTTGGACCTTGAGCGTGGCTGAGGTGCACCCATGACCAGCTCTGAAACCAGATTGCATAGCAGAGAAGGTACGGTGGTATTCTAAATGGTCGGTAATCTGTTTGTTAACTTGGCTTTCAAAGACCTTAGAAATACAGGGTATGATAGATATAGGTCTGTAGCAGTTTGGGTCTAGAGTGTCACCCCCTTTGAAGAGGGGGATGACCGCGGTAGCTTTCCAATCTTTGGGAATCTCAGACGATACGAAAGAGAGGTTGAACAGGCTAGTAATAGGGGTTGCAACAATTTCGGCAGATAATTTTAGAAAGAGAGGGTCCAGATTGTCTAGCCCGGCTGATTTGTATGGGTCCAGATTTTGCAGCTCTTTCAGAACATCAGCTATCTGAATTTGGGTGAAGGAGAAATGGTGGGGGCTTTGGCAGGTTGCTGTGGAGGTTGCTGCGGCAGTTGACCGGGGTAGGGGTAGCCAGGTGAAAAGCATGGCCAGCCGTAGAGAAATGCTTATTGAAATTCTCAATTATAGTGGATTTATCGGTGGTAACAGGGTTTCCTAGCCTCATAGCAGTGGGCAGCTGGGAGGAGGTGCTCTTATTCTCCATGGACTTTACAGTGTCCCAGAAGTTTTTGGAGTTAGTACTACAGGATGTAAATTTCTGTTCGAAAAAGCTAGCCTTAGCTTTTCTAACTGCCTGTGTATATTTGTTCTTAACTTCCCTGAAAAGTTGCATATCACGGGGGCTATTCGATGCTAATGCAGAACGCCACAGGATGTTTTTGTGCTGGTCAAGGGCAGACAGGTCTGGAGTGAACCAAGGACTATATCTATTCGTAGTTCTAAATTTTTTGAGTGGGGCATGCTTATTTAAGACTTTGGTAACTAATCTGTGTGACACAGAAGAAAACAGAGACTGCAGAGGACATGCACATTAGGACTGTATTTTTGTTTTCAAGCACTCAACAAGCAATTAGTTATGACTCCCAAACTTTATGGTGAGAAAAAGTTGTCATAAAAAGCACTGGTCACTTTCATTTAAATCTGGAGCGGCCAAACAAATATTTTAATTACATTTCCATCGCTTGTTAAAAGAAGCCAAAAACAGAGACAATACTTTTTGGTAGGGAAACATAATGTTTAGAATGTGCTTTGCTTGGCCTTGATGGCTGTAAAACAGTAAACACACTTTTTATTATTCCAGAAAAGCTCAATTCCTCAATGTTAGGGAGCTTCTCCCATGGCCTTTGATCAGCCCAGAGCTATTTTTTTCCCATAGCCATGCCACTGGCGGAAGTGGAGCCATTTGAGGACATTGGGGACGAAGGAGCAACGTGCAGGGATTCAGTGAGATGTCGCAGACACACAGGCGGACATGCACGGTCACTCACACACAGGCACACAGACACACAGTTTCAATTTCATGGTTCAAGTTTTAATGTCACATGCACAAGTACAGGGAAATGCCTTTCCTGCAAACCCAAAGCCCAGCAATGCAATAATCAATACTCTAATACTAAAAAAAACACATGGGAAATAAGAAATATGAACACACACACACACCAGTGGAGACTGGTGACTTGAAAAATTGAGGAGGATGGGAGACCCGCGGTATAGGCGTAGAACGCATGGAGACGACAAAGTGTGTTTCAAAAATCGTCAAAAATAATTTTAACCTAAAGCATTTAATAAAGACATTTATAGTGCAATAGTATGGAGCATCGGAATGAGAGGGCTACTAACAGTGTTGGAAAGGGATGATAGCAGTAGTTGAATGAGGGTATGAGGCATGAGTTGAGGTGTTCAGAGGCTTGGCTTCAGCTTTAGACTAGATTAGGAGGGGGATTTCCTTTACCCAGACACATAGACAACAACTGATAGACAATTGAACTCATAGGGCTGAGCTTGTTTTTTGCATGTTTGCAACTGTAGGCCTTATAAAAATGTCCTCACATCTGTCCTCACTATTATGTTGATTGATTCATTCCAGTTAATCATTTTGTATTGAAAACATATAGGCAGCCTAGCCAGCCCAATTTTTAATATAAACAACCTTTTATCACGTTCACATTTTCTCCTGACACACAAACACCAGAAATACATAACGTTACCAATTAGTTACCCTGACCAGATGGACAGAGCACATAGGCTGTATGCAGCTGCTCTTATTAGCAGTCTTCAGTTGATCAGACTGAAAAATTGTCTTGTTTTCATTCTATACAGCATGTCAGATTTCTAATGTTCAGGTGTAGCCTGGGCTGTCGCAACATTTATGTCATGAGTTTTTGCTTGTGTCTGTCTGGAGTGACAATGTGTTATCCTCTTTGCTAAATAAATACCGGAGGAAAGTGGAAAGCCTACTTGAGCGCACGCGAAAAAATGCGCTGCGTCAACCTCTTTTTAATCTAAATTTTAATGGATGATGCGATGGAAGCTATCAAATCATTCAGAATTGTTTTCTACATCCTAGAAAAGACAGTCGAAAGTTCGATATGTTCAGCAAGTAAAGCATAGTAATGTGCAATAACCTCTGCAAGCTCCTTGTAGTTGCCCTTGTTGGCGGTACTTTCCCTCTCGTCGTGTCCTACCGATGCAGCTTTTTCCCAGAAGCTTGAATCTGATGTGGGCATTTATATGCTCCCTTCTTTTGTTTTGCCGTTTAGCTGAACGATCAATGTTCTTCAGGTCACTGTAACCACCTTTTGACCAAGGTACAGACTTTCCAAAAAGCAGGCAGGGCCAGCAATACAGGCGGCTTGATGAAAGGCTTAACCAGCTATACTTATTTTTATATCAGTTGGTATTGAACGTCCTCACCTTTTCATCCTTCTTCGTGAAACTGATGTCAGGCAAAGGTCGACCCTTGCTTTTAATTCGCACCTTTTCCGTGTACCTCAGAGAATGAAAGGGGTTCTTCAACAAAAAGTCCACAACATTTTCGTCAGCGTTGGCCGTTCTAACCATTCTGAAGGAGCTGGTAGCTAGCTAACTACTAAAGCCAGCAAGGCTAACTTAGATTTTTTTTTAAATAAATTACCCTAACTGGATACAATTTTTTTAAATTCTAAAACCAGGGTATATACCTACTTCGTCTCCTGTAATTTGAAAAAACTAATTTGAATTGAATAATACCCCAAAAATGCTCAACTATCACTCTTCACTCTTAATCTCTATCCAACAATGTCACCAAGCTTCTCAACAGATAGAACCCCTATAATGCTCTGTGGCACAGTCCCAATACAACACACTAGGTTAGTTCTCTGATCCTAATTATATGATTAGATGAACAACATGTTAGTTCATACTGCAAAAGCTTTGATTGGTTAGAGGACGTCCTCTGGAAGTGTTCATAATTTCCATGTATGTCTATGGAAGGGGGTGAGGCCTGCAAGTCTCCTAGGTTTTGTATTGAAGTCAATGTAGCCAGAGGAGGATGGAAGCTATCTGTCCTCTGGCTACACCATGGTGCTACCCCAGAAGTTACTGTAGACCTTCATTGCAAAACAATCAATTATTTGGTGACATATGAATATATTTAGTATAGTTTTATCTAAAAATGTTAACTTTTTAATGTTTGTAATGTTTTTACTTTTATGAAAAAATATGGTCCTCAACTTCCTTCTCTGAGGAGCCTCCACTGACACGCACGCACGCACGCACGCACGCACGCACGCACGCACGCACACACACACACACACACACACACACACACACACACACACACAGACCTAAGCTCTGTCTTACTACACAAGGCTCTGTGAGGCAGATGGATAATTATGATTCCAAACGTCCACCTTGCAATTGAAACTTGTCTGGAGTAGCTCCAGAAGACAGTGCTGAAGCACACAGCTGAGGAACTGCTTTCACAGACACTTTACGTACGTCAGCACTCAGTCACAACCAGAGACGCAGGAAATCAGACACATGATTGCCACGTCTGGTGTGTTTACAGGCTGCAAAGATACCACCTCACTTTTCTATTTTCTTTGCATCTCACAGACGAAGAAAAAAAACACGAGATGATATATTGTATAAGTACATCCACAGTCTTTGTATCAGAAAGGAATCCTCTCTGCGTGCTACTGTAACCATTTCTGTGTCCTATGCAGTAGCCCTGGACTATGTTGAGCCACAGTGAAGCCATGAAACATCTCAAATCCCATTCATATTTCATTTTACTGTAATAATGCTTCGATTCCATAGAGGTATCATTGTGAATGGCCTCCCAGGGAACTATGCAAGCCAGGAATGTTGGGAGAGTTATGACCGAGAGAGAGTAAGGGTGAGAAAGTGCTCTCCCATCCTGATAAGATCTAATGGAAATTAGTTATCAATAGTGTTTACTTTCAACAGAAATATGACATTGTCCAATTTGGTAATGCACAAAATGTCTCAGCCCTCATAGAGTTATTGCAATGGTGGTGACATGTATTGTGCTAGATATTAATGCAATTAATTAAAAGCACAATGTTGTCACTAGTCCACACCATTACACATAATAACAATTAAATTCTAATACCCATAGTGTGGCATATTGTTTTTACAATCATAACATGGCAGAAAATTGCTACAAAACACATCGCTGGCTGCCAAAAGTAGTTTTACAGGCCCAGTAAACACATATGATTTGATTTTATCTGATTATTTACAGCCCAAATAATCCATTAGGGAATGAATCTCATTCTGATCTGCTTTGGACTGGTAGAGACCAAAGGAGAGTCGTTGTAACAAAGACACCCAACACGCAGAGTAAAAGGGTGCAATATCAGCCTATGTTTATGAAAGAGACTACCCTGCTGTAGGATAACTGTTTTCACAGTGATATAACAGCAGACGGGTGGATCCCACCCTCTCTTAGGCCGTACCAGGATGACTGGGGTCAGTGTTATCATGTTGATTCACATTTCTCCCTGTTATTTCATATCCCTGATGCCTGTTGGCTGCAGCACCAGGGGGCAGGGATACTGAGGGACAGATCTGCCATGCCCAGTAATATGAAACAATATTATTCAACCACATATTTCTTTTTAGAACACCATCCATTGTTCAGTCATGAGTAGGGCCAGGAGTTTTGCTGTCCACGTAACATGTAACATGAGGACACACACACTTTGAAAGAAATCTGCTATCTAGAACCAAAAAGGGTTCTTCAGCTGGCACACATGTAGAACCCTTTCCCAAAAGGGTTCTACCTGGAACCAAAAAGAGTTCTACCTGGAACCTAAAAGGGTTCGGCTATGAGGACAGTCAAAGAACCCTTTTGGAACCCTTTTTGTCAAAGAGTGTAGCCAATAGCTAATGCCCATTCTGGTCAGCTCACACGGTCAGGAAGAACTCTTTCAGTTCTGGATACTATAAAGTGACAATTAGTGGCATTGGCTGAACGTGGATGAACGTGTTCTTTTCTAGTTGCTGTTGGTCTTGTTTTGTTGTTGTTTATCTGCGTGGTTTATGGTTTGCTTATTTTAGAAGCGATGTCCACTTCATAATCACATTTCTCTCCCATCAAATGAGAACATGGAGCCTCCGCACCCTCCTCTTAATGTCTCCTGATCTGTTATTTGTGGCATTTATATCTTCCGCAGTATAATTGCATCTTATGATATGGGTGACTTTGCAAAGCTTTATTTATTATTTTAAGTCCAAGATTGTCCATATGCTTTAGATTTGCTATTTATACAATTTTTGGACTGGGTTTTGTCTCACTGATTTGGTAAGTACCATAGTCTTTGCCTTTCTGACTCTCAGACCTCACTTAGAGGGCCAGAGAATAATGATAATCATTGTGACACTCATGACAGTAATAAGTGTTTTGTACTAACATTTCAAATGACTTGGCATGTGCAGGTATTGTGGTAATTGTCGGTTTGAGTCTGAGGAGGGTAATTCATATCAAACTAGCTCTCTGGAGAGTATCACGGCCACCCATAGCTGATTTAACTGTGTTATTACTGACAGCTAGCAGACACAAACACAGACACAGAGCTCAGCTTAAACACACCCTGAGCATGGGATATGTCACCAAGAGCTTTCAACACCCTTCTGAAAGGCCATTTTCAGTACCTTGTGTTGTGACAATTTACAGGAAAACGTAGGCGTTATGGCACCAAAATGAGTCGTTAGGACTCCCCCGGAATGTCCCCGAGGACATTTATAGGATGTCCCCGAGGACGTTTTTAGGATATTCTTGGGACATTGTGTCATGGTCCCCTGGAGGTTTTTGTGTAGTTCCCGGGTTGTCCCGTAGACGTCACCTGATGGTCGCAAAGAAACTTCATTACACATCATCACTTGTAACTGTTGCCAACCGCATCACGGCCATGATTGGTGAACCACTGAGCCATTCACACAGCTCTCTGTCTTTTAGCAATGCTAGGCACACACAAACAGTGCTTTAAACATAGTATTTTCAACGTACATATTTTACGAACTTTGATATATGATTACAGTCCTCACCTGGGATTTGAACTCACAATGTCTCAGTTCACGGCATTCCAATCTTCCTGCTACACCACCATGTCTGTATCAATGACTGATTTCACCTGTAGGCCTATTCCTACTCTTTGCACTTCAAAGTAAATCTCAACTCTGTTAAAAATACATTCAAGAAAAACTATTATATTTATCATAGTGAATCAGGAGTAACATTAAAACCGAATAATATGCCCCACCAACATTAGACAACTACAGTATACTGAAAATCCAAACTCAAATTGCTCAAATAAGTACATGAAATCAATGAAATAATAGTCAGATTAACTGATAACTAAAATAGCTGTGCAGGTGGTACTATTTTGCTGAGTGCAGATGGGTAATGAATGTGTAAGGGAAATTCTACAGACTTTATGGTTCAGCAGAAAGATCAGCATACACCAAATCCAGAGGTTATGAGTTCAAATCAGTACTAAGATGAAAGATATTTACACTATTTTAGCTGAACAGCATACCACCTTCCTTAAACCCCCCATACAATTTCATTACTTTACTTATAATGGTTTGGGACACCTGTGAACATCACGGGACAAAAATGTCCAGGGGACCATGACACAACGTCCCAAGAATGTTCAGTAGACCTTCATGGGGACCATGACACAATGTCGCAAGAACGTCCTCAGGGCAAACTGGGAATGAGATAAAACCTCCAAGGGACCATGACACAATGTCCCAAGAAAGTTATTAAGGGGATCTTCAGGAGACCATGACAAAACGTCCTATGAGCTTTCTACAAACGCACTCAGGGACGTCCACATGACAAACCGGGAACTAGACAAAACCTCCAGGGAACCATGAAACAACGTCCCACGAACATCCTAAAAATGTCCTTGGGAACTTCCCAGGGAAAAACCGTGACTTCGACAAAACCTCCAAGGGGCCATGACACAATGTCCCAAGAACGTCTTAAACACATCCTTGGGACAACAGCCACTCTCAAGTTCCTAAACGATATCATAAACGCCACCATAAGAGACAGTACTGTCCAGTTGTATTCATCGACTTGGCAAGGCTTTCGACTCTGTCAATCACCACATTCTTATTGGCAGACTCGACAGCCTTGGTTTCTCAAATGATTGCCTCGCCTGGTTCACCAACTACATCTCAGACAGAGTTCAGTGTGTCAAATCGGAAGGCCTGTTGTCCGGACCTCTGGCAGTCTCTATAGGGGTGCCACAGGGTTCAATCCTCGGCTGACTCTTTTCTCTGTATACATCAATGATGTTGCTCTTGCTGCTGGTGATTCTCTGATCCACCTCTAAGCAGACGATACCATTCTGTATACTTCTGGCCCTTCTTTGGACACTGTGTTAACTAACTTCCAGACAAGCTTCAATACCATACAACTCTCCTTCCATGGCCTCCAACTGCTCTTAAATGCAAGCAAAACTAAATGCATGCTCTTCAACCGATCGTTGCCCACACCTACCCACCCGTCCAGCATCACTACTCTGGACGGTTCTGACTTAGACTATGTGGACAACTACAAATACCTGGGTGTCTGGTTAGACTGTAAACTCTCCTTCAAGACTCATATTAAGCATCTCCAATTCAATGTACTACCCACCCACCAATGTACTACCCACCCACCATGTACTACCCACCACTGTGACCTGTATGCTCTCGTTGGCTGGCCCTCTCTTCATATCCATTGCCAAACCCACTGGCTCCAGGTCATCTATAAGTCGTTGCTAGGTAAGGCCCCGCCTTATGTCAGCTCACTGGTCACCATAGCAGCACCAACCCGCAGCACGCACTCCAGCAGGTATATTTCACTGGTCACACCCAAAGTCAATTCCAAAGTCAATTCCTAGACTCATTTCTCCCTCACTAACTTTAAGCATCAGCTGTCAGAGCAGCTCACAGATCACTGCACCTGTACATAGCCAATCTTTAAATAGCCCATCCAACTACCTCATCACCATATTGTTATTTATTTTATATATTTTGCTCTTTTGCTCCTCAGTATCGCTACATGCACACTCATCTTCTGCACATCTATCACCCCAGTGTTTAATTTGTCATGCTGTAATAATTTCGCCACTATAGCCTATTTATTGCCTCACCCCCCTTATCCTACCTCATTTGCACACACTGTATATAAACTTTCTCTATTGTATTATTGACTGTATGTTTGTTTATTCCATGTGTAACTGTGCTGTTGTTTGTGCCGCACTGCTTTGCTTTATCTTGGCCAGGTTGCAGTTGTAAATGAGAACTTGTTCTCAACTGGCTTACCTGGTTAACCTGTTGGGGCTAGGGGGCCGGATAAAAAACGTACCCGATTTAAACTGGTTACTACTCTTGCCCAGAAACGAGAATATGCATATAATTAGTAGATTTGGATAGAAAACACTCTAAAGTTTCTAAACTTTTTGAATGGTGTCTGTGAGTATAACAGAACTCATATGGCAGGCCAAAACCTGAGAAGATTCCATGCATGAAGTGCCCAGTCTGACAATTTGTTGTCCTTCTGTTGCATCTCTCTCAAAATTACAGCATCTGTGCTGTTCCCTCACACTTTCTAAGGCTTCCATTGGCTCTCTAAAGCCTTTAGAAAGTGGAATGATGTGTCTCCTGTCTCTGGGCAAAGTACAGCAGCAGAGTTTGTAAGTGGCCTGCCTGGGGACAGTGACACTGGAGATGCGCGTTCACAAGACTTCGCCATTTTTTCTTTCTCTCTTTGAATGAATACAACATTGTCCGGTTGGAATATTATCGCTATTTTACAAGAAAAATTGCATAAAAATTGATTTTAAACAGCGTTTGACATGCTTCTAAGTACGGTAATGGAATATTTAGATCGTTTTTGTCACGAAATGCGCTCACGCGTTACCCTTCGGATAGTGACCTGAACGCATGAACAAAATGGAGGTATTTGGATATAACTATGGATTATTTGGAACCAAAACAACATTTGTTGTTGAAGTAGAAGCCCTGGGAGTGCATTCTGACGAAGAATGGCAAAGGTAATCCAATTTTTGTAATAGTAATTCTGAGTTTAGGTTGTCCCAAACTTGGTGGGTGTCAAATTAGCTAGCCGTAATGGCTGAGCTATGTACTCAGAATATTGCACAATGTGCTTTCACCGAAAAGCTATTTTAAAATCTGACATAGCGTTTGCATAAAGGAGTTCTGTATCTATAATTCTTAAAATAATTGTTATGTATTTTGTCAACGTTTATCATGAGTAATTTAATAAATTCACCAGAAGTTTTCGGTGGGTATGCTAGTTCTGAACATCACATGCTAATTTAAAAAGCTGTTTTTTTATATAAATATGAACTTGATTGAACAAAACATGCATGTATTGTATAACATAATGTCCTAGGAGTGTCATCTGATGAAGATCATCAAAGGTTAGTGCTGCATTTAGCTGTGGTTTTGGTTTTTGTGACATATATGCTTGCTTTGAAAATGGCTGTGTGATTATTTTTGGCAGGGTACTCTCCTGACATAATCTAATGTTTTCCTTTCGCTGTAAAGCCTTTTTGAAATTGGACAACGTGGTTAGATTAACGAGAGTCTTATCTTCAAATTGTGTAAAATAGTCATATGTTTGAGAAATTGAAGTTTTAGCATTTTTGAGGTATTTGTATTTCGCGCCACGCGATTCCACTGGCTGTTGAATAGGGTGGGACGCAAATGTCCCACTTGCCCAGAGAGGTTAAATAAAGGTGAAATAACATAAAATAAAAAACAAACCAGGAACGAGAAAAAGGTCCCTCAGCGAACGTTTCTGTGGGACCATCATGCAATGTCGTAATGACTAGAAAAAATGAAAGTCCTGAGAACATCCTAAAATGGTCCTGACATGGTCCTGATATGGTCCTCAGTGATGTCCTGGAAATTTACAGGAAACTTGACAAAGGTTCCACAGAGAATGTTCCCTTAGGACCCTCAAACAAGGTCCTAAGGACGTTGTACCGAAACCCTTAATAGGATACCTAATGGGAATGTCACCGAATGTCCTCAGGATGTCCCCTGTTTGGTTGGTAACTCATTGTCATGTCTATATTGATTTTTTGATGTTTTTAGCTGGGTACTTTCGAACTGAAGATTTTGGATGAATTTTAATTTGCCCAGTTATAGTCTGTTATAAGTTATAGTACGTTATTATCTGGCTTTGTTTATTTGCATTATCTTTGACTTGAGGTTTTATGAGTATCAACACCCTCTAATTGATGCTACAGCCTTCTGTTGATTCATTCATGGCTTTTTTTCAGACTTTGCCCAAAATGAGTCTGATTGTTTCCTGGAAGTCATCTCCACCCCTAGAGAATGTAACTTTATTTGAGTACAATTTAGATAACTATTATTCACAGGACAATGTGTCAGCATACAGGGGGTTAGGATATTTTTTTTAAATATAAATCTAATAATAAAAGTTATATTTGTTTAACTCTTCCCTGCAGTCAATGAACAAAAAACGCCCTCTCTGGCCTCTTGGGTGGAATGTTATTAATATTTTTCATAATTTCATAATTAATAAAGTTTTTTTTTTTTACGATGAAAATCCGGTGTTTCTGACATCTACTTTAACAAAATGCAGGACAAACAATTGACCATGATGTATACAATCTGGAGTATCAGTCGTTATCTGAAACAGATGTTGTTTTAGCTAATTTTCTTTTCTTAACTACAATTTTGGACTCGGTTAGTGTTTGAACTTTGACCTTTCAGTCTTTGTCAATGTGCTGCCTGAGCCAGAGAGACATGCAGCACTTGTTGCTGGGGGGGATTGTTTGGCCTTATTTGTTGCAGGAGGTCCTCCTCAAGGCCTTGCTTTGAGAACTGTAAACGCAGACACGGGTCACTTCCTGGTGTAATTACTTTCCCGACTCCCTGCGTCAGGAACTTCCAATTCCGGATTATTAATAGCTGTGACTGTTGAAAGGCATCATTAACTAAGAACAAAGAGGGAAGGAACAACACACTGTGCAGATGTTTTCTATTTAACAACTGTTATACTGAGTGGCAGATTCCACAGGGGATTGTCATTGTCGAGGTGATCGACGTGGGAAATAAGGTCGCAACAGTACACTGTTTCTGCATGAGATGTATTTAAGATAGCATGTTCGGTGTAATGAAAAACGTTATTGTGCTCTTCACAGTCATGAACAGTTGAAGTCGGAAGTTTACATACACTTAGGTTGGAGTCATTAAAACTTGTTTTTAAACCACTCCACAAATTCTTGTTAACAGACTATAGTTTTGGCAAGTCGGTTAGGACATCTACTTTGTGCTTGACACAAGTCATTTTCAAAAGAATTGTTTACAGACAGATTATTTCACTTATAATTCACTGTATCACATTTCCAGTGGGTCAGAAGTTTACCTACACTAAGTTGACTGTGCCTTTAAACAGCTTGGAAAATACCAGAAAATTATGTCATGGCATTAGAAGCTTCTGATAGGTTAATTGACATAATTTGAGTCAATTGGAGGTGTACCTGTGGATGTATTTCAAGGCCTACCTTCAAACTCAGTGCCTCTTTGCTTGACATCATGACAAAATCAAAAGAAATCAGCCAAGACCTCAGAAAAAAAATTGTAGACCTCCATATGTCTGGTTCATCCTTGGGAGCAATTTCCAAACACCTGAAGGTACCACGTTCATCCTTTCAAACAATATTACGCAAGTATAAACATACTGGGACCGGGCAGCCGTCATACCCGCTCAGGAAGGAGACGCGTTTTGTCTCCTAGAGATGAACGTACTTTGGTGACAAAAGTGCAAATCAATCCTAGAACAACAGCAAAGGACCTTGTGAAGATGATGGCGGAAACAGGTACAAAAGTATCTATATCCACAGTAAAACGAGTCCAATATCGACATAACCTGAAAGGCCGCTTAGCAAGGATGAAGCCACTGCTCCAAAACCGCCATAAAAAAGCCAGACTACGGTTTGCAACTGCACATGTGGACAAAGATCGTACTTATTGTAGAAATGTCCTCTGGTCTGATGAAACAAAAATAGAACTTTTTGGCCATAATGACCATCGTTATGTTCGGAGGAAATGGGGGAGGCTTGCAAGCTGAAGAACACCATCCCAAGCGTGAAGCAGCATCATGTTGCAGCAGGATCATGTTGTGTGGGTGCTTTGCTGCAGGAGGAACTGGTGCACTTCACAAAATAGATGGCATCATGAGGCAGGAACATTATGTGGATATATTGAAGCAACATCTGAAGACATCAGTCAGGAAGTTAAAGCTTGGTCGCAAATGGGTCTTCCAAATGGACAATGACACCAAGCATACTTCCAAAGCTGTGGCAAAGTAGCTTAAGGACAACAAAGTCAAATCTGTGAGCAATTTGAAAAAGCGTGTGCGAGCAAGAAGGCCTACAAACCTGACTCAGTTACACCAGCTCTGTCAGGAGGAATGGGCCAAAATTCACCCAACTTATTGTGGGAAGCTTGTGTAAGGCTACCTGAAACGTTTGACCCAAGTTAAACAATTTAAAGGCAATGCTACCAAATACTAATTGAGTGTATCTTCTGACCCTAATTGAGTGTAACTTCTGACCCACTCGGAATGTGATGAAAGAAATAAAAGCTGAAATAAATAATTCTCTCTACTATTATTCTGACATTCACATTCTTAAAATAAAGTGGTGATCCTAACTGACCTTAGACAGGGAATTTTTCCTAGGATTAAATGTCAGGAATTGTGAAAAACTGAGTTTTAATGTATTTGGCTAAGGTGTATGTAAACTTCTGACTTCAACTGTATAACTGTGTGCTGTGCTGTGCTGTGCTGTCTTGCCTGCAGTGTATATTCCATCAGGCCTGCTCAGTGCTGGGTGGATTCCAATGTATGGAAAGATAGAGAGGAGATTTCCTCTGCTAGGGCTTTATTCAAGGGGGCTAAACAAACACTGTGTATACTCAGCGTCTGGCTGTATATTAACAGTGTACGAAAAACATGGCTCATAAGGAATCACAGGAGCTTAATGTAGACTGGGTAATTTGTGGCTGGCTCCAGACAGTGGACATTACATCTCCCAGCCCAGTGACCGCATTGACGCCTGTGTGGAGGCTTTGTTATCCTTCCCTGGCTCTGCTGCTTATGCCCTGTGAGTACAGTAAAGTTGGGCCGCATTATGTACACAGTAAGCAAACAATTACTAAGACAGCAGTATGAAGCCGGTAAATGTATTTGTTTTGTGTTTGTTTTGGGATGTGGGATTTAAACATGATATACTGTATTTTGTGCTGTGTTTTGTCTTAATATTATGTATTGAAAGATCAGTCACGCACAGGTGTACGCACGCACACGTCAACACTCTAAGAGACACACAGACATAGGCAAGGAATGTCGTCCAGGAGTCTTCCAGAAACATTAAATTATAAAATTCAACCCCCCCTCCCCCCTCCCCCCGCAGTGTTCAGTGTGTCGTTTGCTTGACCTCTCTGTAATTTTCCTGAAGGACATCCTGAAGAGGAACAATAGCGGAGAACAAAGTGGAGCAGCAGTTCCCAAGCTTTCCACGCCATTGTTCATCTCACAATGGTACCACTCAGTCCACAGCGCCATGACACCTGCACTTCACAGTAAATCCCATCAAACAGTGTGCCACACATTCAACACCACCCACTTGACAAGAACTTGAAAAGGGGGAAAAATATTATGAATTTAATGTAAAGTCATGGCTGGGGAAACAGACAAAATGTCAAAGTCAGAACGGCTTACAGCAGGTCCACTGCAAGGCAGAGTGTCTGTATCCCTAGGGCAAATGCTGTATGTAGTGATAATGTAAATCCTGCAATCCCTCAAACAGGCAATAAACCTTCAAATAGGATATAGATGGATACGTTTTCCCTTGTTTATTTTCTGAAGTGCACTGCTGGGCTTCCTCCCCAAAATGTACAGTACACATTGTTCCGGTGGTTGATCCGTTGACAAAACTCCAATCTGTTTACAATAAAATGTAACAAACCACCCATAATTCTGTCCAGAGCCACGTCTATTTGTCAGCACATGTTTGTGAGTAAACAATCAGGACACCTCTGGTGGAAGCTAAACACACACATGCCTGGAAACAGCTCTCTGAGCCGGAGGAAGTGAGGGAGGCATGACCGCACTGCCACTCCCCTGAGCTCTGGGATCTCTTAATAAACTACCAGGGAAGTCTGCATGGCTCCCTGACATAGGCAACTAGCACACTGGAGACCGTTAGATGAAGCAAAATGTACGCCCATATAATGCTCATGGGGAATGGACCAGCTATGTTTTTAACAATGTAATAGCTTTGTTTTATGAACAAATGACAAATGTCTTATTAATTGTTGTTTCCTGCTTATAATTATTATAAATGTTCTAAAGAGATAGGGGTATAATGGCCATCATTGTTAATCTTTCCCATCTGGTTAAACAAGTTCCAAAAGGTTTATTGATATAAAGATAGACCCATTCTGGCCGAGAAGCACATCAAGCAATGTTCAAATAATTTATAATATGACAACAAAAACAGAAAGGTGAATACTTGAAGTGACTTGAAAAACACATTTGCGTTATCCAACTTTTCCCCTGCACAATACTGAACAATGTGAGCTTGATCTGGCCACGCAGCATGTGGACACATATGGAGAAGTCGGACAGCTGTTCTCACAGTCAGAGAGGATCAAACATAACATATACAAGCTATTAGGTTCCTGTGTTGATAATACCACATTGAGAGATGTAGAGGACATCACCTTATATAAGGTCTTATGGCATTTTTTGTTGTTGCAATCCTTATATGATTATATGACATATTTTGTAGCTTACCTCTCTAGAAAATACATATTTTACACACTATTTAAGTAGCTTCTGTAGGTTATTACCCATCTCCGTTACAGCCACACATATCCTAAAAAAATCAACTTGGGGCCTCTGAGAACCAACTGGCAGGAAGGATAAGAAAGTTAATTTGCTTCCTCTGTTGTTATCCTTCACAAAGGCTTTGTGAGCAGGCAGAATGTTGAGACCACAGACAGGGACAAACAGTAGGCTTCCCATTATTGTTTTTTCAGGGTGAGACACTGATCCACGTCCCTCCGTCACCCCCACGGACCCCCGCCCTCCGGAACCCCAGGTAGTGACCGTGAGAGGCACATTTTTTAATTCTGTTCGGACAAAAGGTCGGGTAGAGGAATTCCCATTGGAATCCACACACTCATTCTGTTGATCTCAGCTGTGTATGATTGTCTTTCTTTCTCCTTACTGTGCTAGGGCGGCTTTCAATTTTAATCTTCTCTTCAGCGGGCATAGGTCCAGGGAAAAGGGGCTCACAATGGTGGGGGATGACCATGCTGGCACAAAAGCCAATATAAATCCGAATACACACAGCCCATCTGGGTTCTGCATGCCATTGAGCACTTCTTTCTCCCTTTTCTCTCCCTCAGCATTTCATTCTGATTCAGTGTAAATCATGTTTAAAGTACCGAGAGAGGATAGGCACAGCTGTCAGATTAAACTGCCCTTTTTCATTTCACCCTGACAATCCACGCCCTAGGGAGGGGAGCCTGGAGACTTTCTTATGTTAAGTTAAGAAGAGGATCACCATTGTGTGAGGTAGGCTAGGCCTCTCAGGGGTTCACTGCTGGCTGATCGCATCACCTGTCCAGTAGGAGCGGAGCAAACCCATTACATTGGCTGACTCTCAGGTTTCCACAGCAACACAGCTTGAATTCCATCACAGAAGTTCTGAACTTTCTTTTTTATTCATGTGGGTTAGATTTAGTGATGCATTTTGGGGATGTTGGTGCGTTTTAGGTTGATTTAGGCATCTCAATTGCGATGTGAACCTGAGTTATACTTGATTCACATCTTTCATATTTTTTTATATTTTGATGATTAACAAACCATGATACAATAGATCAATCTAACATGCTTGTTCATGCTCAGCCATTGAGGGGGCTATATTTCAGCACTTGGCTTGTTCAAAATCTTTAATGTGAGGGATTAGAAATGGCTCAGCAAACATTTTCATGGGAAATTGAACTGAGAGAAGTAGGTACAAAACCTCCATTGACACAAGGTTTTCTCTGCTACAGATAGATTGTGGGTTCTATCAATGTAATTGTTTGCAGTATTTCTAATTCCACTTTTTAAAATATACCCCCCCCCCCGCAACCCTACCATCCCTACCCTGATTGGAAACAATGAATGGACAACAATACTTCATGTACATGGTAAATAATGTAAATAATTATGCCTCTAATCCATTCATCTTTAACCCCTTATTGTTATCATTAGATCAGATTTTTAAAGCTAACAGTTCAATGGCCTTAATAAATAGGTATGGTGACAGAGGGCAACCTTGTTTTACGCCTCTTGACAATTCAAAGCTCTCAGAGAAGTAACCATTATTTATTATTTTACATAAAGGATTGTTATACATTACTTTTACCTATTTTATGAGAGATTCTCCAAAGTTGAAAAAGTCGGCACTTATAAACAGATTCTAGACGTACTGTATCAAAGACTTTCTCAAAATCTGCTATAAAGATTATACCTGGTTTCCCTGCCTTCTTATAGTTTTCCATTATTATCTTATATTGTCTCATATATATCTTCCTTTTAAGAATTCCATCTGATCGTGATGAATAATGTCCGGAAGGACCTTTTTTATTTTATGAGAAACCATCCTTGATGTGGAGGATGTGGACAATGTGTGACTACACTCACAATTCGTTTAAAAGAAATGTTATTTCACCTTTATTTAACCAGGTAGGCCAGTTGTGTCACGCCCTGACCAGGTGAACTCTTCTATTTTGGTCAGGGTGTGGCATTTCTATAGTTTATTTTCTATGTTTTGGGTATAGCCTTGCTTTGGGGCGTATTTCTATGTTGGGTTCTGTCGATTCCCAATCAGAGACAGCTGTCGCTAGTTGCCTCTGATTGGGGAATCATATTTAAGTTCCTTTTCCCCCCACGATGTTTGTGGGTTGTTGCCTCTTTCGTTTGAGCAGTTAATGATCAGGCATTTTCTTGGTTTTGTGTACGTGTTTAATTCAGTGTAAGAATAAACATGTGTTCGCTCCCAGCTGCGTTTTGGTCCGCTTCCTCATCACCCGACGCCAATCGTTACAAGTTGAGAACAAGTTCTCATTTACAACTGCGACCTGGCCAAGATAAAGCAAAGCAGTTCGACAAAAACAACAACACAGAGTTACACATGGGATGAGCAAACATACAGTCAATAACACAATAAATAAATCTATTTACAGTGTGTGCAAATGTAGTAAGATTAGGGAGGTAAGGCAATAAATAGGCCAAAGATGCGAAATAATTACAATTTAGCATGAACACTGGATTGATAAATGTGCAGATGATGATGTGCAAGTAGAGATTCTGGGGTGCAAAAGAGCAACAAAAAAAATACAAAAAATAACAATATGGGGATGAGGTGTGCTATTTACAGATGGGCTGTGTACCGGTACAGTGATCGGTAAGCTGCTCTGACAGCTGATGCTTAAAGTTAGAGAGGGAGATGTAAGTCTCCAGCTTCAGTGATTTTTGCAATTCGTTCCAGTCATTGGCAGCAGAGAACTGGAAGGAAAGGCGGCCGAAGCAGGAGTTGGCTTTGGGGATGACCAGTGAAATATACCTGTTGGAGCGTGTGCTATGGGTGGGTGTTGCTATGGTGACCAGTGAGCTGAGATAAGTCAGGGCTTTACCTAGCAAAGACTTATAGATGACCTGGAGCCAGTGGGTTTGGCGATGAATATGTAGCGAGGGCCAGCCAACGAGAGCATACAGGTCACAGTGGTAGGTAGTATATGGGGCTGTGGTGACAAAACGGATGACACTGTGATAGACTACATCCAATTTGCTGAGTAGGGTGTTGGAGGCTATTTTGTAAATGACATTGCCGAAGTCAAGGATCAGTAGGATAGTCAGTTTTACGAGGGTGTGTTTGACAGCATGAGTGAAGGAGGCCTTGTTGCGAAATAGGATGCCGTTTCTAGATTTAATTTTGGATTGGAAATGCTTAATGTGAGTTTGGAAGGAGAGTTTACAGTCTAACCAGACACCTAGGTATTTGTAGATGTCCACATATTCTAAGTCAGAACCGTCCAGAGTAGTGATGCTAGACGGGCGGGCGGTTGCGGGCAGCAATCCGTTGAAGAGCAACTGATTTGATCAGTTTGATCAGTTGGCCAATTTGTTTAGTGTCAAAACAACCCAATCACCTTATCTGACCTGAACATGTTTTGAATATTCATACGCAGGCGGTATGGGCATCCTAAATTTATATCACATTGTTCGGATTACAAGACATCTTAAGATCTAAGCTTGATCTAAAGCATCCACCCATGCAGCAAAACTTGAACAAAGACAAAAGCTAACCCAAAATCCCCCTGGCCTGGCTGTTTGTTTAACTCCATGCCTCACACCTTTCTGATTTCTGGAGGCGTGTTTTGACTTTGTCCAGAGGAATGTTCTGATGAGCCAGAGACACAGAAATAACACCAACATTCCTCCCATCTACTGAGTAGGAGGGAATGCAATTAGCACATATTAGAGAGAGTGGAGCAAGGCTGTCAGGACACAGGCTGGCATACGGTACAGTAAGTCCACAACCCATCCTCTCAGCCCGCCACTCTGCTCCACTCTGGCCCCATGGGCCCCAGAGAGTAGTGGCTCTGCATGTCCCTGCCCACATTGTAGCCTTTCTGCTGGGGGAAGACTGAATGATTTGACCCTGGAGGAAATGTGAGCTAATGCTCTGCTTCCTTCCAAGCCCTCAGTCTGTAATTAAGTCTTCAAAGACTGCGTTCACATGACAAATAATGTGTATGGGTCAACATGGACTTCACAGTCATCAAAGGCTTGTGTTTTTAGGAGCCCCCCCCCCCTCCTTGAAGAAAGTAGGAGCACATTGATTTTGATGCCAGTTCAACTCTATCAGCTGATTCATCACTACAAAGCATCAACGCTTAGTGAACTGGATATTCCCTGTAACGCTTCCATTATGAATATGGAAAGGAATAGATAGCCACATAATATCATTAGTTATTATATCGAAACACGTGTGGATAGCAACTCTGTTTACTCTCTTGTTATGGGCGTTGGCTCCAATAAGGCTTACCATATCATCACCTTGTAGGAACCGTGGCCCACTTCAGATCGGAAACATCTGTCTCAAAGCAACGTGTTGCGTGTTGCCGGGGGTAAACATGCATATTTATGAAATGTGGCTGTGCTTGACCTTCTTTAAGGGGAATTCATTATTGGTGAGATGTCTTGAGGAGATGCCCATGTGGTGATGTGTTTGTTCACACTTGTAAACACAGCTGGGAAGACCAAACAGCAGACAGAGAATTCCCCATCTTCCCTCTGTCTCCCATCCCGCCTGCTTCCCTTCACTAATACACACACATACTGCACACACACTACATACGCCCACACACACATAACATGCGCACACATGCATGCTGACTCCACACACTCACAAACACACTTTCATATTGACAACATACGCTGCTGCTACTGTCTATTATCTATCCTGTTGCCTAGTCACTTTACCTCTACCTATATGTACATAGCTACCTCAATTACATCGTACCCCTGCACATTGACTCGGTACAGCTACTTCCTGTATAGAACCATGTTATTTCTACTCGTTATTGTCATTCACTGTGTATTTATTCCTCTTCACTATTTTTTTTATTTATATTTTTTACTTTATCTTTAACTTTGCATTGTTGGGAAAGGACCCGTAAGTAAGCATTTCACTGTTAGTCTATACCTGTTGTTTATGAAGCATTTGACAAATTAAATGTGATTTGATTTGAAAGCCATGCCATGTTGCTTTTAAAAAGATGCCACGTCATTTTGGAGTCAACCTATTTCAAGATTGATGATAGGGAAAAAGGCCTTGCACCTTGTGTGTTTGGTTAACTTAAGGACCCACTACAGACTCCCTATTTACTTAGTGTAGGACATCTAAACTCTTAGGGTAAGGTTCCCCTGTTCCCTCTAAGGTGCAGTTTCAAGAGGCTGGGAGACAGCATAGCCCTTGGATTCTCACAATCACTGTGTCCCCCCTCACTTTGTAACATAAACAAACACAACATGCAAGGTCCAGCGGCAGCCACCTTGCCAAGGTCCTTAACAAACTTAGGCTTTAAGCAAATTTGTCAGAAGCTATTAAAAGACTTCCCAAATGTGTCTTTCCACACAGGAGGGAAAACTTATTCTCGGAGTGTATTGTAATGCTTTCCAAATCCTGCCTGAACCTGATTACTATTAAATTATTTATTTCTATAAATCCTTCTGTTGAAAATCCACATCCACACTTACTAATTTAATATTTTCTATGTAATCTGATAAAGAGCAATCTGGTCTGTATACATGGATTAGCTGGCTCTAAACCCCTCGGAATCTCTCTAGGTCAACAACAAAAAATTGTGCCAATGGTGCATTTCCCATTCCAAAGAGAAATCTGTTTCAGTGTATTGGAAGATGCCATGTGCAACGAGTTTATGGATTGTTTGTGGAGGAAAAGAACATACGCTAGACATAAAGCATAAAGTGTCTCCAGTATCTCTGTATCCATGGAGCGCAGGAAGCAAACCTATTTGGCAGCTTTATACTTTGAAAAGTTCAATGGGCACTATGATGCTCAGTATGGCAAAATGCCAAAACAACTGCTGAGAACACATGTGGAATTGCACACACGTGCATGTACGCACAGACACACGCTTAAGCACGCATACACGCACATATACATACAGTGGCAAGAAAAAGTATGTGAACCCTTTGGAATTACCTGGATATCTGCATCAATTTGACATAACATTTTATCTGATCTTCATCTAAGTCACAACAATACACAAACAGTGTGCTTAAACTAATAACACACAAATTATTGTATTTTTCTTGTCTATACTGAATACATCATTTAAACATTCACAGTGTAGGTTGGAAAAGGTATGTGAACCCCTAGGCTAATGGCTTCTACAAGAGCTAATTGGAGTCAGGAGTCAGCTGACCTGGAGTCCAATCAATGAGATGAGATTGGAGATGTTGGTTAGAGCTGCCTAGCACTATAAGAAACACTCGCAAAATTTGAGTTTGCTATTCACAAAAAGCATTGCCTGATGTGAACCATCTCAGAAGACCTAAGATTAAGAATTGTTGACTTGCATAAAGCTGGAAAGGGTTACAGAATTATCTCTAAAAGTCAGTCCACAGTAAGACAAATTGTCTATAAATTGAACAATTTTAGCACTGTTGCTACTCTTCCTAGGAGTCGCCGTACTACAAAGATGACTGCAAGAGCACAGTGCAGAATGCTCAATGAGGTTAAGATTTACAGAAATCTCTGGAAGATGCTAACATCTCTGTTGTCGAGTCTACAATACGTAAAACACAAAAAAAGAATGGTGTTCATGGGAGGACACCATGTAAGAAGCTACTGCTGTCCAAAAAAACATTGCTGAACGTCTGAAGTTCGCAAAAGAGCACCTGGATGTTCCACTGTGCTACTAGCTAAATATTCTGTGGCTCAGTTGTTAGAGCATGGTGTGTGCAACACCAGGATTGTGGGTTCAATTCCCACGGGGGGCCAGTACAAAAAAAATGCATGAAATTAAATGTATGTATTTACTAATGTAAGTCACTCTGGATAAGAGTGTCTGCTAAATGACTAAAATGTAAAAATGACAGATGAAATTAAAGTTGTGTTGTTTGGAAGGAACAAACAACACTATGTGTGGAGAAAAAAAGGCACATCAAAACCTCATCCCAATTGTAAACTATGGTGGAGGAAGCATCATGGTTTGGGGCTGCTTTGCTGCCTCAGGACCTGGACAGCTTGCTATCATCAATGGAAAAATGAATTCCCAAGTTTATCAAGATATTTTGCAGGATAATGTAAAGCTATCTGTCTGCCAATTGAAGCTCAACAGAAGTTAGGTGATGCAACAGGACAACAACCCAAAAGACAGAAGTAAATCAACAACAGAATTGCTTGAACAGGAGAAAATACGCCTTCTGGAGTGGTCCAGTCTGTCCTGACCTCAACCCGATTGAGATGCTGTGGCATGACCTCAAGAGAGCGGTTCACACCAGACATTCCAAGAATATTGTGGAACTGAAACAGTTTTGTAAAGAGGAATGGTACAAAATTGCTCCTGACCGTTGTGCAAGTCTGATCCGCAACTACAGAAAACGTTTGGTTGAGGTTATTGCTGCCAAAGGAGGGTGAACCTCTTATTAATTCCAAGGGTTCACATACTTTTTCCAACCTGCACTATGAATGTTTACATGGTGTGTTCAATAAAGACATGAACAATTATAATTGTTTGTGTGTTATTAGTTTAAGCAGACTGTGTTTGTCTATTTTTGTGACTGAGATGAAGATCAGATAAAACTTTACGACCAATTTATGCAGAAATCCAGGTATTTCTAAAGGGTTCACATACTTTTTCTTCCCACTGCACACATAGACCATGCAGGAAAGATAAACAAAAACAAATGAAGACTTATATCCTTGCTCTGGGTTTGAACATAAACATTTATCTTTATGCTTGTTTTCTGTTCTGAACATGATTAATTTTACTGCTTAATAAACACACTCCAGATGTTTAGGGCATAAACCCCAAATAAACTTTCTGAAATACTAAATACATACATTTGAGTGTATGTCTCCTCCCTAGGTCCCTCTTTGCCTCAGTTGTATTTTAGTTGTTGGAACATGTTAGATTTATAGACTGATGCTGTCAATAAACACACGCCAAGTACCTGCCTTTCAACTGCTTTATTGATAGTTTCAAATGATTCTTGCTTGTTGTTGCACATTTAACAAAGACTTACATGATTACATTTTCCTGGGTGACTAAACTCTTGTTTGGGATATACAGTAAGCTTAAACAGACAGTAGCCTATCATGCCACCTGACAAGATTCCAGTTTCCTAACAACCTTCTTCCCGTGTATGGGGTTCAGCCTCGCTGCCTTGAGGACGTGTCTAACCCGAAGACAATAGTTAATCTGGCACTGCTCTCAAGTTGTTAAAGAAATTACTTAAACTCCAGGCAGGGGTCACTCAGTCACCTATGAAAAATGTACATGACGTCGGGCCTGAAAACAAAGGCCCCGAGCGGGATTAACGTGTCACTCTCTCATGCTATGGAGAACGCTGGGGGAGAGAATGTGGAGCTGCTCCTGGTATAGGGCTTCCAACATCAGCAGGGATTAGAAGAGCAGACTAATGAACAGAAAGTCCACCTCCAAATGGGCCGTTAGCTAGCTGCCTTCCTCCACAGACACCGGGCCGGGCTGGTAGCCAGGGCATCCCTGACCAGACCCCTGAAAGCAGAAACTTTCTCAATTAGTCGATAGCCTCCTGCCGGGAAACTTCCAGGATGTGAACATGTTTCTCTGCAATTATTATTTATTTCAGATTGGCGTTCTCCACCTTAAAGGAAAACTCCACCCCAAAATGATATTTTGGTATTTCTCTCATTAGTCGATGTTGGTATAGTCCCAAAATGTTTTGCATTTCAGCAATCAAGTTTTCAAGTTGCATATCTTGAAACCTTTTGCCATGATTACTAGACGATTCAGATAGCTGGCTAGACTGACTTACCACTCAAATATTTTCACTGACATGCTAATTGAGTGACTGTCAGTGACTGACATAACAACAGAAAAACTGCTGATGCACAATCAAATTGGGGGCCCACTAGCGGCCGGGGGACCAAAGTGACCGCTTATGCTGCTTATGCCTGGAGCCAGCCACACCTGGAATTAAGGAATAAAGGACAGCTCTTCCTGTGTTCCCAAAAATAATCAAATCAAATCAAATTCTATTGGTCACATACACATTAGCAGATTAGCAGATGTTAATCCGAGTGCAGCAAAATGCTTGTGCTTCTAGTTCCGACCGTGCAGTAATATCTAACAAGTAATCTAACAATTTCACAACAACTCCCTTATACACCCAAGTGTAAAGGAATTAATAAGAATATGTACATATAAATATATGGATGAGCAATGGCCGTGCGGCATAGGCAAGATGCAGTAGATGGTATAGAGTACAGTATATACATATGAGATGAGTAATGTAGGGTATGTAAACATTATATAAAGTGGCATAGAGATTTCAGTCAGTATGTTGGCAGCAGCCACTCAATGTTAGTGATGGCTGTTTAACAGTCTGATGGCCTTGAGATAGAAGCTGTTTTTCAGTCTCTCGGTCCCAGCTTTGATGCACCTGTACTGACCTTGCCTTCTGGATGATAGCGGGGTGAATAGGCAGTGGCTCAGGTGGTTGTTGTCCTTGATGATCTTTTTGGCCTTCCTGTGACATCGGGTGGTGTAGGTGTCCTGGAGGGCAGGTAGTTTTCCCCCGGTGATGCGTTGTGCAGACCTCACTACCCTCTGGAGAGCCTTACGGTTGTGGGCGGAGCAGTTTCTGTACCAGGCGGTGATACAGCCCAACAGGATGCTCTTGATTGTGCATCTGTAAAAGTTTGTGAGTGTTTTCGGTGACAAGCCAAATTTCTTCAGCCTCCTCTCTGTGTGGGTGGACCATTTCAGTTTGTCCGTGATGTGTACGCCGAGGAACTTAAAACTTTCCACCTTCTCCACTACTGTCCTGTTGATGTGGATAGGGGGGTGCTCCCTCTACTGTTTCCTTATGTCCACGATCATCTCCTTTGTTTTCCTGACACCACACTCCGAGAGCCCTCACCTCCTCCCTGTTGGTCGCCTCGTTGTTGTTGGCAATCAAGTGTCGTCTGCAAACTTGATGATTGAGTTGGAGGTGTGCATGGCGACGTAGTCATGGTTGAACAGGGAGTACAGGAGAGGGCTGAGAATGCACCCTTGTGGGGCCCCAGTGTTGAGGATCAGCGGGGTGGAGATGTTGTTACCTACCCTCACCACCTGGGGGCGGCTTGTCAGAAAGTCCAGGACCCAGTTGTCCAGGACCCAGTTGCACGACCCAGGGTCTCGAGCTTAATGACAAGTTTGGAGGGTACTATGGTGTTAAATGTTGAGCTGTAGTCAATGAACAGCATTCTTACATAGATATTCCTCTTGTCCAGATGGGTTGGGGCAGTGTGCTATGTGTTTGCGATTTCATTGTCTGTGGACCTATTGGGACGGTAAGCAAATTGGAGTGGGTCTAGGGTGTCAGGTAGGGTGGAGGTGATATATGGTCCTTGACTAGTCTCTCAAAGCACTTTATGATGACGGAAGTGAGTGTTACGGGGCGATAGTCGTTTAGCTCAGTTACCTTAGCTTTCTTGGGAACAGGAACAATGGTGGCCCTCTTGAAGCATGTAGGAACAGCATACTGGGATAGGGATTGATTGAATATGTTCGTAAACACACCAGCCAGCTGGTCTGCGCATGCTCTGAGCATGTGGCTAGGGATGCCGTCTTGGCCGGCGGCCTTGCGAAGGTTAACACTTTGAAATGTTTTACTCACGTTGGCTGCGGTGAAGGAGAGCCTGCAGGTCTTGGTAGCGGGCTGTGTCAGTGGCACTGTATTGTCTTCAAAGCGAGCAAAGAAGTTGTTTAGTTTGTCTGGTAGCAAGACTTCGGTGTCCGCAATGGGTCGGTGTCCTGTGTGAGAACACGTTATCATCGACAGAGCAGTTTCATCCGACAATGGTTTTATACCGATACATTTGTTCTACTTTTCTATCAAGAACAGATGGGTAGAGCAAATCAAATATATCAAGAAGAAAATTAAAATCTCAATAACCCAACCCATCAACTACTGGAAAAGATATATCTATGTTGCTTTTTCTCTCTTGATTTTCTAGCCACGGTTTTATTTTGTGCAGTGAAGGAAGGGCTTATATTATCTATGATACTGAAAATATGGATTATTCAGTGATTTATGTAGTTCCCCTTCGGCTTTTATGATTTTGCTGTATAGAGCTTGTAATGTTTGAGATGTTGAGATGTTGAATAACGACGTTTGGTGTTAAAGTTTTTGGCCAGCTACAGGAGTTGAACACTATTTGACAGACCATGTCATCCCCTCTGAGATAAAGTGCTATTGAAATGTGTTTCTCACAATCTTCTAACTCTCTGGCAGCTAGAGAACAATATTGTGATGAGAAAATCATTCCCGCTCAGTAAATCTTGAAGCGTTGCATTGTAAACTGTCATCGAATTATTCTTCTGCATGCCATTTTGACTACATAAAATGGACTGCCTTGCCATTTGTGTCCTTATTTTGGCTATAGTCCTTTAGCTACACTCAAAACACACTTCAAATCAAAGATCCAAAAGAAAATCCATGAAATGCATTATGAATTCCAACCATATTAATAGCACTTGAGATCAGAGTAGGGTGTCAAATGGTACGAAAGAACAACAAAGAATAACTTTTTATTGAGTCATGGGTGAGTGGATTGACATGAAATTTGCTCAGGGTGGTCCAATCATACACTTCAAGATTTAGGTTTGGCATTAATGGACATTTTAAAGATTGTAATAGAGCTCAGCTGTATTTTTCATAAATGTTTGATATTCGCCACCACAGAAAGTCCAACACTACGACGGAGACTAGACCTGCTTCCTATACACCATATTTAATTAATGAGACAATGAAGGCTGTAGTATGTGCATTTTTATGAACTACTGTGCATGTAGTGCATGACTTGGGTCTGCATTGTAAATTCCACAGGCCTATATTAATGTATGTTTGAAGTAATTGCCAGATGGATTTGTGATGGAGACTATAAAAAAAGGACCATAAAAAGCCAAACATTTGTGCTGTAAAATGAAAGACTCAAAAGAGGCCAGATGTACAGCAGAAGTTCTCAGTTCAGTGGCAGACTCACTGTGTTTTAATGAGCGATATTTCTGTGGGATTTTTTGCACTAATTACCCTCCCTACATCAGACTCAGGCTTCCAAAGGTTCCCCCTACTGTTTCATCTATGTCCAAGTCCCTCAACTATTCAGAGCGGGCATTAATCAAACGAAAGAACGGACAAAACTCACTGCTTCAGACTGAGGTGTGAAGTAGCCTGATGTTAGCGCTGATGTGGGCTAACGTGAAGCCGTTAATGATTATTTTAATTTAAAAAAGGAAAAAATGTAATGATGTAATTGAAAAATAAATGCGTGACAGGTAGTACCACTCTCAACACAGCTTTGGGACCAGTCTTTTTAGAACCTTCTAAATCTCACACATGCTTTACACACAAAGACCAACTCACAGAAAAGTACACATTCCCTCACAAATTCATGTTCTTTCACCAGTGTTAAAGAAATCAATACTCAGGTTAATAACAATACACTCCACCCCATTTAAAAATAACATTTTACATGCTGTATTGTAGGTTATTGAGTGCAATATAGACTACTGTTCAAAAGTTTGGGGTCACTTAGAAATGTCTGTTTTTGTAAGAAAAGCAATTTTTTGGTCCATTAAAATAACATCAAATTGATCAGAAATACAGTGTAGACATTGTTAATGTTGTAAATGACTATTGTAGCGGGAAACGGCAGATTTTTTTATGGAATATCTACATAGGCGTACAGAGGCCCATTATCAGCAACCGTCACTCCTGTGTTCCAATGGCACATTGTGTAAGCTAATCCAAGTTTATTATTTTTAATGGCTAATTGATCATTAGAAAACCTTTTAGTAATTATGTTTGCGCAGCTGAAAACTGTTGTCCTGATTAAAGAAGCAATAAAACTGGCCTTCATTAGACTAGTTGAGTATCTGGAGCATCAGCATTTGTAGGTTCGATTACAGGCTCAAAATGGCCAGAAACAAAGAACTTTCTTCTGAAACTTGTCAGTCTATTCTTGTTCTGAGAAATGGCTATTCCATGTGAGAAATTGCCCAGAAACTGAAGATCGTTTTACAATCATGTGTGCCTCCCAGCTACCATACGTTGCCCTGCAAAGAAACTGGAGACATTACCTTCAAATTGAAATATTTCCAAATCTTTCCAGAGTGAGATTTAAGCTGTATTGTAAAGGGAGGTCCAAAATGTCATTGTCTTGTAATTGTTAGCATTATTATTCCCAGCAGAGCCACTGACTCCTTAATGCAGTAAATACACATACTGTATCAAGTAACTCTGAAATAACTCTGCATGTAACGTATACCAGAGCAGTGGCCAAGAAATTCGAATAAATTATAATATTTTGGATTATATTTCCATTTGGAGAAAAGACAAAACAATCATTGGGTTCCTTCCAGCTTTTTTATCCTGGTTATTTATAACCTATTAGCAATTCATTGCTGAGTGAGAAAGTAATTTTATTGTTGAAATGACACAATCACTCATTTTGTCAATGACTGAAAATCCCACTGAGTGAATGTTGAGGCTGGAGCTCTTCACACTTTTAGAGTTCAAATGAGTTTGGCAGATTCTTCGGTTATTAAAAAGAGATATTGAACTGCAAAGTCCTATTTTAGTACAAAATCACATTAATGCCAATATAATTGAACTATTTAATATGATTGCGCCATGCTAGGTAGTTTTTATGTTATTCTCCCAAGACACAGTAGGCTAATGGCAAACATTAGAATCATTCTGATACACACGTATTACTAACTATTATGTTTGTGAAAGATTGTCTTCTTGCCATCTATTCAATGTAATGTTTAAAGCTCATACTGTAGAAAGAACAGTTCTGTACATTACACAATACAAAGCAGGATAAAGTCGTTAACATGCATCTGGCAACACTTCATGAACCTACAAATGTGCTTAAATTCAGTCAAATAATTTGGCTGACTTATACAGTGTAAACTTATCCGAGGTAATGTTCTAAAATGACTAACAGTAAGTAGATTAGTCAAGAAGTGTTTTATTGCGGTACTAGAGATGAATTGGTCTTAAAAGAAGAAAGAAGGAAGCGTTCCTTATTTGGGCTTAGTATCGCTTAAATCAGTTTTATCCAGACAGTCTGGAGGCCCAGAATACAGAAGTCAATTTGTGTTCTTGTATTCTAGGTCAACTGGAATAAACACGACATATTAGAAGCATACTGTATTCAGAGCATGGTACTGCAGACAGAAACATTGCCATGCATTCAGCAATTCTCCCACACACAGGCAATGGCAAATGTAAGCAATGCAGTGCTATAAATGACAACTGTGCCTATTTAGCCTTGAATTACTGTCGTTGAGATGCATTGGTGGAGGGGGTTGTATACAGTACAAGAAAAGACGAACTGTTTTCTTTACCTTTAGTTCCCATCTCTAGCATAGCAGAAAATCCTTCCTCAGTTATAATATGCTCCAACATTTGTCAGTAGTGGGTGACATGAAACACTCACCTCCTGCGAGGTCTCTGCAAGTTAGGGCAATAGGAAATGAACAAAATATTATTGCCTGAAGTGTGCGTGTACCACATCTATTACCCTAATTTATGGTCAGAAAAAAAGCCCACTGACATATTTAGAATCCTGAGGACACTTAAATTCACTATGACTTTGTTTTGGAGTCAAGCTGCCATAAATCACAGCCAAACAGGCACATTAATATAAATTCAACAGTATTTGGAACAGATATCCTGCTTTGTATAAGGAAAAGATTGGCTTCCTTTCACTTTATAGATACAGTAGGTGGGTGAGTCATAAGCCTTGTGTTGTAAAACGGGTTCAAACCAGGACATAGGCCTACTATTGCACAGACCTCAATAAAGGAAGAATGAGTAATACAACAACAGTCTTGTAGCCTTCCATTAGTTCTCCAATAACAGCCATTAAAGCGTGTTCTGTTTAAAGGAAAACTCTTTGGGCATTTCTTTCATTAGTCGACTGTTGATTCAGTCCCAGTTTTCAAGATATTGGATTTTCAAGAAGCAAAGTGCCACATCATCATGATGAGTTTTGCATCATCATGAGGATGTGGCATGGAACACTTTGCTTCTTGAAAGTCCAATATCTTGAAAACGTGACTGCCGACATGCAAAACATGGTTGGACTGTATTAACAGTGGACTAATGGAAAAAATACCAAAATAAAGTTTGAGTGGATTCATCTTCTAAGCTTATGCATATGTTAGATTTTCTTCACATAACAATGCTATAGGATTTTGTCAACCTTAGCACCCTGCTCTCTGCTGGTTATCATGTGAAGCTAAGCAGGTTTGGGTGTGGTCAGTGCTTGGATGGGAAACCACCTGGGAAGATAAAGCTTCTACTAAAAATGGAGGGTACTTATCCTTCTGATCCAAGAGCCCAATACCTCAGGGTGAGGGGACATTGTCCTTTCTTAATGCATATTCTCAAACTTAGCTCATAACAATGCATTTGGGCAGCAGAAACTGAGTCTCTTAAACTAGCTAGGCTGTTCCATGCCTTGTGTACTCATTGTTGTAGCAACTTCCATAATTAAGATGAATAACCTTGTCAAAATGCTTCAAAGGACAGACCTTAGACATAAAATACTACTATGTGGGATAAACATTACTGTAAGATGAGTATCTTAGCTTTTGGTCGTGGAAACAGACTATACGTGGAAAGCATTTACGGAAATGCAATTCTTTCAAAGTAAAAGAATTTGTAAAATGTGAAGAGAGACAACATTTCTTTCTGATTAGCAAACATGAAGGTAACAGCGGTTTCTTGGTAACTAAGACAGGGCACTGACTTACATTTACATTTAAGTAATTTAGCAGACTGTAACGATCGTCGTGCAGGAAGGAAGAAGTGGACCAAGGCGCAGCTGGGAGCGAACACATGTTATTTATTACAGACTGAAATAACACGGTCAAAACAGAGAATAAACGTATCGTTACTGCTCCAACAAAAGAGACAACACCCCACAAACATCGTGGGGGAAAAGGAACTTAAATGTGATTCCCCAATCAGAGGCAACTAGCGACAGCTGTCTCTGATTGGGAATCGACAGAACCCAACATAGAAATAAGCCCCAAAGCAAGGCTATACCAAAAACATAGAAAATAAACTATAGAAATGCCACACCTTGACCAAAATAAAAGAGTTCACCTGGTCAGGGCGTGACAGTACCCCCCCTCCAACGGTGCGTACTCCCGGCGCACCAACCTAAAGTCTATTAGGGGGGGGGGACCGGGTGGGCGCCTCACCCTCGGTGGAGGCTCTGGCCCCGGGCGTGTTTCTCCCCCTGCCTCCACCCTAGCCCTACCCCTCTGGCCCGGACTGGACCATGGTGGAGCGGCATGCTCAGGCTCCGGAGCGGAGCCGCCGACCGGAACAGGACTGGTCACCGGTGGACCGGACACAGGCCGTGCCGGACTGTGGACACGCACCACTAACTTGGTGCGGGGAGCAGGGATGGGCCGGACAGGACTGGGGACACGCACCACTAACCTGGTGCGGGGAGCAGGGACGGGCCGGACTGGACTGGGGACACGCACCACTGGCTTGGTGCGGGGAGCAGGGATGGGCCGGACAGGACTGGGGACACGCACCACTGGCTTGGTGCGGGGATCAGGGATGGGCCGGACTGGACTGTGGACACGTACCACATTCGCCCGGCAAGGGCGAGGTGCTGGCACAGGACGTGCTGGACCGTGACCGCACACCGGCGACACAGTGCGCATAAGCGGCGCCGGATATCCTGGACCGAGGAGGCGCACTGGAGGTCTGGAGTGCACAGCTGACATCACCCGTTCTGGCTCAACGCCCACCTTAGCCTGGCAAGTGTGGAGCGCTGGCACAGAACGCACTGGGCTGTGCAGCCGTACCGGAGACACAGTGCGCGTCCTCGGCGCAGGATACATCGGACCGAGAAGGGGCACCGGAGGCCAGGAGCGCTGAGCCGGCACAACACGTCCTCGCTGAACACTCCCCCTAGCCCGGCAAATGTGGGGTGCTGGCACAGAGCGCACTGGGCTGTGCAGGCGCACTGGCGATGCCGTGCGCACCTCTGCCACCCAAGGCTCTTCCTCCACGCTGTCCCTACGCAGGTCCTCCAGGACCTGCCACATCTCTGCCTCCTCCTTCGCCGTTATCCCCCACGAGAGCAGTGGTCTGGGCTCTTCCTCTGCCCTTCCGGACCACCCCATTAGCCCCCCACCAAAATTTTCTTGGGGTGTCTTCCGGGCCTCCTCGACCGCCACCTGCGACTCCTTCCACCGGCTGGCATCACCTCCTTGACCTGGGAATCCTTCCGCCAGGGTCCTTTCCCCGACATGATCTCCTCCCAGGTCCAGAACTCCTTCCCCTCGCGAGCCCATCTCTCGCGCTCCTTATCCTCCCTCTGCTTGGTCCTGGTTCGGTGGGGTGTTCTGTAACGATCGTCGTGCAGGAAGGAAGAAGTGGACCAAGGCGCAGCTGGGAGCGAACACATGTTATTTATTACAGACTGAAATAACACGGTCAAAACAGAGAATAAACGTATCGTTACTGCTCCAACAAAAAGAGACAACACCCCACCGACATCGTGGGGGAAAAGGAACTTAAATGTGATTCCCCAATCAGAGGCAACTAGCGACAGCTGTCTCTGATTGGGAATCGACAGAACCCAACATAGAAATAAGCCCCAAAGCAAGGCTATACCAAAAACATAGAAAATAAACTATAGAAATGCCACACCTTGACCAAAATAGAAGAGTTCACCTGGTCAGGGCGTGACACAGACGCTCTTATCCAGAGCGACTTACAAATTGGTGCATTCACCTTATGATATCCAGTGGAATTCATAAAATATTGGATAAAAAAGTAGAAGGGCCAGATATAGACCAAATATACAATGTTTTATGGACACGATAATATCAGACAACGTTCTTTGAACTTATCTCAAAGTCCTGAGTGACTTAAAAGGCAATGAAACTTATGCTGCCGTAATTTCCATTTTGGGATGAATCCACATGCTGTCCCCAAGCTTTCCAATCCATTGTCACAGAAATAACAAACCCCATGGGAGGTTCATCATCATAGTTATTACTCAGTAAAACTACAGCACCCGGCTTCACAGGAAGGCCAAGAAGATCATCAAGGACCTCGAGCCACCTGAGCCACGACCTATTCACCCCGCTATCATCTAGAAGGCGGCGACACTACAAACTGAAAAACAGCTTCTATCTCCAGGCCATCAGACTGTTAAATAGTCACTACTAGCCGGCCTCGGCCCAGTACGCTGCCCTGAACCTCACATGCTGACGTTGCAAAATAAATGTACACATACATGTTATTCAAACATTGCACCCACACCTCTCACGAGCGTCAAACTAGCGTCTGTGTAGCCAGGCGCTAAAATAGAACTTGGTTGCATTTGTGATGCTTGATGTGCTGCAAGTCCTGCCTCTCCCATCTGCTCATTGGTTTTTAGAGCATATAACAACGTGGCATCTCCTCATTGGTTTTTAGGAGCATATACCCACGTGGGTGATTGAAAGATGAACTGAGGTCCACACTCCAGTCCAGTTGGTTGTGGAAATGCACCTTAAAGTTGGTTGCCAACCGCCATATAAAGTCCAAAGAAGAGAAGAAGAAGAAGCCTGAATGAAGAGATTACTAGAAGCGAACTCGGTTTACCGTTTTATCTGTGTATTAATTGTCGGAGTAGAGGACCTTGTGCATTTCAGGTAAAATAACAACCCAATGTATATATCCCAGGACAAATTAGCTAGCAACAGCAAGCTAGCTAGCTAAATTGCAATAAATGTTTAATGCTTTTCAACCTGTCTCCAAATTAAAATACCGTAATTTCCAGACTATTAAGCGCACCTGAATATAAGCCGCACCCACTGAATTTTTTTACATTTTTTATTTTGAACATAAATAAGCCGCACATGTCTATAAGCCGCAGGTGCCTACCAGTACATTGAAACAAATGAACTTTACACAGGCTTTAACGAAACACGGCTTGTAACAAAAATAAAAAATCAGCAGTATGCTTTAGTTGTCTTTTTGCACTAAGTCAACTCCTCACGCTGCTGTTTCAAACGTCTTATCATCGACTCATTAAGACCAAGCTCCCATGCAGCAGCTCTATTTCCTTTTCCAACAGCCAGATCAATCGCCTTCAACTTGAAAGCTGCATCATATGCATTTCTCCGTGTCGTTGCCATGATGAGGGTGACAAAATGACTACCGTAATCAGAATGATGGGAAGTTTGAGAGCGCTCGATTTAATCTAAACAGTAAACAAAAAAGTTGTTTGACCTTAACCCGTTCGGCAATTTCATTGGTCTAATGAAAGCTTCATGCCGCCAAAAAACTGAGCACGTCACAGAATGTGTTTTTTGGAGAAAAAAAATTGAAAGCGGGAAAAATCCATATATTAGCCACGTCATTGTTTAAGCCGCGAGGTTCAAAGCGTGGGAAAAAAGTTGCGGCTTATAGTCTGGAATTTACGGTAATTGATTCAGAGTTTGTTTTGATTTTTCAACTTGCGTGTCATGATCGCATCAGGTGTGTATGGACAAAATCAACTTGTGCGTGATGGTGGAAACACACGCATGGGCGGTCTGGTCAGCATGTTAGCCGGCTACCACCCTGTACTCTAACCAGCATCTAACCTGTACTCTAACCTGCATCTAACCTGTACTCTAACCTGCATCTAACCTGTACTCTAACCTGCATCTAACCTGTACTCTAACCTGTATCTAACCTGTGCTCTAACCTGTATCTAACCTGTACTCTAACCTGTATCTAATCTGTACTCTAACCTGTGTCTAACTTGTAATCTAACCTGTACTCTAACCTGTACTCTGACCAGTATCTAACCTGTACTCTAGCCTGTTCTCGAACCTGTATCTAGCCTGTACTCTAACCTGTATCTAACCTGTGCTCAAACCTGCATCTAACCGGTACTCTAACCTGTATCTAACCTGTATCTAACCTGTACTCTAACCTGTAATCTAACCTTAATCTAACCTTTACTCTAACCTGCATCTAACCTGTACTCTAAACTGTATCTAGCCTGTGCTCTAACATGCATCTAACCTGTACTCTAACCTGCATCTAACCTGTACTCTAACCTACATCTAAACTGTACACTAACCTGCATTAAAAACCTGTACTCTAACCTGTATCTAACCTGTACTCTAACCTGCATCTAACCTGTACTCTAACCTGCATCTAACCTGTACTCTAACCTGCATCTAACCTGTACTCTAACCTGCATCTAACCTGTACTCTAACCTGCATCTAACCTGTACTCTGACCTGTACTCTAACCTGTATCTAACCTGCATCTAACCTGTATCTAACCTGCATCTAACCTGTACTCTAACCTGCATCTAACCTGTACTCTAACCTGCATCTAACCTGTACTCTGACCTGTACTCTGACCTGCATCTAACCTGTACTCTAGCCTGTACTCGAACCTGTATCTAGCCTGTACTCTAACCTGTATCTAACCTGTGCTCAAACCTGCATCTAACCGGTTCTCTAACCTGTATCTAACCTGTATCTAACCTGTACTCTAACCTGTAATCTAACCTTCATCTAACCTTTACTCTAACCTGTATCTAGCCTGTGCTCTAACATGCATCTAACCTGTACTCTAACCTGCATCTAACCTGTACTCTAACCTGCATCTAACCGGTACTCTAACCTACATCTAACCTGTACTCTAACCTGCATTAAAACCTGTACTCTAACCTGCATCTAACCTGTTCTCTAACCTTTATCTAACATGCATCTAACCTGTACTCTAACCTGCATCTAAACTGTACTCTAACCTGCATCTAACCTGTACTCTGACCTGCACTCTAACCTGCATCTAACCTGTACTCTAAACTGTATCTAACCTGTGCTCTAACCGGCATCTAACCTATACTCTATCCTGCGTCTAACCTGTCCACTAAGCTGTTTTTAACCTGTACTCCAACATGTATCTGACCTGTAGTCTAAACTGTATCTAACCTGTTCTCTAGCCTTTATCTAACCTGCATCTAACCTGTACTCTAACCTGCATCTAACCAGTACTCTAACCTGCATCTAACCAGTACTCTAACCTGCATCGAACCTGTACTCTAACCTGTATCTAACCTGTACTCTATCCTGCATCTAACCTGTACTCTAACGTGCATCTAACCTTTACTCTAACCTGCATCTAACATGTACTCTAACCTGTACTCTAACCTGCATCTAACCTGTACTCTATCCTGCATCTAACCTGTACTCTATCCTGCATCTAACCTTTACTCTAACCTGCATCTAACATGTCCTCTAACCGGTATCTAACCTGTAATCTAACCTGCACTCTAACCATTACTCTGTCCTGCGTCAAACATGTTCTCTAACCTGCATCTAACCTGTACTCCAACCTGTATCTAACCTGTACTCTAACCTGTGTCTAACTTGTTCTCTAACCTGCATCTAACCTGTACTCTAACGCGCATCCAACATGTACTCTAACCTGCATCTAACCTGTACTCTATCCTGTATCTAACCGGTACTCTAACCTGTATCTAACCTGTACTCTAACCTGCATCTAACCTGTACTCTAACCTGCATCTAACCTGTACTCTGACCTGTACTCTAACCTGCATCTAACCGGTACTCTAAACTGTATCTAACCTGTGCTCTAACCTGCATCTAACCTGTACTCTAACCTGTATCTAACCTGTACTCTGACCTGTACTCTAACCTGCATCTAACCGGTACTCTAAACTGTATCTAACCTGTGCTCTAACCTGCATCTAACCGGTACTCTAAACTGTATCTAACCTGTACTCTAACCTGCATCTAACCTGTACTCTAACCTGCATCTAACCTGTACTCTGACCTGTACTCTAACCTGCATCTAACCTGTACTCTAACCTGCATCTAACCTGTACTCTAACCTGTACTCTAACCTGCATCTAACCGGTACTCTAAACTGTATCTAACCTGTGCTCTAACCTGCATCTAACCTATACTCTATCCTGCTTCTAACCTGTTCTCTAACCTGCATCTAACATGTCCTCTAAGCTGTATTTAACCTGTACTCCAACCTATATCTGACCTGTAATCTAACCTGTGTCAAACCTGTTCTCTAACCTGCATTTAACCTGTAATCTAACCTGTGCTCTAACCTGCATCTAACCTGTACTCTAATCTGCATCTAACCTGTACTCTAACCTGTACTCTAACCTGTACTCTAACCTGCATCTGACCTGTACTCTATCCTGTACTCTAACCTGCATCTAACCGGTCCTCTAACCTGTATTTAACCTGTATCTAACCTGTACTCTAACCTGGATCTAACCTGTACTCTAACCTGCATTTAACCTGTACTCTAACCTGTGTCTTACCTGTACTCTAACCTGCATCTAACCTGTACTCTAACCTGTATCTAACCTGTACTCTTACCTGTATCTAACCTGTACTCTAACCTGTACACTAACCTGCATCTGACCTGTACTCTAACCTGCAAATAACCTGTACTATAACCTGTATCTAACCTGTACTCTAACCTGCATCTAACCTGTACTCTAACCTGCATCTGACCTGTACTCTAACCCGTACTCTTACCTGCATCAAACCTGCACTCTAACCTGCATCTAACTGTACTCTAACCTGTACTCTAAACTGTATCTAACCTGTGCTCTAACCTGCATTTAACCTGTACTCTAACCTGCATCTAACCTGTACTCTAACCTGAACTCTAACCTGCATCTAACCTGTACTCTAACCTGCATCTAACCTGCATCTAACCTGTACTCTAACCTGTACTCTAACCTGCATCTAACCTGTACTCTAACCTGTACTCTAACCTGCATCTAACCTGTACTCTAACCTGCATCTAACCTGTATTGTAACCTGTATTCTAACCTTTACTCTGAGCTTTATCTAACCTGTACGCTAAACTGTATCTAACCTTTGCTCTAACCTGCATCTAACCTGTACTCTAACCTGTATCTAACCTGTACTCTAAACTGTGTCTAACCTGTGCTCTAACCTGCATCTTATCGGTACTCTAACCTGTACTCTAACCTGTACACTAACCTGCATCTAACCTTTACTCTAACCTGTACTCTAAACTACATCTAACCTGTACTCTGACCTGTACTCTAACCTGCATTAAAAACCTGTACTCTAACCTGTTTCTAACCTGTTCTCAAACCAGAACTCTAACCTGCATCTAACCTCTGCTCTAACCTGTATCTAACCTGTACTCTAACCTGCATCTAACCCGTACTCTAACCTGCATCAAACCTGTTCTCTAACCTGTATCTAACCTGCACTCTATCCTGCATCTAACCTGTACTCTAACGTGCATCTAACATGTACTGTAACCTGTACTCTAACCTGCATCTAACCTGTACTCTATCCTGCATCTAACCTGTACTCTATCCTGCATCTAACCTGTACTCTAACCTGCATCTAACATGTACTCTAACCTGTATCTAACCTGTACTCAAACCTGCATCTAACCTGTAATCTATCCTGCATCTAACCTGTTCTCTAACCTGCACCTAACCTGTACTCTAAGCTGTATTTAACCTGCAGTCCAACCTGTATCTGACCTGTACTCTAACCTGTACTCTAACCTGCATCTGACCTGTACTCTAACCTATACTCTAACCTGCATCTTACCTGTTCTCTAACCTGTATCTAACCTGTACTCTTACCTGTATCTAACCTGTACGCTTACCTGTATCTAACCTGTACTCTAACCTGTATCTAACCTGTACTCTAACCTGCATCTGACCTGTACTCTAACCTGTGTCTTACCTGTACTCGAACCTGCAAATAACCTGTACTATAACCTGTGCTCTAACCTGTACTCTTACCTGCATCAAACCTGCCCTCTAACCTGCATCTGACCTGTACTCTAACCTGTGTCTTACCTGTACTCTAACCTGCAAATAACCTGTACTATAACCTGTGCTCTAACCTGTGCTCTAACCTGCATCAAACCTGCACTCTAACCTGCATCTAACCTGTACTCTAACCTGAACTCTAACCTGCATCTCACCTGTACTCTAACCTGCATCTAACCTGCATCTAACCTGTACTCTAACCTGTACTCTAACCTGCATCTAACCTGTACTCTAACCTGTACTCTAACCTGCATCTAACCTGTACTCTAACCTGCATCTAACCTGTATTCTAACCTGTATTCTAACCTTTACTCTGAGCTTTATCTAACCTGTACGCTAAACTGTATCTAACCTTTGCTCTAACCTGTACTCTAACCTGTATCTAACCTGTATCTAACCTGTGCTCTAACATGCATCTAATCGGTACTCTAACCTGCATCTAACCTGTACTCTAAACTGTATTTAACCTGTGCTCTAACATGCATCTAACCTGTACTCTAACCTGCATCTAACTTGTAGTCTAACCTTTACTCGGAGCTGTGTCTAACCTGTACTCTAACCTACATCTAACCTGTACTCTAACCTGCATCTAACCTGTTCTCTATCCTGCGTCTATGCTGTTCTCTAACCTGCATCTAACCTGTACTCTAAGCTGTATTTAACCTGTACTCCAACCTGTATCTAACCTGTACTCTAACCTGTGTCTAACCTGTTCTCTAACCTGCATCTAACCTGTAATCTAACGTGTATTCTAACCTGCGTCTTACCTGTACTCTAACCTGCATCTACTATGCACTCTAACCTGCATCTAACCTGTACTCTAATCTGCATCTAACCTGTACTCTAACCTGTACTCTAACCTGCATCTGACCTGTACTCTAACTAGCATCTTACCTGTTCTCTAACCTCTATCTAACCTGTACTCTAACCTGCATCTAACCTGTACTCTAACCTTGTCACGTCCTGACCAGTATTAGGGATTATTTGTAATTGTAGTTCGGTCAGGACGTGGCAGAGGGTATTTTGTTTATGTGGTCCGGGGTGGTGGTTTATTTAGTAGGGTGTTTGGTTAGTTAGTTCCGGGTTTTGGGGTTATGTTCTGTGTTAGTATTTCTATGTTCTTTCTGGTTAATGGTATATCTATGTCTAGTTAATTGGGGTTGGACTCTCAATTGGAGGCAGGTGTTTTCTAGCTGCCTCTGATTGAGAGTCCTATATATGGGTATGTGTTTGGTTTAGTGGTTGTGGGAGATTGTTTCTTGTTTTGCTGTGTGTGCATGACAAGACTGTCTAGTTCGTTTGTGTTCTTTGTATACGTGTTTATTTTGGTTTTTCCTTCTTTGTCCGTAATAAAGAAGATGAGTATACACTTCCCTGCTGCATTTTGGTCCTCTCCTTACGACAATCGTGACAAACCTGTATCTAAACTGTACTCTAACCTGCATCTTACCTGTACTCTAACCTGTATCTAACCTGTACTCTAACCTGCAAATAACCTGTACTCTAACCTGTGCTCTAACCTGCACTTAACCTGTACTCTAACCTGCATCTTACCTGACCTCTAACCTGTACTCTATCCTGCATCTAACCTGCATCTAACCTATACTCTAACCTGTATCTAACCTGTACTCTATCCAGCATCTAACCTGTACTCTAACCTGTGCTCTAACCTGCATCTAACCTGTACTCTAACCTGCATCTAACCTGTACTCTAACCTGCATCTAACCTGTACTCCAACCTGTATCTAACCTATACCCTAACCTGTATCTGACCTGTACTCTAACCTGCATCTGACCTCTACTGTAACCTGTACTCTAACCTGTACTCTTACCTGTACTCTAACCTGCATTTAACATGTACTCTAACCTGTATCTAACCTGTGCTCTAACCTGCATCTAACATGTATCTAAACTGTACTCTAACCTGCATCTAACCTATACTCTGACCTGCATCTAACCTCTACTCTGACCTGTACTCTAACCTGTACTCTAACCTGTACTCTAACCTGTACTCTAACCTGCATCTAACCTGTATTCTAACCTGCATCTAACCTGTACTCTAACCTGTACTCTAACCTGTGCTCTAACCTGTGCTCCAACCTGTGCTCCAACCTGTATCTAACCTGTATCTAACCTGCATCTAACCTGTACTCTATCCTGTACTCTATCCTGTACTCTATCCTGTACTCTAAACTGCATCTGACCTGTACTCTAACCTGTACTCTAACCTGTACTCTAACCGGCATCTAACCTTTATCATACCTGTACTCTAACATGTATCTAACCTGTACTCTATCCTGCATCTAACCTGTACTTTAACCTGCATCTAACCTGTACTCTAACCTGTACTCTAACCTGCATCCAACCTGTACTCTAACCTATACTCTAACCTGTACTCTAACCTGCAACTAACCTATACTCTAACCTGTACTCTAACCGGTACTCTAACCTGTACTCTAACCTGCATCTAACCTGCATCTAACCTGTACTCTAACCTGCATCTAACCTCTTGTCTAACCTGCATCTTAGAATATGCTGCCTAATTGTTTTGTGTTGTTAGGTATTACTGCTCTGTTGGCGCTAGAAATATAAGCACTTCGCTACACCTGTGATAAAATCTGCAAAAAATATGTGTTTGTGACCAAATCATTTTGATTTAATTTTATTTGAAATGTGTGTGATAGAAATACTCACTGCTTCTTTCTAATTGATCTAGATATTAGATAAAAAGGTATCAATTCAAAGTCAAAGGTCAGTCAAAGGTCATATTCAAGTTAGTTCCACTACATACGTAACAGTGAGAGACACAGACGACAGATCCAACTCGAATGTAACCTCCTATAAGTATTCAAGTCTCCCTGCTTGGCGCCTTGAGCCAGTTGCCACTGCATGCAAGTTAAAGTACGCTCTTTGGGCGGGAGAGTGGGGAATGTTCAACGATTCAAAAGCTTATGAAATTAGCTAATTTGATGTGCAATTCGTTACATTTAACATTAAAAATTAACCTGTTGAGGACAGACGTTCCACCTGCGGAACCCCTAGCCAGCAGCCAATGGCATCGCACAGTGCGAAATACAAAACCAACTAAAATACCACAATTAATTTTTCTCAAAAAATCAACTATTTTACACCATTTTAAAGATAAGTCTCTCGTTAATCTAATCACATTGTCCGATTTCAAAAAGGCTTTACAGCAAAAGCAAAACATTAGATTATGTTAGGAGAGTACATAGACACAAATAATCACACAGCCATTTTCCAAGCAAGCATATATGTCACATAAACCCAAACCACAGCTAAATGCAGCACTAACCTTTGATGATCTTAATCAGATGACACTCCTAGGACATTATGTTATACAATACATGCATGTTTTGTTCAATCAAGTTCATATTTATATCAAAAAACAGCTTTTTACATTAGCATGTGATGTTCAGAACTAGCATACCCACCGAAAACTTCCGGTGAATTTACTAAATTACTCATGATAAACGTTGACAAAATACGTAACAATTATTTTAAGAATTATAGATACAGAACTCCTTTATGCAATCGCTATGTCCGATTTCAAAATAGCTTTTCGGCGAAAGCACATTTAGCTATATTCTGAGTACATAGCTCGGCCATCACGGCTAGCTATTTTGACATCCGCCAACTTCGGGGTCACCTAAACTCAGAATTACTATTAGAAAAATTGGATTACCTTTGCTGTTCTTTGTCAGAATGCACTCCCAGGGCTTCTACTTCAACAACAAATGTTGTTTTGGTTCCAAATAATCCATAGTTATATCCAAATACCTCCGTTTTGTTCGTGCGTTCAGGTCACTATCCGAAGGGTAACGCGCAAGCGGATTTTGTGACAAAAAATGTCAAAATATTCCATTACCGTACTTAGAAGCATGTCAAACGCTGTTTAAAATACATTTTTATGCTATTTTTCTCGTAAAATAGCGATAATATTCCAACCGGGCAACGTTGTATTCATTCAAAGACTGAAAGAAAAACATGGCGAGTTCTTGTGACCGCGCATCTCCAGTCTCACTGTCCCCAGGCTGACCACTTACAAACTCTGCTCCTATACTTTGCCCAGAGACAGCAGACACCCCATTCCACTTTCTGGCGGCTTTAGAGAGCCAATGGAAGCCTTAGAAAGTGTCACGTTATAGCACAGACGCTGTAATGTTGATAGAGATGCAACAGAAGGACAACAAATTGTCAGACTGGGCACTTCCTGTATGGAATCTTCTCAGGTTTTGGCCTGCCATATGAGTTCTGTTATACTCACAGACACCATTCAATTCTATGCATATTCTAGTTTCTGGGCAGGAGTAGTAACCAGATTATATCGGGTACGTTTTTTATCCGGCCGTGAAAATACTGCCCCCTATCCCAAATAAGTTTTAAAAGAGAGTCAAAATAAAATCTGAAAGTCATTCATAAAATAAAATAAAATCCACAAGATGTGAGGGCACTTTATCGCAGGTCGGCAAAGGGCAGGTGCTCGGGCACTGGTTGAGCCCTATTTGTGCAAATGCCTGGCAATGTGCAACGCAAAGTTTTACACATAGTTTCTTTAGGGGTGAGCTATTTGATTTATAATGAGTTTTCATTGTTGTTATTCCTTGAAGGAGAGTAGTTCTGCTTGAGTTGTGCAACCGAACTGAACAAAGCACCATGGGATTTTGTCTTCGGCTGGGAAAACGTGAAGAGCACACTGAGGACTGGGACCTTCATGCTGCCTCCATTGAGACCCTCCGTGGCTTGCAATTGTGCCAAAATTGGAATAAAATGCTCATTCTGCTTCTCCCAACAGTGATTGAGTGCTCCCTCCTTACCCGGAGCCCTGTTTAAAGCCTTGAAAGTCAGAGTATTCTCCTTTATGAAAAGGCAACACACTCCAACGCTATCTGGAGCAATTTGGCTTTGGTTGTAATTCTTTTATTATTTAGAATTCAGGCTATATGAGCTGGTATATTAGTGGTGTGATGTTCAAAAACACACTTCCACATTGCTTCTCTTACCTGGGAAAAGGCCTAGCTTTTCAAAGAAGCTGACATGATAACACACAGCCAAGGGGTATATGAAAAATGAAGTTTGTACTGAGGGTCAAATTGGGGCTGAAGTATAGTACTAGACATTGGATACGGTGGGAATTGAATTGATTGCTGTTAGAAAATGATCATGGTGTAAGGAACCAATTTGGAGTACAGTTGCTTGACACAGCCTACATAATCCCCACAAAACCACTTGTAGAATCACAGACACAAAACAAGTCTATTTTCATTGGTATCATGATTGTTGTACAAATATTCCCAAATACTCCCTGAGAGGCAGGTCCTGATGGAAATCATTTTTTACATTTTAGTCATTTAGCAGACGCTCTTATCCAGAGCGACTTACAGTAGTGAATACATACATTTCATTTTATGCATTTTATTTTATTTTTGTACTCACCCCCCGTGGGAATCAAACCCACAACCCTGGCGTTGCACACACCATGCTCTACCAACTGAGCCACAGGGGGTACCAGATCAATTAAAGGGTGATCAGTATCTTCCTGCAGCAATCTCCACTTAATACATCACAGCTGTGTCGTGACCTTTGTATTACTTAAATTTATTTGGTTTGTGTCAAACTTGTTTTAAAACTAACTGAGTGATGGTTCATGTTTAATGGAAACCTATTGTGTCTATGGAATGAAAGATTGAGTTGGAAAAGGATTCTAATGATTTGATAATGTACGGGTTGTTTGTCTTCTGTAGTTTATTGTAACTCTGCTGAATTGTGTTTTCTGGCAAAGAAACGTATTGTATTATTTGTTGAAACTTTTTAAAGACCTGACAAATATTGCACAGACATGAAACTTTTTTGGACCCAAAAACCTAAATCATTCTTACAGAGCCTTGTTTCTCATGGTTCTAGCATAAAAGTATATAATTGTGAACGAAACACAAAGCCGTATATCCTGGATAACTGCATACTGTATATCTTCATAGTGAACAGCTAATCACTGTGCTGATCCTGTAAGAATCATAGGAGACATACTGTATCAAGAGGACATAGTGTTCATTTGATCACAGTGTGATTGCCTGCTGTGGGATTCATCTTGTTGTAGTGTCCTCACTTGGCCTTGCCAAACAAAATAAATGAATGGGTTTCAGCATACCCATGCCAACAGCAGTCCTTATAATCCAACCTGTGTGAGACATCCAAGACCCGTGCTTCCACAGGACTGTTTAAGGAGTGACAGGGTGCTTCAGTTCTGGTCAGAGCAGGGGTACTCATGTCAATCAGGGCTCTTTGCTCTTTCTCTTGCCTACCCTCTTTTTCCTCTCTGCCCATCTCTCTCCATATGCATCTCTCTATACATGTATATCTTAACTCACTAATTCACTCTCCTCCCCTCTCTCTCTTTCTCTCTTTCTCTCGCTCTCTCTCTCGCTCTCTCTCGCTCTTTCTCTCTACCCTCCCCACCTCTCTCTCTTGCTTACCCTCTTTTTCCTCTCTCCCGATCTCTCTCCATATGCCTCTCTCTATACATGGGTCTTAACTCACTAATTCACTCCCCTCCTCTCTACACCCTCCCTCCCTCCCTTTCTCTCTCTCTCTCTCTCTCTCTCTCTCTCTCAGCCTCCTCCCTCTCTCTTTCTCCTCCCCCCTCCCTCCAGAGTCATGGCAGGTTCCTAGCCTCCCAGGGCTGCAGGGCTGCAGTAGGAGGTAGCTGGGACGGTTTGCAATGCTCCCATCGGCCCTTTCTGCCTGTGCGTAGCTTAGCCGCTTGTAAAGCCCTGTCAGCCGGACATGCCATTCAGACTGGCATGCTAATTGTAAACAGCACTGTTCCTGGGTTTTCACCCCATTCGAGAGTCCCAGAACACATGCTGTAACGCGGTAACAGCTTGAAAATAGCATTCTTAGGTACGCAGTAAAATTGTTCTTTATACCCAATTTAGCGTTTTAAAATATAGAGCCTTGGTGCATTCCCCTGGTTCACTATATACCAATAAAGTCTAACTCTATGTGGCATGGAGAGAGAATGAATAAAGACTGTATTTTCCAGAATCCTATTTCTTTTAATAGTCTGATTATTTGGTGCCCTTGTTCGAATGCAGCAGTGATCTGCCAACACGCTGTACCTTTTGCGCGTCCAAACTGAAAAGTGATACATACTCTTAGAAAAAAAGGTGCTATCTAGAACCTAAAAGGGTTCTTTGGCTGTCCCCATAGGATAACGCTTTGAAGAACCCTTTTTGGTTCCAGGTAGAACCCTTTCCCAAAAAGGGGAACGGACTGATTGGGGGCCATCCCTCAGATTGCATATGAACATGTCATAAGCCATGGCAAAATGTTTAGAATTAGAGGAAATGTGCTTTAAAACGGCAACATTGTCTCTCTGCCCCATGGCAAAATTCGTGGAAGGGGGGAGCTCATGAAACTACGGTACGTCACTGTGCCATTTCATGAACTTGTTCAATGTACTGTAGTTCCAAGGGTTTCCCAAAGTGTTGTGTTTTTACAGTACTTCTGTTACTAAAGGGCTCCCTGTTTTAGAAGTGATAAAAACATTAAGTAAACACTTCAAAGATTACATGATAATTGTATGAATGAAGACTAACTCCGGCAAATGGTTTATTATTTTGGAGATAAGGACTGGTGCGAAGCAGCAGAGACCTTAGACTGCACCAATGCAATGCTGCAACAGACTAACAGACACCTCTTTGCAAGTGCTATAACAAATGACTGTTTATTTTTATTTTTTATTTCACCAATGCAATGCAATGCTCCCTGTTTTAGAAGTGATAAAAACATTAAGTAAACACTTCAAAGATTACATGATAATTGTATGAATGAAGACTAACTCCGGCAAATGGTTTATTATTTTGGAGATAAGGACTGGTGCGAAGCAGCAGAGACCTTAGACTGCACCAATGCAATGCTGCAACAGACTAACAGACACCTCTTTGCAAGTGCTATAACAAATGACTGTTTATTTTTATTTTTTATTTCACCAATGCAATGCAATGCTCCCTGTTTTAGAAGTGATAAAAACATTAAGTAAACACTTCAAAGATTACATGATAATTGTATGAATGAAGACTAACTCCGGCAAATGGTTTATTATTTTGGAGATAAGGACTGGTTGCACCAATGCAATGCTGCAACAGACTAACAGACACCTCTTTGCAAGTGCTATAACAAATGACTGTTTATTTTTATTTTTTATTTCACCTTTATTTAACCAGGTAAGCCAGTTGAGAAAAGTTCTCATTTACAACTGCGACCTGGCCAAGTTAAAGCAAAGCAGTGCGACACAGACAACAACACAGAGTTACACATGGAATAAACAAACGTACAGTCAATAACACAATAGAAAAAAAGTCTATATACAGTGTGTGCAAATGGCGTGAGGAGGTAAAGGCAATAAATAGGCCATAGTAGCAAAGTAATTACAATTTAGCAAATTAACACTGGAGTGATAGATGTGCAGATGATGATGTGTAAGTGGAAATACTGGTGTGCAAAAGAGCAAAAAAGTAAATTAAAACAATATGGGGATGAGGTAGGTAGATTGGATGGGCTATATACAGATGGGCTGTGTACAGCTGCAGCGATCGGTAAGCTGCTCAGATAGCTGATGTTTAAAGTTAGTGAGGGAGATATAACTCTCCAACTTCAGTGATTTTTGCAATTCGTTCCAGTTATTGGCAGCAGAGAACTGGAAGGAAAGGCGGCCAAAGCAAGTGTTGGCTTTGGGGATGACCAGTGAGATATACCTGCTGGAGCGCGTGCTACGGGGGGGTGTTGTTATCGTGACCAGTGAGCTGAGATATGTAGCGAGGGCCAGCCGACGAGAGCATACAGGTTGCGGTGGTGGGTGGTATATGGGGCTTTGGTGACAAAATGGATGGCACTGTGATAGACTGCATCCAGTTTGCTGAGTAGAGTGTTGGAGGCTATTTTGTAAATGACATCGCCGAAGTCAAGGATCGGTAGGATAGTTAATTTTACGAGGGTATGTTTGGCGGCGTGAGTGAAGGAGGCTTTGTTGCGAAATAGGAAACCAATTCTAGATTTAACTTTGGATTGGAGATGCTTAATGTGAGTCTGGAAGGAGAGTTTACAGTCTAACCAGACACCTAGGTATTTGTAGTTGACCACATACTCTAAGTCAGAACCGTCCAGAGTAGTGATGCTAGTCAGACGTGCAGGTGCAGGCAGCGATCGGTTGAAAAGCATGCATTTAGTTTTACTAGCATTTAAGAGCAGTTGGAGGCCACAGAAGGAGTGTTGTATGGCATTGAAGCTCAATTGGAGGTTGGTTAACACAGTGTCTAAAGAAGGGCCAGATGTATACAGAATGTTGTCGTCTGCTTAGAGGTGGATCAAAGAATCACCCGCAGCAAGAGCAACATCATTGATACATGCAGAGAAAAGAGTCGGCCCGGGAATTGAACCCTGTGGCACTCCAAGACTGCCAGAGGTCCGGACAACAGGCCCTCTGATTTGACACACTGAACTCTATCTGAGAAGTAGTTGGTGAACCAGGCGAGGCAGTCATTTGAGAAACCAAGGCTGTTGAGTCTGCCGATAAGAATACGGTGATTGACAGAGTCGAAAGCCTTGACCAGGTTGATGAAGATGGCTGCACAGTACTGTCTTTTATCGATGGCGGTTATGATATCGTTTAGGACCTTGAGCGTGGCTTAGGTGCACCTGTGACCAGCTCGGAAACCGGATTGCATAGCGGAGAAGGTAAGGTGGGATTCGAAATGGTCAGTGATCTGTTTGTTATCTTGGCTTTCGAAAACTTTCGAAAGGCAGGGCAGGATGGATATAGGTCTGTAACAGTTTGGGTCTAGAGTGTCACCCCCTTTGAAGAGGAGGATGACCGTGGCAACTTTCCAATCTTCAGGGATCTCGGACGATATGAAAGAGAGGTTGAACAGACTGGTAATAGGGGTTGCAACAATGGCGGTGGATAATTTTAGAAAGAGAGGGTCCAGATTGTCTAGCCCAGCTGATTTGTACGGGTCCAGGTTTTGCAGCTCTTTCAGAACATCTGCTATCTGGATTTGGGTGAAGGAGAAGCTGGGAGGCTTGGGCAAGTAGCTGCAGGGGGTGCAGCACTGTTGGCCGGGGTTGGGGTAGCAAGGAGGAAATCCAGCCGTGGAGAAATGCTTATTGAAATTCTCGATTATCGTGGATTTATCGGTGGTGACAGTGTTTCCTAGCCTCAGTGCAGTGGGCAGCTGGGAGGAGGTGCTCTTATTCTCCATGGACTTTACAGTGTCCCAAAACTTTTGGAGTTAGAGCGACAGGATGCAAATTTCTGTTTGAAAAAGCTAGCCTTTGCTTTTCTAACTGACTGTGTGTATTCGTTCCTGACTTCCCTGAAAAGTTGCATATCGCGGGGACTATTCGATGCTAGTGCAGTCTGCCACAGAATGTTTTTGTGCTGGTCGAGGACAGTCAGGTCTGGAGTGAACCAAGGGCTATATCTGTTCTTAGTTCTACATTTTATGAAAGAGGCATGCTTATTTAAGATGGTGAGGAAATTACTTTTAAAGAACGACCAGGCATCCTCTACTGACGGGATGAGGTCAATATCCTTCCAGGATACCCGGGCCAGGTCAATTAGAAAGGCCTGCTCGCAGAAGTGTTTTAGGGAGTGTTTGACAGTGATGAGGGGTGGTCGTTTGACCGTGGACCCATAGCGGATGCAGGCAATGAGGCAGTGATTGCTGAGATCCAGATTGAAAACAGCAGAGGTGTATTTGGAGGGCAATTTGGTCAGGATAATATCTATGAGGGTGCCCATGTTTATGGATTTAGGGTTGTACCTAGTGGGTTCCTTGATCATTTGTGTGAGATTGAGGGCATCTATCTTAGATTGTAGGACTGCTGGGGTGTTAAGCATATCCCGGTTTAGGTCACCTAACAGAACGAACTCTGAAGATAGATGGGGGGGCAATCAATTCACATATGGTGTCCAGGGCACAGCTGGGAACTGAAGGGGGTCTATAACAGGCGGCAACAGTGAGAGACTAATTTCTGGAGAGATTAATTTTTTAAATTTGAAGCTCGAACTGTTTGAGCATAGACCTGGAAAGTATGACCGATCTTTGCAGGCTATCTCTGCAGTAGATTGCAACTCCTCCCCCTTTGGCAGTTCTATCTTCACGGAAAATGTTGTAGTTGGGGATGGAAATCTCCGAATTTTTGGTGGCCTTCCTGAGCTAGGATTCAGACACAACAAGGACATCAGGGTTGGCGTAGTGTGCTAAAGCAGTGAGTAAAACAAACTTAGGGAGGAGGCTTCTGATGTTAACATGCATGAAACCAAGGCTTTTACGCTTACAGAAGTTAACAAATGAGAGTGCCTGGGGACACGCAGGGCCTAGGTTAACCTCCACATCACTCAAGGAACAGAGGAGGAGTAGGATGAGGGTACGGCTAAAGTGTCACGGTTGTCGTAGGGTAGAGTGGACCAAAACGCAGCAGGAATATGTGCACTCATCTTCTTTATTTAAATGGACAAAGAAGGTAAACCAAAACAAGCACGTACACAAAAAGACACAACGACTAATAACAGGCCAGTAAGGCACAAAGCTATACACAGCACAATCTCCCACAAAATACTAATATAAACACATACCTACTTATAGGACCCTCAATCAGAGGCAACTAGAAAACACCTGCCTCCAATTGAGAGTCCAACCCCCAATAAACTAAACATAGAAATTCAAGTGACTAGACTAAACGTAGAAATACATAAACATAGAACAGTTCCCAAAACCCCGGAATAATAAATCAAACACCCTCCTATAAACACAACCAGCCCGAACCACATAAAACAAATATCCCCTGCCACGTCCTGACCAAACTACAATAACAAATAACCCCTTCTACTGGTCAGGACGTGACATAAAGGCTATCAAAACTGGTCGTCTAGTGCGTTGGGAACAGAGAATTAAAGGAGCAGATTTCTGGGCGTGGTAGGATAGATTCAGGGCATAATATACAGACAGGGGTATGGTAGGGTGCCAGTACAGTGGAAGTAAACCTAGGCATTGAGTGATGATAAGAGAGGTTGCATCTTTGGACACACTAGTTATGCTGGGTGAGGTCACCGCATGTGTGGGAGGTGGGATAAAAGAGGTATCTGAGGCATGTTGAGTGGGACTAGGGGTTCCACAGTAAACTAAAACAATGACAACTCTCCTAAACAACAGTATACAAGGCATATTGACATTAGAGAGAGACATAAAGCAAGGCATAAAGCAATCACAGGTGTTGATTGGGAGAGCTAGCTAAGACAACAATGGGTAAGACAACAACAGCTAATCAGCTAAGACAACAACAACAGGTAAAATGGCAATGAACTACACACAGGGCCTGAGTTTGAGGCTGGGGCCAACAGCTAAACAAAAATAAACAAAATGGAGTACCGTGATTAATGAACAGTCCAGCAAGCATCAGCTATGTAGCCAAGTGATCATATTGTCCAGTGAACAGCAATAGATGAAACAGGGAAGCCGCTAGGAAGTCGTTACTACGCTAGCAAGCGGGAGACACGGCTTTCCATTTTTTTTTAAATAAATAAAAATAAATAACTATTGTAGATTCTCAACAAGTGGAAATCCTTCTTCCAATTGCTATGATGGATTTTCTACATGCGTGGTTATGCTACACGGTTTCTGCAGGGTGGTTCCGATTTTTCATCAATTCATATACTATTTACCTCAGCAAAGGACCAAGCCATCAATTAGCTTTTTACCTCTGATCCAAAGATAGCAATGGATGGCATTTATTTATACTGGTATCAACTCTTTGATTAACTCAAAACACTTAAAGGTCAACATTGAGGACTTCATCTGATTAATCGAATGTTCCGTTGGGCTGGTCCTGAAGTTCGGTGTGTTTTATTGTTCTTTGTTTGCTATGGACAACCTAATTACATTTTCATTGATTTATGTTGGCAGCTTTCTCACCTTCTCAAAATTGTAGCTGGGTTTTCATCACAAACATCTAACACACAGGTACAGTGCCTTCAGAAAGTATTCATACCGCTTGACTTATTTCACATTTTGTTGAGTTACAGCCTGAATTTAAAAACAAAATCTGCCATCTACACACTATAACCCATAATGACAAAGTTAAAACATGTTTTAGAAATGCTTGAAAATGTATTGAATATAAAATACAGAAATCGAATTTACATAAAGGTTCACACCCCTGAGTCAATACTTTGTAGAAGCATCTTTGGCAGCGATTACAGCTGTGAGTCTTTCTGGGTAAGTCTTTAAGAGCTTTTCACACCTGCATTTGCCCATTATTATTTTCAAAATTCTTCAAGCTTTGTCAAATTGGTTGTTGACCATTATTAGACAACCATTTTCAGGTCTTGCCATAGATTTTCAAGTACAGTGCATTCGGAAAGTGTTCCCCTTGACTTTTTCCACATTTTGTTACGTTAGAATACCTTAGCCTGTTACAATCAGGCCTTTATGGTAGAGTGGCCAGACGTAAGCCACTCCTCAGTAAAAGGCACATGACAGCCCAATTGGAGTTTGCCAAAAGGCACCTAAAGGACTCTCAGACCATGAGAAACATGGTCTGATGAATCCAAGACTGAACTCTTTGGCCTAAATACCAAGCGTCACATCTAGAGGAAACCTGGCATCATCTGTACGGTGAAGCATGGTGGTGGCAGCATTATGCTGTGGGGATGTTTTTCAGTGGCAGGGACTGGGAGACTAGTCAGGATCGAGGGAAAGATGAACAGAGCAAAGTACAGAGAGATCCTTGATGAAAACCTGCTCCAGAGCGTCAGGACCTCAGACTGGGGCAAAGGTTCACCTTCCAACAGGACAACAACCCTAAGAGCACAGCCAAGATAATGCAGGAGTGGCTTCGGGACAAGTCTCTGGCTGTCCTTGAGTGACCCAGCCATAGCATGGACTTGAACCCGATCGAACATCTCTGCAGAGACCTGAAAATAGCTGTGCAGCGATGCTCCCCATCCAACCTGACAGAGCTTGAGAGGATCTGCAGAGAAGAATGTAAGAAACTCCCCAAATACAGGTGTGCCAAGCTTGTAGCATCGTACCCAAGAATACTCGAGGCTATAATCGCTGCCAAAGGTGCTTCAACAAAGTACTGAGTAAAGGATCTGAACACTTATGCAAATGGTATATTTAAGAAAAGACTGTAACGTAAGAAAATGTGGAATACATCAATGGGTCTGAATACTTTCCGAATGCAGTGTATATTTAAGTCAAAACTGTAACTTGGCCACTCAGGAACATCTTCTTGGTGAGCAACTCCGGTGTAGATTTGGCCTTGTGTTTTAGGTTATTGTCCTGCTGAAAGTTGAATTCATCTCCCAGTGTCTGGTGGAAAGCAAACTGAACCAGGTTTAACTATAGGATTGTGCTTAGCTCCATTCTGATTATTTTCTGTCCTGAAAAACTCCCGTCCTTAACAAGCATACCCATAACATGATGCAGCCACCACTATGCTTGAAATGTGGAGATTGTTTCTCAGTAATGTGTTGTATTGGATTTACCCCAAACATAACACTTTTTATTCAGGGCAAAAAGTGTATTTTTGCAGTATTACTGCCTTGTTGCAGACAAGTGAAAAAAAATCTCAATTTAAGCCATTTTAAATTCAGGCTGTAACAGAACAAAATGTCGAGGGGTGTGAATACTTTCTGACAAAAACAGTCAGTGGTCGAGCAAACAGTGATTCATTTGAGTACCTGGTAGCCTAGCGGTTAAGGGCGTTGGGCCAGTAACTGAAAGGTTGCTAGTTTGAATCCCAAGCTGACTAATTGAATAATCTGCTGATGTGCCTTTGAGCAAGGCACTTAACCCTAATTTCTCCTGATAAGAGGGTCTTCTAAATGATGTAAATGTAAGCAATGCTCTAAACATCCTTACATGCTCAGATAGGACGTTGTACCCAACTAGGGCATCAACATGCAAGGGCATCAATATGCAAGGGCATCAACATGCAAGGGCATCAACGTGCAAGGGCATCAACATGCAAGGGCATCAACATGCAAGGGCATCAACAATCATAAAGTACAGAGAGCACTCCGAAGCAACTCTTCCTTAGGAAGTCATAGTATCTTTACTGAGTAGCCAACATTGGAGTTAAAATTACTCTTCTTTATCTACTTACAGACACTCAACAACAAGTATCTTATCTGCAGCAGTATGAGTCATTGGCAGAATAACATGGCACAGATTCTCTGATAACAAGGCTGTGTTTATCTCTCAGACATTTGTTTTAACAGCCCTTGGTAGAGGCCAGGAGTGATGCTGCTAACACAGACTGATGAAGGTCACAACATGAAATATACCTCAGTGGAAACAGAAGTACAGTTACTAAATCTTACTGTCAGAATTAGTCTGATGATAAGATATTTATTTTCTCCCCCCTTTCTATTTTCCCTTTAAAAGTCATTCTCTACAGCACATCTTACTGAAGCTGTTGGAAATGTTGTATTGTAGTCCTCTGATGAAGCGGCGTGTCTGTTATTACTCACCATGTCAGCGTTAATGATTTAACCACCCAGAGAAAAGCCTTTTGTTTTCTTAATTAAGTCACCCATCAAGGGCATTGTTAGACCGGCCTTATTTGGCTTTGAATAATAAAAGGCAGAGTCACACAAACACACAAGCTGTTCCACTCAGTTCAAGGTGAAGATAGACAGTGAGAGACAATTACTGTCAAACCCAACAGCCAGTGGTTTACCAAAAGTCTTCTTTGGCCTGGTATGTGACCAAGATGTCATGAAATGGGTATTTTAGCAATGTATTGAGGATAACCCCCTGCCGAAATGTAGACAATACATTATCTTCCATGAGTTTGACCTACAGTGCCTTGCAAAAGTATTCAGACCCCTTATTTTTTAATAACCAAAATATATTCGTTGCATAAGTTTTCAGCTCCCTGTGTCAATTAGTACATGTTGGAATCCCTTTGGCAGTGATTACAGCTGAGTCTTCTTGGGTTAGTCTCGAAGAGCTTTACACAGCTGGATTGTGCAATCTTAGCCCATTATTCTTTTAATAATTTTTCAACCTCTGTCAGGATGTTGGGGATCATGGTTTGACAGAAACGTTCAAGTCTTCCCATATATTTTCAAGCAGATTTTAAGTCCAAACTTGGCCACTCAGGAACGTTCACTGTCTTCTTGGTAAGCGACTCCAGTGTAGATTTGGCCTTGTATTGTAGGTTATGTTTTTCATGTTTCTTCCACTTGGACATTACAGAGTATTTTGTGTAGATTGTTGATAAAACAATACAATTAAATCCACTTTGTAAGACAATAAAATGGAAAGAAATTCAAGGGGTGAATACTTTTGCATATACTGTATATGGGCTGGGCCCTGCGTAGTGCGTACTGTGACTGTTAACTAGCGCTCACAGACTCACTTTAAATTAAGTATTTATCATGCTATTTTAGTAGCACTTGTTTGCTCAACAGATTTGAAATGCCACAACAGGACACCACAATTGGCCTTCTTGCTCTTTAATTTCCCAATCATCAATGTTGCTGGTGTCACTGTCACAACTTCTGCCGAAGTCGGTTCCTCTCCTTGTTCGGGCGGTGTTCGGCGGTCGACGTCACCGGTCTTCTAGCCATCGCTGATCCATTTTTCATGTTCCATTTGTATTGTCTTGTTTTCACACACACCTGGTTTCAATTCCCTAATTACATGTTGTATATTTTCCCTCTGTTTCCCCCATGTCCTTGTCGGGAATTGTTTCTTTAGTAAGTACTCGTGCTATGTGTTACTGGTGTGCTACGGGTTTTGTACCCATGTGTTTGTTGTTTTGTATGCCGTTAGTTTATATATTAAACTGCTCCGGCTATTCACCAAGTTCTGCTCTCCTGCGTTTGACTTCCCTGCCACCAGTTACGCACCCCTTACAGTCACACCATGTGTCATTGATGATTGGGAAATGAAAGCGCAAGAAGGCCAACTGTCAATATGGGCAAAATAACATGAGGTAATGACAACATTGCAGATTACATTTATATTGTCGTGTGAAGTCTCATTTGGCAATGAATTAAGAATATAATTGTTGTATTGGGTTTCTTGGGAGTCCACTTAGTAAAAAATTGCTATAAAACCAAAAGTTTTGATGCTGTGATTAATTTAGTGACTTGTGGTGATTAAAATCAGAGTGGTGGTCTGTGGAAGGGGATGTAGGGGAGACTGCAAGCTAGACTGCAGTACTCTGCCCTTCATAAACAGACACACAAAATCATCCTCCCACCCCTGTCTCAGATTCAGCAGATCTCACCAACATACTGTATTAAAAAGTTTGGTTAACTTAACATAGGGTGGGAGGAGGTGGCTTGAAGTTAAGTGCACTGTTCCAATGTACCAAACACCCAGTGAGGGGGGTCAGTCAATGTACCATGATGGGGGGGTTCTGGCCTGGGGTTTGAAGTGCCATTCATTCCCAGGCATGTGTCACTGTTCTGGGGCTCATTACAAGGCTCTCCTTGGAGGCTTGTACCAAAGGCATGCTGACTAAGCACTTCATTTCAGGAAACTGGGCTTGCTCTGGCCCAATCAGCACAGAGGAATCTCTCTCTCTCTCTTTCTCTTTCTCTTTCTCTCTCTCTCTCTCCTGCGAGAATGTGCTGGACGAGGCTGGAGTATGGCAGGATATCCGTGCATACTGCCACTCACTCTCCCCCTCGGCCCCCGCATATTGCTAGCTTCTCCCAGCCACAGGGGTCAGGGCAGACGCTGCTGGACGCAGGGAGCCAGGGCCAGGGTGGAGTAGGAAGGCCCAGGGCCCACTCATCCAACCAGTGCTGACATTTTGCAGTAATAAAACTAATCTGTAATCGGTTTTGTGTGCTCTGAGGCTGACGTGCTGCCGCTATCTCCAAAGAACATCTCCTAATTGCCTGCAGACGTTCGCAGATCTACAGTACATACCTAGACAGTTAGAATACTGTTAGTATGCAACATGTTTGCTGGCTGGTTGTGATCCCTTCAATTTAAAAAATAAATGTTCTCTCCTGCAGTTATGCCCCAGATTTCATATAAATAGAAATGAATAATTGCCCCACATTTTCTAATATCACAGTGATAACCCTGGATCATTATCTTAAGAACAAGTCTAGAGTCAGACACAATCTTGTTTTATCCTCCAATTCCAGAGTGGTTTCTGTCTCACTGTTTCCACATACCATGTGATTATATTCAAGGACTTGACATAACCAGTTTCCATTTCATTGGTTGTGTGGTGGTTGTTTCTATTTTTTCTTTGCTGGTCAGTTTGGCTAAAGCAATGTCTCCAGGACTTCCTGGCAGTTCTGGTGAATCACAGACACACTAAACACAGTGAACACAATGAGGTGCCTGCCCCGGTTTCCCCAGAATGATGAACAGGAAGGGGTGGGATGACGGGCATTGTACAGGATGTGGCCCGTGCACAATCATCTGGAGAGGGTATGTGTTAAAGCTGTTATTACAACCATGTTCCATAGACTACTCTACTGACGTATGTGTGCCATTGTGCCCAAATGGGACTGAGACCTTGCAATAATAACAAAATTATGGTGGCATTTGGCTGGCAAGGCAGCTAAACTAATACTTGTTCTCATGCTACAACTTGGATACCAGACACAATCTGACATGTTTCTTTTGTCTCTCTAAACTAATGCAGTACAATTTGTTTGGTTTTGAAGCGGTATTCAGCATCTGGATGCCATAGGGTCATAGTCCTTTGCCATGCCGCTCTCTGATACTGTAACCTTTCCGGGTTTGGTCGGTTATCATGTATTTGTGCCTAAGGTCAGAGAGAGCAGGAGAAACCGGCATAGAGATGCGGAAGGGGCCAATGTCATGTTTTGGTCAGACTACCCTGCTCATTATTTCCTCCTCCTCTGCTTCTCGGTCGGGAAGTGAATAGTGAGTGACTGAGACATCCTGAGGAGGAGGGAGGTTGGGTTACTCCTCTTATAGAAGGATGTCATGATGCCGCTCCTCCCTTCCTCTTACTCACACAAACCTACAGACAGACTCTGGAAAGAGGAAAAGAAAGCAAGAGAGAGAGAGAGTGGTTGCATCCAGTACCTTTCTACATGGAGCATGTCTGTTTGGCAGGATTCTCAAACGAGTGTTTGAGTGAGTGTGTACGCTTGTGTATGTGTGTCAGCCCACTGAATAAGGCTCCAGAACCTCAGGGCTGACAGGGTTTTGATTCCTCCTCCTTACACAGTTCCCATGGTGAACAGTTCCTGTAGTTCCACAGTGGAGATGTTTCAGCACCAGCACAGGCTGTAAACAATGTCTGTCGCTAGTGTGTATGTATGATAGCATAAGCATTCTCTTGCATTACATGCAGAAGCAGTTCCATAATGACTTTAAGCTTCCCATGCCATTTTTGCCACTTTGCAGGATGTTTGCAGTGAGAGCTGTGGGTAAGGACCACTCAGCACGTGCTCACAATGTTGAAACCAGCTGGAACCACATGTGTTACAGTGCTCTCCAAAAGTATTGGAAAAGTGACACAATTGTATTGTTTTGGCTCTGTACTTGAGTACTTTGGATTTGAAATGATACAATAACTATGAGGTTAAAGTGCAGACTGTCACGTTTAATTTTAGGGTTTTTGCATCCATATTGGGTGAACCGTTTAGAAATGACAGCACTTTTTGTACATAGTCTCCAAATGTTAGTATTTGGTCCCATATTCATAGCACCCAAAAGCTTGTGACTCTACATTCTTGTTGGAAACATTTGCTGTTTGTTTTGGTTGTGCTTCAGATTAGTTTGGTTAATAATGTATTGTGTCATTTTGGAGTCACTTTTATTGCAAATAAGAATAGAATATGTTTTTAAACACTTCTACATTAATGTGGATACTACCTTCATTAAGGATAATTGTGAAAAATGTAAGAAAGTAAGAAATTTACAGGCGCACAAATATCATACTTCCCCCCTCAAAAGGCTAACCTTAACCTGTTATTATAATAGTAAGAGGTTTGCGTGTCTTGGGGGTATGATATTTGTGCATCTGTAACTTTCTCACTCATCATTATTCACGATTCCCCCCTTTTGCCCCCAGAACAGCCTCAATTCGTCAGGGCATGGATCCTACAAGGTGTCGAAAGCGTTCCACAGGAATGCTGGCCTATGTTGACTCCAATGGTTCCTACAGTTGTCTCAAGTTGGCTGGCTGTCTTTTTGGGTAGTGGACCATTCTTCCGTGAAAAACCCAGCAGCGCTGCAGTTCTTGACACACAAATCGGTGCGCCTGGTACCTACTACCGTAGCCCGTTCAGAGGTACTTAAATCTTTTGTCTTGCACATTCACCCTCTGAATGGCACACATACACAATCCATGTCTCAATTGTCTCAAGGCTTAAACATAATTATTTAATCTGTCTTCATCTACAGTGATTTAAGTGGATTTAACAAATTAAATCCATAAGGGATCATGGCTTTCACCTGAATTCACTTGGTCAGTCCATGTCATGGAAAGAGCAGGTGTTCCTAATGTTTTGTACACTTAGTGTAAATCCACACAGTGCGCTAACTTGCAAGGCGCCTGCATCATCTACGACCATAAACTGCACTGTGAATTTGATGACCAGTTGAACTGATGTTCCGTATACAGCAAATTGGTCAGTGTTGATTTTTCAGTGTGACATTTCTAGTGTTGATTCAGGAGGTAAATTAACACTCAATAGTGTAAAATAACCCTGTGTTGGTGTTAATATACAGAGTTAAACCAAAACCATGCACGTCATATTTCCCAGCATGCCCTATTGCAGGGAGATTTTTTGTATGTACATTACTTGATTAATTAATCTTATACTACTCAAATATAAATAACATACAAACTTGGACTTGTTTCACCTGTTACTGAAATGGTTGTTCCAGTTTAGACGTCTCATATCTTAATCTTCCCAAGCCGACAGTCATTCAGAATGCAGGTTGCAGGTGAATAAAAATGCTAAATGTTGGATATCAAATCAAATCAAATTTATTTATATAGCCCTTCGTACATCAGCTGAAATCTCAAAGTGCTGTACAGAAACCCAGCCTAAAACCCCAAACAGCAAGCAATGCATGTGAAAGAAGCACGGTGGCTGGGAAAAACTCCCTAGGAAAAACTCCTGAGAAAGGCCAAAAACCTAGGAAGAAACCTAGAGAGGAACCAGGCTATGAGGGGTGGCCAGTCCTCTTCTGGCTGTGCCGGGTGGATATTATAACAGAACATGGTCAAGATGTTAAAATGTTCGTAAATGACCAGCATGGTCAAATAATAATAATCATAGTAATTGTCGAGGGTGCAACAAGCACGTCCGGTGAACAGGTCAGGGTTCCGTAGCCGCAGGCAGAACAGTTGAAACTGGAGCAGCAGCATGGCCAGGTGGACTGGGGACAGCAAGGAGTCATCATGCCAGGTAGTCCTGAGGCATGGTCCTAGGGCTCAGGTCCTCCGAGAGAAAGAAAGAAAGAAAGAGAGAAGAGAGAATTAGAGAGAGCATATTTACATTCAAACAGGACACCGGATAAGACAAGAGAATACTCCAGATGTAACAGACTGACCCTAGCCCCCCGACACATAAACTACTGCAGCATAAATACTGGAGGCTGAGACAGGAGGGATCAGAAGACACTGTGGCCCCATCCGATGATACCCCCGGACAGGGCCAAACAGGCAGGATATAACCCCACCCACTTTGCCAAAGCACAGCCCCCACACCACTAGAGGGATATCTACAACCACCAACTTACCGTCCGAAGACAAGGCCGAGTATAGCCCACAAAGATGTCCGCCACGGCACAACCCAAGGGGGGGGCGCCAACCCAGACAGGAAGACCACGTCAGTGGCTCAACCTACTCAAGTGACGCACCCCTCCCATGGACGGCATGGAAGAACACCAGTAAGTCAGTGACTCAGCCCCTGTAAAAGGGTTAGAGGCAGAGAATCCCAGTGGGAAGAGGGGAACCGACAAGGCAGAGACAGCAAGGGCGGTTCGTTGCTCCAGCCTTTCCGTTCACCTTCACACTCCTGGGCCAGACTATACTTAATCATAGGACCTACTGAAGAGATAAGTCTTCAGTAAAGACTTAAAGGTTGAGACTGAGTCTGCGTCTCTCACATGGGTAGGCAGACCATTCCATAAAAATGGAGCTCTATAGGAGAAAGCCCTACCTCCAGCCGTTTGCTTAGAAATTCTAGGGACAATTAGGAGGCCTGCGTCTTGTGACCGTAGCGTACGTGTAGGTATGTACGGCAGGACCAAATCGGAAAGATAGGTAGGAGCAAGCCCATGTAATGCTTTGTAGGTTAGCAGTAAAACCTTGAAATCAGCCCTTGCCTTAACAGGAAGCCAGTGTAGGGAAGCTAGCACTGGAGTAATATGATCAAATTTTTTGGTTCTAGTCAGGATTCTAGCAGCCGTATTTAGCACTAACTGAAGTTTGTTTAGTGCTTTATCCGGGTAGCCGGAAAGTAGAGCATTGCAGTAGTCGAGCCTAGAAGTAACAAAAGCATGGATTAATTTTTCTGCGTCATTTTTGGACAGAAAGTTTCTGATTTTTGCAATGTTACGTAGATGGAAAAAAGCTGTCCTTGAAGCAGTCTTGATATGTTCTTCAAAAGAGAGATCAGGGTCCAGAGTAACGCCGAGGTCCTTCACAGTTTTATTTGAGACGACTGTACAACCATCCAGATTAATTGTCAGATTCAACAGAAGATCTCTTTGTTTCTTGGGACCTAGGACAAGCATCTCTGTTTTGTCCGAGTTTAAAAGTAGAAAATTTGCAGCCATCCACTTCCTTATGTCTGAAACACAGGCTTCTAGCGAGGGCAATTTTGGGGCTTCACCATGTTTCATTGAAATGTACAGCTGTGTGTCGTCCGCATAGCAGTGAAATTTAACATTATGTTTTCGAATGACATCCCCAAGAGGTAAAATATATAGTGAAAACAATAGTGGTCCTAGAACGGAACCTTGAGGAACACCGAAATTTACAATTGATTTGTCAGAGGACGAACCATTCACAGAGACAAACTGATATCTTTCCGACAGATAAGATCTAAACCAGGCCAGAACTTGTCCATGTAGACCAATTTGGGTTTCCAATCTCTCCAAAAGAATGTGGTGATCGATGGTATCAAAAGCGGCACTAAGATCTAGGAGCACGAGGACAGATGCAGAGCCTCGGTCTGACGTCATTAAAAGGTCATTTACCACCTTCACAAGTGCAGTCTCAGTGCTATGATGGGGTCTAAAACCAGACTGAAGCGTTTCGTATACATTGTTTGTCTTCAGGAAGGCAGTGAGTTGCTGCGCAACAACTTTTTCTAAAATTTTTGAGAGGAATGGAAGATTCGATATAGGCCGATAGTTTTTTATAATTTCTGGGTCAAGATTCGGCTTTTTCAAGAGAGGCTTTATTACTGCCACTTTTAGTGAGCTTGGTACACATCCGGTGGATAGAGAGCCGTTTATTATGTTCAACATAGGAGGGCCAAGCACAGGAAGCAGCTCTTTCAGTAGTTTAGTTGGAATAGGGTCCAGTATGCAGCTTGAGGGTTTGGAGGCCATGATTATTTTCATCATTGTGTCAAGAGATATAGTACTAAAACACTTTAGTATCTCCCTTGAGCCAAGGTCCTGGCAGAGTTGTGCAGACTCTGGACAATGAAGCCCTGGAGGAATACCCAGATTTAAAGATGAGTCCGTAATTTGCTTTCTAATGATCATGATCTTTTCCTCAAAAAAGTTCATAAATGTATTACTGCTGAAGTGAAAGCCATCCTCCATTTGCGAATGCTGCTTTTTAGTTAGCTTTGCGACAGTGTCAAAAAGAAATTTCGGATTGTTCTTATTTTCCTCAATTAAGTTGGAAAAATAGGATGATCGTGCAGCAGTGAGGGCTCTTCGATACTGCACGGTACTGTCTTTCCAAGCTAGTCGGAAGACTTCCAGTTTAGTGTGGCGCCATTTCCGTTCCAATTTTCTGGAAGCTTGCTTCAGAGCTCGTGTATTTTCTGTATACCAGGGAGCTAGTTTCTTATGACAGATGTTTTTAATTTTTAGGGGTGCAACTGCATCTAGGGTATTGCGCAAGGTTGAATTGAGTTCCTCGGTTAGGTGGTTAACTGATTCTTGTCCTCTGACGTCCTTGGGTAGGCAGAGGGAGTCTGGAAGGGCATCAAGGAATCTTTGGGTTGTCTGAGAATTTATAGCACGACTTTTAATCTTCCTTGGTTGGGGTCTGAGCAGATTATTTGTTGCAATTGTAAACGCAATAAAATGGTGGTCCGATAATCCAGGATTATGAGGAAAAACATTAAGATCCACAACATTTAGTCCATGGGACAAAACTAGGTCCAGAGTATGACTGTGGCAGTGAGTAGGTCCAGAGACATGTTGGACAAAACCCACTGAGTCGATGATGGCTCCGAAAGCCTTTTGGAGTGGGTCTGTGGACTTTTCCATGTGAATGTTAAAGTCACCAAAAATTAGAATATTATCTGCTATGACTACAAGATCCGATAGGAATTCAGGGAACTCAGTAAGGAACACTGCATATGGCCCAGGAGGCCTGTAAACAGTAGCTATAAAAAGTGATTGAGTAGGCTGCATAGATTTCATGACTAGAAGCTCAAAAGACGAAAACGTCATTGTTTTTTTTTTTGTAAATTGAAATTTGCTATCGTAAATGTTAGCAACACCTCCGCCTTTGCCGGATGCACGGGGGGTTTGGTCACTAGTGTAACCAGGGGGTGAGGCCTCATTTAACACAGTAAATTCATCAGGCTTAAGCCATGTTTCAGTCAGGCCAATCACATCAAGATTATGATCAGTGATTAGTTCATTGACTATAACTGCCTTGGAAGTGAGGGATCTAACATTAAGTAACCCAATTTTGAGATGTGAAGTATCACAATCTCTTTCAATAATGGCAGGAATGGAGGAGGTCTTTATACTAGTAAGATTACTGAAGCGAACACCGCCATTTTTAATTTTGCCCAACCAAGATCGAGGCACAGACACGGTCTCAATGGGGAAAGCTGAGCTGACTACGCTAACTGTGCTAGTGGCAGACTCCACTAAGCTGGCAGGCTGGCTAACAGCCTGCTGCCTGGCCTGCACCCTATTTCATTGTGGAGCTAGAGGAGTTAGAGCCCTGTCTATGTTCGTAGATAAGATGAGAGCACCCCTCCAGCTAGGATGGAGTCCGTCACTCCTCAGCAGGCCAGGCTTGGTCCTGTTTGTGGGTGAATCCCAGAAAGAGGGCCAGTTATCTACAAATTCTATCTTTTGGGAGGGGCAGAAAACAGTTTTCATCCAGCGATTGAGTTGTGAGACTCTGCTGTAGAGCTCATCACTCCCCCTAACTGGGAGGGGGCCAGAGACAATTACTCGATGCCGACACATCTTTCTAGCTGATTTACACGCTGAAGCTATATTGCGCTTGGTGACCTCTGACTGTTTCATCCTAACATCGTTGGTGCCGACGTGGATAACAATATCTCTATACTCTCTACACTCGCCAGTTTTAGCTTTAGCCAGCACCGTCTTTAGATTAGCCTTAACGTCGGTAGCCCTGCCCCCTGGTAAACAGTGTATGATCGCTGGATGATTAGTTTGAAGTCTAATACTGTGGGTAATGGAGTCGCCAATGACTAGGGTTTTCAATTTGTCAGAGCTAATGGTGGGAGCCGTCGGCGTCTCAGACCCCACAACGGGAGGAGCAGAGACCAGAGAAGTCTCGGCCTCCGACTCCGACTCGCTTAACGGGGAGAACCGGTTGAAAGTTTCTGTCGGCTGAATAAGCGACACCGGTTGAGCATTCCTACAGCGTTTCCCTCCAGAAGCCATGAGAAAGATGTCCGGCTGCGGGGACCGTGCGAGGGGGTTTATACTAACGTTACTATCTGTACTTGCTGGTGGCACAGACGCTGTTTCATCCTTTCCTACACTGAAATGACCCTTGCCTAACGATTGCGTCTGAAGCTGGGCTTGCAGCACAGCTATCCTTGCCGTAAGGCGATCGTTCTCCTGTATATTATGAGTACAACGACTGCAATTAGAAGGCATCATGTTAATGTTACTTAGCTTCGGCTGTTTGAAGTCCTGACGAACCATGTCCAGATAAAACCTCCGGGGTAGGAGAGTTGAATGAAAAAAAAGTTGAGTGAGGGAAAAAGTAAAAATATACGGTAATGAAAAAGTAAAAACCGTCAGGTAGCAAAGTAAAAACGGCAACAAAAACGCACAACAGCGTAAACAAGTCTGCAAGAGACAGGAAGTGAAGAATATATCCCCACTCTGGCTGAATTCCAATAGGAATTACACATCACTTTGCAAGCCAGCATAATGTGACTTCTAGGCCTGATGTTGCCTGTAAACCATGAGTTTCAGGCCACTGTATTAGGGTAAAACTATGCCCTCAAAATAAGGCCTTATGAAATATGTGACATATTTTGTTAAATAATAACATTTTAATAATAATATATTCACTTAGGATCTCACTAGGTGAAGGCCACAGGACTGAAACTGGATGAATGCAACAACCTTCTATCTGTCAATAACAAATACAGTTTTGGGTGGTAACCTTTACAAAAACACTTTCTGAAAAACACTTTCCAACACTTCGCTGCCACCAACTGACTCTAGGGCAGTTGTGCTGTATTTGTGTTCCAACTCTAGCTGCGGAGGTCCTATATTAGGTTGGCAAACCTGCGTTCATTAGAACCTGACTGCTGAGACACAAATCAAATCTAGGACAATGCTGCGGCCACTGATTCAATAGAAGAGGGATGACTGCAAATGGCCCAATAACACCTAATGTTTTACATCGTCTTGTGCATTACAAACAGAGCCCGTTAGAGTTCAATCTGGGCAAGGCAGATGCACAACAGCAATGTTGGTCCAGACACTGGAACTGGTTTGATGTATTGTTGGATATAAACAAATTATGTTGTGTGCCTTTTCTACTCAAACGACCTTGAGGCATGAAAGCAACTGGTTGTTTGGGATAATACATTTGAGTTACTGGATTTTATTCTGCCACACATACGTTAATATATTTAATGTAAGGAATCTTAACAGAAGGTTTACCTAAAGTCCCCAGTTTTAAACATATTATATGGTTGTCTAGTTGTTATTAGCAGTATTTTCAGCATAGTGGCCTTTTGTAGATGTCATGCCATAGACATTTACTTAATATCCGATAAGACCAGCTAGCCTTAACACACCCAGGACCTCACAAATTACTACCTATTTGGGGAGCAGTATGTCCTTAAATTAAATCAAAGTTTTACAGTGCACTCTTGACCTTGGACTCTCCTAAGAGCTGCCCTGAACAGCATTCTTAAGTCCAAGTGCAATAAAAAACTAGATTTGCCTGTGCTTTACATCTATTTCCACACTATGAATTTGGAATAAGACTGTGAAATTGTGAAAATTATGATAATGCCCTTTTAGTGTAAGAGCTATTTGAAATGACCATCTGAAATTTCAGCCTGTTTTGGTGGGATGGAGTTTGGCCTGCCTGGTGACATCACCATGGGGTAAGTTAGTTAATAGACCAATAAGAAAGAATTTCAAACCTCTCTGCCATTAGCTAGTTTTTAGTTTTCCAATCCCCACTTAGATCACTTCGAGATAGTCCTAGCAAAATTCTTGCTTAACAAATTGCTCTTTGTTAAGCTATTTTTGTTTCTTTTTTTTAACATTTTAATTTAAAACAGTCACTGTGTGGTACTTAATTGTTACCCAGAAATGATTTGATATTGAGATTTAAAAAAGAATGGCTGCATTGGGCCTTTAACAGAAAATAATAATCGATAGATACACATTTTGACGGAGTGAAATTTCAAAATTACATGCACACTTAAAATCATAGTTCAGATAAAATAAGAATATGAAATATTGACTTAATACAGTCTGGTAAAGTCTCAAATCGCATACCAGGTCATGTTTCTTCACTGACTCTCACTGGCCGCATAAATAACTATTGGTAGCTAGTGGCACACAAGCATTGTTCCGGCCGCTCTAGAGATGTGATTGTGGATCTATGGTACATTACCATTTCCACGTGATGTTTAATGTCAGAACCGACAATGTGGCACTCGTAAACAAACAGTCTGCACTGCTGACCCTAAAAGCTAGTTTATTTTCCAGACAAATGTCAGCACATCGGACAGCCTGTTCCGAGGCTGGGGCAGCCTGCTCTATGTCCTGGCCCTGGCCCAGGCTAGGCAGAGAAACAAACTCCTTTGCCCCTGACACACAATTGAAAACATGGGAGTTGTGTTTGTTTTCACTCAACATGAGAGGTAGAGTGAGAGTTCAGAGCTCCAGTTCACTACCACGCTATACGCCAGCAGTCCAGATGTGAACACTTCCTGCTTTGGAGGTTGTGTGGGACTAAATGGGACTGGGACATGCTGCTGATCGCTCAATAGTTTTCAGCGGGGGAAAAGATCACCGTGTGCAGTGATGGAGTTTTCAGACTTGAGTCATTGGGGGAATTGCGGTCTGCTTGATATAGGGCCTAGTAAAATAGGAAAGGAAATCAGCAATAGATCATACAGGAATTCTGTTTGCACTTGTCATCCACTGCAGGAAGGGGAGGAATGTTGGGATTCGGTTCATAATGTTGAACATTTTTAAAGGCTTTTCAATCTTTCATGTACTTTTATTTATTTCTGCAGATGATGAATGTCTCTTCCTCCGCTAGCAGAGCATGCGTGGAAGCAATTGCCGTAATTCACCCATGATCTGATCATCTTGTCTATTCTGCCTGATCGGGTCTTGTTGAAGATATGGTGGACCATACGAAGAAAACTGGATACAGAGGTCTCCCAACAAACTGTCACTCTTGAGGCTGGATGCTGATGTCACACTGCTTCAACCTGTACTTTCAGAATATTCAAAACTGTATTCACCATCACCACCACCACCTCCTCTACAAATAAACAGTCAGTCAGTCAATGCCCTCCCCAGAGCGGGACGGAGAGGCCTGTAGAGGCCTGTGTGATTCATGCAGCTTGTCAGCCCAGGCACAGGGACGGGACTCTTTGAGAAGATCCAGTGTCTCTTAATGAGTCTCCCAGTCTGTGTACGTTCTCACTGGGACAGATGTTTCATTCATACCAACTGGCATCAGACCGGACAGAAAGCTTCATTGAAGAATATATTGCATAGAGAAAATATATCTGGTATGTGTATGTGATATGTATGTGCACTCTATGTATTTTGGAATACATATTTGACTTATTTGTTTTGTTCTGTGAATTTCTCTCGGCCTAGTGGCAGACATTATGCAATATTCCTATTCTAGAAGAAAGGTAATTCTGAAGCTCACCGAAAGTCTCTAAGGTAGAGGCAGAACATCAACATAGCATCAACCTCTTTGTTTTGGAATGCGCTTGGCATGATCTGTGTGTTTGTGTGTGTGTTTTCTGTAGACTCTGCGGTCTGCCTGTTTGACTTGCCTCAGATCACATTGTCAGCTGAACAGCAACTCTCCCCCCAGGGCCCGGGGTCAAACCAACTGAATCACCACATTCCTTGGGAATGCATTCATAGAATGAAGAAACAATACTCCAAGCCGCAGCTCTATACTACTTGTCAGACACAGAGAACTGATACTACACTGCTCAAAAAAATAAAGGGAACACTTCAACAACACAATGTAACTCCAAGTCAATCACACTTCTGTGAAATCAAACTGTCCACTTAGGAAGCAACACTGATTGACGATACATTTCACATGCTGTTGTGCAAATGGAAAAGACAAAAGGTGGAAATTATAGGCAATTAGCAAGACACCCCCAATAAAGGAGTGGTTCTGCAGGTGGGGACCACAGACCACTTCTCAGTTCCTATGCTTCCTGGCTGATGTTTTGGTCACTTTTGAATGCTGGCGGTGCTTTCACTCTAGTGGTAGCATGAGACGGAGTCTACAACCCACACAAGTGGCTCAGGTAGTGCAGCTCATCCAGGATGGCACATCAATGCGAGCTATGGCAAGAAGGTTTGCTGTGTCTGTCAGCGTAGTGTCCAGAGCATGGAGGCGCTACCAGGAGACAGGCCAGTACATCAGGAGACGTGGAGGAGGCCGTAGGAGGGCAAAAACCCAGCAGCAGGACCGCTACCTCTGCCTTTGTGCAAGGAGGAGCAGGAGAAGCACTGCCAGAGCCCTGCAAAATGACCTCCAGCAGGTCACAAATGTGCATGTGTCTGCTCAAACGGTCAGAAACAGACTCCATGAGGGTGGTATGAAGGCCCGACGTCCACAGGTGGGGGTTGGGCTTACAGCCCAACACCGTGCAGAACGTTTGGCATTTGCCAGAGAACACCAAGATTGGCAAATTCGCCACTGGTGCCCTGTGCTCTTCACAGATGAAAGCAGGTTCACACTGAGCACGTGACAGACGTGACAGTCTGGAGACGCCGTGGAGATCGTTCTGCTGCCTGCAACATCCTCCAGCATGACCGGTTTGGCGGTGGGTCAGTCATGGTGTGGGGTGGCATTTCTTTGGGGGGCCGCACAGCCCTCCATGTGCTCGCCAGAGGTAGCCTGACTGCCATTAGGTACCGAGATGAGATCCTCAGACCCTTTGTGAGACCATATGCTGGTGCGGTTGGCCCTGGGTTCCTCCTAATGCAAGACAATGCTAGACCTCATGTGGCTGGAGTGTGTCAGCAGTTCCTGTAAGAGGAAGGCATTGATGCTATGGACTGGCCCGCCCGTTCCCCAGACCTGAATCCAATTGAGCACATCTGGGACATCATGTCTCGCTCCATCCACCAATGCCACGTTGCACCACAGACTGTCCAGGAGTTGGCGGATGCTTTAGTCCAGGTCTGGGAGGAGATCCCTCAGGAGACCATCCGCCACCTCATCAGGAGCATGCCCAACTATGTAAAGAAAAACGTTTTTAATAAGATTATTTATTTCATTCAGATCTAGGATGTGTTGTTTAAGTGTTCCCTTTATTTTTTTGAGCAGTATATATAGTCGTTGTTGGGTTGGGATTGACATGGGGTCTGTAGGTGGCTTTTGACCATTCCTTTGTATTCCTCAGGTCTAACCCATTCTGATCTTAGGTACTATATTTACTGAATTTTATATGAATCCTATCAATTAAAATGTATTTCTCAGAGATCAAATTATATTTAAACATAATAATATTGCAGGAATGCTAATATTATCTGTTTCTACAACAGAAACGATTTCAGAATAATCTGTCAAAATCCTTTTTCTTGTGCTTTTTGAGGGGGAACGACCCACATGTTGCTGGACGTGCCGAGCGGACCTGATTTAGCCATCTCATGCAACGTCTCTGTGAACATCTGTGTTTTGGTGTCAGGCAGCAGGAACTGATAGAGAGAGGAGCATGAGTTCACACAGCATCCTAGGATGGAGCAGCCATAGCCCCTGCCTTCACCCTGGCCTGGACAGCACTGCACTGCCAAGACACAGGCAACTTTAGGAGGCGGAGTAGAGGGCCTGCTAATAAGGTGGACTACCCACACACCCTCTGAGTTTAGCACCCTCTACACCGGACCTCATACGCATAAACATTTACATATCTATCTGTACAAAACACGTCCAGAGAAATAAACAAAGCAATTACACTTCACAGAACATTGCTGCTCAGTTGTACTGTAGACACATCACTCTTTCCTGGAGCTGGTGTGGGGGTGGAAATGATGTCTGGATGAAGTAACCTGTGGCCAGACGGACTGGCAAATATTATGGTTACCATGTGTTCACCACGCACACATGCCTCAGTGCTGGAAACGCACTCACTAGTCACGTCAGCCCTCACCTAAGTAAAGCATTGTCTTACTATTGTGAAATACAATATTTTATCTTCACATGTTTATTTTGGACGAAGTCGATCTTGTTGTGAACTACATCACTGACAGCACGCAGGCGAGTAAAAGCATAAACCCAAGCTGCGTGAGAGAAAGAGTAAACTTTGAGGGAGGGAGGACCCAGCTCGGTCCATCGCATCAATTAAGAGGCTAATATGACAATCTATTAGAAATGTTTACAGATGGCAGGCTCTACTGAGTCACAAGTTTATGCATACAGGAATCAGCTTCATTGTTCTAATGCTGGTATATGAGCAGTAAAAAGAAGGCCCTCACCTTGCAGTGGGGATACATTTATCTGTACTTTAGTTCTTCCACGAGGCTGCGAGTGCTCCCCCCCACCTTCTCCTAACATCTGCAGAACACATGACAATGCAAAGTATTTCAACACCTCCAACACCACCACATCTTTTAAAAGGTGAGAAAAAACACACTCCCAAAATTTGTTCTGTACAGGAAAAACGTCTAAGAGAGTGTGCTGTCTCACGTCAAAATGTTCCAAGAATATTTTTCAGTCTGTGGGCCTTGCACAGACAGTACACCTTTTCCCTTTTTAACTCTTACAAGGGATCCAGTAATGGGAAATGATGATGGGAGAGCCACCGTAGATTTGACCAATGTGATGTAGGCCTACGTGTGTTCTCATCCTCATCTTGTCTCCTCCAATGAAAGCTGGATCTAAACTTAGCCCAAATATTGATATGACAAAGAGCGCTGTTTGACCCTGGGGTGATGTGTATCTATGTGGCGTGGAGGGGAGGAAGGCCATAGGAGTGCACCAGGCTCTATTTCCTTTAGGTTACTCCATTAGGGCCAAGTGGTGTTCTGAAAAGACTCCTGGGTACTGACCTCCATTCCTTTTTCATAATGATTGTGGATCAATCACCACAGTGTTTACTGCTTGTGACATCAATAGTTATACATTGCCAATAATGTAAAGGTTTAACACTATAAATGGACTTTTAGTGAATTCCTATGACAAAGTTAAACACACAGTTGGGTCTGTTTCAATCATAGAGGAGCTTTGGATGTTAATCATGTCCTTCTCATTGTGTTATAAGCCGGACCAGATCCAAACTCTGGATGGAACAACTCCCTCCATCTTGGGGATATTATTATATGTCTCACTCGTGGTCACAAGTGGTTACTAAGGCTCACTGCCCAAATATGCAATATGATATAAATAACCCAGTCTGACAGGGCTGACCATCACACACTAAGAGTTATTGAGAAGGCATGAACTTATGAGGGGGTGAGTAAAACCTTGGCTTGTCTGTCAAAGCTGGTTGTAGCCCTTTGTCTTTCTGTTCAACACATTTAACTTACAAAGAAACATGCCTTCTAAAAATGCTGCCGGGAAGACAAAACCGTTGATACACTGATACTGACAGAGATCAAAGATTCATGTGATACCTTTTCATGCACTTACTGTAATGTACTGTAATGTTTCATGATGGCAGAAAGTAAGTCAGCCACACAGTAAGTAATCCAAAGCATTAGTTGACACAAAATAAGTATTAATAGGGTCACGGCAATACTATTGCATGATGCTTAGTCTGCTTTAAAACAGTGCCACGGAGATGTCCAAACAGTGGTGCTAGATTATGCACATAGGCCCATATGCATCTGCATTCCCAATAGATCTGCGGGATGATAGAACATTGAGTACTAGTTCATTATCCACTTATCCAGTCACTGCGCTGCCATAAATTATGTGGCGATGTATCCACTCTGGAAATAGCAAAGCTCTGTTCTTCGCTTCCCATCTCCTCTTTAAAGAGACTTGATGGAAGATACAAAGCAGGGCAAGCTGCTGCTCCACACTGCCGTGTGTGTGTGTGTGTGTGTGTGTGTGTGTGTGGATAAGAGTGTCTGCTAAATTACTCAAATGTAAATATAAAATGTTTGTGGACCCTGACGCAGGGACATTAAAGCGACAGTACATGCCTTTGGAGACCAGCCGCAGATGATCTTCTGATTAAGGAGGAAATTATGGCGCTGGAGGGTAGGGCTGCAGTCTTATCGGCTCTCAACCAATCGTGCTATTTTGTTTGTTTTTTCACGTTGTTCGTAACTTGTTTTGTACATAATGTTCTGCTACCGTCTCTTATGACCGAAAAGAGCTTCTGGACATCAGAACTGGGATTACTCACCTCAAACTGGACGAGGAGTTATTCTTCAATGAGTTGGACGCAAGGGATATACTGCAGACACTCGACCAGCGTGATTCGCCGGAGAAGGAAACTGAGATTTCAAGGCAAAAAATCAGGGTGCCTTGCGAGGATCAGGCGACGAGTGGCTAATCTGCCCTTGCCTTCCGTTCTGCTAGCTAACGTTCAATCGCTGGAAAATAAATGGGATGAACTGAAAGCACGTATATCCTACCAACGGGACATTAAAAACTGTAATATCTTATGTTTCACCGAGTCGTGGATAAATGGCGACATTAAGAACGTTCAGCTGGCAGGTTATACACTCTATTGGCAAGACAGAACAGCAGCCTCCGGTAAGACACATAAACTACTGCAGCACTAAGCTAAGGACCCTGGGACTAAACACCTCCGTCTGAAACTGGATCCTAGACTTCCTGACGGGCCGCCCCCAGGTGGTAATGGTAGGTAACAACACATCCTCCACGCTGATCCTCAACACGGGGGCCCCTCAGGGGTGCGTGCTCAGTCCCCTCCTGTACTCCCTGTTCACTCATGACTGCACGGCCAGGCACAACTCCAACAGCATCATTAAGTTTGCTGATGACACAACAGTGGTAGGCCTGATCACCGAAACGATGAGACAGCCAATAGGGAGGAGGTCAGAGACCTGACCGTTTGGTGCAAGTAGAAGAACCTCTCCCTCAATGCGATCAAGACAAAAGAGATGATTGTGGACTACAGGATAAGGAGGACCGAGTAGGCCCCCATTCTCATCGACGGGGCTGTAGTGGAGCAGGTTGAGAGCTTCAAGTTCCTTGGCGTCCACATCACCAACAAACTAACATGATCCAAGCACACCAAGACAGACGTGAAGAGGGCACGACGAAACCTATTCCCACTCAGGAGACTGAAAAGATTTGGCATGGGTCCTCAGATCCTCAAAAGGTTTTACAGCTGCACAATCAAGAGCATCCTGGCGGGTTTCATCACTGCCTGGTATGGCAACTTGCCATACCAGGCAGTGATGCAACCCGAGGGTAGTGCATATGTGGGTAGTGCATATGGCCTAGTACATCACCGGGGCCAAGCTTCCTGCCATCGAAGACTCCAGCCACCCTAGTCATAGACTGTTCTCTCTGCTACCGCACGGCAAGCGCTACCGGAGCACCAAGTCTAGGTCCAAGAGGTCTAGCTCCTCTAAGACTCCTGAACAGCTAATCAAATGGCTACCCAGACTATTTGCCCCCCCCCACACTGCTGCTACTCTCTGTTGTCATCTATGCATACCCACTTTAGTAAACCTACCTACATGTACGTAATTACCTCAACTACCTCAACACCAGTGCCCCCACACATTGACACATTGACTCTGAACCGGTACCCCCTGTAAATAGCCCCACTATTATTGTTTGCTGCTGCTCTTTAATTATTTGTTTTTCTTATCTCTTACTTTTTTTTCTATTTTCTTAAAACGGCATTGTTGGGCTTGCAAGTAAGCATTTCACTATAAGATCTACACCTGTTGTATTCGGCGCATGTGACAAATACAATTTGATTTGATTAAATGGGAGGTGTAAAAGGGACAGATGGTTTGCAGGCAAGAGAACAATCGGAACCAGAACTGACTGTCGTACCCACAGCGTCTATTAAAACATTCCCAAACCAGAAACCCTGGATTGATGGCAGCATTCTCACAAAACTGAAAGTGCGAACCACCGCTTTTAATCAGGGCAAGGTGACCGGAAACATGACCGAATACAAACAGTGTAGCTATTCCCTCCGCAAGGCAATCAAACAAGCTAAGCGTCAGTATAGAGACAAAGTAGAGTCGCAATTCAACAACTCAGACACGAGAAGTATGTGGCAGGGTCTACAGTCAATCACGGACTATAAAAGGAAAACCAGCCCCGTCGCGGACCACGATGTCTTGCTCCCAGACAGACTAAACAACTTCTTTGCTCGCTTTGGGGACAATACAGTGCCACTGACACTGCCCGCTACCAAAACCCGTGGGCTCTCCTTCACTGCAGCCGACGTGGGCAAAACATTTAAACGTGTTAACCCTTGCAAGGCTGCAGGCCCAGACAGCATCTCCAGCCGCGTCCTCAGAGCATGCGCAGACCAGCTGGCTGATGTGTTTACGGACATATTCAATCAATCCCTATCCCAATCTGCTGTCCCCACATGCTTCAAGAGGGCCACCATTGTTCCTGTTCCCAAGAAAGCTAAGGTAACCGTGCTAAATGACTATCGCCCCGTAGCACTCACTTCCGTCATCATGAAGTGCTTTGAGAGACTAGTCAAGGACCATATATCACCTCCACCCTACCTGACACACTAGACCCACTCCAATTTGCTTACCGCCCCAATAGGTCCACAGACGACGCAATCACAATCACACTGCACACTGCCCTAACCCATCTAGACAAGAGGAATACCTATGTAAGAATGCTGTTCATCGACTACAGCTCAGCATTTAACACCATAGTACCCTCCAAACTCGTCACCAAGCTCGAGACCCTGGGTCTCAACCCCGCCCTGTGCAACTGGGTCCTGGACTTCCTGACGCCCCCAGGTGGTGAGGGTAGGTAACAACATCTCCACCCCACTGATCCTCAACACTGGGGCCCCACAAGGGTGCGTTCTCAGCCCTCTCCTGTACTCCCTGTTCACCCATGACTGCGTGGCCATGCACGCCTTCAACTCAATTATCAAGTGGAGAGGGTAGAAAGTTTTAAGTTCCTCGGCGTACACATCACGGACAAACTGAAATGGTTCAACCACACAGACAGCGTGGTGAAGAAGGCGCAGCAGCGCCTCTTCAACCTCAGGCTTGTCACCAAAAACACTCACAAACTTTTACAGATGCACAATCGAGAGCATCCTGTCGGGCTGTATCACCGCCTGGTACGGCAACTGCTCCGCCCATAATTGTAAGGCTCTCCAGAGGGTAGTGAGGTCTGCACAACGCATCACCGGGGGCAAACTATCTGCCCTCCAGGACACCTACACCACCCGATGTCACAGAAAGGCCAAAAAGATCATCAAGGACAACAACCACCTGAGCCACTGCCTGTTCACCCCGCTATCATCCAGAAGGCGAGGTCAGTACAGGTGCATCAAAGCTAGGACCGAGAGACTGAAAAACAGCTTCTATCTCAAGGCCATCAGACTGTTAAACAGCCATAACTAACATTGTGTGGCTGCTGCCAACATACTGACTCAACTCCAGCCACTTTAATAATGGAAACATTTATGTAATAAATGTATCACTAGCCACTTTAAACAACGCCACTTCATATAATGTTTACATACCCTACATTACTCATCTCATATGTATATACTGTACTCTATAACATCTACTGCATCTTGCTATCTTGATGTAATGTATCACTAGCCACTTTAAACATTGCCACTTTTATATGTTTACATACCCTACATTACTCATCTCATATGTATATACTGTACTCTATACCATCCACTGCATCTTGCCTATGCCGTTCTATACCATCACTCATTCATATATTTTTTTTATGTACATATTGTTATTCATTCCTTTACACTTTTGTGTATAAGGTAGTTGTTGTGAAATTGTTAGGTTAGATTACTCGTTGGATATTACTGCATTGTCGGAACTAGAAGCACAAGCATTTCGCTACACTCGCATTAACATCTGCTAACCATGTGTATGAAACAAATACAATTTGATTTGATAGAACCAGGTAGCAGAAATTCCACCAGTTGCACAGCACAGCACAGCACACGAAAGAGCACAGAGCGTGAAATATGTGGCAGGCAGAAAAAACATCCTCAACATACAAACGCAGACAAACTCATGATCTCTCTGACATGTTTTGATCAGATGTATGATGTAGAGACATATCGGTATTCAAAGCCATATGTCCTGTGAACAGAGCAACACCAAGTTGTTAGGGATCCCCTTTGTGGGGTGAGACTGTGAGGGAGACTGATGTGGTTCTCAGAGCCCTTTAAACAGTGCTATGTCTCACCAGCCTTCTCTTTTCAGCATGCCAACGGCTCTATGCAGCCCCAATCTCTCTCTAATCTGTCTCTGCCAAGTTTCGCAAGAGTCTGCCAGTCCGCTGCAGGCCTGTGTGCTGAAGGTTCTGCCACGTTAAAGCTGGACCAGCTAGAAAATAAACGGCTCTCATTGTTACACCAATCTAATGATTTATGGTGTTATACACACTACATAGGCCATGTACTTAGTAGAAGTAAATGTTTCATAATGATTTGAGTCTATTTGTGTAACAGGGATATGGGTTTAGCATTGAAATGAGCACCGACTTCAAATCTAATTCCTTCCCATTCTTTGCTGACTTTATTGACATAGGTTCCCTCATGGCCCATTATGTCTCCCAGTTCCCAGGAGACGAGGGGAGCTCTATAACATTCCCACCTCCCTAAGCGCACTGCCTTGCACAAACACTGGCAGTGAAGACCAAACACACAATTTTCCATGTTCACACTTTCCAAAGACCCCCATTTAGCCCCATTTATCTTACTGACCATGTGAGCCTGTTTAACATTTTTCACCCCACAGACACATACCTCTGGAGAGAGACCATGTGATTAGTTACAAGAGGTAATGGCCAATTTATTCAACATTCAAGAATACATTGCCGGTTGTTTATATCCTCTTTAAAAATGCTCTAAATTCTAAAAATAGTTATGGGAATAAAGCACCTCTCACATAAGCGTCTTAACCTAAATGTTACTGATTTGGGCCCTCTCCATCTGGCATCCTCCATGTCTCCTTAAATCACATGATTTAGGGTCAGTGGTAACACCCCAGATGTATTAATATTTTCTTAGCTGTTTAAAATTATATTAAAATATATATTTTTGCATTTCTAAATAACTTTGGAAACTCTATTCAGTGCATTCTGAAAGTATTCAGACCCCTTGACTTCGTTACAGCCTTATTCTAAAATGGATTACATTGTTTCTTCCCCTCATCAATTTACACACAATACCCCATAATGACAAAGCAAAAACAGGATTTCAGAATTTTTAACAATTTTACATTAGGTAAGTATTCAGACCCTATACTCAGAACCCTTTACTTGTTGAAGCACCTTTGGCAGCGATTACAGCCTCGAGTCTTCTTGGGTATGACTCTACAAGCTTGGCACACCTGTATTTGGGGAGTTTCTCCCATTCGTCTCTGTAGATCCTCTCAAGCTCTGTCAGGTTGGATGGGGAGCATCGCTGCACAGCTATTTTCAGGTCTCTCCAGAGATGTTCAATGGGTTCAAGTCCGGGCTCTGGCTGGGCCACTCAAGGACATTCAGAGACTTGTCCTGAAGCCACTCCTGCGCTGTCTTGGCTGTGTGCTTAAGGTCGTTGTCCTGTTGGAAGGTGAACCTTCGCCCCAGTCTCTAGTCCTGAGCAGTTTTGGAGCATTTTTTTTTATCAAGGATCTATCTGTACTTTGCTCTTTCCCTTGATCCCAACTAGTCTCCCAGTCCCTGCCACTGAAAAACATCCCCACAGCATGATGCTGACCCACCATTCTTCACCATAGGGATGGTGCCAGATTTCTTCCAGACGTGACGCTTGGCATTCAGGTCAAAGAGTTCAATCTTGGTTTCATCAGACCAGAGAATCTTGTTTCTCATGGTCTGAGAGTCTTTAGTTGCCTTTTGGCAAACTCCAATTGGGCTGTCAAGTGCCTTTCACTGAAGAGTGGCTTCCATCTGGCCACTCTACCATAAAGGCCTGATTGGTGGAGTGCTTCAGAGATGGTTAAACTTCTAGAAGGTTCTCCCATCTCCACAGAGGAACTCTGGAGCTCTGTCAGAGTGACCATTGGGTTCTTGGTCACCTCCCTGACCAAGGCCCTTATCCCTGATTGCTCAGTTGGGCAGGGCGGCCATCTCTAGGAAGGCCACTGTGTTCTTGGGGACCTTCAATGCTGAATAAATGTTTTGGTACCCTTCCCCAGATCTGTGCCTCGACACAATCCTGCCTCTGAGTTCTATGAATAATTATTTCGACCACATGGCTTAGTTTTTGCTCTGACATGCATTGTCAACTGTGGAACCTTATATATACAGGTACAGTTGAAATCGGAAGTTTACATACACCTTAGCCAAATACATTTGAACTAAGTTTTTCACAATTCCTGACATTTAATCCTAGAAAAAATTCCCTGTATTTTTTCAGTTAGGATCACCACTTTATTGTAAGAATGTGAAACGTCAGAATAATAATAGAGAGAATGATTTATTTCAGCTTTTATTTCTTTCATCACATTCCCAGTGGGTCAGAAGTTAACATACACTCAATTAGTATTTGGTAGCATTGCTTTTAAATTGTTTAACTTGGGTCAAACGTTTCAGGTAGCCTTCCACAAGCTTCCCACAATAAGTTGGGTGAATTTTGGCCCGTTCCTCCTGACAGAGCTGGTGTAACTGAGTCAGGTTTGCTCGCACACGCTTTTTAAGTTCTGCCCACACATTTTCTATAGGGTTGAGGTCAGGGCTTTGTGATGGCCACTCCAATACTTTGACTTTGTTGTCCTTAAGCCATTTTGCCACAACTTTGGAAGACCCATTTGGAAGACCCATTTGCGACCAAGTTTTAACTTCCTGACTAATGTTTTGAGATGTTGCTTCAATATATCCACATAATTGTCCTGCCTCATGATGCCATCTATTTTGTGAAGTGCACCAGTCCCTCCTGCAGCAAAGCACGCCCACAACATGATGCTGCCACCCCCGTGCTTTACGCTTGGGATGGTGTTCTTGCAAGCCTCCCCCTTTTTCCTCCAAACATAACGATGGTCATTATGGCCAAACAGTTCTATTTTTGTTTCATCAGACCAGAGGACATTTCTCCAAAAAGTACGATCTTTGTCCACATGTGCAGTTGCAAACCGTTGTCTGGCTTTTTTATGGTGGTTTTTGAGCAGTGGCTTCTTCCTTGCTGAGTGCCCTTTGAGGTTATTTCGATATAGGACTCGTTTTACTGTGGATATAGATACTTTTGTACCTGTTTCCTCCGGCATCTACACAAGGTCCTTTGCTGTTGTTCTGGGATTGATTTTCACTTTTCGCACGTTCATCTCTAGGAGACAGAACGCATCTCCTTTCTGAGCGGTATGACGGATGCGTGGCCCCCTGGTGTTTGTACTCGCGCACTATTGTTTGTACAGATGAACACGTTACCTTCAGGCATTTGGAAATTGCTCCCAAGGATGAACCAGACTTGTGGAGGTCTACAATTTCTTTCTGAGGTCTTGGCTGATTTATTTTGATTTTCCCGTGATGTCAAGCAAAGAGGCACTGAGTTTGAAGGTTGGCCTTGAAATATATCCACAGGTGCACCTCCAATTGACTCAAAGTGTGTCAATTAGCCTATCAGAAGCTTCTAAAGCCATGACATCATTTTCTGGAATTTTCCTAGCTGTTTAAAGGCACAGACAACTTAGTGTATATACATTTCTTACCCACTGGAATTGTGATAAAGTGAATTATAAGTGAAATAATCTGTCTGTAAACAGTTGTTGGAAAAATTACAAAGTAGATGTCCTAACAGACTTCCCAAAACGAAAGTTTGTTAACAGGACATATGTGGAGTGGTTGAAAAACAAGTTTTAATGACTCCAAGCTAAGTGTACGTAACTTCCGACTTCAACTGTTTGTGCCTTTCCAAATCGTGTCAAATAAATATAATTTACCACTGGTGGAGTCCAATCAAGTTGTAGAACATCTCAAGATTGATCAATGGAAACAGGCTGAACCTGAGCTCAATTTCAAGTCTCATAGCAAAGGGTCTGAATTCTTATAAGGTATTTCTGTTTTTAAATTGTATAAATTTGCAAAGATTTCTAAAAATCTGTCGTCACTTTGACATTATAGGGTATTGTGTGTAGATTGATAAGGAAAAGTTTTCATTTAATCCATTATAGAATAAGGCTGTAACGTAACAAAATGTGGTTAAAGTCAAGCGGTCTGAATACTTTCCCGAATGCACTTTATCAATGTGAGTTACAGGTCCCTCTAGCAGAGGAAGCACCAGAACTTAGCATGTTGACTATAAATATTGTAATGATATCAATTTTAAAGTCGCCCATGTTCTGGGAACATCAGGTGAAGGTTTTTTTCTGCATTAAAATAAACATTGTAGAATCATCCACACAACTGGACAGTTTTTGTTTTGGGAACATATCTCTTGTCATGTCCCAACAATGTTCCCAGAACATAATGAAACATTCTGGAAACCTTTAAATAACAGATTACATGTGTTATAGTAACGTTCTTGCAACATCAAGGGAATGTTTTATACGTGTTATGAGAACATTTGCAGCTACCAAACGAATGCTCTGGGAACATTCACAGAACCAATTTTGGTTTGCTGGGAAAACATGACTGATACATTGTGTTATTACGTGACCTGGAAACCTAAACAGATGTTGTGCACATTTCAGTGAAAGTTAGGAGAACATTCCAAGGGTATACAGTATATATATATTTTTATAACAAATTGAAAGATTAGGTTATCAAAAACATTCTCAGAGTGTTTTTGGGAAGTTATCATCCTAAGGTTAGATAAAACCCTAACTAGAACTTAATTGGAATCTTAGCTAATGTTCTGGGAATGTTACCAGTTTGCTGGGATGTTCATATTTCTATTGGCTCTCTGAGTTTTATGAGGTTTGGTGTTCTTGGAAAGATTTTCACATTTCTCAAATAAAAAACCTTGCATCGCTCCCTTGTAGCCATTAATAGTGGGGGCAGTTCCTCAAGTGGCACAGAACTGTTACAACTATTTCTAATAAAGTGAGTAAGTGTCACCAGCGCAGCATTAGGGCTCCTTTAGGCCTGTACCTAGGTGATCTAGCACGCATAAACACACCACACTGGCTTGTAAATCAAGTCCTCTAAAGATTCTGATGAATCCGTGGAGGGTTTGTATGAATCTGGACGCAATTGTTACATGCCATTGCTGAGGCCAAAGAATGTGGCGTTGAGCAAACAATGAAAAGATAATAGCAGCACAAAGCCTAGGGCCAGGCCTGGACTGGGCCGTGTAGTGTGAAGATGTGATCTGAGATACTGTTTTTGACGCTACTGCTGATGAACCACTCATTTCCTATCAGCCCATACGCTAACACCCATTGGCATCATGGTTCTGACAGACGCCGGCAGAAAGGAGCGAAACCAAATCATGGGCAAATCAAACCAAAAGCTTAACGTGTCTTCAGACTGAGGTATTACCTGGTTGATTCTGACAGCTGATCATCATGGTAAACACGCCTCTCTATGTGCTCCTTTAAAGTATGAGCGAAACCTTCGAGCTGAAAAAAGCCAATCAGCTTAATACATAAAGACCACCAACCACACCAGCGCCTGAGGCAGAGTTGGCCTTTCCCCCTCTCTCCTCCTCGGAGTGGCGGTCTGAGGCGTAAGCTGCAGATGGAGCAGCCTTTACAGAGGTCAGCGGGTTGACAAGCTGCTTCGCCCAGCGAGCGAGCCACATTGAACCACTCAGTCTTTTTATTCCCCCACCATGTGAAAGAGCCAAAGCCCAAGCCTCAGAGCAGCAGTGCATGGTTATATCTTCCACTCCACCAGGACCACATGGATTTTATAGTATTTATTGGCTGTCTCCGGCACTCGGGTTTCGCCAGTGCTGCAGCCCTCTCCAGTTTCTCCAGCGAATACCTTATCATCATGGGCATTTCCGTGTACAAACAGCAGCTGGCAGCCAAACCACAGAAGGCCTCAGAAATGAAATGCTTATTTGAATCAAAAAGAAAGGGAATGTTATACTTTTATAGTTGAAATCATGAGAGCAACAATGTTGGTGTAACAAAACAGCACAGATTCTGCTATAGATGGACCGACACTGAGGCCACCCCAAGCCAGTTTACATCACATGACAAGAGAGAGTGAGAAAGGATCACTCTTTGAGACTGGTCTCTGCAAATAACTGGCCAACTTGGAAAGGCCTACCAATTCCATGAGCACATTGTCTTTTGAGAGTTTGCTTGACCGTGCTGGCATTCATCCACTATGTCCTGAATACTAAAGATGGGCAATTCCTGAATGATCTAACCACCTTTCCTGAAGAACTGATCAAGAGGCCTGTTACCCATGTAGTCTCATCTCATAAGATATGACTTGGAACCCATTATCAACACAATGGTAATTGTATGCTCTCTAAACACTTGAAATGTACAAAGTGTCAGTGCAAATTTGAAAGTCCCAGGAAAAACTTGATTGCCTTTTGACTGCATCATAAAACACTGTGGGTCTAATAAAGTTGATTCAATGATGAATTATTGAGCTATTCACAGATTTAGAAGAGAACAATGGGATATTTTTATTGGATTATTAACTTTTCAGTAAGGGCCAAAATGATGTATTTGTACTTTCCTGGACCTGTTTTTTCATATGACGAAAATCAGACACAGGGTGAGGTAGCCGCTGGATAAAGGCTCTGGATACCTGTAACATCCCAAATCATCGAATTAAGAAAGTATTGCAGTGTGGGTAGGAGAGAGTGTGGTGTGTGTGTGTGTGTCTTAGCAACCTGATTCCTTAACCCCACTCAAAAGGTCAAGTAGCAAAACTTGCCAACAGTTTGCATCAGATAGCTGATATTGGGAGAGAAAGAAATGTCAGAATGAGTTGCAGAACTTATTTGGAATATGGTCAAAATAAAAGATGGCAATAACACATAAGCGTTGGAGTCAAATTACCTCAACTGACCTGTACCCCCGCACATACACTAGGTCCCGTTAACCCCTGTATATAGCCTCGCTATTGTTATTTTATTGTGTTACTTTTTATTTAATATTTTACTCTAGTTTATTTAGTTATTTAGTGAAATCATTTTCTTGAACTTGTTGGTTACGTGCTTGTAAGTAAGCTTTTCAATTTGACATCTACACCTGTTGTATTCAGTGCATGTGACAAATGAAATTTGATTTGATTTGAATTGTATGGTGAAAAACGTAAGCATATGCACTAATTTCAAGGAATAACGCTAACCTTATCAGTTAAAAATAGTGATGTCCCATTTTAGAATAAAAGTGCTTCTCTGCTAACATGCAACATTCCAAGCAAACAATAAAATAAGGGATTTGGATTTATCACCCTCCAGCCCTCACCTGACTCACATGGTGTCATGAAGTTCAGTCATGGCTGGAATCATGTCGGAAACTTTTCTTTTTGTTTCCTGGATGAATTTTTCATTCCATTCCATTTCATACTGAATGTGTGTTATTATTATTATTATTGAATTCTTCTCGGTAAAAATGTGAACCACCTGCTCCAGGAGCCCAGGGGAATAGGAGAGAGTGGTGCACTGCGCACAGCGTGGATTGATGCCCTGAGACTCCTCCATCTCAATAAACCCAGGGCTTCATCTACAATACCCCTCTCTCTTGCTAATCATATGGAGTCCTTCGGTAATAAATACCATGTGTTTTTCCAGGGCAGAGCATGACTGGGGGCAAGGAGTTGCCATGTTTTGTGGCCTAATACTTACCTGGCTACCCAAACTCCTTGCTCCGGCCAAACGCTACACCATGCCCACAGACGTTAGTTTCTTCTCCCAGCAATAAGTCTGGATTGGATTACCTCCCTGATGATTTCTAGAATGAAAATCCATTCTAGACTGTCTGATTGGTCCCAGAAACCGATTGTTTGGGCTAGAGCCAAAACACATGTAGGTAAAGTAGCGTGGGGGGCATTCAAGGGCACTGATATCTGAAAGTAAGAAAGTACAATAAGCTTAGCATTGCACATTCAACACTGTATCCAATGAGGTTGTCCATTATCTATCACCTCTTAGCCCTGATAAACATACAAAACATCGGCCCATTCTGTATCTAATCTACAGAAGACACTTCACATTTTCCAAAGCATCTCATGTAGACTCCAGTAATCATCTCTATTCCTTGGGGATATGCATTCCATCTGGGACTGCCAAGGTAAGCTGCAGTAGTGTTATTGCCAGCTATTGTGAAAATCATAGATGCCTTGCAAGACTTCCTACAGAGTATTGTTTTGCACTACAATTTCTCGAAAATGACATAAAAGAACATGGACTTTTTAAAAAAATTGAAGACACTTGTGTTAGCTTGTTGTTAATAAGCATGATCAGTTGATCTTTAACACAAGGCACCACTACTGACATAACATTCGTGTTGAGATCACCTGGCCTTTAATCCAGCTTTTCATTATGTTTTTCTAAATCCTTTGAAGCATCTGAATGTCTTTGTGAAGGTTGGCCAGCTGAAGCTCTGCCTTTGATCCTGTGTGATCCGAGATATCCCACATTGTCAGGGGTATTGATCTTAGCGTTGTGTGTGTCACAAGGGCATGTCACGCAAGACTCGTAAGGAGAATACTCTAAACCTCGAAGCTCACAACCTCATCCACATGTGCTGGGGTGTTGTCTTTCACCAGCAGTTTATTCTCAGTCAGGCAAGTCCCAATATGGACCAATACACAGACAAACAAGGCAAAACACATGAACTCCTTTAGCCGAAAATGATGGGCTTTGCATCAGTTCAATTCATATCACTTCAGGTAACCATAACAGGCTATTTTCAGTTGTATGACTGTCATGTTAACTCAAACCAGGTGCAGCTGGTATTATGAGACACGCTCCCATTTTTAAGCAGATTCAGAGTGACTTCATAGAGTATTCACAAAGCCTTCATAGAGCATGCGTAAAGCCTGCATACGAATTACACATCACATTTCTAAAAAGTGAGAGAAATTAAGCAGAACATATGTTTCAATGCTTCTCAAACTGTTTTGCTTACATATTGGACATGGCCTTAAACACAGGTGACTTCTGACATCAAAAAGGCCAGCTTGTAACCTGTACAGGAGTACCTAGGAGGCCGTTGACTACTGATGCATGTCCAACACAGTCCAGGATGTGTAATGTACTAGGGCTCCAAAGACCTTGTCTAGATCTTGTGACTTTGACCCTGGTGTTCAAGTATAGTTCAAGAGTTCAATCAAGTTTTGATTTTGTTGATCTGCAGTCCTTTCTACACACTATTCTCATGTGGTAAGTCTTGCGGTCTCCCATGTCTTTTAGTTGAGACAGCGTAACAGAGCAAGGCCCTTCAGTATAAGCCTCTATACTTTCTCAGAGAAGCAAGGGGACATTCTACAGTATGTGGGAACCCTGAAGAGATGGTAGAGAGGGGACATGGTACCAGCTGGTGCCACACTCTTAAATGATGTATGGTCTAGACATGACACAACATCAAAGCAGTGTTTGGAGTTTAAATGTTTGTGCAGCAGACATCTGAAACTTAATTAGGCTTTCATCATTTCATGCTTGGAATAGACATTGCACCAACTAGAGACGTGATCTGACACATCATTTTTCTACACTCTCCCTTTGTTAATGGGGCTCGACGTTCGATTGTGGAATGATTACACACAGACCGTAATGAAGTGAAACACAAACGATCTGAGGATGAGAAATAAGCTGTGATAGTAGTTGTGTTGCATCCAGAAACCCCTCTCATCAGATGGACTGCAGATACCTGCAAACCGCTAAGCCAAATAGGGTTCTAGCTACTTCACGCAGGGTTCAAGTAGGGATTCTACATCACATGGAAGACCCACGTGTGTTTATTGTGACCAGTAGCTAAACGGCTGTGTGAATGCCCCCATTGTTGCCATGACATATTGAATCATCTGTGCCAATTTACGCCTAGTGTTTTAGAAAGACGGTCAAAGTTCAGGCTTGAGCTCCATCCCTCTTTGTGAGTATCCGGCCCTTTATCCCTTTAGCCCCATCACACATGCTGATGGCTTTCTAGCATCCAGCCAAAACAGCCAGGCAAAGCAGTGCTGCCCAGCAGCCTCAAAGTACCTTCCTGCATGTTGAGAGAGAGCCTCCAACGGAGAGCCAGAAGAAATAGTGCATTTCTTCAGTGGTGAATGCTCATGCTTAGCAACAGCTTTGTCCCAACCACAAAATTATACCACTGAGGAACTTTTCATGAATTAAACATGCGGAACACAAGGTGCTGGAAATGTCCTCACATTATTTAAGGATGCTGTGTTATATAACAGTCGACAAAGAGACCCAATAATGTAGTTGAATACCTGGCAGATCGCCATCTGAAAACAATCCGTAATTTTGATCAGATGTTCTCCTCTTTTCCTTTACATATCAGTGTTTATGAGTGATTGACCTGTCAGTGGAAATAGATGCACCATAATGTGCTGTCCTTGCAGTCACTGACTGCTCACTGGCTCTGGTCTGCTCATCACACTGTTGTCCAACTGATGCAGCTTCAGGAGAGCAAAAGAGATATGAAGTCCACTGTCTCTCTATGCCAGGCTTTTAAAGGTTCAGGGTTTACTGCTCTGGTCTGGTAGATAAAAACTCAAGCAGGAGTCTGACCACACTGAGTTTGCTTTAGCTGCACATGAATAACAAAGATACAAGTGCAAATAAAAATACTTTTCCATGAAGCCATGTCTTGAAAACTGCACAAATTACTCTCAACGTTGCATGGATTCGTTGGTGCCTTTGGTCATCAGTGGGGGCCAACAATACAGTGGAAGCCTCTGGTACACAAACACTGTCCGCTCTAGAGTATGTCGTTTTGTATTTATTTGCCAGAGTACAGCAGCTTTGATTTCCATCAGGGGATTTGTTTACTTTTATTGAAGTTGTCTGAAATGCCAGTGTTCAAGTCCACAGGAAATTGAAACACAGGTACGCAGGATAAATGAAATATAGGGAGAACGAGGCTACTGGGAATGTGGAATCTTCAGGGAGATTTACTTACATGCTGATGGCAATCTAGGTTTTAACCACCTGAAGATGAATCTAAAAACATCATTTTTGCTTGCCATGACCTTTAATGATCATAATCATTCACAGTTGTCATATATTACTGACTATGCCCTGAACATGGAAGTTTGCTGTTCCAATGGTGAGCTGAGAGTAAGAATCCCTGGACGGTTGCCAAGGGAATTGAGAAACATACTGTCAGATCAAAATGTTAGTTTCTAAAGATCGTAAACATCCTCTAACAATGATTTAAGACATAGTGAAAAGGTCAATGTTGAAAGGGCTAACTATCAAGATTTACATTTTAAATTACAGAGGAATAGGCTACACTACAGTAAATTAAAAGTAACTTAATTTGCTCAAATGTTAGCATGCATCTGTGTATGTATGTTGGCTTACTTAGCGTGTGTGCAGACTCTTGTATCTAAATGTATTTAGCCCCTCTATGGGAAAAATACCTGTCTTAATGAGTTAAACAGGAATGTGACACTAATTTGAGATTATGGTGAGTCACAGACTAGAACCCTAACTAGAATCCATACCTTGGATCACGGTTAATCAATCTATTATTACTTGCTAATCAACTGACTAAGCAATCAATGCTAATCAGCCTCATCATCATGTGCTGCGTGGTTGTGAAATGAACTGACAACCAGCTCAGTGCCACTTCCAATCCCCAAGGCTCCATCATTAAGTCTACCCCAGTAAATGACCTAAGTAACAGAAAAATGTGTGACCCCTTGTTGACTCGGAGAGTGTTCCTGTGTGGCATAAACTCTGAGTATGTGTGGTGGGCCTGAATCCCTGTGTAAAAGCTGTGGGGTTCACTCCCCTGACCTGGCGCTCTGTAACCTGTCACTATAAAATGTATAAAAGAAGGACCTCTGCTGGAAGCTCTGCATTTATGGCCAACTCTGGTCCTGGTCCCGAGGGAGCTAAGAGGATTTAGACAGGGAATAGAGGATTATCCCAGACAGCTTTTACGCTCCTCCAGCATCAGCTCTACAAAACCACAGTTACATACAGTGAAAAGAAATGTAAAACAGGTGACAGTACCGCTTTTGTTTTTAGGATTTTCTATTTATTATTTTTTTAATTATGGGCTTTGTTTCGTATGCACTAGATCAAAAGGTCGCCTTTCACAAGCTTTGAAAGGCAAGTCTATGTTTTTGCTCTGACTTCAGCGTGTCAGTACAGCTAACTTCGATTTGAAAGCACATGGTATAATGTAATTAAAACCACATTGCTACTACTAAATAAAACCTTTTGGATATAAATCAGTAACCATTAACTGATATGAACGAACCTCTGTTCTTTGATGAGGATTATACTGTTTTCATTTTTCCATCCAGTTCTTTCTATTTTATTTTAAATGCATATTGTTTAGCTTATACAATTGTCCAAGGGATGAGACCATCGTCGTAGACAATGAAAAAGCCAGGTGTTCAGAACAATATTAGGCTGGTTAGAGTCAATATCCACTGGCCTGACATCATCAAGAAACTCATCATAGGCTCACTCTTTTGTTTTTTTTCTATTAGTCTCTCCAATACAAGCTGTTTTTTATAGTGTGATTATCAGGCATGACTATAATCAGTGGTGTCCGAATGTTGGACTTAGCAGTGATGCAGTTGGTATTTTAGAAGTAAGTATATATTTCAACCAACAGTACACAATGATGTCATCTAAAAACAGGTTTTGAAACCCTAGGTGGACAGAATAAACACCTGCTACAGCCATTTAGATAGGTAGCATGCTAGAGAGGAGTTACTGATGGACAAAATATTATTTCATAGAGAAAGCACATGCTGGTGAAACACTGAACTTGGTGTACAGTGCAGTCCCCCACATAGCCATGTGTGAGGTTCCTCCTCCGCCATTCAAAATTACAAGTTAAATCCATTTAGTCCTTTAAGATCAGAGCCAGTGGATAATTAACATTCCCTTGCTGTTTACAGTAAATTATTTAACACAGTGGTTTTCTTTGGGAGCTGGTGATTACAGTGTCGCTTGTCTTCTAGTAAAAAAAATCCCCTCTTTCAAAGGCCCATATCAAGGAGATTTCAGCTGAATGGAGCCCGTTATTAAGACTGAGACTAACACAAAAACAGCTATGTTTGGGTTTTCTTCCTGTGTATATCTTTGGAAGGACACAGACAGAATGGCCAGAGAACCAGACAGTGAGAAACACAGGTGTGCACCAGCCCTCCACCACTACTTCCTGGTGATAGTCTTACTGCTAAAATATGAATGAAGTTTTGAGTTGTGGAGTTCTTGATATGATATTAATTCATCTTGAGCATGTGGTGGACTCGTGACAAAACAAACGTATTTATCTCTCTCCATCAAAGACAATTTTGGGTTGAAAGGGGAATATCCTTAACAGTTTGTCCTAATAAAAATGGAACAGGTGGGGTCGACATGGCTGGACATACAGTATCAAGTTGTAACAGCTTGTCTGTGGTGGAAAGAAGCGCAGGAAGCAGCGAACACGGTGTGGTACTTTTAATCAACCACAACGTACAAAATTAAAGGACTCCCAACAACAGGGAAAATTACAGCAAAACAAGCACAGTCGAACAAACTATCGTCGACTCACAGAAAGACAATCCCGCACAATAGGAAGCGGGCCAGCTGAACTAAATAGCCCTCCTAATGACTAACTCAGGGCAGGTGAGAAAACATAAAAAAAGGGAAAAACAAAAAAGGGAATCGGTGGCAGCTAATAGGCCGGTGACGACGACCGCCGAGCGCCACCCGAGCAGGACAGGGCGCCACCGTCGGTAGGACTTGTGACAGTACCCCCCCCCTGACGCGCGGCTCCTGCAGCGCGCCGACACCGGCCTCGAGGCCGACCCGGAGGACGAGGCGCAGGGCGATCCGGACGGAGGCGGTGGAACTCCTTCAACATGGATGGGTCCAAGACGTCCTCCGTCGGTACCCAGCACCTCTCCTCCGGACCGTACCCCTCCCAGTCCACGAGGTACCGCAGGCCCCCCGCCCGGCGTCTCGAGTCCAGAATGGCCCTTACGCTGTACGCCGGGGACCCCCCGATGTCCAGGGGGGGTGCAGGGACCTCCGGCACCTCATCTTCTTGTAGGGGACCAGCTACCACCGGCCTGAGGAGAGACACATGAAACGAGGGGTTAATACGGTAATAGGAAGGGAGTTGCAACCGATAACACACCTCGTTTATCCTCCTCAGGACTTTGAAGGGCCCCACACACTGCGGCCCCAGCTTCCGGCAGGGCACGCGGAGGGACAGGTTCCGGGTCGAGAGCCAGACCCTGTCACCCGGTGCGAACACCGGCGCCTCACTGCGGTGGCGGTCAGCACTCCTCTTCTGCCTGGCACTGGCCTCCTTCAGTGAGTCCTGTACTGCTCTCCAGGTCTCCTTGGAGTGCTGAACCCAGTCCTCCACCGCAGGAGCCTCGGTCTGGCTCTGGTGCCATGGGGCCAGGACCGGCTGGTACCCTAACACACACTGGAAGGGTGACATGTTAGTAGAGGAGTGGCGAAGTGAGTTCTGGGCTAACTCTGCCCAGGGAATATACCTCGCCCACTCCCCTGGCCGGTCCCGGCAATACGACCTCAGGAACCTGCCCACCTCCTGGTTCACCCTCTCCGCCTGCCCATTGCTCTCGGGGTGATAACCGGAGGTTAAACTGACCGAGACCCCCAGCCGCTCCATAAACGCCTTCCAGACCCTGGATGTGAACTGGGAACCCCGATCAGAGACAATATCCTCCGGCACCCCGTAGTGCCGGAAGACGTGGGTAAATAGGGCCTCCGCAGTCTGCAGGGCCATAGGGAGACCGGGCAAAGGGAGGAGACGGCAGGACTTAGAAAACCGATCCACAACCACCAGGATCGCAGTGTTCCCCTGAGAGGAGGGAAGATCTGTCAGGAAGTCAATAGACAGGTGCGACCATGGTCGTTGCGGAACGGGGAGGGGCTGTAACTTCCCTCTCGGTAAATGCCTAGGAGCCTTACTCTGGGCACACACCGAACAGGAAGAGACATATGACCTCACGTCCTTAGCCAAGGTGGGCCACCAATACTTCCCCCTTAGGCTCCGCACTGTCCTCTCTACACCAGGATGACCCGCCGCAGGTAGCGTGTGCGCCCACCGAATCAACCGATCGCGAACATCGAGCGGCACATACATGCGCCCCTCGGGCACCTGCGTCGGCGCAGGTTCCAACACCAGTGCCCGCTCGATGTCCGCGTCCACCTCCCACACCACTGGTGCCACCAGCCTTGACGCTGGAATGATGGGAGTCGGATCGATGGGTCGGTCATCCGTGTCATACAGACGGGACAGCGCGTCGGCTTTAGTATTTAGGGAACCCGGTCTATATGAGATGGTAAACCTAAACCGGGCGAAGAACATGGCCCACCTTGCCTGACGTGGATTCAGTCTCCTCGCTGCCCGGATGTATTCCAGGTTTCGGTGGTCGGTCCAGATGAGAAAGGGGTGCTTAGCCCCCTCAAGCCAGTGTCGCCACACCCTCAAGGCTTTGACTACCGCTAGCAACTCCCTGTCCCCCACATCGTAATTATGCTCCGCCGAACTGAGCTTCCCTGAGAAGAAAGCACAGGGGCGAAGTTTCGGTGGCGCACCCGAGCGCTGTGATAGCACGGCACCCACCCCAGCCTCGGATGCGTCCACCTCTACTACGAACGCTAAAGACGGGTCCGGGTGCGCCAACACGGGCGCGTCGGTGAACAGTGTCTTCAACTTCTTGAAGGCTCTGTCCGCCTCCGTCGACCACCTCAAACGCGCCGGCCCCCCCTTCAGCAGTGAGGTAATGGGAGCCGCTACCTGGCCAAAACCCCGGATAAACCTCCGGTAGTAGTTGGCAAAGCCCAAGAACCGCTGCACTTCCTTCACCGTGGTTGGAGTCGGCCAATTACGCACGGCCTTAACGCGGTCACACTCCATCACCACCCCCGTGGTGGAAATGCGATAACCCATAAAGGAGACGGCTCGTTTGAAAAACTCACACTTCTCTGCCTTAACGTATAGGTCATGCTCCAGCAGTCTACCAAGCACCTTGCGCACCAGGGACACATGCGCGGAGCGGGTGGCAGAATATATCAGAATGTCATCGATATAAACAATCACGCCCTGCCCGTGCAGGTCCCTGAGAATCTCGTCAACAAAGGATTGAAAGACGGCTGGAGCATTTTTCAACCCATACGGCATGACGAGGTACTCATAATGGCCTGATGTGGTACTAAAGGCGGTTTTCCACTCGTCTCCCTTCTTGATACGCACCAGATTATACGCGCTCCTGAGATCCAATTTTGTGAAGAGCTGTGCTCCGTGAAATGATTCCACCGCCGTAGCGATAAGAGGTAGTGGGTAACTAAACCCCACCGTGATCGCGTTTAGACCTCTATAATCAATGCACGGACGCAGACCTCCCTCCTTTTTCTTCACAAAAAAGAAACTCGAGGAAGCGGGTGAGATGGAGGGCCGAATGTACCCCTGTCCCAAGGATTCCGTGACGTATGTCTCCATAGCCACCGTCTCCTCTTGTGACAAGGGGTACACGTGACCCCTGGGAAGCGCAGCGTTAACCTGGAGATCTATCGCACAATCCCCTTGTCGATGAGGTGGTAATTTAGTCGCTCTCTTTTTACAAAAAGCGATCGCCAAATCGGCGTATTCAGGGGGAATGCGCACGGTGGACACCTGGTCTGGACTCTCCACCGACGTGGCACCTATGGAAACTCCTAGACACCTCCCTGAACACTCCTCCGACCACCCCTGGAGAACCCCCTGTTTCCATGAAATGAGGGGATTGTGACCAGCCAGCCAGGGGACCCCCAGCACCACCGGAAACGCAGGTGAATCAATAAGGAAAAAGTTAATGCTTTCCTTATGACTCCCCAGCGTTACCATGTCCAGCGGCACCGTAGACTCCCTGACTAGCCCTGACCCTAATGGTCGACTATCTAAGGAGTGCACGGGGAAGGGGGAATCTATCGGCACCCGTGGAATGCCCAGCTTAATGGCAAGTCCACGGTCCATAAAGTTCCCAGCTGCGCCTGAATCGACTAGCGCCCTATGCTGGGAAGAGGGAAAAAAGTTAGAAAATAAAACAGGCAAAAACACATGACCAACAGGGGGTTCTGGGCGAGTCTGGTGCTGACTCACCTGAGGTGACCGAGAAGTGTTCTGCCTGCCTTCTCGACTCCCAGACTGGCTCCTCCAGCACCGGTCGGCCGTGTGTCCTCTCCGACCACAGCTGGTGCAGGAGAAGCCACCTCCTCCGGTGCCCCTTGACACGGCCCCCCCCACCTCCATAGGGGTAGGGGCGGGAGTGCCCGGGGGTGGAACGGGCAGGACCCTCTCCGAACGCCCGCGGGCAGCCAGCAAATTGTCCAACCGTATGGACATATCAATCAGTTCGTCCAGGGACAGATTGGTGTCCCTACAGGCCAGCTCCCTGCGGACGTCCGCCCGGAGACTACACCTGTAGTGGTCTATGAGGGCCCTGTCATTCCACCCCGCTCCAGCAGCCAAGGTCCTAAACTCCAGCGCGAAGTCTTGAGCGCTCCTCGTCTCCTGCCTGAGGTGGAACAGCCGTTCACCCGCCGCTCTACCTTCGGGGGGGTGGTCGAAAACAGCCCGAAAGCGGCGGGTGAACTCTGGGTAGTGGTCCCTCGCCGAGTCCGGAGCGTTCCAGACCGCGTTAGCCCACTCCAGAGCTCGGCCCGTCAGGCAGGAAACGAGGGCACTCACGCTCTCCTCTCCTGTAGGAGCAGGCCTGACGGTGGCCAGGTACAGCTCTAACTGGAGAAGAAACCCCTTGCACCCAGCCGCCGTCCCGTCGTACTCCCTCGGGAGTGCCAGGCGAAGCGCGCCAGCGCCAGACGTCGTAGGAGGAGGAGATGGTTGTATCGGGGGGGGGTGTAGGTGGAGAGAGGATACCACTCCTCTCCCATCGGTCCATCCTCTCCATCACCTGGTCCATGGCGGATCCAATGCGATGCAGGACCGAAGTATTATGAAGGACACGCTCCTCCATCGAGGGTAGTGGAGTGCTCGCTGCTCCCGCTGATTCCATGCTTAGTGGTGCGGGATTCTGTAACAGCTTGTCTGTGGTGGAAAGAAGCGCAGGAAGCAGCGAACACGGTGTGGTACTTTTAATCAACCACAACGTACAAAATTAAAGGACTCCCAACAACAGGGAAAATTACAGCAAAACAAGCACAGTCGAACAAACTATCGTCGACTCACAGAAAGACAATCCCGCACAATAGGAAGCGGGCCAGCTGAACTAAATAGCCCTCCTAATGACTAACTCAGGGCAGGTGAGAAAACAAAAAAAAAGGGAAAAACAAAAAAGGGAATCGGTGGCAGCTAATAGGCCGGTGACGACGACCGCCGAGCGCCACCCGAGCAGGAGGGGGCGCCACCGTCGGTAGGACTTGTGACACAAGTTTAATTGAATAGAATTAGAGGGATATTAGCACATTTTATCAGTAGACACTTCAGTAAAAATACGTTTCAATAGCTTTTAAGCTCTTAAAATATGTTCAAGTAAGATTCTCAAATGTACATGTAAATACCTTGTACATGTAAATACGAGTCATTATGCCACTTATTGCCCAATGTTGGTTCTCCCACACTCCTGCCTCCTGAATATACAGGCTTGCTTGCCAGTGTTTACAATTTGATAAGTGCACAATAGTTAAAGGGTCTTTGTGTGTATCTGATGGTTATTATAAAACAAGCAAACCACTTTCCTGCCACACACGAAACTAAACAGGCATGTAGCACTGCCTCTGCCAGCAGTTTTCAGATCCTTATACTTCCTTTTTTATGTATTCTCTCTTCCTCTTTGATAATCTATAACCACATGATGCAGTGTCTTAAATGTGGCCAAAGGAGCATAGTAAAGGTTCATTCTGGTTACTTTAAACAAGTGCCTGACAACATAGGGTTAAGAGCTTACTTTTTAAGCCCAAGACCAATTTTGTTGAACAATGTTGTGTTTGGACACTATAATTTATAACATCATGCAATAAACAGCTGAGATTATCTTCAAAAACATAGTTTGACAATTCATTCAAATGTAATGTAGTACAACATAGCATCATAACATAATTTTTTTCATTGTACCAGGTTTCGGTTAGCATTGGGTAACACATAAGCTTGACCGAAGCCATGCTATCAACTTCACGCACATGCAATACAACACATCAAAGGCAGCACTGTGGATATCTGTGGGTCTCTATGAGTCTATTCAATTACCCTGTAAAATGTTAATAGCAACTGTTTTGCTCAGTCTACTGAAATAAATATATACAGTAACAGTCAAAAGTTTGGACACACCTACTCATTCAAGGGTTTTTCTTTATTTTACTATTTTCTACATTGTAGTGAAGACATCAAACTATGAAATAACACATATGGAATCATGTAGTAACCAAAAAAGTGTCAAACAAATAAAAATATATTTTATATGTTTGAGATTCTTCAAAGTAATCACCCTTTTCCTTGATGACAGCTTTGCACACTCTTGGCATTCTCTCAAGCAGCTTCATGATGTAATCACCTGGAATGCATGTCAATTGACAGGTGTGCCCTTTTAAGTTCATTTGTGGAATTTCTTTCCTTCTTAATGCGTTTGAGCCAATCAGTTATGTTTTGACAAGGTAGGGGGGTATACAGAAGATAGCCCTATTTGATAAAAGACCAAGTCCATATTATAGCAAGAACAGCTTAAATAAGCAATGAAAAATGACAGTCCATCATTACTTTAAGATATGAAGGTCAGTCAACGTGGAACATTTCAAGAACTTTGAAAGTTTCTTCAAGTGCAGTTGCAAAAACCATCAAGAGCTAAGATGAAACTGGCTCTAATGAGGACCCCCACAGTAAAGGAAGACCCAGAGCTACCTCTGCTGCAGAGGATATGTTCATTGGATTTAACTGCACCTCAGATTACAGCCCAAATAAGTGCTTCAATGAGTTGAAGTAACATACACTGCGTGAATCTGGCCTTTGCGGTCGAATTGCTGCAAAGAAAGCCTTAATAAAGGACACCAATAAGAAGAAGAGACTTGCTTGGGACAAGAAACATGAGCAATGGACATTAGACAAGTGGAAATCTGTCCTTTGGTCTGATGAGTCCAAAGGTACGATTTTTGGTTAAATGCAGAGAAGGTAAACCCATGATCTCAGCATGTGTGGATCCCACCGTGAAGCATGGAGGAGGAGGTGTGATGGTGTGGGGGTGCTTTGCTGGCGACACTGTCTGTCATTTATTTCGAATTCAAGGCACACTTAACCAGCATGGCTACCACAGCATTCTGCAGCGATACACCATCCTATCTGGTTTGCGCTTAGTGGGACTATCATTTGTTTTTCAAGAGGACAATGACCCAACACACCTCCAGGCTGTGTAAGGGCTATTTGACCAAGAAGGAGAGTGATGGAGTGTTGCATCAGATGACCTGGCCTCCACAATCACCCGACCTCAACCCAATTGAAATGGTTTGGGATGAGTTGCACCGCAGAGTGAAGAAAAAGCAGCCAACAAGTGCTCAGCATATGTGGGAACTCCTTCAAGACTGTTGGAAAATCATTCCTCATGAAGCTGGTTGAGAGAATGCCAAGAGTGTGCAAAGCTGTCATCAAGGCAAAGGGTGGCTACATTGAAGAATCTCAAATATAAAATATATTTTGATGTTTAACACTTTTCTGAATACTACATGATTGCATATGTGCTATTTCATAGTTTTGATGCCTTCACTATTATTCCACAATGTAGAAAATAGTACAAATAAAGAAAAACCCTTGAATGAGTAGGTGTGTCCAAACCTTTGACTGGTAATGCTGGACATGCTTTTGTTACTTCTAGGCTCGACTACTGCAATGCTCTACTTTCCGGCTACCCGGATAAAGCACTAAACAAACTTCAGTTAGTGCTAAATACGGCTGCTAGAATCCTGACTAGAACCCAAAAATTTGATCATATTACTCCAGTGCTAGCCTCCCTACACTGGCTTCCTGTTAAGGCAAGGGCTGATTTCAAGGTTTTACTGCTAACCTACAAAGCATTACATGGGCTTGCTCCTACCTATCTTTCCGATTTGGTCCTGCCGTACATACCTACACGTACGCTACGGTCACAAGACGCAGGCCTCCTAATTGTCCCTAGAATTTCTAAGCAAACGGCTGGAGGTAGGGCTTTCTCCTATAGAGCTCCATTTTTATGGAATGGTCTGCCTACCCATGTGAGAGACGCAGACTCAGTCTCAACCTTTAAGTCTTTACTGAAGACTTATCTCTTCAGTAGGTCCTATGATTAAGTATAGTCTGGCCCAGGAGTGTGAAGGTGAACGGAAAGGCTGGAGCAACGAACCGCCCTTGCTGTCTCTGCCTTGTCGGTTCCCCTCTTCCCACTGGGATTCTCTGCCTCTAACCCTTTTACAGGGGCTGAGTCACTGACTTACTGGTGTTCTTCCATGCCGTCCATGGGAAGGGTGCGTCACTTGAGTAGGTTGAGCCACTGACGTGGTCTTCCTGTCTGGGTTGGCGCCCCCCCTTGGGTTGTGCCGTGGCGGAGATCTTTGTGGGCTATACTCGGCCTTGTCTTCGGACGGTAAGTTGGTGGTTGTATATATCCCTCTAGTGGTGTGGGGGCTGTGCTTTGGCAAAGTGGGTGGGGTTATATCCTGCCTGTTTGGCCCTGTCCGGGGGTATCATCGGATGGGGCCACAGTGTCTTCTGATCCCTCCTGTCTCAGCCTCCAGTATTTATGCTGCAGTAGTTTATGTGTCGGGGGGCTAGGGTCAGTCTGTTACATCTGGAGTATTCTCTTGTCTTATCCGGTGTCCTGTGTGAATGTAAATATGCTCTCTCTAATTCTCTCTTTCTCTCTTTCTTTCTTTCTCTCGGAGGACCTGAGCCCTAGGACCATGCCTCAGGACTACCTGGCATGATGACTCCTTGCTGTCCCCAGTCCACCTGGCCATGCTGCTGCTCCAGTTTCAACTGTTCTGCCTGCGGCTACGGAACCCTGACCTGTTCACCGGACGTGCTTGTTGCACCCTCGACAATTACTATGATTATTATTATTTGACCATGCTGGTCATTTACGAACATTTTAACATCTTGACCATGTTCTGTCATAATATCCACCCGGCACAGCCAGAAGAGGACTGGCCACCCCTCATAGCCTGGTTCCTCTCTAGGTTTCTTCCTAGGTTTTTGGCCTTTCTCATGAGTTTTTCCTAGGGAGTTTTTCCCAGCCACCGTGCTTCTTTCACATGCATTGCTTGCTGTTTGGGGTTTTAGGCTGGGTTTCTGTACAGCACTTTGAGATTTCAGCTGATGTACGAAGGGCTATATAAATAAATTTGATTTGATTTGATTTGATTTAATGTCACCTACTCATTCCAGGGTTTTTCTTTATTTTTAAAATTTTCACCATTGTTGAAGACTAGTGAATATATATATATATATATATATATATATATATATATATATATATATATATATATATATATATATATATACACACACATATAACCTTGTGCGAGAAAATCAACTGTGGTTTGGCCCATTAGGGGAAATGTCAAAGTTTCAGATGACACGGCTGAGAAGGGAGGGCTGACTGGAATCGCATGTGTTTTGGAAAAAAAGGGGAAAAAATAGCCGAGGACCATCCTTCCTCGTGGCTCTGTTTTGGGTCTATATGTTCCACCAACCATCTGGATGCTTGGAGCACTGAAAACCATAGTGTTCAGAGACAAAACACCAAACAGGACACTGAGAGGAAGTGGATTCGGGCATAGAACCCCCCTTACTTCCTGTCATTCCTATCCACTTTGACTTCAACCACAGAATCAGTGTCTTCCTGGTTTACAGATAGGAAACATTCACTCTGTCCCTGGTTTCAGGCACTAAGAACGTCCATATATAATCAGGTAGTAATATACAGGCAGTCCTCCATACTTTAGACTGGCAGATGTATCCTTAGGACATGCCTGACTGGAAACCTGGTTTATTCCCTCCAGTAAGAAAATAACTAAATATGAAATCAAGTTACTTCCAAGTTGTCTATCCTTTCAGTTCCATCCATATCTATCAAATCTATGTGACATTCTCCATCACAGTGCTTTGATTTGGTTTAACACCTAGATGTAAATGGAGACAATTAATAGAGCTAAAGTGGGGGTAATTCAAGTTCAACTTTTATTGTCACATGCACAAGTAACGTGAAATGCTTCACTTGCAATCTCCACCCAACAGGCAGTAATCAATATCAAAATAGTCTAACTAATACAAAGAAAAAATATATCTGATAAAGGAAAAACAAGAAACAAGAGAGGAAGCTACAGTGCCTTCAGAAAGTGTTTACACCCCTTTACTTTTTCCACATTTTGTTGTGTTATAGCATGAATTTAAAAAGGATTAAATTGAGATTATTTTGTCACTGATCTACACACTATACACTGTAATGTCAAAGTGGAATTTTGTTAATAAAACATCTTTGAAATGTATTTAAAAAAAACAAAGCTGAAAACTCTTCTATGCAAGCAACTGTTTCACTGTTCTGTTTACACCTTCTGTATCCTGTGCATATGACAAATAAACTTTGATTTTATTTGATATAGTGTGTGTTTACCAGAGACGGTAACGTGAAGAGCAACATGATCTGCACCAAAGTCAAATTAGGATATAATGTTGGGCCAACAAGACAGTGTTTTTCAATGCCTCGCAAAGAAGGGTACCGATTGGTAGATATACAAAAAATGTAAATAAAATAAGCAGATGCTGAATATCCCTTTCAGGATGGTGAAGCTATTAATTAGGCTTTGGATGGTGTATCAATACACCCAGTCACTACAAAGGTACAGGCGTCCTTCTTAACTCCGTTGCCGGAGAGGAAGGAAACTGCTCAGGGATTTCACCATGAGGATGATGGTGATTTTAAAACAGTTACAGAGTTTAATGGTTGTGATATGAGAAAACTGAGTATGGATCAACAACATTGTAGTTACTCCACAATACTAACCTAAATAACAGAGTGAAAAGAAGGAAGCATGTAAAGAATAAAAAATAATCCAAAACATGCATCCGGTTTGCAACAAGGCACTTAAGTAATACTGCAAAAAATGTTGCATAGAAATTAACTTTTTGTCCTGAATACAAAGAGTTATGTTTGGGGCAAATCCAACACAACACATCACTGAGTACCACTTCATATTTTCATGCATGGTGGTGGCTGCATCATGCTTTGGGTATGCTTGTCATCAGCAAGGAATAGGGAGTTTTTTAAGATAAAAATAAACCGAATATAGCTATAAGCACAGGAAAGATCCTAGAGAAAAACCTCAGTCTTCTTTCAACAGACACTGGGAGTTGAATTCACCTTTCAGCAAGACAATAACCTAAAACACAATGCCAAATCTACACTGGAGTTGCTTACCAAGACAACATTGAATGTTCCTGTGTGGCCTAGTTACAGTGTTGAAAATGGCTTTCTAGCCATGGTCAACAACCAACTTGAGAGTGCTTGAAGAATTTTAAAAAGAATAATGGGCAAAGCTCTTAGAGACTTACCCAGAAAGACTCACAGCTGTAATCGCTGCCAAAGGTGATTCTAACATGTATTGTCTCATGGGGGTGAATACTTGTCTAATCAAGATATATTAGGGTTTTTATTTTTAATTTTTTTGCAAATGTTAGAATTGTTCTTTCACTTTGACATTAGAGTATTTTGTGTAGATTGTTGACCAAAATTTACAATTAAATCAATTTTAATCCCACTTTGTAACACAACAAAATGTGGAACTTCCAACTTCTGAGGGTCAGCGCCAGAGACAGATAGAGAACTCTATTGCCCAAAAGCCAGTTTTAGTATGGGCAGCACCATTAAGGACTTTCACCATTTTTAAGTAGTCAACTGAGTGGGACTTCCTACAGATGTAGGATCTTAATTTGATAACCTATTTGCAGGAGGACATTTAAAATGTGTAGTGTATTTGAAGTAAAAAAAAATGAACGTTCATGGGGTGAAACTATTTTCCATTAAAGTTCTTGCTTCATTTATTGTTAAAAGTTTAGTCACAATACCCTGAGCAGGGGACATGACTGCCAAAGACAAAACATTTTCAGGGAAGTAATGACATTTAAATAAATTCAACAACTTTATTTGACTCAGTCAACCAGTTATTATGGGTGAATTTGTAACATTGCTGGAACAAAAATGTAATATCTATTAAATGCTGATACTAATACAATAATGTATTTTGATAATTGTTAATTTTATATTTCTACACACCTCATTGTCCAAAGCACGAAGGAAAATGTTCCCATATCGTATAGGTCTGCTCAGGCTTCCTAAACCTCTTAATCTCCCTGTGCCCCAAATAAGCTATGGACCTGCCTCTATTCAATCATAGAAAATGTAAGTAAAAAGACAATCTGTGTTTTATACCCCCGATAATTCAATTTCTTTATTATAAGTCACGATTTCTCTGGCGGGCACTTTGACAGACTAGAGAAAAGGGCATTGTCAAGGAATTCAATGTACTTTAATTGGGGCTACCCAATGATTACTGGACCTTTTTCATTTCTCTGGCAGTGCTGGTACAGCCCATCAGACACATGGTGAATTGTAGCGATTGACTTACAAAGGTTATCCTCTCCTATGGTACTGTGAGTGGTGGGGGGTAGATGTGTATGGAATGCTTAAGTGAATTCACAATGGGGTTACTGGGAAAAGGGCACTGCAAAGCCAGACAAAGAGGTGCCCTGCTTATTCAAGTGCACCAGGGACTTGGATGAACTCTCTCTAAGGAGTCATTAGAACTTACACTGTCGATGCGTAAAATAACAGAAGGGAAGATGCAGAATGTACATATTCACCCAATCTGATGGGATTTGTGAGTACACTGAGTAGATTTGCTGACACAAGCATCTCTAGAAACCACTGATGTTGAAGAATGCTCTCCTTTGGCAAGTGTTTGCCCTTTATAAGTATGCCAAGGCCAACACATGTCCCCTGGAAGTAATTGCCTGCCCTTGACAACACACTCCTCTAATGTAACTGTAGTGTCCTCTATCTCCCCAAACTGAGGAGGGTGGTGAGGCCATCCAAGGCCTACACTACAGTATTAGTAGCAAAGCAAAGTTGGACACATTTGTGTATGACACTTAGACATTTGTTTCTAAATGATGTGCTCAGCTTAAGCTTGTCTCGAATTCAAGCACAGTGGAATTTATGTAGGATATGAGGCTTTTTGCTAAATGATGTTCATGTCAGTAGGAAAGCCCAAGGCCAATTTTATGAAAGCCCGTGTTGGTGTATCTCTCCAAATACAAAGTACCAACTGGCGCCGAAGGAGATGGCTGCCGTTTTACGATCCCGTAACCAATTGTGCTATTGTGTAAGTTATTTTGTACATAATGTTTCTGCCACCGTGTCTTATGATCGAAAAGAGCTTCTAGATATCAGGACAGCGATTAATCACCCCATACTGGAGGAATACTTTTTCTTCAACGAGTTGGACGGGAAGAATTACTTCAGACGCCCGACAAGGCCCTTATCCCCGTTATTCGCAGGAGAAAGAGACGGTGGTATCATGGACAAAGATCCGGGTGCCTTATTAGGATACGTCGCCGAGAGGGTAATCTACCTTTACCATCGGTCCTATTAGCCAACCAACAATCAATCGATAATAAAAGAGACAAACTATGATCATGTATATGTCCTACCAACGGGACATAAAAAACTGTAATATCTTATGTTTCACCGAGTTCAGCGAACGACAACATTAAGAACATACAGCTGGCGGGTTATACACTCCATCGGCAGGACAGAACAGCAGCCTCTGGTAAGGCATGGGGCAGGGGCCTATGCATATCTGTGAACAACAGCTGGTGCACGATATCTAAGGAAGCCTTGAGGTTTTGCACGCCTGAGGTAGAGTATCTCATGATAAGCTGGGGACCACACTATCTACAATAAGTGCATCGAGGACTTCATCCCCACAGTGACCATACGTACATACCCCAACCAGAAGCCATAGATTAGAGGCAACATTCGAACTGAGCTAAAGGGTATAGCTGCCGCTTTCAAGGAGCGGGACTCTAACCCGGAAGCTTATAAGAAATCTTGCTATGCACCCTCCAACCAACCATCAAACAGGCAAAGCGTCAATACAGGACTAAGATCGAATCGTACTACACCGGCTCTGATGCTCATCAGATTTGGCAGGGCTTGCAAACTATTACAGAATACAAAGGGAAGCACAGGCGAGAGCTGCCCAGTGACACGAGCCTACCAGACGAGCTAAATAACTTCTATGCTCGCTTCAAGGCAAGTAACACTGAAACATGCATGAGTGCATCAGCTGTTCCAGATGGCTGTGTGATCATGCTCTCCGCAGCTGAAATAAGACTTTCAAACTGGTCAATATTCACAAGGCATTAGAGCCAGATGGATTACCAGGACGTGTACTCCAAGCATGCACAGACCAAATGACAAGTGTCTTCACTGACATTTTCAACCTCTCCATGTCTGAGTCTGTAATACTAATATGTTTCAAGCAGACCACCATAGTCCCTGTGCCCAAGAACACTAAGGTAACCTTCCTAAATGACTACCGACCCGTAGCACTCACGTCTGTAGCCATGAAATGCTTTGAAAGGCTGGTCATAGCTCACATCAACACCATTATCCCAGAAAACCTAGACCCACTCAGATATGCATACCGCAAAAACAGATCCACAGATGATGCAATCTCTATTGCACTCCACACTGCCCTTTCCCACCTGGACAAAAGGAACACCTGTGTGAGAATGTAGCTCAGCATCTACAACTACAGCTCAGTGTTCAACACCATAGTGCCCTCAAAATTCATCACTAAGCTAAGGACCCTGGGACTAAACACCTCCCTCTGCAACTGGATCCTAGACTTCCTGACGGGCCGCCCTCAGGTGGTAAGGGTAGGTAACAACACATCCGCCGCACTGATCCTCAACACGGGGGCCACTCAGGGGTGCGTGCTCAATGCCCTCCTGTACTCAATGTTCACTCATGACTGCATGGCCAGGCACGATTTCAACATCATCATTAAGTTTGCCGATGACGCAACAGTGGTAGGCCTGATCACCGACAACGACGAGACAGCCTATAGGGAGGAGGTCAGAGACCTGGCCATGTGGTGCCAGGACACAACCTCTCCCTCAACGTGATCCAGACAAAGGAGATGCTTGTGGACTACAGGAAAAGGAGGACCGAGTACGCCCCATTCTCATCGACGGGGTTGCAGTGGAGCAGGTTGAGAGCTTCAAGTACCTTGCTGTCCACATAACAAACACAGTAACATGGTCCAAGTGCACCAAGACAGACATAAAGAGGGCACGATAAAACCTATTCCGCCTCAGGAGACTGAAAAGATTTGGCATGGGTCCTCAGTTCCTTTAAAGGTTCTACAGCTGCACCACCGAGAGCATCCTGACTGGTTGCATCACTGCCTTGTATGGCAACTGCTAGGCCTCCGACCGCAAGGCACTACAGAGGGTATTGCATACAGCCCAGTACATCACTGGGGCCAAGCTTCCTGCCATCCAGGACCTCTATACCAGGCAGTGTCAGAGGAAGGACCTAAAAATTGACAAAGACTCCAGCCACCTTAGTCATAGACTGTTCTCTCTGCTACCGCACAGCAAGCGGTACTGGAGCGCCAAGTCTAGGTCCAAGGTCCAAGCTAATCAAATGGCTACCCAAACTATTTTCATTACCCCCCCCCCTCATTTTACGCTGCTGCTACTCTCTGTTTATTATCTATGCATAGACACTTTAATAACTCTACCTACTTGTACATATTACCTCAATTACCTCGACTAACCAGTGCCCCAGCACATTGACTCTGTACCGGTAACCCCTGTGTATAGCCTCGCTATTGTTATTTTACTGCTGCTCTTTACTTATTTGTTACTTTTATTTATTTTTCATTTTATTTAAAAAATATATATATGTTCTCGTTATTTTGGTTACATTTTTTAAATATATATACCTAAAAAAAATATATCTATATTATTTTATTGTTTGATATTTTTTTTGGGGGGGTGGTATTTTTTCTTAAAACTGAATTTTTGATTAAGGGCTTGTAAGTAAGCATTTCACTGTAAGGTTGTAATCGGCGCATGTGACAAATACAACTTTATTTGAAGCTTGGCAGCAAGCAGGTTCACGCTCCGGACAGACACATCTTTACACAGGATAGATTGTAACAATCCACTGCAACCCAGTTAGTCAATGTACAAAGAACCCCATTATTAGAGGCCAAGTTACAGCCTATATTACTGCAGATTTTAAAATAGTAAATTCACAGATGTTTTAGTAAATGTGTTCATCATACTGCTCAGGATTAAGATAAAACTGCTTGTGCTGAGAGGATCTCATGTGCATTAAAGTCTACTAGTTTACTGTTCACCTATACATATCTAGCAATGCAACATCTGACTTGCCAGGGCTGTAGCTACATAGGACACCGAGGTCTGAAACTCACGTTGAATTGCAGCAAACTAGATGTAAAACTGCAACAAAAGGTTGATTTTGTTTATTTTTTGCTATTCAAATATGTTTTCTGCTAACAGAGCCTTCTGTAGGTATTAAATTATAGTTTTTAATCCCAGTGCTGAGTTCATGTGTAGCAGCTAATTGTATAGCTAATAGGCTATATGTTTCTGGAGGTGAATGAAGCTTCAGCATCCAATGTGATAATGGCTGGGGTCATTTTTTGCTTGTTTTTGCTTTTCTCCAAATAGCATTTTAGAGTTTAAAAATGTATAGAAATGCAGTAGCTTACAGTTCTTGGATGGGGGGGGGCTCACTAAGACTCAGATCCTGGCTACGGCCATGCCTGACACGTGACCGCCTAACACTCTTGATTCACATATAAACAAACAAGTACCTCTTGAATTGGGATTTGGAAGTGATATAAGAAGGATGGTAATCTTCCGTATCAGTAATTTCCTCACATACTTCTCTTGCAAATTAAGCTTGGAACATTTGTTGCCATGGAGCTATACCAAGGAAGATACTTTTTTAGTTATTTAAGCAGTCTTTCAGTGGGCTGTCAATTGTTCCCCTTGTCTCTCTGTTTGCATTGAAGTGTTGAGGTCAAGTCACCTTATGTGTCATTGTAGTTGAATATATTACTAAATAAGAAACACGGCATTCATTTATATTCTCTCAGAGTAATCATGAAGTATTAAATGAAGGCTTCTTCACTATTTGGATTATATGTCTGGCTAACATAAATTGGTTGGTAAAACAACCAGGTCAGTCTTATATAGTTCCTTCATGTTCGTTTAGAAGTTTCTCTGGAGGAACTGGAGGACATCCAAGTCGACGTGAACAGCTTCCATAGTCCAACTCAGTTTGACATGGTGAGAGGCACACCAAACACTGAAGGGGCAGAGCTGTGAATCAATAACAGCCTAGAGGAGAAAACAGAGCCAGCCAGACAGTGGATGTTAGATGGCACTGCAAGGATATACTGTTGAGAGCAGCTCTATTACCCAGTAAAATGTTTCTGTTAGGGAGGGGGCTGAGGGGGACCTGTTGGTACACACACAGAGAGAGACAGAGAGACAGAGACACAGACAGAGACACAGACAGAGACACAGACAGAGACACAGACTGAGACACAGACTGAGACACAGACAGACAGACAGACAGAGAGAGAGAGAGAGAGAGAGAGAGAGAGAGAGAGAGAGAGAGAGAGAGGACCTGAGCATCTGCCACTGATGTGGTAGTAATGCTTCTGTTCTTATCAACAGCCATATTGGAGCCAGTACATGAGTCTTACAGCCCAACACAGACAGACCTCGATAGCTGCCTGAGAAACAAGCATCACGAACTGAACATGTGCACATCACCACAGGTATGTGGAAATGCTCTACACTGGAAATACGCTTCAGAGCGTTGAAATCACTGTCAGCAGTGCCTAACAATCACAAGTGGGAATCATGTGCTGTTTATCTCCAAACACCCTTAACAGGTCATCATGCTTCTGGTTTCTGCTGACCCTGTTCAGGCGTTTCTTTAACGCCTGCAACGTTAGGTTAATCTTCAAGACTGAGAGGGATAGCCATTAAGATTACGCCCAAGCTCTTAAGAGGATACTGGCTTCAAGAAGCATTAGTGGCTCCACCTCTTTGAATACTCAGTGGTTCCCAACTATTTTTGGTTACTGTACCACCAACTGAATTTGATCTGCCCAGAGTACCCCTGAAGTATCCCTCATGTGCATTTTACCATTAGGCCTATGATCTCATGAGTTTTCTCAAGTACACCCTGTGGATAGGTCAAGTACCCCCAGAGGTCCTAGTACCCCTGGTTGGGAACAACTGTTCTAATGTGCTGAATATGTAGAAGCCCAGCAGGCATCTAGCAGCTGGCACAGCAGTGCTCCTCGTCCTCTGTATGAAAACGAGACGCACTGTATTATTCCCTATTATCACAATAACATCTGGAAAAGCACCGTTTGCTGGAAATTAAACTCACCTGAGCTTACATCTCATGTGCCAGTGGAGGCTGGTGAATTGAAAATGGAGGAGGATGGGAGACCCATGGTATAGGCGCGGAACACATGAAGACCATAAAGTTTGTTTAAAAAATCGTCAAAGACGAATTCTTTTAACCTAAAGCATTTAATAAAGGCATTTATAGTACAATATTATGGGGAATGGGAATGAGAAGGCTACTTACACAGTGTTGGGAAGGGATCACAGAGGTGATTGAATGAGGGTATGAGGCATGAGTTGAGGTGTTCAGAGGCTTGACAGGGAAGACAAAAAACAATAACACACCACAGTGCACAGTTAGACAAAAGAGCTAATAATGAGTTAGTCCAAGCAAGGAGTAAAATCTTTGATGTGTAATAATGTGCTTGTGTATGTGATTGACTCTACATACAGTAATGAGAGACAATTGATACTCACAGTGCTAGGAAGGGAAACATTCAATATGCCAGTGGATGAGCGGGCAGATGAGACATCATGGCTTCAGTTCGTCAGGAGAAAGTTGACAATGGTAGTGGAGTGGAGTAGTCATCACCACTTAGTCATGTAACATGAGGGGACATAGCTGTAAATACAAATAGCAGACACATTCCATTACAGCTGCGCCATCGTAGGTTTGGACAACGAGTTTCTCTATGAAGTTAAACTCAGACATCTCAGAATTCATAAAGTCGAACACAGACTGCACATCTCGCCCACTTGACACATCAAAGTAGCTCAAGGAACGTTCCTGACTAAAGCCCTGATCATCCACATACCTGACGATAACTGACAACTGCAAGCAGTCTGGTGGCACCATAGGTCCCAGAACGGTGGGGCAAATTTTACCTCCTGGTGTCTGGAGTTTTTCCTTATATGTTAATCTGAGAAATGAAGGCTATTCTGGACCCTATAAGGTATGACAGTGATTAATCAGTTGTTAAAAGGTTTTATATGGGCTATGATGGGACCAGTTTTTCCTAATCAAGTCACATGGTTTTAAAAAACTCCTGAAAACAACTCCTGGCACTGGGGGGATGAATCCATTTAAACTGCAGCTACCTTATATTTGTTCATATAAATTATATTTAGACGAGATTAGGAGGGGGATTTCCGTTACCCAGACACAGACAACAACTGATAGGTAATAGAACTCACAGGGCTGAGCTTGCTTTATCCATGTTTGCATCATGCAGGCCTGTGCAACTGTAGGACTTATAAAAAAATGACTCAGATCTGACAGATTCATTCCAGGTAATAATTTTGAATATAATCAAATTTGATCACATTCACATTTTCTCCTGACACACAAACACCAGAAATACATAACGTTACCAGTTAGTTACCCTGACCAGATGGACAGAGCACATAGGCTGTATGCAGCTGCTCTTATTAGCAGTCTTCAGTTGATCAGACTGAAAAATGGTCTCGTTTTCATCCCACACAGCATGTCAGATTTCTAATGTTTAGGTGTAGCCTGAGCTGTTGCAACATTTATGCCATGAGTCCGGAGCGACAATGTGTTATCATCTTTGCTAAATAAATACCGGAGGAAAGTGGAAAGCCTACATAAGCGCACAAAAAAAATGTGCTGTGTCAACCTCTCTCTTTACTCAATTTTTTGAATAGATGATGCGATGGAAGCTATCAAATCATTCGGGATTGTTTTCGATATCCCAGAAAAGATGTTCAGCGTGTAAAGAATCTTAATGTGCAATTACAACTCTAATGTACTTGTCCTCTTGCTTAGTTGTGCACTGGGGCCTCCCACTCCTCTTTCTATTCTGGTTAGAGCCAGTTTGTGCTGTTCTGTGAAGGCAGTAGTACACAGCGTTGTACCAGATTTTCAGTTTCTTGGCAATTTCTCGCATGGAATAGCCTTCATTTCTCAGAACAAGAATAGACTAACGAGTTTCAGAAGAAAGTTATTTGCTTCTGGCCATTTTGAGCCTGCAATCGAACCCACAAATGCTGATGCTCCAGATACTCAACGAGTCTAAAGAAGGCCAGTTTTATTCCTTCTTTAATCAGTCAAACAGTTTTCAGCTGTGCTAACATAATTGCAAAAGGGTTTCTAATGATCAATTAGCCTTTTAAAATGATAAACTTGGATTAGCTAAAACAACATGCCATTGGAACACAGGAGTGTTGGTTGCTGATAATGGGCCTCTGTACGCTTATGTAGATTTTCCATTAAAAATCAGCTGTTTCCAGCTATAATAGTCATTTACAACATTAACAATGTCTACAATGTATTTTCTGATCAATTTGATGTTATTTTAATGGACCAAAAAATAGCTTTTCTATTAAAAACAAGGACATTTCTAAGTGACCGCAAACTTTTGAACGATAGTGTACGTACACTGTATATATATACTGCTCAAAAAAATAAAGGGAACACTTAAACAACACATCCTAGATCTGAATGAAATAAATAATCTTATTAAATACTTTTTTCTTTACATAGTTGAATGTGCTGACAACAAAATCACACAAAACTAATCAATGGAAATCCAATTTATCAACCCATGGAGGTCTGGATTTGGAGTCACACTCAAAATTAAAGTGGAAAACCACACTACAGGCTGATCCAACTTTGATGTAATGTCCTTAAAACAAGTCAAAATGAGGCTCAGTAGTGTGTGTGGCCTCCACGTGCCTGTATGACCTCCCTACAACGCCTGGGCATGCTCCTGATGAGGTGGCGGATGGTCTCCTGAGGGATCTCCTCCCAGACCTGGACTAAAGCATCCGCCAACTCCTGGACAGTCTGTGGTGCAACGTGGCATTGGTGGATGGAGCGAGACATGATGTCCCAGATGTGCTCAATTGGATTCAGGTCTGGGGAACGGGCGGGCCAGTCCATAGCATCAATACCTTCCTCTTGCAGGAACTGCTGACACACTCCAGCCACATGAGGTCTAGCATTGTCTTGCATTAGGAGGAACCCAGGGCCAACCGCACCAGCATATGGTCTCACAAGGGGTCTGAGGATCTCGTCTCGGTACCTAATGGCAGTCAGTTTACCTCTGGCGAGCACATGGAGGGCTGTGCGGCCCCCCAAAGAAATGCCAACCCACACCATGACTGACCCACCGCCAAACCGGTCATGCTGGAGGATGTTGCAGGCAGCAGAACGTTCTCCACTCTGTCACGTCTGTCACACGTGCTCAGTGTGAACCTGCTTTCATCTGTGAAGAGCACAGGGTGCCAGTGGCGAATTTGCCAATCTTGGTGTTCTCTGGCAAATGCCAAATGTCCTGCACGGTGTTGGGCTGTAAGCACAACCCCCACCTGTGGACGTCGGGCCCTCATACCACGCTCATGGAGTCTGTTTCTGACCGTTTGAGCAGACACATGCACATTTGTGGCCTGCTGGAGGTCATTTTGCAGGGCTCTGGCAGTGCTTCTCCTGCTCCTCCTTGCACAAAGGCGAAGGTAGCGGTCCTGCTGCTGGGTTGTTGCCCTCCTACGGCCTCCTCCACATCTCCTGATGTACTGGCCTGTCTCCTGGTAGCGCCTCCATGCTCTGGACACTACGCTGACAGACACAGCAAACCTTCTTGCCACAGCTCGCATTGATGTGCCATCCTGGATGAGCTGCACTACCTGAGCGACTTGTGTGGGTTGTAGACTCTGTCTCATGCTACCACTAGTGTGAAAGCACCGCCAGCATTCAAAAGTGACCAAAACATCAGCCAGGAAGCATAGGAACTGAGAAGTGGTCTGTGGTCACCACCTGCAGAACCACTCCTTTATTGGGGGTGTCTTGCTAATTGCCTATAATTTCCACCTGTTGTCTATTCCATTTGCACAACAGCATGTGAAATGTATTGTCAATCAGTGTTACTTCCTAAGTGGACAGTTTGATTTCACAGAAGTGTGATTGACTTGGAGTTACATTGTGTTGTTTAAGTGTTCCCTTTATTTTTTGGAGCAGTGTATGTATATATATATATATATATATATATATATATATATATATTAGCATGGGTGTTGAAAGATACCAGAGGGTGGATAACAAAAAAAAGCACTAATATAAGAAGTGGAAGGTACATGTTCTGTTTTTGGACTAAATGTTTACATTATGATTTGCCTCTGAACTGGCACTAACTATTAAAATATAGGACTTCAACTATGTTATTTGCTCTCTTTCCCTCTTAGACTGCTAGCACAAAGCCTATGTGAAAATTAGGTTTATCACAAAAGATAATGAAAAAAAAGATCAACTGTCCCAAATCAGCTCTTCTTAATTCAGCAGGGAGGTACGCAACTATCATACATTATACCCATTATACCAGTGGAGAAACTACGTCACCTACGTAGGTATTACCATATCCCTTTCAATTCACATTCTTTGCAGAAATAACTATTTGCAAACCTTTTAAAACGTCCAGAAAGACAGTGGTCTCAGAAGGGTAGTTATACTTTAAAATACATATTTTATGTGAATGGATGTGTTTTAATGTCCTAATAAAGTGACCACTGTCCACTGTATCTATATACATGTGTTCTGAGAATACCCAGGGTATTAAACATTTGGCTGTAAGTGTTGAACAGTTGAATCTATTACCTCAGGAGATGGTACCATTCAGCTTGTCTGGGGATGACAAAGAAGGACTTCAACAAAGCCAAAATAAAAAATGATTGGAAGGGGCCTCTTTGCTGTTAAATTAGAGACGTTTAAATAAATTACTGTTGTGCCTTGTAACTACTTTAAAATGTGGAACTGTTGCACTAAAAATGCAAATATTGATTTGGTATACAATTTAAGATAGTAAACATTATACAACTTTATGTAAACATTGTCTAACTTCATATAGAACAAATTGCACTTGAAATTAACATTTCTTGAGAGTTATTGCAAATACATGCATATTTACACTTTTTCTGCAACAATCACTGAATTAGTTATTGATTTCTTAATCTTTAAATGCAATATTTGAGATGTTATGTATTTCTATCAAATAAAAACTGGAATTTCTACTCAAGCAAAGTTTGTAAAGGTATACTAGACATTTATAGAATAAATCATACCTAGTTGGATGATTATGTCATAATCAGTAAAAACATTCTTGATTTCTATAGCTTTAAATGGCATTTTATAGATGTTATGTATTTCTATCAAGTCAAAACTGGAATTCTTACTCAAAACAAAGGTTGTAAAAGTATTCTAGACATTTATAGAATAAATCATACCTAGTTTGATGATCTGTGACAAACGGTGAATTAGTTATTGATTTATACCGCTTTTAGTGGCATTTTATAGATTTTATGTATTTCTATAAAATCCACACTGGAATGTTTCCTCAAAGCAAAGGTTTTAAAAGTATGCTAGACAGTTATAGAATAAATCATACCTAGCTTGATGATTCTGTCAAAATCAGTGAAAATGTTGTTGATTTATTGTGCTTTTAATGGCATTTTATCGATTTTATGTATTTCTATCAAATCATAACTGGAATGTTTACTCAAAGTAAAGGTTGTAAAAGTATCCTACACATTTATAAAATAAATCATACCTAGTTTGATGTTTCTGTGGCAAAAGGTGAATTAGTTGTTGATTTATACCGCTTTTAATGCATTTTATAGATTTTATGTATTTCTATCGAATCAAAACTGGAATTTTTCATTAAAAAAGTTTGTAAAAGTATGCTAGACATTTAGAGAATAAATCATACCTAGTTAGATTTTTCTGTCATAATCAGTGATAACGTTATTGA